>NC_142009.1:235980032-236580032 GCF_049901735.1 Notechis scutatus
GCCGGCAAAAACGGGGGGTGTGTGTGTGTCCTGTGCCCCATTTTCACCCTCCATGACCTCCTGCAGCACTCTGCCAGTCATTTTCGGGCCTGTTTTCAGGCTATTTTTTTGGCTTGTTTTTGGCCCACTTTTCAGCCTGTTTTCAGCTGGCAGAGTGCTGCAGGAGGCCATGGAGAGTGAAAATGAGGTGCATGGGAGGCGCACGTAGCCTGTTTTAGCTGCCAGAAGCACTGTGGGCCAGTCCTTTGATATTCCCAGGCTGGCCCCTCAGGCCGGATTAAAGCCTTGAGTTTGATACCCCTGCTCCAGAATATGGGCTGTTTAGTCCTCTCTTGAACTGATTATTGTTGCAACTGCCCAGACCCAGTTTAGCAGTACCGGTAATGCTTGGGGAAAAAAGAACATCTTAAAATAGGATCTGAAAGCACTAACTGTTTCCCCCCCCTTCTTTCTTCCCAGACTCATGGTGAAAGCTTGTTCCTTCTTTTCAACTCACTGGGTTGCTAAAACCATTTGCCTGCTCATAAGTAGTGGCACACCTTTACTGATCAAAGCAAATAACCAAAAAGGTTACAGCTACATTGAGCTCAGGTGCAGAAAGCCAGGACAGACAGCTGGTATGTACGCAGGCATTGATTGCTTTTTTGGTTCAAATGTAATGTAAATGATAGTAGAACAAAACAGTGTACAGGTAGTAATCAATGTACTACCACAATAACCCAAAATTTATGTTGCTAAGTGAAACATTTGTTAACTGAGTTTTACTCCATTTTGCGACTTTTCTTGCCACCGTTGTTAAGTGAATCACTGCAGATGTTAAGCTAGCAACATGGTTGTTAAATGAATCTGGCTTCCCCATTGACTTTGCTTGTCAGAAGGTTGCAAAAGGGGATCACATGACCCCAGGAACACTGTAACTGTCGTAACTATGAGTCAGTTGCCGGGTGTCTGAATTTTGATCACATGACCATGAGGACATTGAAATGGTCGTACATGTGAAAAACAGTCATAAGACACTTTTTGCCATGCCATTGTAACTTCGAACAGTCACTAAATGAACTATTGTAAATCAAGGACTATTTTATTTATTTATTTGATTTCATTTGTCAATCGCTTACAAGATAATAGGTATAAGTATATACATAGTTATGAACACATGAAATGGGTACATATAGGAAAAATAAAAGAAACAATAGGACAGGGACGGTAGGCACGTTGGTGCGCTTATGGACACCCCCTACAGACCTCTTAGGAAAAGGGTGAAGTCAATAGTAGACAGTCTTAAGGTTAAAGTTTTTGGGGTTTGGGGAAGAAACCACAAAGTCAGGTAGAGTATTCCAGACATTGACTACCTGTATCTAAGGCTGGAATCTGTGTAATTGTTAACAAAATTGCTCCTGGGATCTCAGTTGAAGGAAGCCGTTCGACAGTTTTGCCTCTTGAGAGAGGCTGGCATATGACTGCTGGATCAGCCCCACCTCTGGATGCCACCTGAAAAAAGTCAGTTTCTCATACAGGCAAATCCCACTAATGCTGAATATGGGAGAACGAAGGACCCACACACAAATAGTGGTAGTGTTGTCCCCAATTCGGGTCTGAGCCTGGTGCCAAAGCCAATGGTGAGACGCCAGACAGGAGGCACAGATTTTCTGTTTGCTTTTTATTGGAGTAACTCCAAGGAAAAGGGCTCCTGGTCAAAATGCCAAGAGCCAAGAACAAAGGATTGAGCAAGTTTTATACATTTTCACTAAAAGAGAAGGCGGGACAAAGTGAGATAAGAAGAAATATCACCTAATAAACATTTTAGTAATAATTCTACAATTTGTTCTGTTGGTCTCTAGCTGTCCCTATTCCCAAGTCTGAGCTAATGAATGCCCTAGGAATTATCGAATACAAATTTGATTTGCTGCAGGACATCTCTATCCCTAACTGTTAGCTGAGGTCTGCAAATTGGCTAACTTGTGTTACTTTTTATCAGCTTTCCAATTAGCCAGGATTGTTACAAGATTTACACATGCCTATCTCCTGTGGATAAGCATTCTTTGTTCTTGCCAGACAGACTCCACAATTACAGGCTTCCTGGTTTACTTTGAAGTGTGTGCCATGACCTGGCTTTATTTTAGCAGATGGCCCAGATTAGAGGCAGACTTCAACCCCTGTCCTAAACCAATCAGTGGAACTGAAGAACCAATTTTAGAGAATGGATTTATTGCTTTCTTTCAGTCATTCTTCTCAACAATGATGAACCAAGAGCTCCTCTTGCACCTTTGTGCACAAGGTGTTTAATCAGTATCTGCTTTAAAGTTCAGGCCAGCTTTTTACAGCTTGGGGCTCTCCAACAGGATCAAATATCAGCTCCCCCCAAACTCACAGCCTTTGGCTGGACTAGATGATGACTATGGGAGTTGAAATTAGACCTATCTGGGATTCACCAAGTTGGAGAAGGCTGGCTCTTCTGAATGCTTCTCCCTGTTGCCTTTTACAGGATTCCAATTAACCTGGGACTTTATTATAACAATCATCTCCATCAACCAAAAACTCCTGGAGGAATGGCCTGGGCTCCATCTTTGCATAAAGGCTCCTTGCCGGACAGTCGGATGTCCTGCTGAATTTGTCTGGCCAGATCTGGATGATAAGATGACTGTGTATGTATTTCATGCTGTGCACAAGCAAAACCAAGACTGTAAAGTTTTTCAGAGTTTGCTGTTTAAACCAGGGGTCTCCAACCTTGACAACTTGTGGACTTCAACTCCCAGAATTCCTCAGCCAGCAAAGCAAAGTCCACAAGTCTTAAAGTTGCCAAGGTTGGAGACCCCTGGTTTAAATTACTTCGTTCTCACTATATTGGCCTTTATCCAGAAAACATACACTATAACATTTCTCTTTCCAAAGCGGATTCGCAGCTGAGATCCTTTGCTATGAATCCTTGTTTCTTAAGCTTAACTGAGGGATGGCTCTGTAACCTGTAAATAGACTTTAAAAACAAACCCTCCAAAATCTTTCAAATAAGGCGCTTCTTTCATTGAAGCATTTCTTCTGATAGTGTTACTGAAGGTTTCACTTCTATACCACTTTTATAACCCTCTCTCTTTGGTGCATCCATCTCTGTGAATCTGCTCCCTTCGAAATGTTTTAAGTCTCCTCTCCCATGGTTCCCAGCCAGCACAGCCCAAACTAGACTGGAGATTAGGGAATGTGGATGGCGCTAGATCAGAAAAAGCTGTGCTGCAGGATGGCTATTATATCAGGTTCTTTCTTCAGCTTATAGATAGGGCTTCTTCATTCTTTTTTTTTTTAAAAACCTTGTTAAACCTAAGCTAGAGGATATATTTATAGTCAAGCTAGGAGATTATAATGTTTTCATATTCTTATTCAAATGTCTTATTTGGAGATGTTATGTTACTAATACAAGGTCTCCAAAGCGACCTTCTTAAGAAGTCAGCCTGAAATCTGTGCCTATCTCAAAGGGGTCAATAGAAGCCTCAAGCTGCACTGGGGATTCAAACTTAAATCTTTCCTGTTCTTTCCATCACCATACCACAAAATTGGTCTGTACAATTAAGACTAGCCCACCCCATTTCTGAAGGATTTCTACTTACCCAGGAATAGCAATAGGAAAGAATAGTGGATCATTGCTCAAATGACATTTTCATTTGTATTTTTCCCAAATTACAGCAGTGGGATTTTAAATATTTCTTTGTGCTTCTATAGGTTTTCAAACTTCCATGTTTAAAGCATTAGCAAAAATTGCTTTTGGTAACCGAAGCAAACTTGACCTCAAACAAACAAACCCACCCACATTTTAAGAATTGTTTTAATGCTTTTTTCTTTGAAAGTTCAAGATGAGCTATATCAGGATCTCTCCTCATTTTACCCCATCCTTTATTTTAGTGATCAACTGGTGTGAAATAGGTGTAACTGACCTAGGTCAATCAGTAAATTCCATGCTTGGATAGTGATTTGAACTTTGATCTTGTCCTTACTCTGACACCTTAGTAACAACCTATCTTACACTAGGGGCCAATCTATTTAGTGGTGCTTGGTCCTGTTTCTCATCAAACTTCATTCCAGGTTCAAAGAAGACATTAAAACTTGTGGAATTTGTGCCAATCGATTTGAAACAGAGCTCCTGTTACCCAAAGGTGAGGTTGGAATATTTGCCATTAATGTCAATACTCTGACTTAATTATTTAAATAACAATGTTAATGTTGTTATTTCAATAAGCTAGAATGCTTGCATGATGAAATGGGGAGTTGCCCTTTATGGCAAATGTCCAGAAAAATATAGGCTTAGGTATGTTTTTTTCAAAAAGCTTTTAGATACAAAATTCCATGGTGCTGTCTGTGTTTAGCTTATTTGTAGTATTTTATTGCAATTCAGTTATAATGACTATAGCTCATCGGTTTTGGAGGGTTAAAGCATAATAATCATGAATTATTCCAATATAGGGGATTGCACTTCAAACTAAAGAAAATATCTTAAAAGACTGAGCTAGTAATCTTGCCACCGTAAAGTTTTCTGAACTGGTTAATGGAAGTTTTGCCTCTTATCCCCTATGTAAAGCCCAGTGACTTGATATTTTTCTGAGATAACCATAAAGCGTCGTTGGACATTGGATGCTTGGTTCCCTGGTATTCAGCAGGTTCTGACCAGTTCTGGAGAACCGGTAGCGGAAATTTTGAGTAGTTTGGAGAACTGGCAAATACCACCTCTGACTGGAGATTTTACAGTCTCCTTCCCCTGCCACGCCCACCAAACCTCACCCACAGAATGGGTAGTAAAATTTTTTGAATCCCACCACTGCATGGTAGACTGCGGTCTCTGGGTTGACCGTTAAAGCAGATCTTGCCTAATGTCAGGGCTGTCTCTGTCTAATTCCTACGAAAGAAAAACCCTTGGCTTCATAGATTCAGAAAAAAAAAGTACTTTTACTAGGAGAGAACTGAACGCAACAATTTTCTGGCAAGATCTGGGGCAAAAGCACAGGAAGCAGCAAATTGAAACAAACCATAGTGCCCAACACCCCTGTAGCTAGGCAACCAGAAGACAAGCACCAGCCAAGAATAGTTTGAGAAAAGTCTTTGATTCAAGTACATTGTCTCTGGCTGCTGCATACCAAAGCTAGAAGAAATGACCTTGGAGAGATAAGCAAAAGCTGCAGTGAAAAATTCTCCACCAATCCCTCCCCTCCATTACCATGGCAGCAAGCAGCAGGCTTGCTGACAGATAGGGAGGCAGCCTAGCACAGCAGTTGCCAACCGGCGGCCCGCAGCAAACTGGTGGGCCATGAGAAAATTTTGGTGGGCCGCAGAGAAATCTCACCCCCAGAGCACCCTCACAAAGCAATTAATCCAGGCTGCACAGAAACACAAGGCTGCACCGCCCACATGGCCCGAGGCAACCCTCCCCGCCCACTCACTCCTTACCCTGTAAACTTGCCTGTTAAATTGCTATTTTTCCTTTTTCTGACCATTATCTGTTCTGCTGTGCTGGGAGATTTAGATTAGCTAGGAAGCAGGAAATGGTTGGATTTCTTGCTTTCTAGCTAGTCTTTAGATCTTCAGCTCAGCACAGCCAAACCTCCCTTAGGACTGAAGGTTTGCTTGCAAGCAAATTCAGTGCAGACTCACGGTAAGCAAATTTGAGAAACTGAGCTAGCCGATGGCAGATAAATAGATCACTGAATGATTCTGTGAGCAACTCAATCTGCCTGCTTTGCCTGATTTTGGGTAAAAGTTGCTCTTTTTTTATAAAAATTCAATATTTACATGCATGGTGTGTTGTGAGTTAATTTTGTGAGTTTGCTTGCAAGCAAATTTTATGTGACAGACTGAGCTAGCCGATGGCAGATAGATAGATCTCTGAATGAATCTGTGATTCTGTGAGCAACTCAATCTGTCTGCCTGCTTTGCCTGATTTTGGGTAAAAGTTGCTCTTTTTTTAAATAAAAAATTCAATATTTATATAAATATTTATAATATTTACATACAAGCCATGCCCAGCCAGTCACGACCACCAAGCCACACCCATGAATTAGGCCACACCCACATAACCAGTTAGTGGTCCCTGGGATCTAAAATTATGAATTTGGTGGTCCCTGCCGTCCAAAAGGTTGGCGACCCCTGGCCTAGCACATATGTCTGCCATAGCATGCCATAACGTTATTGAAAAGGCCTAATATTACTAAGCATTTTATTTTTTTTCACAGTTCCAAACAAACCAAGCAGAACTGAGGCTCCTGCACAGTATTATATCACCAGCTATGGGAATGCTACTTTTGGAACCAGCACTGTCCATGTGGAAAGACAGGTTTGTTCATGTGGCAGTCTAAAGCAGCCTTCCTGAAACTAGCTAGGAGTTGTGAATTCTAGCCCAATGTACCTGGAGGACATCAAGGAAGGGAAAGATGGCCAGAAAAATGGAATGTTAGTTTGACCGTGATGTCAAAAGCGCAGGTCACAACTGTAATGGTAACAAATTAGACCCTTTTATCCATGTATCTCCATTCTAGCATCAGCTATACTGCTATGAAACAGTAAGATTTCATCCGCTTGTTTAATATAATGCAAAGAAACCTCACACACTCTTTGGTTGGGACATGTCTACAATACAGAACCTCTATATTGTAGGCAGCCCATTGTTGAGGCAGGCTGAAGTTGGTTCAAGGAGTTACAGCCCAGAAATACATAGGGAAAACAGAAGAGAACCTCTTATCTGATAGGCAGGTGACTTAGTGGTTGATTGACCAGTCCAGGGGTCAGCAACCAGCGGCTCTGGAGCCACATGTGGCTCTTTCATCTCTCTGCTGCGGCTCCGTCACTCAAAATATGTGTCACAATCGCCAATGTGCGATACCCACCAGCACACGATTTTTTTAGCTTTTTGACCCCCGGTAGGCCAACCATGGATAAATCCAAGAAAAGTTTCAGAAGAAAACAATGTTTAATTCAACTACATATGCTAGTTTTGTGGCCACTCAGGAAATAGTCAGGCAATGGGAAGGGTTTTGTGGCTCCCGGTGTTTTCTTTTCTGTGGGAAATGGGTGCAAAGTTGCCGACCCCTAGACCAGTCCATAAGGATTTGGGAGAAATTATGTGTTATATACTGGAAGGCACCCCATAGCTGAACATTACTGAATCCTGTTCCTTGAACTCTTGCTGCAAGATCATGTATGCAATGTGCTGGGATCTAAAACCAGCCCCCTGGCACATATTCCACATGGAAAATGTGGTGGCTTTACCCTGGTTGATGGCATTCAGCCAGAGAAAATGGCCAATAACTGTTCTTACAGGGACATGTGGAGTTGTATAGGTAGCAGCAGGGCATGGCTCCATTCCAGAGACACATTAATAGTAAGATATGGGCACACTATGATTTTTGCCAACGTGATTTTCTCCCACTACCTTGGGTAGAAAGAAGCAATGTGTGGTAAAATGGGCGTGTGGATGAGATGTAAAAAACTAAAATTCTGCAAGATTTGAGACTGGATCTCCAAAAACTGCTTTGGACGATGCAAGAGCGCAAACACAAATACCTCTTTGCAATACTTTCAAAAGTTGCAAAAGATTTGTAAAGAGTTCTTGCTAAGAAGTTCCACATTGGGGCTCCAAAGCAATAGGGAACTTTATTCTATCATTGTAACGCTTGGCTTTAGATCTGTTTAATCTGTTAAACAAAATCTGTAATTCATTTCCTGGTGTTTTTTTTGTCGTAGAGCATCTTGGATAAATGAAAACAGCCACAAAGGATAAATCACTAGCACAACATCATTTCTATCAACGGTATTTTATGATCATTTCAAATAAAAAAAGGCGTACTTCTTAAATTTACATGGAATGTCGATTTATTTCCATAAAAGATATTATTGACTGAAGTTGTACTTTAGCGAGTTTACACAAATTACAGAAAAACTTGATTTCTCATTAGAAATTCTCATTGGACTTTTCACATTTTATGAAATAAATATTTCCGTGAGAAACCCAAACAAAAAATATTGAGACTTAATATTAAATTCTAACATTACAACATGGTAATCCTCGACTTACGGCCACAATTGAGCCCCAAATTTAGGCTGTTTAAGTGAGACATTTGTTAAGTGAGTTTTGCCCCATTTTATGACCTTTCTAGATATAGTTGTTAAGCGAATCATTGCAGTTGTTAAATTCGTTAACAGTTGTTCAATGAATCTAGCATGCCCATTGACTTTGCTCATCAGAAAGTTGCGAAAGGTGATCACGTGACCCCCAGGACACTGCAACCGTCATAAATATGAGCATCTGAGCATAGATATGCCAAGCACCTGAATTTTGATCGCATGACCTCAGGAATGTGGCAACAGCGGTGTGAAGGATGGTCGTGTCGCTTTTTTCAAGTGCCATTGTAACTTTGAGTGGTCACTAAACGAACTGCGGTAAGTCGAGGGCTACCAGTAATTCAGTTCAGTACATTTTAGATTTTCAGACATTTATAGTCTCGAAAGATTCTTGAGATCCAAAAGCACAGTAAGTGGCTTCAGGTCTAGAAATAGTGACTAACAGCAACATTTGAAGAAAAAAAAAAGTACAATAAAACTCGCAGCCATCACAATAGTCAAACTGTGACACTAATAAAGGATTGTAAGTGGCTTCTCTAAAAGCCCGATTAACGTATCACGATGTAGGTATTTTGTCTGAGTAAGCCGATGCTTTTTACAGGAGCCCTAGACAATCAGTTTTTATTACGGTTACAGACTATTGTGTGTTTCTCATAAAACACAGCCAGGTCTTATTTTAGTTTGACCCCTGGAAAAACAGCTAGGCCTTCTTTTCATGGGGTGTGTTAATTCCCGCCCCTCACGCCCCTCACCTAGCCACCGGGCTGTTTCTTTCGCGGCCGAAAAGAGCGAGCGATACGACCCACATGCCTCGTGTACCCTTGCTTGCCTGTAACGGTCACTCCAGCTACCAGTAGCCATCCTCCCGAAAAAGCCTGCCTTCACCCAGTCCAGCAAGCCCGGCCACCGGGTCACTTCTTTTGCGGACGAAGAACGTGTGGGCGAGCGACGTGCGTCGCTCACATGGTTCCGTGTGAGATGCCGGCAAGCATGCACACGCAGCTCCATCTGTGCAAGCGGCGTGCACACAGCCTGCTGCTTACGCAAATGGAGCACCCATGCACACAATCGCCCACTGCCCGTCCTGCTTCTGCGGCCTGGTTCCCAAGGGCTCACACCCGGGATTTTAAAATATCAGTTTAACACAGGCCTCCATTTAAATTGGACTTTAGGGGCGACAGACAAAATTGGGGACTAGATTTCATCTTCCTGTAATGCAGGGGTGGGCAATTAATTTTCCCAAGGGGCCACATGAGAACCTGGGACTATTGTGGAGGGCAGCTACTGCCACTACCCCCCTGTCCTACGCCTCCTGCTGCCCCCCGCCAATCATTCAGCAACTGGAAAATGTACTGTATGCTTATAGAAAGCATTGATTTTAAAAAAGAAAACATTTAAGCTTCTCTTCCCTTAAAGAAGGCAAGCTGTACCAAAGATTAATGCGATCTGATCTATAGGTCTCCCACTTTAGTTAATAGATTGCAAGTCTTGCTTTTGAGACAAGCTATCCTTACTTAACTCTGAGCATGTGCTACCATCAGCTCCATCCTATTTGCTAGATTGTCTATTTCCTCTGACCTGCTTACATATGGACATGATGCTGCTTCCGACAGATGGTTTAAATACAGGTAGTCCTTGACTTATGATAATCGAGCCCAAAATTTCTACTGCTAAGCAAGGCAGTTGTTAAGGGAGTTGTGCCCCGTTTTACAACCTTTTTTTGGGGGGGGGCACAGTTATTAAGCGAATCGGGTGATCCTTAAGAAGAATCTTGGCTTCTCCCATTGACTTGGCTTGTCGGAAGCGGTTTAGGAAAGTCACAAATGGTGATCGTGCGACTCTGGGATAGTGAAACCGTCATAAATACATACCAGTTGCCAAGCGCCTGAATTTTGATCACATGGCCATGGGGAGACTGCAACGGTTGTAAGTGTGAAAACCAGTCATAAGTCACTTGTTTCAGTGCCATTGTAACTCCAAACAGTCGCTAAACAAATGGTTGTAAGTTGTGGACTACCTGTACTAGATCCCCTCCTCTTAGATCACCCAATTTGTAGTCAATTTGTAGCCAATTATTTGTAGCCAACAGAAAGAAAGGGATTGGGTTATCATATGAGGAATGAAACCAGGTAGATTTGGTCCAAGGATATTCAACCATCCATCTGCCTGAGGAACAGAGGCTGTTGGCCAATGGGTTTCCATTCTCCTCTGCAGCCCTCCTCTCCATGCCTGCCCACTGCCTGAGCAGATTTGGGTGACATGCATGGAGCTGTTGAAGGAGAAGAGGGAAGGGATGCGCGCAGTGCGCAACAGGGGATGCCGCTTGGTATTCGTTCCCCATTGCATCACTATAAAACAAAAACCTCCTATTTCTTATGCACTGGGAATTCTTCCAGAACTGCATCTTATATATAAGTACTACAAACAACAATGCATTGTGGTTTCAGTTCTATGCACACTGAATAACACATAGCATTAATAAATTATAACATGCATAAAGTAATTCATCATGTGTTACAAAATAAGAAAGCTTAAATGTTTTCATACGCTAGGCCTTCATAGGCTTTTGCTAAACGTTTCTTGGAATTGTGGACAGTAATGCCTTAACTACTTGCTACCTTAATAGTTTTTTATCTTGTCCTACCTCAGCTGCAGGTGA
The DNA here is from genome assembly GCF_049901735.1 of Notechis scutatus. NCBI lineage: Eukaryota > Metazoa > Chordata > Lepidosauria > Squamata > Elapidae > Notechis > Notechis scutatus. The sequence continues at coordinate 235,990,786 of NC_142009.1, forward strand.
AGGCAAACACAGCCACCGATACCCACCACCAAGTTCATTTCTACTAATGGGGTGTAGATAGGGTGCATGCAACCTTGATTTCACACAGAGAAGTTGCTTTGAAATGATTAAACGTGGAAGGTTAAATGTAGTCATCCCATGCAGTGAATCACCTGGGGACAAATATCCCTCGGTGAATCGCTCAGGAAAAAGTGGCCAGGAGAGGAGCCTCAGAAATGCCGGCGGAGGCGTGCTGGCAGAGGGCCAGTCAAAGATGACAGTTTGTGGTGGGTCAACTTGGGTGAGGGGCCCAAGGAGAAATGGGCATGACAATGTGGCCCCTGACCAGGGGTGGGATTCTACAGGTTCGCACCTATTCGCTAGAACAGGTTGTTAACATTCTAAGCAGTTCGGAGAACCGGTTGTTAGAAGAAATTACTGGCCTAATCCTGTAAGGAAGGCAGGAAGGAAACATTCTGGGGTTGCTTACAGAAACTGCCTCTCCGTTAACCCTTATTACATTCTTGGCAGGACTAGACTTCCTGTCTCAGGAACGTCTCTGGAGTTTTTTTTCCCCTCCTTTGCTGGTACTTTGCTTGTGTGGAGTGACCATTCAAAGTTACAATGGCACTGAAAAAAGTGACTTATGACTGTTTTTCACAGTTACGATTGTTGCAGCATCCCCACAGTCATGAGAGGCCAGGCGAGGAGATGTGTGCCTTGATGTGAATGATGTTGAGTTGGCCACGGCCAGCCAGTCACATGACCACCAAGCCACACCCACAGAACCGGTTGTTAAAATTTTTGAATCCCACCCCTGCCCCTGACAATTGTCCTAGATCTCTCTGAGAAGACAAAAGCTGTACTTGAGAGCCCTTTGTCTGATTCAGCAAGGACCTGCTAACATTCTTCAATGATATACGCTCTCATACCATAGACCAGGGCTCAGCTACCTTAAACATTCAAAGAGCCACAAAGGTCCTAGCTGGAAGCCTCCCGTTCAATTCTGGAGCCAACCAGAAGTCCGGTTCCCCCACCATAGAATCTCCTCCTAGCACGGTGTCCTTTTTCCTCTACCTGTCCTAACCAAAAACCCTATCAATTGTGGAGGTGACCGGAAAACCCGCCCCTTGCCATAGCTTTTTTCTCCCTAACTGGAAGCTCCTCTTAAAATTGGGGTGGCGACCGGCGACAGGAAGCCTCAGCAGAGGGATGAAAGAGCCAAATGTGGCTCCAGAGCCGCGGGTTGCCCACCCCTGCCATAGACTACATATTATGAGGCTACATTACCTGCAACTTACACCTGGGTGTAGGTAGCCTACTGGCTAGATATAGTCCAGTAGTTCTATTGTTCCCCCAATCTCCCCCCGCAAAAAAACTCTGCAACCAAAATTGCCTTTTTTTCTCCTGTAGGTTTTTGTTGTTGTTGTTGTTTAATATGAATTAGGCTAGAAAACAGGTCCCTGTAAGGATATGTGGGAATGATCTTGGTAGGCAAAGACACAACCAAGGCAATGGTCAGAATCCACCTAGGAATGACGCAGGGCAGGAGGCTCAGAGGAGAGCCCCATTTCTTGGGCTCTAAAGGAGATAGGGGAGAAATGTAATTTCAGAGTTGCAAAATTCTGTTAATGTAGCTTTGCAATAAAGTAGAATAAGTTCACTGGGTCGTCCTCAAGGTGCTTTTTCAAGAGGCCACTGGACTTTCTGGTTTTTCTTTGAAGACGTTTCGCTTCTCATCCAACTCTGAGAAGCGAAACGTCTCCAAAGCAAAACCGGAAAGTCCCGTTGCCTCTTGAATAAAGGACCTTTGGGACAACCATGACCTGGATGACGGAGAATCTGCATAGACACACAGCTCATTTTTCCTATCTGATCGATCTGGAAAGGCTGGCTTCAATCTTGCAAGTCTGAAATTAAATCTCTTTCCCATCCCCTTTACAGCCAAGAGAATTGGGACGGTTCCTCCTCAGAGATTAGCTCCCTTGAAATCACAAGAGAGAACAGCTTTCAATATTTCCACTTCTAAGGAACTTGATATACTTAAAAACAGTTTATTGATTAAGACGTTTGCTTGCATGAAGTTTTTAAATATGTATTTTTAAATATTTAAAACCTGTAGCCTTTGGGCGGACAATAAACTCAATTCCTACACAGGAACAGAAGTCCTTTGTAAGTTTTTTTTCTTTCTTTTTAGGACTGAAAATACAAAACCAGGCTTCTAACCCTGTCTGATAGCATTGAGAATTAGTCTTCTTTAGGGGAACATGGAGGAAGGAAATATCAACCGAGTTTCAGGTTAGAGTGTATATTTAACGTTTATCGGGCGAACCGGTAGTAAAAAAACAGCTACCAGTTTGGCCGAACCAGTATTTCTTTCTTTTCCTCCTGACAATCAGCTGTTCTGACGATCAGCTGTGCCGGGATCGCCCTTTGCCGTCTCACTGCTTCGCCCAGGAGGCTTCCCTGAGGCCCAGGAGGCAAAAAAAACCAGAGTGGGTGGGGGGCTGCAAAAAAAATCCCCCACCCAGTCACACCCACCCAGTCACATGGCCATGCCCACTTAGCCACTCCCACCCAGCCACGCCCACAGAACCGGTAGTACAAATATTTGCATCCCACCCCCTGCCCTGCAGTATCTAGAAAGTCTTTATCATGTGAAAATATGTTCTTGAAAAGAATTTCCTCAACTTTGTCCCGCGATTATCATCGTGCAGAGAAGAATCCTTGTCAATAAAGCCACACAGCACGATATATATATTCCAATAAGTTCCTGGAAAGAGGGCAGAGTATCTGTATCCCCGGAGTGTGATTATCTCAATAAATAATAGTCCAATTAGGAGATCAGCTACCCTAATGCAAGGCTGAGGTGCAATCCAGAGATTATAGTCCTTCTGCCTGTGAAACAAATGAAGGGAACCAGCCTCTCACCCTTTGCTACTAATTGGCACACAAAACAAAGCACTCAATACGCTGTCTCGGTCTGCATGCTTATAGCACAGAGCTGTTCTATCATATCAAACAGGCTATTGGAGATTTGGAGGCTCACACTTTCGCTGTTCAGGGATGAGCAGCCTTCCCTCTGCACGAATTCATGCCAATGTTTACAAAAATTTGGAACCAGCTGTAAAATACACAGAAGACAATAAACATTATTAGCTTGTGCAAAGATAACATTCCACCCCCAAAAAACAAAACAAATGTTATTGGTTAGGGATGAGACTGACTCTCTAGTCTAGGAGAATGGCAAAAAGAAAATGGAAATGGTTTCACTGCCAGTGGCTTTCCTGCTCAGAAATGGGAGAGCTCAGAAAAAAAAAAAGAGAGGGAGAGAGACAGGGCCGTTTTCCCAATTAGCCACAGATTAGTATTAGCTATTCTGGGATTAAGGAGAAAGAGCAGAGAGTCCAAGAACGCAGCAAAGGCTAAATGTTCTTATCTAGTCCTGTAAGGCAGCGGGAATTCAGAAAGAGACCAAAAACCACTTTCCTGCTCTGCAAAGGCCACTCTATTGATGAAGATGCTCAAGGTGGCTTATTGCTATGAAGGGGCAGAAATATCCACAGGGTGGTAGCAGCTTGGACCTTCCAGCATGAGCTAAACAAGCTGGCATCCACCTAGTGGCTGAGACCTTGCAGAGCAGTGGTGGGATTCAAAGATTTTTTTACCACCGGTTCGGTGGGCGTGGCTTGGTGGGCGTGGCTTGCATGCGTGCGCACACTTTGGTGCAGGTGCAGAGGTGTCCCAGCTCATCTCCTACGAGCCTACACACTCCCTGTCGCTTCAGCTGTGCCACGCAATACAGCTGTGCTTCAAAAGCAGAGGGGAGTATGGCAGCCCAGGTGGGCGGGTGGGCCCAACAGCAGAACTACGGAGAGAACCGGGTCCGTCTCCGCTGCTCATCGGTGCTACCGGTGCTGGGGCGGAACCAGGCTGAACCGGTAGAATACCCCCACTGTTGCAGAGGGAGGGAAACTTGTGGAAAAGGGATAAAGGTGTTAAGAGACTAGCCTTATTTCCCTAATCAGAATCCAGTAGCTTTAGGTTATATGTAACTGGTGCTGGTGTACCAACAAAGAATACACTGGAGGGAAGATTTCAAAGGGCTCCCTATTCATGGAGACTTTGTCCCTGTGGATCTTGGGAGGAAGAAAACTCGCACCCATGTCCTCTTAAGGTGCCCTATGATACCCCAAGATACTGTCTAATTGGCTCTAATCATTTCCAAATACTAGGGTTACTAAATAACATTTTATGTTTATTATCATTTAAAGCAGGGGTGTCCAACCTTGGCAACTTTAAGACTCGTGGACTTCAACTCCCAGAATTCCTCAGCCAGCTTTGCTGGCTGAGGAATTTTGGGAGTTGAAGTCCACCACTCTTAAAGTTGCCAAGGTTGGACACCCCTGATTTAAAGAATGCTAACCCTACACTCACTGATCGGGTGGCAAAATATTTTCACCATGTTATACAATTGTACCACATTTTTAATTAGATATGCTGCTTATTGCCCCATTACTATTTTCTTCTGTTCTCCAATAACTCATTGCTGTATTAAACTTTCTCTTTTTAGGGTACTCTTTTTATTGTAAAGGCTAGAAAAGAATGTAAAAAAAGATAAACAACCTGTACAAGAGACAGACAGAGATATAAAATATTTATAGAGGGCCTAACAAAATATTTCCCCGTTAAATAAAGCTGCCCATGATCAATATTATGGAAAGCCGCCCCCTCTTTTTCTTCCCCCAGAGAAGAATCTGGTGTGCACTGAATGGAAGGTTCAAAAGGATGGCACATCAGGATTTTTAAGAGAAAAAAACAGGAACAGGAAAGAAGAGAAAAGTGAGGCTTGATGTATGTAAATTGAGGGTCTCCTGAAACCTGAAAATATAGACAGGCCGACATTTTAAAATGTTGGGTTACTGACACTTGATTTATTTCTATTTGGCATCTGAAGAACTGAAACCCTCATGGCAAGATTTCCCTTCTTTACCTGGTATACCTCCTGCCCCTGGAGCAATCTTGCAAATCCAGCTGGAAGGTAACTGTGCCATAATCTATAGTCTGTAAGGCTTGGTGTTCAAATCCAGACATGCAGCTGTAGCAAGCTCAGATCTGAATGAAGCTGGACTTCCTGGCTGAAGAAATCTGATCTGGAGGGGATTGTATTTGTGATCCTGCACCCTCCAAAGCAGCTTTCGGAGACACAGTCTCAAATGCTGCCCCGTTTTAGTTCTTAGGGCTCATCCACATAACCACTTGGCTATGCTTTCCTTCCATCCAGGCATCCGGAGGAAATCATGCTGGGGTGGCAACGGACTGAAGTCCACTACTGTGATCCCTTTGAAGACAGAAACCACCTTGAACAATCTTCAGTAAGTTTCCTGACACCGGTATCCTTACCTTCATCAAGATCAGTTTGGACTCCTTAGGTTTGGAAGCAGTAAACCGCTGTCCAAAGCAGAGATAAATGGTATAGTCAGGAGACGAGCTTCTTTGACCAACCCGGAAGTCAGCCAGTTCTATTAAAGAGAAAAAGTCCAGGATTCATAGCTATTTAAGCCAATATATGGATTCATAAACAGAAAAACAGGGCAAATCAATACAATAAAATCTAAGGTTATTTTGCGTCAGTAAGAAGAAACCTAGAATCGTTTGATCATCCATCACCCATTAACCAAGCCTTCCAAAGTGTGACTTTCTCACCTCTCTCTCAAGATACCACCATAAAATCTCCGAGGCCAATCTGTATTTCAAGCATTTCTCCCAGATACAAACATACCATTTAGCAGAGCAGGAAAGAATGCAACGAAGCAGTTCCCCCATACAATACCTCTATATACCAATGGATAACAGCTGTCCAAATACCAAAGGCATCATTTAAGCCAAAATCAGCCAATTTATTGTAGGTTAGCATGTTGCATGACGCCAGATACTATTTATTTAGAATGCCTAAAAGACATTCCATTTTCTTGAACTATAAGATGGCAACTAGAGTCAGACCAAGTACATTTCATATAAAATGTCCTGAGTTCAATAGCTGTCATCTACACATTAGGCATGAAAAAAAAAAAAGCCTGAACAAAATCCTGAAGAACTTTTTGCCAAACTACTTTGAGTATACTTGCATAGCTGCACTTTTGCTGCCGCTGCCAGCTGCATTATGATCACTGGAGTAAAGCTTCTTCCAACCATCTCCCTCCTGCTGCTATTATAACTGCTACACTCTTTTCCTGAAAATGCAAGCCAAAGCAGTCCTTGAGAAGAAGCTTTTTTGGCAGCTTGACGCCTATCCTTAGAGGTCTTCACTAAGTCTTATAACACAGTGGTCGCCAACCAGTGGGCCGGGGACCACTGGTGGTCCGTGTGAAAATTTGGGTGGTCCGCAGAGAAATATCACCCCCAAAGCACCACCCCCCAAAGCAATTAATCCAGGCTGCGCGGGAACACAAGGCTGCGCAGCCCACATGGCTCACGGAAACCCAAGGCTTGTATCGCTTGCATTGCAAACAACACGAGGTAGCGAGGGGAGGGGGGAAAGGGCAAAGGGGGGGAAACTTGCCCCACTCGCCCCACGCAACTGGCCTGGCCACCGGGCTGCTTCTTTCCGTTTCTTCCTTCTTCTGCTTTTGGCTGCACGCAAGGAAAGCAGCAAAAGTCTTTCTTTCTCTCTCCCAAACTCCACCAGAAATGAGTCTTTGGGACCCTGCAAGGCATCCTGCTCCAAGAGGCTGCGCCAGTGCGACAAGTCTCACAAAGATTCATTTCTGGCAGAGTTTGGGGGAGAGAAAGAAAGACTTCTGCTGCTTCTGCTGCTTTCCTTGCATGAAGCTAAAAGTCTCTCTCTCTCACCATGAGAACGAAGCTGGAGACGGTATCCTGCAATCTCAAATAAAGAATGGTCGATAGGTAGGAAAACGGAATGGGGAATTTTCCTGCAGATGGCAGGGAAAGATTTTACAATTAGTCCTCGATTTATAAGCACAAACAGGACTGGAACTTCTGTCACTAAGCAATGCAATTGTTAACTGAGTCACACCTGAGCAATCTTTTTTTGCTGCAATCACTTAACTTCCCCCTTTGACTTGAAGCTCGCAGGGAAGGTCGGCAATAGCAATCACGTGGCCCCAGGATGCTACAACTGTCAGTTGCCAAGCGCCCAAATTTTGATCATGTGATCCTGGGGATGCTACAGTCATAAATGCAAGGGCCAGTTGTAAGATAATTTTTTTCAGTGCCACTGTAACTTCAAACCGCCATTAAACAAATGGCTCTAAGAGGGATACTCTGCCTGCAATTACCTTCCTTTTTAATTATTTCAACCCAGATGTCACAGCCCCTGATCTGAACACAGATGAGACTGCACATAGCCCTTTCAATAAAGAAGACTCTTTGCCTCATTTCTAGACCCTCACCTCGACAGAACTGTTCGTAGTCAAAGATTTCGGTTTCAACATTTCTTGGCAGCAATTTACGTGGAGGGTCCTGAGAAGGGTTGTCCAACTCCTTGGAGAATGCATGGAAGACCTGACAGGTGCCCAGTCGCTTCGCCCAGATCCTCCCGTTTTTCTGATATAATAATAACCTTGCAGCGTTTAATGCGGTCAAGGTATGTCGAACTCGCTTCTGATCCGACAGCACTTCTGGATTGGGAAACTGTATGACCTGTGTATTGTGTGGTTGGTGGCAGTTCTCCTGGTTGTAGGTAAACATGCAACTGTTTACTTCTGCTTCTTCCTGCAGCTTGTTATGGTAGTAGATGGAGACCTTTATGTTAAATGCGGCGGTTTCTGCAAGAGACAAGAGTACACAGTGTAGTGAAAGCAGACGCGGTATCCTTTTGTCTGCAAGGTCTTGCATGTTGACTGAGCATTAGCAGAAAACAAAGAAGAAGACAGAAAAAGGAGTTTGGGAAGGAACTATTCCCTACTTTCCAATTAAAAGGTACATTTTTTGTTAGCTATTGCTGCTCAGATATTTTTATTAGTTGCCTTCGTGAGCCCACAGAAAAGTCTTTCACTGACCTAGAGCAGGGGTCCCTAATCCCCGGGCTGTGGACCGGCACTGGTCCGTGACATGCCAAAAACCGGGCAGCGCAAACAAGCAAAGCCCCATTCGTGGATGCGGACAGCACACAAAACCATGCCCTCTCCAGTCTGTGGAAAAACCTCTCTCCACGGAACTGGTCCCTGGTGTCCATAAGGTTGGGGGCCACTGACCTACGAGGTCCTGAGAAGGAACATTATTGATGGCTGGTTCATCTATTGGGAGGGTAGCTGAAGGTACAAATACACTCTGTTCCATCATAACTTCCTGGTTTGCTGTAAGTGGATAGTCACTCCTCATTTCATTATTCCTCATTCCATTATCCTGAGGCTCTTGGTTCAGATAAATGTTATCGACGAAACAGCTAGTATCGCAGACAGCTTCTTCTAAGACAGAGGAGAAAGAACAATTATTCTCAAATCAAAAGTGACAACTACTGTATTTTAGCCACTGAGCCACTTTCCCATGTGTCTACTTCTTGCTCAATGAACACAAAGCCCTTTATTTTACTGGGGGAATGCCATGTCAAGACCAGAGAGACTTTGGGGGAAAAGGAAGCTAGGCAATGGAGGCATTGGCTGAAAGTTAAAAGTCCAACAATGGCAACATGGGTTAGATACCTCTAGCAACTGATGCAAATGGACTGTATACTGTTCATTTTTATCTAGTACAATGTTGGCTGATAGACCTAAGATGGACTGTGCACGTGACTCTAATTAGAATTTATGAATCACTTGGCAAGACTGGGAGAAGACTGATTGAAGTGTTTGAAGTACAACTGGTATAATGTAAATAGATCCATAGTAGTCAATGGTGGTCAAGAAGATCCAGGGGCTGGGGTAGGGGAAATACACACGATATGAACACATACATGTTAGCAGTGTATCATATTGTATACAGATTTGCTTACTTACAATGATTTTGGAAATAAATGCAAATGTTTGGTAGTTTTATCTTTGACCATATCAAGCTATCAAATCAAGAGGTGGGAAAAACTCACTCTGTCAAGGACCTAGGAGTACTTCTCTCAAACGATCTAAGCCCCAGAGCTCACTGTAACAGCATTACCAAAAAGGCATTAAGAATTGGTAAACTTATTTTGCGAAGCTTCTTCTCCGCTAACATTGAATTGCTAACTAGGGCATACAAAACCTTTGCCAGACCAATTCTTGAATACAGCTCGTTCACCTGGAATCCACACTCTATATCGGACATTAACATGATTGAGCAGGTTCAGAGGTATTTCTTAAGAAGAGTACTCCACTCCTCTACTCGCAATAGAATTCCCTATGCCTCCAGGCTTGAAATTTTGGGCTTGGACAATCTGGAACTGTGCCGCCTGCAGTCCGATCTAAGCATAGTACACAAAATTGTCTGCTACAATGCCTTGCCTGTCAATGACTTCTTCAGCTTCAACCACAACAATACACGAGCAAACAATCGATACAAACTCAAGGTAAACCACTATAAACTCGATTGCAGAAAATATGACTTCAGCAACAGAGTGATCAATGCCTGGAATACTGTCTACCATAGACCTCACCCCATTCCTAAGAGGTCCTTAAAGGGGGTGTTCGTAAGTGGACTAGCGTACCTACCATCCCTGTCTTACTGTCCCCATTTATCTGTATTTACTTCCTTTGTTCATGTTTATGTTCATACCTATATTTGTTATCTTATACATGTTTGACAAACAAATAAAATAAATAAATAAATAAAATAAAATGCCTGCTAAGAATACAAGGAAGTCATGAAGCTGGTGAAAAGTGAAACGACTTGGAAATCCTTATAAGGTTTAGCCAAACCACTTACTTCAGTCTTAATGAATAAAATAAGAGGAAAGTCAAGAAAATTGTGTGATCTTGCCCTATCCCTATCACATTTTGAACACATTTCTCTATGTCTCCAGTGAAAACAGCCATTCTCTGCATTGCTTTATTGAACAATTCACTAACAACGTTCCTCTGCTGCCCTTGGTTTGCATTTTCTCTTACTAGCTTCCTAGTTCCCCAAGAAGGATATGTTTCCTCTCCAAATATGAAGTGTTTAATTGGGAGACAGGAGAGAGCCAAGTAAGCTCTCACTTTCTGCTTAACAAGCAATTAGCCTGATTTTTTTTTTTCATTCCTCTTCCACCTTTAATAAGTTTGCAAAGTCTGGGCAAATGGAATTAGGAAGAGTGGAACTATCTTTTGATAATGTCAATAGGAATTTAAGCCACTACACTTTAAAGTTTTGGGCTCCATTTGGGCTGAATTCAGCTAAGTATACTGCAGAATACTTTACTCACCCAACTGATTAAATTGATTTGCACCAGGAAAGTTTTGTTGAGCATGTGATACTGGAAAAGCAATGGTTGACTGGGAAAGCTCATTTGTTGGGTTTGCAGGTAGCCACTGGGGTCCTTCTTGGTAACAATTACTTGCCAGAGGTTCAACCACTGCTCCATTCCCTATGGGTAAGCAGCCATTTTGGGTGACCTGAGGGGTTTCACAGGAACTTCTTTGCTCATACAAAATAGCATTTCCTGCTGTATTTAGAAAAATAAAACAAGGTAATCAGCAGAAAGAATCTACAATCCTTATAACAGATAGGAAAAAAGATGATAAAAAGAGCTTTGTAGGTAGCCCCTCTTAATATATGTTCTCCAGCCACTGATCTTCTCCACAAGACTCCCTTTGTTTCTTTTGGATACAAACCTAGCATGAAGGCCTAATTTAATGGAGTCAAACAGCCCAGAACTCAAAGAGTTTAAATGATCGGCCCAAGAAACATTTCAGTGAGTGAGCAAACAGGAATTATTAAAGGACATGGGAGCGTTTACTATACAGGAAAAAAGACTTGATATGATACAAGTCTTTGACATGTAAAGATTAACATCTGGAAGAGGCAGGACTTATTTTTTGTTGTTCCAGAGTGTTGGACTAGAACTAACAGGTAAAATTAGAAGAAACGTGGTTCAAGCTAGACATCGAGGAATTTCCTAACCGAACTGTCAGGCACTAGAATAGGTTGCTACATGACTGGACGAGTTCTCCTTCACGACAGGTCTTCATCCAGAGGCTGGAGAGGCATCTGTCAAAGAAACCCCCAACTGTCATAATGGCAAACCTGTGGCATGCAAGCCGCAGGCAAACTTACCTCATTGTGCATGTGCGCGCCCTCCCAGCTGATTTTCGGCTGGTTTGAGGCCTTTTTCGGCCTCCCAGAGGCTTGAGCCTCTGCAGCCTGAAAAATAGGCCCTTTTGTCACTTCCTGTATTTCCGGAAATACCAGAAGTGACGAAACGGGCCTATTTTTCAGCCTGCAGAGGCTTTCCTCAAGCCTCTGGGAGGCCGAAAAAGGCCTCAAACTGGCTGAAAATCAGCTGGGAGGCACAGTGCAGGCAAGGGGGTGGTGGCGGCGGGGGGATTGCGCACACATGCACAGGGGGCGGGGGGGCGCGTGCATTGCCTTCTGGGTGCTGGCATGCGAGCACACACATACAAGCGCGTGTACAATATTTGGCACAGGATCCCAAAAAGTTTAGCCACCACTGCTCTATTGAATCCAGTACTAAGCAGGAAGATGGACTAAATAAATTACAAGATCCCTTCCACTTCCATAATTTTGTGATTCATTGCTTAAAGGCCATGTTTAGACTTACCTATAAGATTACTGGAATCTGCAGTTACTATTGGGGCCCATGAGATATGTTGCATTTCAGTCAGATTCAGTTGGGACTGCTGCTGCATAATCCACTGGAGTGTATCATTATTAGTCTGGTAAAAATTGCCAGCTGCATTCTCATTTGGTAGTGCAGAACCTACATACACATAAATATCCATCATTAATAAGATTTTTGCAATGGCATGTATGGGATAAACTCTGATAAAGCCTACTACTTTTATCAACATTAAATGTAAAACTCAGCATCAATTATGTACAAATGCTTGGGGAATCTCTGCGATCTACACCATTGGATTGCAATGGTTGTTAAATGTCTGCACATGAGTATTAACAAAGGAAAAGCCAATGGCAAATATGCATGCTCAATTATGCATTTGGGTAGAAGCAGCCCGGTGTCAGAGCACTTCATTCCATTCTGTCCCTGATTGTCTCTAGACATTGGGTAGGAGATCTACGCTATCGCCTGTCTGGCCCTGGGTGGAGATACATAACTGAGTATCATCAGCATAATATATACTTACTCCAAATAGAAAGACCTCAGGTGTTTCATGTAGAAATTATATAATATATATGTGTGTGTGTGTGTGTGTGTGTGTGTGTGTGTGTGTGTGTATATATATATATATATATATATATATATATATATATATATATATATATATATATATAATGTTTTCTGAGGTTCTCGGGTATTTGTATGTGGATCTTTGGTTATTCGGGTTTCTCCGCTAAGATTGGAAGTATCTGGCAGCGTTGATGAAGTCTCATTCATCATCTTCAGGCTTCTGTCTTCAGCTCTGTGCTTCTCAGAGTGAGAAGCACAGAGCTGAAGACAGAAGCCTGAAGATGATGAATGAGACTTCATCGAAACGTTGCCTAGATACTTCCAATCTTACGCGGGAGAAAACCTGAATAACCAAAGATCCATATATATATATATATAAATATAAATATATATATATAAAAAGATACATGAACCCTATGGAACCCCATGGACAAGCATCTAGGAACTCAATTGATCATCCCCCTTACAGCTGACCAAACCTGAAACCGGGTAGGAAGTAACACTGATGCAGAATAATGCCCTCAATCCCCACACATTACAGGGGCCCCAAAAGAACACCATAATTCATGGTAATGAGTGCTTCTAAGAAACTAAATAGGACTAGGAGGGATGCACTCGGGCCATCCAGGTCCAAATACAAATCATCCACCAGAGTGATCAGTGCAGTTTCAGTCACAGGACCCCAAGTCTGAAATCTGACCAAAAGGGGGATTTTATCTAAATTTGCTCTGTCCAAGATTACTTTGCAGCTGCATCTATACCCTTTCTCAAAAACGTTTGCTAAACAAATGACCCAATGTAGCCTCTTCAGGAGTTATCAATAAAGTACACTTGATCAGGTTCTCTTCTTGGCCAAACAATGTTCAGTATGACAATAGATTATTAAACCTAAGAAGTATACTACAAATTAAGAAGTCCCCCCCGCCGCCCCTTTCATTTCCACACCAATAATTCAGTCATGCAGCAATAGGCATTATTAGACATAATTGGCAGCTCAAATTCCTAATTTAAAAAAAATGGGACTAAGTTTTAATAATTAAGAAAACAGAACATGGTTTTGCCATTTCACAGGCATAAAGCCGCCTGCAACTGTGGTTCCAGTTGGAGCCTTATAGTGAAAATAGGCACATTTATACTTGTCATTATCAAGCATGTTTCATCCCAGCCTAGTAAGACAACCCAAGCCTCTAACCCCAGCCAACTCTTATGAGCACCCACAACTTTACCTGGCATCCGATTCTCCAGTGTCAAAGTTTGAAAAGCAGCATCAATTTCCTTCTGTGAAGCAGACGAAACGTTTTGTTGCAAATGCTGAGAAATACCATGTGAAAATGTTCATTATATGCTGATCAACTTTTCTCGATAGTACACTTAAAGCTTACCCCATGACACTGGAACGTTTTTCAGTAATCCATTCACTCTCAACTTAAACCAGCACAAATGCTACCTCAGGCTTCCAAATTACATGCATATTATGCAGGAAGGACCCAAGAGTCATTGCTGTCAAAACCACAGACTTAAAAGTATGTAGTTCACATCTCCCATTTAAATCTATATGAATCAGATTGTTTACTTTTACTAGGCGGGAAACGGCTATCCGTGTTTCTCATATAATAAGGCCAGGTCTTTTTTTTTTTTTGAGCCCAAAAATGGCTAGGCTGTCTTTTAGGGGTGACTTAATTCCCCCTTGCATCTTCGGGCAGGCGGGTGGCGACAGCTTGGATGTTGACCTCAGCGTTGGTGGGGCACTTCGTATCGGGTCAACGCAGGCAGCACCATATCCGGGTGTGCAACAAAAGTACTTTCTAACAGCAAGCCCCCCACCATTTCCCCATTTTGCATGTTTTAATATAGGCCTTAATTTGGGGGGAGGGGCTTAATTTCATTTCATGCCTATAAAACATGCTGGGACTTCCTATTGGGGGAGGCCGTATTGTTGGAGAAACAGGGTATGTATTTTCTCCCATGAACAAATAAAAGGAGACCAAAAGCAGTTTAGACCCTCCTTGAAAATGTTCAGTCAGTTAGGAATTTGAGATGACAGATCTTGGTATGACAACTCAATAGTAAATGTACACTTGGCATGTAGAGTGTCTCAAATTTCAACCTTATCATGTCCAGGAAGGGTGCTCAAAGATTCCAGTCTAAATTACTACACAGATGGTGACAGTCCATGTCAATAATATTTGATCCAAAGGATTATTGGCTTAGCATAAGGCAACTTCTAGATTACCAAGAGTTTCTAGACATTCTTTCTACCTAGGCAGTGAACATCTCCAAATTAATTAATTAATTACAATGGATTAGAAGCCATTCTAGCACTCTCAGCACATTACAACAGCTTAAAATATTAATATCAGTCAGACAACCTAGACTAAAATAATCTAGTAAGCACCCAAATCAACAAAATGGTTGTATTATGTACCTTCAATAGCACATTCTAGTACCAAAATATAATACACTGCTCAAAAAAAAATAAAGGGAACACTTAAAACAACACAATGAAACTCCAAGTCAATCACACTTCTGTGAAATCAAACTGTCCACTTAGGTAGCAACACTGATTGACAATCAATTTCACATGCTGTTGTGCAAATGGAATAAACAACAGGTGGAAAGCATAGGCAGTTAGCAAGACATCCCCAATAAAGGAGTGGTTCTGCAGGTGGTGACCACAGACCACTTCTCAGTTCCTATGCTTTCTGGCTGATGGTTTGGTCACTTTTGAATGCTGGCGGTGCTTTCACTCTAGTGGTAGCATGAGACGGAGTCTACAACCCACACAAGTGGCTCAGATAGTGCAGCTCATCCAGGATGGCACATCAATGCGAGCTGTGGCAAGAAGGTTTGCTGTGTCTGTCAGCATAGTGTCCAGAGCATGGAGGTGCCACCAGGAGACAGGCCAGTACATCAGGAGACGTGGAAGAGGCCGTAGGAGGGCAACAACCCAGCATCAGGACCGCTACCTCCGCCTTTGTGCAAGGAGGGACAGGAGGAGCACTGCCAGAGCCCTGCAAAATGACCTCCAGCTGGCCACAAATGTGCATGTGGCTGCTCAAACGGTCAGAAACAGACTCCATGAGGGTGGTATGAGGGCCCGACGTCCACAGGTGGGGGTTGTGCTTACAGCCCAACACGGTGCAGGACGTTTGGCATTTGCCAGAGAACACCAAGATTGGCAAATTCGCCACTGGTGCCATGTGCTCTTCAGAGGTGAAAGCAGGTTCACACTGAGCACATGTGACAGACGTGGCAGGGTCTGGAGATGCCGTGGAGAACATTCTGCTGCCTGCAACATCCTCCAGCACGACCGGTTTGGCAGTGGGTCAGTAATGGTGTGGGGTGGCATTTATTTAGGGGGCCGCACAGCCCTCCATGTGCTCGCCAGAGGTAGCCTGACTGCCATTAGATACCAAGTTGAGATCCTCAGATCCCTTGTGAGACCATATGCTGGTGCAGTTGGCCCTGGGTTCCTCCTAATACAAGACAATGCTAGACCTCATGTGGCTGGAGTGTGTTCCTGAAAGATGAAGGTATTGATGCTATGGACTGGCCCGCCCGTTCCCCAGACCTGAATCCAATTGAGCACATCTGGGACATCATGTCTCGCTCCATCCACCAACTCCACGTTGCACCACAGACTGTCCAGGAGTTGGGGGATGCTTTAGTCCAGGTGTGGGAGGAGATCCCTCAGGAGACCATCCTCCACCTCATCAGGAGCATGCCCAGGCATTGTAGGGAGGTCATACAGGCACGTGGAGGCCACACACCCTACTGAGCCTCATTTTGACTTGTTTTACGGACATTACATCAAAGTTGGATCAGCCTGTAGTGTTTTTTCCCACTTCAATTTTGAGTGTAACTCCAAATCCAGACCTCCATGGGTTGCTAAATTTGATTTCCATTGATAATTTTTGTGTGATTTTGTTGTCAGCACATTCAACTATGTAATGAACAAAGTATTTAATAAGAATATTTCATTCATTCAGATCTAGGATGTCTTATTTTTGTGTTCCCTTTATTTTTTTTGAGCAGTGTATATCTTCCATAGAAAAGAATGCAGTGGAAAACATTTAAATCAAGCTTCTGGGCAGCATAGGTTCTATATTCTTAGTACAAACTTGATTAAAACAAGAATAACTTTTAGTTTCACATCTGAAAATTATCATAGTCTAAGCACCAGTAGATGGGAGTCAACTGGAAAATTCTTGGATAAAAGTTTCCTAAACACCATAGAATCAAGGATGCTTCCAACCCATATGCCTAAAAGGGTACTTGGATGTTTACATTTAGCCAGTTACGTAAAGTCCAATAACAAGATACTAATATAATTTGCTATTATTTTATGGTGGGGAAAAAATTCTTCAGACATTCACATTTTAAGCTATCAAACAATGGCAGCAAGAGAAGGCAAAGGAAGAGCACTTCACAAGGCTTTGAATGGTTCTGGGAGAAGAAGTTGCACATGCTTTATTTCTCTTGAAATAAGATATGATAAAACAGACAAACACACATTCAAATAAACTTTTGAGTGATCTTAAAAAGTTAGGCAAAATTGGCCTGGGTCAAAATTTAGATGGTGGATTGTTGAAAAATACTAGATCTACAACAGAAAGATAGATCAGGAACTGGTATGACTTCAAGATTTCACCTGTATCCTGTCCTCTTTTGTTGCTTTCCATTTTAAATACGTTTCACAAAATAACCTCTGAGTCAGAAGTAGATTTGCAGCAAATGCAAAATACTTCATTTATAAATAAGCTGATTGTCTAGATCAGCCCCCCCCCAACCTTTTGGGCACCAGGGACCAATTCCATGGAGAGAGGCTTTTCCATGAATCAGAAGGGGCAGGGTTTAGCATGCTGCCTACATGCCGTGGATGGGACTTTGCTTGTTGGCATGGCCCGGTTTCTGGCATGCTGTGGCCCAATGTAGTCCATGGCCTGGGGGTTGGGAATCCTTGATCTAGATCAGGGGTGTCAGACTCGTGGCCACGGGCTGGATACGTCACGTGCTGGCCCCACCCCCCACTGGTTTAGTGAAGGGGGAAAAGGTTCCGATATGTCACGTGACTTCAGGAGTTTAATACCCCTGGTCTAGATGCTGTTTCTCTAGAGATAAGGGTTTTTCCAGTCCTGTAAAGATCCACATAATCTCTGTATACATATGCTTTTCAGTTTTGTCAACTTAGACAAAGCTCGTTATGAATTCATTCCGTGATTTTTTTCCCCCATACAATTTACTATCAGTGTTGACCAATTCCAAAACTTGGTGTTTTCAGTGACTCCTCTGCCTTTTCAAATCCAGTTATTGCAGCAAATGCTACAGATCTGTACCTGGTGTAGCTGTGTAGATTGGTGCAGAGCTGGACATTCTCCACTGTATGGACTGAAATGCAATGCTTCAGCTTCATTTTCACTCGCATTACCTTAAAAAGCGGATAACAAAAGCAAAACTGTTGTTATTCAGATATTTAGAATTTTATATTTTACTTGTTAAGAATTAAATTCAAATGCTTGCTAGTTCAGCATAAGCTATACTGAATCACGAGTAATACCCCCTGGCAGTCTATGTACTAGTAATGGATTGGGCTTCTATCTCCAACTTTTATTCAGTTTGGGTAATTTGTTACTGTTTTTTGTCAAGGAAGCATGTTGTACAATTCTGATTTCTCTCTTGTAGTTGGATTCAAATCAGCAGAACTACTTTGCCAATATGCTGATTGTTAGCCTCACTCAGTAGTATTTAAACTCAGTAAGAATGGCCCATAATACTGAGTTCTCCAGATTTCTGAAAGATAAGGGAAGGATTGTGAGGGGTGGCTGGGGGAATCCCAAGGAAAGGAAGCAGAGCATGGGGCAGGGGTGGGATTCAAATTTTTTAACAACCGGTTCTGTTGGCGTGGCTTAGTTGGTGGACATGGCTTGGTGGTCATGTGACTGGCTAGGTGTGGCCAACTCAACATCACTCACATCGAGGCACGCATCTCCTCGCCTGGCCTCTCGTGACTGTGGGGATGCTGCAACAGTCGTAACTGTGAAAAACAGTCATAAGTCACTTTTTTCAGTGCCATTGTAACTTTGAATGGTCACTCCACACAAGCAAAGTACCAGCAAAGAAGGGGAAAAAAACTCCAGAGACGTTCCAGAGACAGGAAGTCTAGTCCTGCCAAGAATGTAATAAGGGTTAACAGAGAGGCAGTTTCTGTAAGCAACCCCAGAATGATTCCTTCCTGCCTTCCTTACAGGATTAGGCCAGTAATTTCTTCTAACAACCGGTTCTCCGAACTGCTTAGAATGTTAACAACCGGTTCTAGCGAATAGGTGCGAACCTGTAGAATCCCACCCCTGGCATGGGGGTATCTCAGGGTGTGGGGGAGGCCGTGAGCAAACATCCCTGAGGCACCCATGCACACTTAAGGACCCCTGCATTAATCCCTACATAGTTTAACCTGGCATTGGGGCGAGCCAGGATCTTTCACTTAATGAGTTTCAATTAACTTCCTCCTTACAGTCGAAATGGGTAGGCTTCAATTACTGTTATAAGTCGAGGATTACCTTTATGGATATACACCATTTGTTTTTAAATGATATCCTTTCAAAACTTCAGACTTTTAACTTTTCTCATTATTTCCCTTACATAGGAAATTGCATCCCTCTCGATCTCTAAGCTAAAAAATTTAATACAAGAACTCTTACTTGTACCAGAAGAGGGGTTAGCTGGTAATTCAGTTTTTGGATTCAGGGGGATGATTTTGTATATGCGAAAGTCAGGTTCATTTGACACGAGTTTTTCAAATCTCTTTGTACTGTTCATGGCACAGCGGAAGTTGAGTTTACATTTACTAGGAGTTGATAAATCTTCATTATATTTCTCGGTATACATAGCCCATGCCTTTTCATATGAAAACACAAAAAATAACGAGATCGAAATGTAAACACAAAAGATACCTCTCCATTCAATAAAAAGTCAGATCCCACCTTGTCCAATTCCTGATCCAATTAATTAGGAATAGGGTAATCAGAATCTAATAAAAAAAAGCAAATATGAGACTTGATAAAAGGTAAAGGTGTACTGAACAGGCAACTAGAGATATTTCATTGTGTAGTTTTTCATGTATAGCCGCTCCCAATTTTATGCTCTTTCTAATGTGTTAGAGCTGCAAGTTCTAAAAAATGCAAGTATACAACATCTGAAGAATGCCACATTTGGGAAGAGTAGTCTTATTACCTTTGCTAGTTTAAAAGTTTAAAAAGATACATTAGAATTGTTTTAGTTATAAAGATACACTTTCTTAAGAAACATTTAGAGTTTTAAAATAAATATAAGAGTTTTCCTTCTACGTTTAAAGAATTTGAAAGTGTATGATGATTTTTGTTAATACAGATGATTATAGTTTAAAAAGATAAGTGTAAACAGAAATATATATCAATTCTTACAACAGGGAAATGGATTTGGTTTAGATCACTTGAGACTTTCAAGAAGAGATTGGACTGCCATTTGTCAGAAATGGTGTAGGGTCTCCCGCTTGGGCAGAGGGTTGGACTAGATGACCTATAAGGTCCCTTCCAACTCTGATTATCTGTTATCTGGTAATGTAAACTGTTTTAAACAATGATATTTTATTTGGGTTATTTTTATTGGGCTATTGCTTCTAGTTTTTATGTTTAAAATAGAAAAAAACCCTGAAATTTAGAATTTGTTTTGAAAATTTAATAACTGTAGTTATAGAACTGGCTTGTAATCATTATAAGTAATGTAAAAAGTTGAGGTCTTAAGTGCATTAATATTTTACTGTGTTGAAAAGAAATGGAAATCAGAATCTTTTTTCTCTTCTTTTTTATCCTCTTTTTTAATCTTTATTTGCATTGTATTTTATAATAGAACTTAATAAAACTTTATTTAAATAAAAGTAATCATATACACTGACAGAGGTACCTACTACTCAGAATGGGAGAAAAGTTTCCACAGATGCCAATAAGAACTCTCCATCCATTATAAATATCAGGTGTTTGCTTATGGGCAGTTTCTGAATACTACAATGAGAACAAAGATTAAAATACCTTTTTTACTCAGAGATGGTTTTCATTAAACTATCACATATTACTAGTCCTACCCTTTGTCCTTTATCATAAATAAAAAGGAAGAACTATACAGCAACAATGGAAAGTTTGGAAGAGCAACCTACAATGGAAGTGTCACTTTAGGATCCCCTATAACATCTTAAGATTGAGTAATAAAAAGCTCCCTTTTTATTCCGGCTTCCAATAGAAATTGTCCTTAATTTCCAGGCCAGGTTTCTCACAAAAAAACCTTTGGAATCCATAACATTATCTACATGCACCTAGAAGTTTTTAAAGTACAGTAGAACCTCAGGTAACAACTGTAACACGTTCTGAGAATTCGGTCGTCACCTGATTTGGTTGTCACTGGAAACACATCCGTGTAAAAAAAGTGCGGTGTGGAAGGGGAAATAGCTGTGGAAGAGCAAATTGCTGTGGTTGGTCACCACCCAAGCACCCATTTGCGACCAGAGGTAAAAACTTTGGTCGTCACCCGATTTGATCACGAACGCTCCCATTCGTGACCAGAGGTTCTACTGTAATCTGTCACGTAAATGGAACCAGGAGTTGCTACCCATACTAGGGATATTTGAGTAAAATGGAGTCTTCACGTTTTCAGAAAAATTGCTGTTAGCTTCTTTCAGCATCAATGAGTAGACCTAATCTGTGAAGGCTTACATCATGATCTATTTAAAATATTAGAAGCTGGCAATGGTTGCAGAAGATAATTCACCATTTGGCAGAGCAAACACATACATATAATCATTTGTGCAGAACATGTTCATACCTTGAAAATCTCATAATCATCTGCCACAAGATTCTTGTTTGACTGATGCTTCCAACGGATACGAAAGGTTGTGTGGTTCTCGTCTGTCCAGTGCAACAAATCCTTGTATCTTCCACTGTTGATCTGCTCAATCAACCAGTCAAAAAAACCAACTTTTTTAGGATTCCTGAGTGAACAAATAGAAGAACTTTACTCCTTGAAAATTATAGCCCAGACTCACAAGAAAAATGACTGTAAGTCCACATGCAGGGTGATCTCCAAAAATCTCATTGTAGACTTCAGGCAAAACAATAAAACCTCTAATTAAGAAAAAGTGGTGCAGTTTTCATAATAGAGTTTTCAAATAAAGAAGCCAGAATCAAATCTTTTTTCCCTGAACTTTACAAAAATGCATTTTTTTCATGATATAGCCTGATTGGATCATTCCTTTCCATTTTGGGTGAATCCTAGAGTCATAATATACAGCATGGGTGTCAAACTACCAGCCTAAGGGGTGGATGTGTCACCTGCTAAAACGCCCCCCTCCCCAGTTTAGCGAAGGGGAAACAAGTCCCGATATGGCATGTGACACCATCATGATGACACGAGTTTGACACTCCTGTTATACAGTATAGCAACCTTGTCTAACTTAGTACTTTTTCTCCCTCAAACCAAGCTTAACATGTGATGATGCAACAGACAACATTCATTCTTCTCTTGGTAACAATACAAATATGGTCTTGTCACTACTCTGGAATGTTTTTCAACTTCCTTATCTAGTCTGGACTTTCCTGATGTTTTCCCATTCACATAGAGTACTAAACAGGCCTACTTTTGTTAAGTTTTTTCAGGATCAGCTGAGTTCTGCTACCTTCACTTGATCCTTAATCCAAGGTTGAAAAATGTCAACCGAGAAACATGGCAGGCAACAGCTGTTAGATGTGCTTATTTTGAAGTTGTATTTGAACTTGTTTACCTTGTGGATGTTAATTTGCCTATTCTGGAACATTTAGCTATTGCTTGACTGCAGTGAGAGTAAATTTGCAGACAAAAAAAGAACAAATCATTAATTTGACACAATAGAGTTATGCAATTGTGAGAGGGATGTTCACCGAGCAACTGTCAACAATTAGGAAGAAACTGGTTTTTTCCTGAGCTAGTCTGGCTGATATCTCTCTCCTTAGGATAGTAGAGTATTTGATTTAAGGGAGTGTTGACAGTATTGTACCTATTGTGTACAATCATTTTCTCTCTTCAAAGCCAAATAGCTATAGAGCTACAGTACATACTCACGCAAATAAATCAGATTTAGATAGATGGAAAAAAAATTATGAGTAACTCCTCCAAAAATAACACTGGCAGTAACTCGGAGTATTCCTAATGATTAATAAGTAACTTACACTACACTATGGTATTACATCAGCGCAGAATTATGGCTGCCTTTACAGTATAATGCTCATTGTTTAGTTCTCTTTTTGATCTGAAACCCAACATTTCCAGCTGCTACATAGAAGCACAAGGTGCTGTATGAAGGTTGTAGGGAGACAAGTTACTTACAGTTATACAGTCTTCCCTAATTTAATGTCATTACTAGATTACAACATCCACTAATTACCTGACAGGAAAGTACGGTAATACCATTAAAGTCAGTGGGAGCTCAAGTCTAAGATACATGGAAAGTACTGGGTTAGCCAAGGTTGAAATAGTGTGTATATTATGACTCTCCAATTCACCTAAAATAGAACAGACACAACCAACTGTATCTGTAGGAGGAGGGCAAAATATTAAATATACATCCCAGCACAAGTGATGTGACTTGCAACCAACCCAGGAGTATAAATGCAAAATGTCAGGGTGTAGTAGATGTTATTCTGAAATATTAAGCTGGCTCACAAGCTATGGCATATTGTGTTTATTTCTGCCAGCATGGAATTGTAAAAACTATTATTTTGTTTTTTGTTATTTTATTTATAAGACTTGATGTGCAAAATTGGAATTCTAAGCAGATTTACAGGGAAGAAAATGCTATTGAATTTACTTCCAAATGCTTGAATAAAGAAATCCCAATCTCTTCTTGCTTTGCTGCTTTTTCCCTTCCCTCTCAATGTAATTTAGGTCAAAAGCTCTTATTTGCAGAAAAGAGAAGTGCTTGGCTTCATTGACAGATTTATCATACCATTCACTAGCTGAAAAGCAGTGTATGAATAAAAGTAAGGATACACAAGCCTACTTATGTATCCTTACATATATTTTTATTGTTTTATAATTCTACCTCAGGACCACTCACCCTTTATTTGCTGATGTTGCCATTGTGTAGCTGTCAGGTGAAATATGAAAGAATTTTCTATTTCTTACACCAAGTAACTTACGGATTAATGGAAGAACCCTCCAAGGAGAACCTGTTCCAAAACAACCAGATGGTGTAACCCATGTTAATTACAGGTTTATGAAGTTTTATTACATGTCTTCATAGCCAAGTAGGCTTCAAATTCAGCTCCCATATCACATTCTAAATATACTCTGGGCAGTTTTAGAAACACAGTAGTCAATTATTTCAAACCAGAATTCAGCAATAAATGTTTGTCACACTATCATGGTAGCCCATTCAAAATATGTCAACCAAAACTGCAATATCAATTAATTAATTAGCAATAATTAATAATTAAGCAATAAGAAATACCAAGAAGAGATTGAAATGTTTAGCTGTAAAGGCAGGATGCTTTTGGGCTTTCCCCAGAGAAAGATTGTCTGTGGGTTTACATCCCTCTAATCTCACGTAGGTAGAGTACTCCCCAGGTAGCATTCTCCCCATTGGTGCACATGTATGTGAAATAAATTGTCATGAGAGAGCTCCTGATACTGCTGTATAATAACCCTCCTGTGGTGGTTTTGTGTTTTTATTGAGCCTTGATGGTTTTATTGGCTTTTGATGAATTTCTGTTTTCATTTTGTTCACTGCCCACAGTGCCCAGAATGAGATACGGCAGCCATATTTATTGGATAGATAAATAAAAACCAGGCATACATCATGCTGTAATAGTTAGCTCAGCTTATCACTATGGCAGGTTGAATTCATTCAGTTATCACATTCCTCCCAGAAAGTGCTCTATCACAATTTCAACAAGTACACCATAGCCTGGCCCACACTCCCTAAAGAAAAGCCACTAAAGCATCGACTCCAGATAGAATGGGGAAATTAAACTCGCTGTCCTTGCCAGTAGTGGTGACAATTCCTAGAAGGAGTTAGCCTTCTCCAACCATTTAGCCATTTTGAATCCCCAATTTCCAGACTTCTGAGCCAGCCTATATAGCAATAACACTTAGACTTATATACTGCTTTATAGTGCTTTACGTCCCTCTCTAGGCAGTTTACAGAGTCAGCATATTGCCCCCAACAATCTGGGTCCTCATTTTACCTGCCTCGGATGGAAGGCTGTCAACCATGAGCCTGGTGAGATTCGATCTGCCAAATTGCAGGCAGCCGGCTGTCAGCAGAAGTAGCCTGCAGTACTGTACTCTAATCACTGCACCACTGAGGCTCTTATCATGAAACATAGTTTTCAAATTATAGGTACTAAGTCAGGAAGTTTCAAAGAGGGAACAAAAGTCAAGTTATGGGGTCTCCAAATTAGATTGATTTAAATTGGATTTGGCATCAGATAAGGGTCCAACACTCTTGATCAGATCTATGCAGTTTTCATCTACCATATTCCATCCTTTAAACCTCAAATGATTGTCATCTCTGAGCCCAAATATTCCCACCCCACACAATGTATACATGGTTCAAGTGCTTTTCAAAAACTGAGATATTTTGCTGTACTTAAGGGCGCATCAGCCAAAACACGTGTCCCTTTAGTTGAATAGATCTGCCTGACCACCAAAATAATCGCTGCTGGGTGTTCTCTTTCAGATTTTTAGAGGGTGAGGATAGTAGGTGATAAAAATTCAAACATCTCATTTTGTGTAGTACTCTTGCTTGTAACTTACTTTGATGACATAGTAATATGTTGTAAAGATTTTTTGCTAAAAAAAACCCTGCCTTTTAAATTGTGAAATGTTAATTAGGACAATTTCACACTATTTTTAGATTTTGACTGTTTTGACTATATTGCAAGTTTGATTTTCTCAAACTGAAAGTTGATCTCGAAGGAACCACAGGAGGGAAGACTATAAATATTTAAAGCAATGAATGAACAAAACTTGCCTCAAATAGATAAACATTCCTGTTTGGTATGACAGAAGCCCATAGTGAAAAGTTGTTAGTTTTCTATGCAACAGATCCACAAGAGCTATTAATAAAAAGATTTTGCAACTCCTCACAATATTTCTAAATCATTACCCACACCTACTTTATCATTTTACTGTATTCCACAACAAATCTGTGCACCAATGTTCAGCTGGTTATATTGTGTACTTGAAGATAACAGGTCTTTTGTGCTAAAACAGCTGTGTGGCACACTTAAGGGCTGTCACAGTCAGTTAAGGAAGCTTCACCATCACAGGTGTGATATACAAGGGGTACATTTTGAAAAACCTTAATTGTGTTACAGAAAATCTGAAAGAAATTCCAGAAGCCTTTTGAAGAATAACAATCCTGCTTCACCTGCCAACCCTTCTAGCCCAGATCAGAGCTGTTGTTAGTATCAATCACCTGTGACTTGGTGGAGATCAAAAAGCTAAGCTGACCAGGAGGTAGGCAGAGGTTTGTGCTGTGTACCCCACACAGAGCTGGTCAGCAGCTAGTTGGGCTCCTTTGAATTTAGCCATACAAAATACTTGTGTAAGGTTGGGAACAGGTTTTGCAGCTACAGGTCTACCAATCTGTCACAATTTGCTTATTCCTCTCTCCCTTCCTATGCTATTCTCTGCTAAGATGTGGATTACCCTAGACCTGGTGATATTTAGGGGAAGGGGAGAAAAATAAAACTAGGAATCCACCAATCTTTTTTTTTGTTAATCTGTGCTACACTTGTTCAAACAGTGAATGCAGACATCATCTCCAACATATAATGGTGCCAAAGCCAGGAGACTGTGAGTCCTAGTCCAGCCCTGGACATACAAAACTGGCTGGGTGACTGTGGGCCAGTCACATCCTCCCTCAGCCCAACTCACTATACAGAGTCATTGTTATAGGGAAAATAGCTATAATTCATAACATCTTTTGCATGATGTAATCATATTTCATCATCTCCCTCTTCCCAACATCCAAAACTACAGAAAGGGATCAAAGGCTGACAATGAAAGCAGGAAATTTTACCTTGTGCTCTCCTACCTAGACCACCTTGTGCCCTGTTGGATTACCGTTTCAAAGGTATTTCCTTACCTACATAGAGAAACAGAATGATTACTGGCAGGCAAAAGAACAGTGAGAGCAGGAGTAACTTCCTCACTGATTTTCCTTGTAAAGAAACTGGCAGAGAGCATTGGAAATGACAAATCACATCACAGCTGACAAGCCATGAAGTGGCCACACAACTGCCAAATTTTAACCGCACAGTAGTCATAGATCCTGGATTTTGGATGCATTCTGTAAGTTAGCCATCTGAAATTTGTCCATTCAAAAACTGTTGCCATATGATGCACCCTTTCAGTGCATCATATGACAACGACTGAAACAACCAGTTGAAGGTTACAAACAACCAGACACTCCCTTCTACGAGTTAAAGCCACCGCAATGAAAAAGGACATCCATTACCTTTTTTTCACCAGCGAAGAGCTCCGACGGCGCCAAAGAGAAGAATGCGAAAACCACCACAATCTCTTGCCCTCGGCACAATGCTTATATTCCAAATCGGAGGGCAATTTCATTGGCCGATGACAGCCAATCAGCGAGAACCACCTTTCGAACGGGCACTCTCCTGGCGAGCGGGCGGGGGAGCATTCCTTTCGCTCCTCTCCAGGGCTGCCTAGAGGCCGGGCTGCTTTTGGCTCTGGTCCCTGCCGTTCCTCTAAACCACGTGACTTTCGTGAAAGTTCTAAGTTTCCTTTCCCATCTGCGCGCTCTCGCCCACTCCAGGGCGATCACGCTAAAATGGCCCGGCTTTCCAAGAAGCTAAGCTTTCATTCGCCAGCTGGGTTTCCTCTGGAAAAGAAGTATATACAAGGAAGCGAAACTGCACTTAGAATTGCTTTTTTTAAACAAGGGTGCATAAGAAGAGAAAGTTGGAGGCTTTCCAGGTGTTCGTTCGACCTTCCCCAAACGAGTGCCCTGCAACCGTGTTAGATAACAGATAGTCTTTCCGCCTACAACAGTTCCGTTTAGTGACCGTTCAAAGTGAGGACACTAAAAAAGTGACTTACGGCCGTTTTTCACAATTATATCCCATACAGCAGGGGTCTCCAACCTTGGCAACTTTAAGACTTGTGGACTTCAATTCCCAGAATTCCTCAGCCCAGCTGGCTGAGGAATTCTGGGAATTGAAGTCCACAAGTCTTAAAGTTGCCAAGGTTGGAGACCCCTGCTTACAGCATCCTCATGGCACATGATCAAAATTCAGATGCTTGACAACTGGTTTATCTTTAGGATGGTTGCAGTATCTTGGGATCACATGATTCCCTTTTTGAGACTGACAAGGAAAGCCAATGGGGAAGCTTGATTCACTTAACCTTGTTCCTAACAACTGCAACCATGGTAAGAAAGGCTGTAAAATGGGGCAAAGCTCACTTAACCAATGTGCCTACCATCCCTGTCCTATTGTTTCTTTTATATATATTTTTTATTTTTCTTATATGTATCCATGTATTTATAACTATGTTTTTACTTATACCTATTATCTTGTAAGCAATTGACAAAAATAAATAAATAAATAAATAAATTAACCAATGTCTTGCTTAACAACAGAAATTTTGAGCTCAATTGTCATAAGTGGACAGTACAACTTCTATCGTATTGAGCCAAGAGGTCCAGAGAGTGATACGAACCACGTCGGGGCAATCAAGATCTGTAGAAAACTGCAATGCACACGAATTTAATGCGGGAAGGACTTCAAATTTAGTCGAGTTCATTACTGAATAGGGCAAGGTTTGACATGTTAGAGATTTGTTCATTTGAAAAATATACATTTTTCAAATGTAAAACGAATCAAATAAAAACGAATCAAATAAAACGAATCAAATCCATTTCAGCATGCATTTCTTCTTTAGGATAATTTACTCCATCATGCTAGCTTTCTGTAATCAGATGAAGGCTTCCCTGCAGAACAATGGCCTAGAGGGGGAGGGGGGGGGCATTACAAAAAAAAGCTTCAAGAGGGCAATTGAGACCATGCAATCAAATCCTCATCCCACTTGTGTTAATATCATATACATGTATAAAGGTATGAAGCTTTGATTGCATGGTTGAAACCTCCATTTTGATTTTTTTGAATTCAGCACTTCTTATTTTAAATGCTCCTGTTCTTTGCTCATGCTGATGTAACTCTAAACTGGGTTAAGAAAATTCTGTCAAGACAGTTCAGCAACAACTTACAAGGGATTCAGTATATATTTAAATATATACCTTTGTATATGTAGATGTGTGCATGTTCAGGTGTGCATTGCATACATACTTCTAAAATATACAAAAACATATAAAGTTATGTGGAATTAATATCAAATGCACATACATGGTGGCAAAATAGCCAGCTTTAAATTATTTCCTAATGATTTATTAATGTATTTCTTAATGTGTTTCTTTCCAATATCTTTTAAGCCTATGTTTTGTTATAGGTCTCTAACAGCACCATTGCTGCAACTTTTGCCAAATAAATAAAAGCTTGCTGGTTTGAAAGCCAGCAGAAGGACTTCTTAATTGCTATTTTTTCTTAAGTCCCTACTTTTCTTTGTGCTTGTGCAGTGAGCCATTTTATTGTAAAATCAGGTGACTGGGAAAACTAAACACACAGAGAGAATATTTTTTGCCACACCTTGAATTGGCAACCTTCTATTTGCAAGACAATTATACCAATTGTGCTATTACAATATACATCGTTTTAAACAAGGGTATTTGATTATATGAATACAGTTGAGGATGAAGAACAGAGACATTCATGGAATGTCTATAGCAGGGGTCCCCAAACTTCTGAAAAGTTTAAGTCCACAAGTCTTAAAGTTGCCAAGTTTGGAGACTTCTGGTCTATAGTGATACCATATTTGTTACTGAAGATGGAATTAAATCATTTAATTTGTTAACAGCAGATGCAGGATTGCTTGGATAATTTTAAACCAAAGATTAAATAAAATCATCAAGGATCTTGCAGTAGCAGCCACTAGTTTTAACAGCTGGATGCTTTCTGAAAAGGCACCAGTTTCAATTGATGTTCTCAAATGCAGCTAGTCAGCCATTATAGGCTCTTCCACACTTGCCCCTAACCACAGCACAGAGACATCCGCCAGAGCTGGTTGTCAAAATCAGCAAGATGATGGACCTCTGTTACACTGCAAGCCCAACTTCTTTTATACATGTGCATACACATACAAAGACACGTTGTTTGCACCATGATACTGCTCTGCTACTTTGGTAGTTTTGATCCTCCTGTAGATGCCTTTACTATGGCATGAAGAGTCTCTGGGAACCATGTCTTGCTTTAATCCTCATGGCAATTGTCTTCATTTCAATCCCAGCCCCAACGGGAGTAATCTAAAATCATCCTTAATTCTAAAGGTGCTTTTTCAAGAGGCAACAGGACTTTCTGTTTTTTTCTTTGAAGATGTTTCGCTTCTCATCCAAGAAGCTGCCTCACCTTGTCTTCAAAGAAAAATCAGAAAGTCTAGTTGCCTCTTGAAAAAGCATCTTTGGGACAATCCTAACCTGGATGACTGAGAGTCTCCATAGACATCCTTAGTTCCAGTTTTAAAGAAATCTGTTTCCTCTTCTGACACAGTTTTTGCTATGGACATTATTGGGCAACCATGGTACACTCAACCATGGGTGTATTGTGCAAATTAAAATTTAAATGATAGTACAAGCATAGATGTGACCCAGCAAACGTAATTGACTTCTAAAACAGATTAAACTGCCAAGTTTGTGTATATAAAGAAGTGATCCTTAGTTGGCACATTTCAGAAAGGTTTTGTTTTATGTATAACCTCTGTCTCTAATGCACTTAAACAGTTCTTTTCCCCATCTATTTTATTTATTTATTTATTTATTTATTTGATTTGCCAATTGTTTACAAGATAATAAGTATAAATGTATACATAGTTGTGAATACATGAAATGGTTACATATAAGAAAAATAAAAGAATAAGAGAAACAATAGGACAGGGACGGTAGGCACGTTGGTGCGCTTATGCACGCCCATTCTCTCAGTGCAAGAAGTATTTCATTTGCTTGAGCTCCCCTGAAGTTGCACAAACACTTGCCACAAGGAGACCCCTGATCCAGATGTTGCTGTGTGTCTCTAACCTGATTCACTTCACTTCCTCCTTACTCTGAAAGGAAAGAAGAGGGTGGTGGTAATGGGAAACTCCTATTGTTTTTATACCAAGGGTGTCAAACTTGCAACGTCACGTGATGTATCAGGACTTTTCCCCCCTTTGCTAAAGGGGGGGGCAGCACGTGGACACATCCTGCCTGCGGGGCCACAAGTTTGACACCCCTGTTATACCATAATGTTGGGCTATGTGTGGTGTGGAATCAAGATCAAATCCTGTGTTTCAGGAGACTCTCATCTGATTCTTTAGGCTGATTTTGTTTCCTTCCTTCTGACATTCCAAAAAAGTTTTTAGTGCAACTGTTAACAAGATGGAGTTTTGAAATTTACCAGTGGGGTCCTTTTATTGTCTTTAGACCCATCCCAGTTGAGGGAGTGGGGAGATTCCCACAGCCTCCATTTTGCAGTTGTTCTTTTGTGGAAGAGAATCCATTCCATCAGGTAAATAGTAGGTGAAAATTTATGGACTAACTTTATCACAGTAGATTTTAAGATGCCATGAGACTATAATTTTTACAGGTAGTCCTCAACTTATGACCACAACTGAGCCCCAAATTTGTGTTGCTAAGTGAGACATTTGTTGAATTTTGCTCCATTTTACAACTTTTTTTTTTTTTGCCACGGTTGTTAAGTCAATCACTGCAGTTGTTTTTAGTTAGTAACACTGTTGTTAAGTGAACCTGGCTTCCCCATTGTCTTTGCTTGTCAGGAAGTTGCAAAAGGTGATCGCATGATCTGGGACATTGCAACCGTCATAAATATGAATCAGTTGCCAAGTGTCTGAATTTTGATCACATGACCCTGGGGATGCTGCAATGGTTGTGGGAAAAATGGTCATACATCACTTTTTTCAGTGCTATTGTTACTTTGAATGTATTGCAGAAAACTAACTTGCATAAATAACTTCCTAAACCTTTAAACATGCTGGTTTTGCATATCACAAAAGTACCATTTTCTTTATCTGCATCAGGTATTCCTTGCCTTCATCTGCATTGAGTATTTATTGCCTTCATTCTTATCAAAGTACAATTCTATTCCCCCCACCCAGTTTTTTTGCAGAAAAGTCCTTTACTATCTGAAGGAAGTACTGCTAATTTTTTGTTGATTCTGTTTCTGCAATTTGGTTGGGTTGGTAATCTATTAAATTATAGCTGGTATGTTGAAATCCAGCACTAAAACATTCATCGTGGGTTACCAATGACAGTGGCTAGGTTCACACATCCTGTTAAGCTAATGAAAAAGCAACAATGGGTTTTCATCAGCAGACCAAATTATGACTTAAAGCTTCCATTTATTACAGGCCCGGAAAATCTCCACCTATTTTATTTCTGCATAATAAGTAACTGTTATGTCACTGCAGCAAGAGCGTTTTTTAAAAGCATTTGATCATTCTTAGGTTCAAAGCAATTTATTCTGTGATTTGGAGGAGTTCTGATTTTACATAAATGGGACTATCCATCCCTCTGCTGTATTGGCTTCACTCTTTCCTTTCTGTGGTTAGTGGTCAGATCAGATGATAGTCTGACAATTTTGAAAAGTTCAGCAATAACCACCCACACTAAGTTTCTTGTTCATAGAGTCGCTCTGTCTCTAACTTGTTTGAAGAAATTAAGCAGTGCCATTGAAGATGCAGAAACGAGATGCAAAAAACTAGCTGTGGATGACCCCAAATAACTCGAATGAAATTGCGGATCCTTTTTATCAGTGGTGGGATTCAATTTTTTTTTTTACTACTGGTTCTGTGGGCGTGGCTTGGTGGGCGTGGCAGGAGAAGGATACGGTAAAATCTCCAGTCAGAGGTGGGATTTGCCGGTTCTCCGAACTACTCAAAATTTCTGCTACCGGTTCTCCAGAACTGGTCAGAACCTGCTGAATACCACTTCTGCTTTTTATGTGTGAAGAAGTTCAGAATTTATTTTGAAAAGTATTCAATTTCTTATTGTTTAGCAGACAAATATGTCTTTCTCAGATTTGCTCCTTTTTTAAAAGAGTCGCAAATATGTCGGACTTTTACAAATGTGGTTACCTTCAAAATAAAGAAATGGAATTGCGTTGTATGATTATGGTGCTCCTTACACTTTAATGACAGATGATATTTCGAGCTCTCAAAATGCTTCTGCAGTATTTGCACTCTCTGGTTAAAGTAAGGAAAATTCATTATAGTTCACATAACTCAGTAAAATACATGCCTGTTCCCAAGCACCTGAATTTTGGTCATGTGACAATGGGAGTGCGATGGTTGTAAGTGCAGGGACTAGTCATAAGTTATTTTTTTCAGTGCCATTGTAACTTCAAATGGTTGCTAAACGAGGACTACAGGTAGTCCTCGTGTTATGACCACAATTGAGCCCCAAAATTATTTTGCTATGTGAAACATTTGTTAAGTGAGTTTGTCCCATTTTACAACTTTTCTTGCCACAGTTGTTAAGTGAATCATTGCATTTGTTAGTAACACAGTTGTTAAGTGAATCTGACTTCCCTATTGACTTCGCTTGTCAGAAGGTCACAAGAGGTGATCATGTGAGCCCAGGGCACTGCAAACATCATACATGTGAACCGATTGCCAAGCATCTGAATGTTGATCACATGATCATGGGAATGCTAAAAAAGTCATAAGTATGAAAAATGGTCATAAGTCCCTTTTTTCGTAATTTTTTATTTTATTTTTAACAACAAACATAAACAAACATAAAAACACAAAACACCAAATAAAATCTTCTTTCCATTGTACAGTGTGTCGGTTGGTACATATCTTTTGTGCACAATATTAACAGTCATTCCCTCTTAATTTTATGTTACATTTCATAATGTACAAAGCTACTGTCCACTTAATATCACATTATTATCAAATCATTATTAGACTATGATTACAAATTCACATCATCCTTTTCGAGCAAGTCTCAACTTTTACCAAACCTGGTTCATATTGTCATTCATTTCACAATAACCAATTACAACCTATCATTACATTGTATTATCTTTAGTACTATATTGCAGTGATCCCCAACCTTTTTTACGCCGCGGCCCAGTACCGGCATCAGCTGGGCGCCGCCATCTTTTTTTGATGAAAAAGTGCTTCCGGTGAGCTTTCTACCTGGAAAAGCTCACCGGAAGTGCTGGCGCCGCCATCTTTTTTTGATGAAAACGTGCTTCCGGTGAGCTTTCTACCCGGAAAAGCTCACCGGAAGTGCTGGCGCCGCCATCTTTTTTTTGATGAAAACGTGCTTCCGGTGAGCTTTCTACCCGGAAAAGCTCACCGGAAGTGCTGGCGCCGCCATCTTTTTGATGAAAGTTTCCGTGAGCTTTCTACCCGGAAAAGCTCACGGAAGTGCTGGCGCCGCCATCTTTTTGATGAAAACGTGCTTCCGGTGAGCTTTCTACCCGGAAAAGCTCACCGGAAGTGCTGGCGCCATCTTTTTGATGAAAAGTGCTTCCGGTGAGCTTTCTACCCGGAAAAGCTCACCGGAAGTGCTGGCGCCGCCATCTTTTTTTGATGAAAACGTGCTTCCAGTGAGCTTTCTACCCGGAAAAGCTCACCGGAAGCACTTTTTCATCAAAAAAAGATGGCGGCGCCCAGCAAGCCAGCGGCCCGGTAGGACTTGCTCTGCGGACCGGGACCGGTCCGCGGACCGGTGGTTGGGGACCCCTGCTATATTGTATTAATACTATAGTGTATTTTATTTCTCTTTTTTCTTATCTAGCCAGTGATAAAATAAATTCCAAATTTTATAATGCTCTTTTTCTTCTTGCTCTCTCATACTCATTTCTGCACATTCCATTATTTTCTTTACCACCTCCTTTTCTATTGGAATTTTTTTCATTTTTTCCAGTTTTGCGCAAATACAATTCTAGCGGCTGTCAAAACATTAATAATCAAATATATCAATTCTCTAGTGTATCCTTTAAAAAAGTCATAAGTATGAAAAATGGTCATAAGTCCCTTTTTTCAACACTGTTCTAACTTTGAACGGTCACTAAATGGAACTGTTGTGTAAGACAAGGACTATCTGCATCTCTAGATATCTTGCCCCGTGAGGCTATATTGGACTGCGCAAGCGCACTTTTATGGCAGAAAAAAAATAGAATGGATAGGTGGCTTAGGATTTGGCCACAGATGCAAGATGATTGTGGTATCACAGATGTTGCAGAAAGGAACCAGAAGCAAACCCAATTTCCTCTTTTGTATTCAGCCTAAAAGGAGGGGGGGGAAAGTTATACAAAGGAGGGAAATTTGTGACTATTGTAACTTCCCTCTTTTTTTGACAGAACATGTGAGACCATTAGAACCCTTCTAAGATATAGAAAAGTCATTTCTGAAAAATTGCCCCACGCCTCCAATCTAAAAAAAGAAAATCTTGCATGATTTCTCAAATCTGCAAAATACAATGAAGGCAACCTGAAAATGGCCCTAAAAAGCTCTGTTGTCAATGGTGGTGGTGCCATGGTCTGACAATGTTGTGATTGTGAATGCACGAATTAAAAGCCAGGATTTGATTCTCCTGCTTTTACTCTGCAGCCAATCAATGCCGGGGTGGGGTGGTTCTTCTAGAGCAGGACAAAGCTTTGGAAACCATCTGCTAAAGGACTTAGAACAGCTTCAGTCAGAAAACCAGTTTTTAATTGAAGCTGGAAATCACAGTCAGAGGCTATGTTTGCAAAGGAGAAGGTGAGAGTGATGCCATCCGTTTCTGTACTCAGAATGTAGTGAGTGACCCATAGTACTGATAGGCCAAGCAGAAATGTATATCTGCCTACTGTTTGCAACTGCAGCTTAGTTTTAACTAGCCTTGCCCATCCTATGCTCTTGATGCATTGGGTTATATTCCCAAAGAGTTGAGAATGGTAGGATATGAAGTGTAACACATCTAGGTAGCACCAGTTGGAGAAGGCTGATTAAAACCCATATTAGCCAACTAGCCAATAGCCAATTCTGTCTCTCACATCTAATATCTACCAGTCTTGTCTGTTGAGGAACACATTGAAAAAAAAAATTAAGCTTGGGTGTAAAACTGGAAAACAAAGTGTCACAGACA
The DNA here is from genome assembly GCF_049901735.1 of Notechis scutatus. Classification (NCBI taxonomy): domain Eukaryota; kingdom Metazoa; phylum Chordata; class Lepidosauria; order Squamata; family Elapidae; genus Notechis; species Notechis scutatus. Next base: position 236,026,320 of record NC_142009.1, read on the forward strand.
TCTCGGAGCAAATCTATATGTCATTCAGATATAATAGGAAATTGAGGTTGTTTGTAATTTTTGGGAAGTGGTTTGAGGGCTGAAATCTAGGATGTCATTCAGCAAAATGAGCAGAGGGCTCCCAGAATGCATCTGGGCTGGTTTACCTCATGACCATAAAAAGAAAAAGTTTCTAATGGGTTTTGTGACCAGACTCAAAGAAATCACAGACTTTTAATGTTTAAAAGAAGGAGAAGGAGAAGTTGTGGTGGTCCAGCTTGCCCTCTGAGGAAAAGAAACCACAGCTTGCAAAATTCTCCTTTCTTAAAAAGCAGTAATTATTATCTGTCTGTCTGTCTGCCTGTCTGTCTATCTATGAGATCCTGTTCTTGGTGTGAACCATTTTGACATGGATACATGTGAATTTTGCCTCCATTCCCTTGATGAATTAATAATTTGTTTAAGTTTTGTTATCAAAGGACACAGGATTACAAAAATACTGTACATGGAAGTATTAACTAATTTTCATTGGCTGTTCCGGAACACACTGAAGACATTTTAAACTTGAATGTGGAACTGGAAAATGAAGTATGTTCTACCAGTAGAATGAAACTTATCTGATCAGGAAGTGAAACTTACCTGACATTTGTACCTTTGCCAAATATCTTCTAATAAAAAACCAGGTAGGGTGGTTATTCCTCAGCTCAATAAAAACCTGTGGGGTTTTTTTATTTAAAAAGTTTGAGGCATGCCTATGATATCAAACTCTCTTTCAGAGATGCATCAGAATTTCACCCAAGGCATGGACCAGAATCCTGTAGATTAGAAACATAACTTACATATGCAAGACCTTGCAATTGGAGACTCACGGACAGAGCCTGGATAGATATGTTATTAGCTTAGAAACTCTAATAATTAAGGAAATAACTATTGCAGGATCTTCCAAGTTATAGTTATAGGAGACCTAGAATTCATATCTTCTATCTCTTTCTCTGCTCTTATATGGTGTTGGAAGAAATACCCTTCTGGGTTCAGTTCCAAGTGGGGAAAAAGACATTGGATTCATGGAGGCTGTTTGGAAAGATGGTTTAATGGTGGACAGGACCACATCCCTTGGAGCTCTTGGGCAAAGAAAAGGGAAGAGATGCTGAGAGTCCCTGGGTTTTATTATACCCTCTCTGGCTTTGAACTTCCTGGGCCTCAGGAAGAGTATCCTGATTGGTGGCTGTTAGAGGTTATAGCTAGCTTTGTAGGCTGTCTGTGTGCTAAGTTTGGTTAAAACTTGGTGGGTGATGCAATGAAGGGCAATTAAATGGCTCTGCCATTTAGGTAGATCTTTGTTATGTAGAATAGTCTGGCCCAGGCCCTAATGGTCCATTAACAAAGGTGGTGGGGGCTGAGTTTCTGCCTCTTTGAGTTTCTACTTCACTTTTAGGGGAAATATTCTGCCTTTTTAATATGTTCTAAAATATTTCATTTAGACAGGAGGTTTTAACTTCTAACAATGGCAACATATTTCTTGATCTTGGTTGTTGAAGGGACCTTCAGAGGACATTGATAATGTCCAGTTCTGGTCTCTGACTCCTTCTTTCCAGCCTTGCTAGCCTCAGCCCTGAAAGATGCCCTCATGGGATACTTGTTAGCCATATATGAGGAATGATAATAGAAACACAACGCTTTATGTATTTGCTCAGAATTTTGGCCTTCTGTGTTCTATGGATTTAGGGTAAAAATAGATGGTCTGTTAACAACAGAATCATACATGTTCTTTTTAAAAAGCAGTTTCAGTGGCCTTAACCTAGACAGAAAGAGCAATATGAGTTTGACTCTTCCTCCCACCTATTTTCCTAATGAAACTCCACCACTTTTGCCCTGGGAGGAAATTCCCGGGGAAGGGGGAGATTTTTGTTCTGTGGAGATCCCAATAGTTGCATAAAAAAGAAACTGAAAGTATAAATATGTTACTATACATACAAAGTACCTTTAATTTTCCCTTATGTCATAGTAGGTGTATACAATATTCAGATTTTTTCTGCTTTTGAACAGCGGCACACCATTAGGCTTTTCAGCTTTTGTCCCTGTGCCTTTAACAGCCATTTAAATTAAATAAAGTTGAAGGTGGATTGCTTGTACAGTGATGTTTATAGCGATGAACTGAGTAGTGAATTGCAGCCCTTGTTTCTAGATGTATAGCTTGCATTGCATTTTTGAAAAATTAATTTTACTTCACACATAATGCAAAGAATTAGCTGTCTGGCAAAATTTTTGATCAATTTTATTTTATGCGTTCAAAACAGTCCATGCAGTTTTTGTGATAACATTTTTTTCAGAAGTGGGAAACGACATGGCAAAATTATCTGCACTACACCCACCCAGCAATATATTATTGGCTCAAAGCCCTGTCAGGAGCATTAACAGGCTTGGTGTTAAATATACATATCCTTAAAGGCTCAGTATATTACTTTTTAACTAGGTATGCTATCTCAAGGTTGCAAAAATCCAGATGACCACTAGCTGACAGCAGAGTTAAAGTTTTCTGTATTTCTGTACTGCAACCCAATAGAAATTTGGATTTTTACAGTTCAGTTATAGCATACCTATTTTACTGTACATATAGTTTTGTTACCATACATTATGGACAGTTTAAATGATATTAAAGTTGAAGAGGACAGATTGCTCTTGTACATTAAATAGACATTTGATGAGCTACAATTACCAGGTGATGCAGATAGATTGAAATCAATATTGTCTGCACTCAGCCAATGGAGAAGAAGATGAGCCCTTGCGTTCTTGCAAGCTATAAAGGTTGCAGGAGGATTCCTCTATCCTTTGGAGACAAGGTAAGGATAAAATCAATAGGAAATAGGAAAACGTCAAAAAAATAGATTTGGTCCCTACATTACGTTAAGCCATGAATGCAGTTTACTTGGTTTCAGCTTATCATGCTATATGAACCACACCACTTTAATTTGTATACTGTGCTATATACTTTAGTGCATAGTGTGAATCCAGCCAATTGTGCTTTAAAGAAGCCACAGTTAAGCAAGCCATAGAATATGAGCTATGACTCCAGTGCTCAAAGGATTATTTAGTTGTTCAATGCATTAAAATGTCCAAAGAGCCCATTTCAGGCATCCAGAGACTTATTGACATAGGAACAGGCCATAACACTGTTCCAGATGAATGTGAACTTTCTTGTGATCATTTTTAAACAGTTTCTATATTGTTCTGGTTCTTTGTAATATGTTTAATTCTGAATTCTTCTTGGTGGCATAATCTCTTAATTAACCAGTATTTAGTTGCCCATTCTGTGTTAAAAAGGGACCTAACCAATTGCCCCCCATTGTTCTGACCCAAATTTTGTTCCAAGGAAATAAACATGATATGGAAGTAACAGCAAAACCTTTTAATGATTCTTTACAAATTCCATTCCTTCCCGGTTAAAAGGCTGTTTCAAACTAATTGTCTCTGATAAGAACACTGGATAAAGTTGCCAAGCAATATTTCAAACACAAAGAGTCTCCAAACACAAACTAGGAGAGTCCAAATGTCCACAAGGCTCGAGTGCAAAAACTTCTTTCCTTCCTGCAAAGAACGTTTCTCAGCTGACCTTTATCTCCGAAGGGAGGGGCCATTACCTTGCAGCCTTACACTTCCAAGTCACCCAAGTCACCCGTGCTGCTGCAGCTGCTCTTTCCTTCGAGCAGCCCTGCGCGCACTTGGCACAGGCTCCTTGGGGATCGCTGCTGCCAGCCTCCACAATCTCCAAGGCAGCATTCCACTCCCTGATGGTCCTGGCCCCATCTCTGCATCACACGCAGGGCCATCATCTGAGTCCTCGCTCTCTGAGACCTCAGCCGTCCGCACCTGCTGCCGGCGAACCACAATACCCATTCAGATCTATAATTGTAGGTGAGCTTGTGTAGATTATAGTGGGGAAAAGATTGCTGTAAAATAAACTATTGTCATATAATGATTAATAAAAACCAAACAATGGGACCATCCTCAACTTATGACCACAACTGAGCCCAACATTTCTGTTGTTAAGTGAGTTTTGTCCCATTTTATGATCTTTTTTGCCACCGTTGTTAAGTGAATCACTGCAGTGGGTAAGTTAGTAAGATGCCTTTGAAGTGAATCTGGCTTCCCCATTGATTTTGCTTGTCAAAAAGTTTGCAAATTGTGATCACAGGACCGTGGGACACAGCAACTGTCATAAGTATGAACCAGTTGCCAAGCAGCTGAATTTTGATCACATGACCGTAGGGCTGCCACAAAGGTTGTAAGAGTGAAGAACAGTCATAAGTCACTTTTTTCAATGCCATTGTAATTTTGAATGGTCACTAAATGAACTGTTGTAAGTCAAGGACTACCTGTAAATGGCACACTCAACGTATCTTGAATAGAGCAACCGGGCCAGCAAAAGGGAATGAACGGAAGTGACATTCACTGTTCAGTATGTCCCTCTGCTAATCTTAAAAGAGTGATCCCAGTGGGACTCTTGATGGAAAGGCCCTGCTTTGCTTCTTCCCTACGATATGTTACATTTGTTTCAAACTCAACTTCCTGTTGATCTAAGCATACAAATGATAGTCTGATGCAACCCTTCTCTTTTCCTTCTGTAATAAAATGCAGAAGCAAGCAGCTTTATCACCATGCCAGTTTCAATTCTATTTTGCAGATGAAAAATAACAAGGAAGAGAAACAAGGAGATTCAGGGCACACAAGAGGAAGCACTTCTTCATGCAGACCACAATTAAAACTTATATATACAAAATCTCCAGAACCGTACGTAAAGCCTACAAATTTGAAATTTGGCAGGTATATTCCTCTTGGCTTCTAGATGCTCACTAAGAAAGGATTTTTTTTGAAGTGACCATCAGAGCATTAGTATTTCCGATATTATTATTAACATGCTCTGATGCTAAGGAGTTCTATTCCCCCTCCCCACCTGAAAAGAAATCTCTTCCAAATGCAAAACACAAGCAGAGGAGAGGAGTTTCAGTTTGTTTCACAGCATCAGCCAGCTTTAGTGCAGAACAGTTGAGCTAAGCCACAACCAGGCTCCTTGCTGTCTCCTTGCTCACACAACAAATACTGTTTCAGTTTCCAAACAGCCCTCAACTCTCTGACACACTGACAGGATGCTAGCCAGATGAATACCGATGGATGCTGGTAGGCAGAGGCAGAATTCCCCCGCCCACCTTACTTTCCTCCCAAAAAACTAAGCCCAACCACATAGTTTTGTAGCGAAGCATGGGTATAGAGCTAGTCTACCATAAGATGGTAATGCTCCGTGAGTAAAGCTCAAAATGCCAGTGACTACAAGTCATATATTTTACCCCTAATATTGAAGGCACGTGAATACTCTTTGCTGGGAAACACGAGCAGGAGATAACATGGTCCTCCCGTCTTACAAATGGACTTTGATCATGATGGAAAATAAATCCAGAAAGCATCATAGAAATGCTGTAAGGTCACTCTCTAGGATTGCAATTTATTGCTATTATTTGTAGAAATAATGCTCAAAGCAATTCATACATTTCCCATATCCATTGCCATCTTTTAATTATGATGTATATGTCATGGGGTTTCCAGGATAAAACCCCACTGAAGCTGATACAGTGGCAAACAAATGGAATTTAGTTTTAAGAATTTAGTTTTTAGTTTGCCCAAATGTACCTAATGCAACAAAAACATGATCATGAAATATTTTTTTCCTGCCATGATGTCACAATGTCGTGTTTAATCTCATTCCCAGATAATGTTTAAGTTGTGTTTTTTCCCTTAAGATGATAGCATCCAGTGGCAACTGTAAGGTATCTAAAGGCATTGACACCAAAGCAGCACAAGAACAGGCACCGAGCACCAGATCCATAGATACTGGGCCAATCAGAATAGAGCTGGAAGGGATCTTGGGGGTCTTCTAATCCAGACCCCTGCTTAAGCAGGAGACTTTATACCATTTCAGACAGGTGGCTGTCCAGTCTCTTCTTAAAAACCTCGAAGCACCTACAACTTCTGAAGGCAAGCTGTTCCACTGGTTAATTGTCCTCGCTATCAGAAAGTTTCTCCTTCATTCCAGATTGCTTCTCTCCTTGATTAGTTTCCATCCATTATTTCTTATCCTGCTCTCTGGTGCTTTGGAAAATAAATTGACCCCCTTCTCTTTGTGGCAGTCCAGGGTTCAGTCTGTGCAGAGATGCCTCACAGACAGTCCAACGTACAGTACAGTGGTAGTGTATAAGATCCAGGGCAGAATAATATGCACTGAACAGCACAATCAAATAACTGGAATTGTGTACAGAAATATCTGCACTGTGTATGTGATAGGCTTTTCCAAGTCCAAATGGTAGATTCCACAGAAGACTGTGGCGTGTAATAGGAACCAAGATCCTGTGGGATTTTCAGATTCAGACAGACAGGCAAGTACTGGCCAATGAACTAGAAATTGTGGTAGTAGAGAAGGACCAGAAAATAGCAGTTTTGATCAAGGTACAGATGCTAAGTGAGAGTAACATTATAAAGGAGTAGGAGAAGCTGGAGAAATACCAGGACCTGAAGGAAGAACTAGAGAGGATGTGAAAAGTAAAGGCCAAAGTAGTCCATTGTGGTAGGAGCACTCAGAACTGCAACATTGAGCTGGGAGAGTGGCTCCCACAGATCCTAGGAACAACATCAGAGCACTTTGTCCAGAAGAGTGGAATGCTAGGAACAACTAAGATACTGCACAGAATCCCCACAGAATTCCAGGCATACTACCCATAGGGGTGAAAGGGATTTTTTTTTAAAAAAAAACCTCACTTAATGGAAGATGTTCAAAGCATGTGTGTTAAATTTAAAGTTACCAACAAAGACAAATGTAACATGAAATAGTTTGTCATGGAAGCGACTGTCTGCGAAGGCTCCTGGATTGAGGCTGAGAGGTGAAAGCGGAAGCAGTATGTATGGTCTGTCCCATATTTGGGCAGACCAGGTTGCCCTGATAGACCGGTCTCACCGGGAAAAACACTTTTTCAAAGCATGTGCTTATCTTGATTATAGTATATTGTATACAGTATGGCATTTTGAGCCAATGGTGGCATGGTATTAACAGAAAAGCCAAAAATGCAAAGAATGGTGTAGAAACTGGGGGTGTATATAGGATAACTTAACCACAGAAGGCACAACATGCCAAACCTCCCAACATGGAGCTTTCTCCATTGAGTCAACATTGTTCAGCCAATAGCGTGCAAACTCTGTCAGATTTCTCATATGTTTCACAAGTATAGAAATAACATTCCCAGTTATAGCCACTGATGTAAGAACTGGACGTGCAGGTTTTTCACAGCCATACTACTTGCAGTTGAAAAACAAAGTCAAAATCCCAATTATTCTCATCCAACAAACCTAGGCAATCATCAGATTAATGTAATAGTTGAAAATCCAGAGTGCAAACATTAGTCCTTATTCCTAGATTCTCCTCTAGAACTACTTTGTGGTGAAACAGCAGCACAAACGATTTTCTGCAATCATGTATACTTACTGCTTTGAAGAATGTGTTGTAAACATTGGGTTGCCTGGCACCAACAGAGATTTTCTGTCAGGGAAAGAGTTTCTTCCATTAGTGAAAGAACCCAGGATGAATCATAATCTTGCCATGGTGAGAGGAGGGGGAGTGGAGAACAGATAAACTTTTAATGGTTCTTTCTCAGTCCCATGGTGCCTCACAATATTTTTCTGGATGGTCCACAGTCCTTCAGAATAGAGTTTTGGGCTCAGATATTGTGGGAAGAATAGGAAAACGAGCTCTTTGCCCTTTTACCTTCAATCCCTTTGTCAGTTCTCTCTTTGCAACTCTAAAGTTTATAAACAAGGAAGTCAGGATTTAAACCTTTGTAAGAGACAAACAACTGAAGAGCACCATCTACTGGCAATGTCCTTAGAAAGTAATGTGTCCAATATTCAAACAATAAGGAATGGAGTCAGTTCAATTAAACTATCAATGCAAAGTAGTAACACTAGCGTTCCCAAGATTTGATGAATGTCAGGTTGTGTATGACTTGTGGCATTATTTTAAAAAAAATCCTGTTGAACTATTTTCCTTGAAACACAATATTTATTTCCTGTAAAATGTAAAAACAAATAATATAATATAATATAATATATTCTGAATATTTAAATTTATTTATTTATTTTGTCAATTGCTTACAAGATAATAGGTATAAGTAAAAACATAGTTATGAATACATGGATACATATAAGAAAAATAAAAAAATAAAAGAAACAATAGGACAGAGACGGTAGGCACGTTGGTGCACTTATGCATGCCCCCTACAGACCTCTTAGGAAAGGTAGTAGACAGTCTAAGGTTAAAGATTTTGGGGTTTGGGGAAGAAACCACAGAGTCAGGTAGAATATTCCAGACATTAACCACTCTGTTGCTGAAATCGTATTTCCTGCAATCAAGTATGGTGCGATTAACCTTGAGTTTGTATCTATTGTTTGCTCTTGTGTTATTATGGTTGAAGCTGAAGTATTCATTGACAGGTAGGACATTGCAATGTATAATTTTACATACTATACTTAGATTGGACTGAAGGCAGCATAGTTCTAGGTTTTCTAGGTCTAGAATTTCGAGTCTGGTGGCATAAGGTATTCTGCAACGAGTAGAGGAGTGGAGAACTCTTCTTGTGAAATATTTCTGGATTTCTCAACTGTGTTAATATCAGATACGTAATGTGGGTTCCAGACTGATGAGGTGTATTCGAGTATTGGTCTAGCAGATGTTTTGTATGCTGTAGTTATTAGTGTAATATTACCAGAGAAAAAGCTACGTAAGATTAGGTTAACAACTCTTAATGCCTTTTTGGCTATGTAGCTACAGTGGGCTCTAGCACTTAGATCATTAGAGATGAGTACTCCAAGATCCTTGACAGAGTTTGGATCATCAACAAGGTCTTGACTATTCAGCCTGTATTTTATTTTCTGATTTTTTTTTGCCAATATGTAGGACAGAGCATTTATTTCTTGAGATATGATGTTGACATTTGTTTGACCATTCTGATACATAGTCAAGATCTTTTTGAAGGGTAGCAGTATTGTCTGTGGTGTTGAACAGCTTTACATCATCAGCGAAGAGAACACAGTTGCTCTTGATATGATCACAGAGGTCATTTATGTAGAGTATGAAAAGAGTTGGTCCTAGAACACTGCCTTGAGGGACACCACTGTTGACAGGTACAGAATTTGATAGGACACTCCCAATTTTGACCATTTGTTGTCTGTTTGACAGGAATGCTTCTATCCAGTTATGCAGGTGTCCAGAGATACTGTAAGATTTTAGTTTTAGGAGTAGTTTGTCATGTACCACTGAATCAAAGGCTTTACAGAAGTTTTTGTAGATTGCGTCTATTGCTTTGCCCTGATCGAGTTGTGTAGTCCATATGTTTTTGCAGTGTAAGAGTTGCAGATTACAGGATAGTTTTTTCCTGAAACCAAATTGTTTATTAGAGAGTAGGTTGTTTGTTTCTAAGTGGAGGATGATGAATTGGTTGATAATTGATTCCATGACTTTACAGGTGACGCAGCATAAAGAGATTGGTCTGTAATTTTCAACTAGGCTGGGGTCTCCCTTTTTGAAGTTGGGGATGACCATGGCTTGTGACCATAGTTTTGGCAAGGATCTGGTCCTGAAAGATTTTTCAGAGATTATGCTTAGAGGTTCTGCTATGGCAGTGGATAGCTTTTTTAAGAAGTAGGCACATATTCCGTCCGGTCCAATAGATAGAGATTGTTTTAGATTGCGTAGTGCTTTTTCAACGTTGTCTTCTGTAAAATCGATATGCATTAGATCATTGTAGTTGTCTGTGGTTCAATTAGGAAATACTGGGCATGATCCATTGCTGTTTACAAATACTGAGCCAAAGAATGTGTTAAAGAGGTTGGCTTTAATAGTGTCATTGTTACAGTCTTTACCATTAGGTCCTTTCAGGGGTGAGATGGACCTTGAGTCTTTTAGTTTGTTGTTTACAAAATTGTAGAAAGCGTGGGTGGAATTGGTGCTTAGAAGGTTTTTTTCTTGTTTAATGTGATAATTGGTGCATTCAGTTTTTATCTGGTGGCATAAATTTTTGTATTGGCTTTTGAAGTTGGCAACGTGACCAGATTTGTTTTTCTGCCAAAGTGATTTCTTTTTGGATTGAAGCTTCCTTATTGTTATGGGTAATTTGTTTTTTCTAGTTTTGGGAGTTGTTAATGGTACACATAGTTTGATGACTCTTTTGACTTCAAGTAAAAATATGTTGTAATGGTCTTCTACAGTAAATTGTTCTTTGAGAATGGCTGTTTCCTGTTTTCACTTCTATTTGACTGCAACTCGCAGAGATATAGTTTGATACAAATAAAAATCTTCAGCTGGTAATGCATAAATGTTATTTTGCGTTAACTTAATCATTTTAACACTAGACAAAAATCACTGCTGTAACTCTATATAGAGCAAGGGTCTTCAAACTTGGCAAGTTTAAGACTTGTGGACTTCAACTCCCAGAATTCCTGAGCTAACATGACTGGAGGAGAAATTCTGGGAGTTGAAGTCCACAAGTCTTAAAGCTGCCAAGTTTGAAGACCCCTGAATAGAGCCTGATTATCCATCCCAATTTCCTGATGCCATCATATACAGTACTGTTTCATAACATACTGGGGTGTATTTATTCATGGTATTGGTTTGGCATCTGTTTTTGATCTTTGTTACCCTAGAAACCAACATGCTTATCTGCCCATGTCTAATTTGTGAGCTCAGATAATTATCCTGTTATTTTCAAACAGAAGTCCAGACAGGGAATCTTTGGCTTAGCCTGTAACAGAGTAAAAGATGCAGTGTTTTTAGTGGTGTTGAATATAAAATTAAGAATTAAGTGGTTTTGAATATAAAATTATTTCTGTACTTCAGAAATATAATTCTGAAAGCAGCATAAGCAACCTTCCCCACGTTGTTCTTTTGAGCTGTAGGAATATGAATATTGGCAGCAAAAGGAAATCCCTCTTTCAACCAGCAGGTGCCTCTCCTCTCCTTAAGTGTCAAAATTATTTATACAGAATAAGATTGAAACATTCTTTGGGTTAGCAGCTTTTAACTCAGCTCTTTGTAAATTATATAGAAAAGTATCCTGTAGTTTATCGTATATAACTTGAGAACCTAATGCATGTTTCATTAAAGAAAAAATTAAAACCCCAATACTCATATGTGAACCATTAATTTGTGTTATTTTTAAAAAATAAGATTAAAAAATTATTTATTGGCAGAAAAAAGAAACATTCAAATACACAAAGCGAATGAAACCTTTTCATCCAAAAATGGGGAAAAAAAACCCTTCCAAAGTGTTGGCTGAGATGTTAAAAAGTCATCTTAATGGACCTAAGATCTAAACTGAATAAGAATCATTTCCTATTGGAAATAAAATGAAAATAAAAGGCGGCCGAATTTCCTCAAATCCATCTTCTCACTGCTTTGAGTTCAGTTTCTCTGACAGAATCAAATTCACATTTTCTATAACCATGCTGGATGTAAAGTTAACTGTCACTGATGGGTCAGGCTGCACATAACATTTTACAGAGCCCATTTCCTTTTAGAAAGAAGATGAGTATCTTGCAAACTTTAAAGTTAGGAGCAAATTATTAAATTATTCCTCCCCCTCCCTGTGTGCGTGTGTGTGTGTGGTGCGCACAAGAAAGAGAGAGAGAGAGAGAGAGAGAGAGAGAGAGAGAGATTATCAGATCAAATCAATTTATGGCAGGATAAAATCCTCTTCACTGAAAGCTATAGACTATGACAGCATTCAAAACAGTAATGTATTTTCATACAGTATACGTTCCCCGGGATGGGAGCAACAGCACATTCATTAACTACCAGTATTCCCTTAGGTAGAGATTCCCAATAATTGTCAAATTGTCAACTGTCAAGTAAACTCACTAAGAATAATTTAGTATTATTGTGTATTTATTACACTTACACTGCTGACATCTAAGGTCTGTTGGCAGTATACAGTGCTAAAATGACTATTCTTGATCCAATATGTGCACCTCTTGATGTTTTCACAGAGGCAATAGCATTGGAACTATTGTCCTAACTACCTGTTCCATTGTGTTTATGACCCCACTAGAAATATATTCTCTGTTGCATTGTAGTATTTCAAGCTTCATCAATTTCCAATTCATTTGCTTTCTGTCTCTGCTTTGGAACTGGGGTATTGATTGACATTGGTTAAAGTAAATGAGAAGAACAGTCTGTTCCTAAGAAAAGAATATCTTTAAGGAATTGCCTTCCCTTATATGACATTTAGCTGACAGCCCAGTGCACTTTGGAATGAATAATAGAAGGTTATTAACAAGAGAGCAAGTAAAGCATTCAAAGTTTCAATCTTAAACTTGTTTGTAATCACTAAATGCTCCACAAGGAAGCAAAGGTTATATGGAAAAAAAATCCCAATGAATTACACAGCTTGAGAATGATATGGTGCATTGAAATATTTTGTAACAATGGTAATAGCAACTCCAGAAAATAATGATTAATAGTATCTCCAGAAAATGGAAATACTGACATGTTGACGCCTAAATGTAAAATTGGGCAAGCAGTAACTTCTACAATATGCAAACCAAAATTTCATCTGATGAAAGGCATACTGATAGGGAGCACTATAGCCCCTAAAATATATTGGATCAAGGCCATTTCATCCGCATTATTCCTATCCTGCTGACCCCTGAAATTTTACAGGTAGTCCTTGACTTACAACAGTTCATTTAATAACCGTTCAAAGTTATAAAGGCACAGAAAAAAGGGACTTATGACCATTTTTCACACTTACGACTTTTTTAGCATCCCCATGATCATGTGATCAACATTCAGATGCTTGGCAACTGAATCATACTTATGACCTTTGCTGTTGTCCCAAGGTCATATGATCACCTTTTGCAAACTTTTGACAAGTAAAATTAATGGGGAAGCCAGATTAATTTAATAATTATGTTACTAACTAATCAACTGTGGTGATTCATTTAACTGTGGCAAGAAAGGTCACGAAATGGGGCAAAACTCACTTAACAAATATCTCACTTAACATCAGAAATCTTGGGCTCAATTGTGGTTGTAAATTGAGGACCACCTGTATAGCATCTGTCACAAATGGAACACCTGATATTCCCATTTATCTCACCCATGTTTGCTAATGCAGGGTTGGGATGAAGATTTCAAGACGGTCATAATAAGGGACACAGATTAAACTGTAAATGTATATATGTGTGCATGCATGTGTGAATGAATGAATGAGACTTCAAGAATTAGACTGATGTTTATGCTGCATTAGAAGACATCATCAAGTAGAGGAATTGTATGTCATAATCAGCATCTAAAATCTTTTGTACATATTTTATATCTTATAAAGTGCTTTAATGTATTGCTGTAGATCTGAAATAGACATCATTTCTTTAAAAGTGCTTTCAAGTTAATATTTTCACTATGCACTATGCAATTATCACAAAAAGTCTAAATAATTAACATTTTAAAATGTTAATATATTTTGTCTCACTGTATCTAATGTCTCTGATCCACCTTCCAGAAAATATATTACCATATATGCCGGCGTATAAGACGACCGCGTATAAGACGAACCCCAACATTTCCACTCAAAATATAGTTTGTTATATACTCGCCCCCTCTTCCGCACGCCTTCCACTTTTGCACTTTTTTTTTTTTGAGGCACTTTTGTGCACCGTGGAAACGATCCGTGAAGCCGAAAGGAGCAGCCAGCCTTCTCCCAGCTCCCAAGGAAACGAGGCTCGCACGCCCGGGCTCCGCTGAGGTATCCGGCTGGGGCTGTCAGAAGTTGTTACCGCTGGCGCGCTCCGTGCGGCTCCAGTCCTGCGTTGCCTCGGGAAGGGAAAGGCAAAAAGGAAGAGCCGCGGCGGCACTTTGCAATGGCAGCAGCGGCTCCTGGTTTTGCCTTTCCTTCCCGAGGCAACGCGGGACTGGAGCCGGGCGGAGCCGCGCCAGCGGTAACAACTCCTGACAGCCCCAGCCGGATACCTCAGCGGAGCTCGGGCGGTGCGAGCCTTGTTTCTTGGGAGCTGGGAAGCTGCTTTCAAGTTAATATTTTCACTATGCACTATGCAATTATCACAAAAGTCTAAATAATTAATATTTTAAAATGTTAATATATTTTGTCTCACTGTACTCGGCTAATGTCTCTGATCCACCTTCCAGAAATATATTAGTCATTTCTCAGGTTCCTTTGTTGAAACACATTTGTTGTCATCCTTGAATTTTCTGCTGAAACATATTCCTTATTCATATATTTAGGGCTAGAATTTTTCTTTGTCTACTGTATTCTCATATTTTTCTTGCTGCTGCATCAAACTTAAGGACAGATTTCCAATTTTTCTTTCTTTTTCAAATGTCTCTTAAATAAGCTGGGAAAAAATATGGAGAACTGATTATTCACCCACTTAAAAAAAATAATTTCTTTGTATTAATAACTGTTACTTGAAGAGCTACTCTAAGGAAAATATTTTTCTTTTTAACATTTCCATAATTTTTTGCTATATTTCTTACTTACATTATTTAACTATTGTTGGTTGCCATGCACTAAATAAATAAATAACATCATCGATTTAATACATATAGGCGTATCACAGCGTATCATCATGTCACCCGTGAAAAGTAATTATCCTAAAATGTGCCTATTGAAGTGGTAACATGCTATTTTTCTCACCATGCTTTTTTAATGCTGGAATTGAGAACAACTTTGTGTAACTGTGGATGTTAATAGGATCTGGCTTTGGCTTTTTGTAACGTTGGGAAGGTTTTGTGTAACTTTCTCACAGGCAATTGTTCGATAGCAAACACAAATTAGGCACGAATTCAAAAAGAAAAAAGAACAGCATTAATTTAAAAAGCAACTTTACAGCAATTCTATCTGTTCAGAAATAAATCTCAATCCTAAACAGGTTTTTCCCCCCAGATGAATACACTTAGAATCATAATCTTACAAATCCTTTATTTTTGTGAGACTGGATCCCATTGGCCACGCTTCCTGTTGCTGACTGAAGATGGAATCCAGCCCAGTCTGGGAGATTATGTGTGCCCCACTGGCTGTTCTAATGCAAATAAACATCAGGTACAAACTCATAAGTAATACTAAGTTACTTTTGCTTTACAATAAAGCTCTGAAAGAAGGCAAATGTACGTGTTCCAGAATAATGTTGCAGGATGCAAACTGGGTCAGTCAGTGGGACCAGAGGTTCAGTTTTCTGAGCTTTTGGACTAAACCTCTGGTCCCAGTGGTTGCTCCAGATTGGATCCTGTGTTAATCCTTCAGTTAAGCAAATGGGCATAGAACCCTACTTCCCTGGCAAATCCTTCTCCAAATCCGATCTTCTTACAATATCTTTGAAAAGCCGCTTTCTTTTACAAAGCATCGTCTCGTTCTTCTGCTTCTTCAAGAGATTGGCTGGCAGAAGGATTCCCATCAAAGACCTGTGCACTTCTCACTCTAATATTTACGTCGCTGTCCCCTCTGCCACTATCGGTATCAACATGGTCGTCATCGTTCTCAGCAGAAGTGTCACTCTCACTCCCAAACATGTTCGGCTCTAGGTCACTGTCCTCTTCAATGATCACATCATCATTCTCAGCTTCTGTAACATCTTCTTTAAACCACACTGCCTTGTAGCCGTCATCTTCCGTTTTCCTGTCCTTTGTGAGGATGGATCTCACTTCCTTTTCACTGTTTATATCAATTTCTTCCTGGATTGCTTTATGAGTTGACTGTGTTTTCTTGTTTTCTGGTTCCTTCTCTGCATAATTCTTGGACATAAGGCTTGCAGGTGATTCATCATCGTTTCCATCTGAGTTAGAGTTCTTGTCATCCTGGAAGTTGTCATTAGAAAAGCTTTTTGTAAGCTGCAAAAGAGAGACAAATGTCTGTGCAATACTGCAAAAGTAAAGGGAAACTGATTATCACATAAGACAACTAATCACCTTAGAAATTACTTTATTTGATCTGTTCCCTTCATAGTTATATAACTGGGTTATTTCTGAGGTAAGGGAATTGCCGGTGTCCCGTTCCCTTTCAAGATTTATTGGGATCATACTATCTGCAATTTCCAGCTAATTTCTTCATTGGCAATGCTGTTTTGTGTTCCTGATTCTAGGGGGGCGGTGCTCACCTCTGTTACAAAGCCAAAGACCCAGCGCTGTCCGAAGATGTCTCCCTGGTTATGTGGCTGGCGTGACTAAACACTGAAGGCGCATGGAACGCTGTTACCTTCCCACCAAAGCGGTCCCTATTTTTCCAATTGCATTTTTACACACTTTTGAACTGCTAGGTTGGCAGAAGCTGGGACAAGTAACGGGAGCTCACTCCATTACGCGGCGCTAGGGATTTGAACCGCCGAACTGCCGACCTTTCTGATTGACAAGTTCAGCTTCTTAGCCACTGAGCCACCACGTCCCTTTCTTGCCATAATTACAACTTTGCAAATTGATACAACCTAAACGTTCTTATAAACTCCACAGGATTTGTTCTTTTTTATTATTATTATTATTAAAAAAAAAAACTTCCTGAAATAGAGGAAGAAGCCCAACTTACCTGTGAATTCTCTTTTTCAAGTTCTTTTTTAAATTTGTAATACTTGCAGGAGATCAGTGCAAGCAAGGCTAGTGCAATCGCCAATAAGGTCCCCAGGGTGGCTCCCAGAGCAGCCATGTCTTCTACACTGTAGAGTCCTGTCAAGAAAACAAACACACTTCCTTATATCCTGAAGCATTTTCTCCCACAGTTATTTCACAACAGCTAAAATGGAATCCTTTGACTTTGAAGAAGCAGGGTGGAAAGTATGGACACTTTTAAGTGTCGTTGTGGCAGAGGCCTCTTGAGAAAGCCACGGAGAACCAAGAAAACAAACTAATGGATCATCAAACAAAGCAACCCAGAGTTCTCACCCAGGCAGAAGTGACCAGCTCAAATTAACCTACTTCAGACACATTATGTGAAGGCTGAGTCCTCTGGGGAAAATAATAATACCAGGAAAGGTAGATGGAAAGAGAAGAGAATGATCAACAATGAGGTAAATGGACCCAGTTACACTGGTGGTAGTTGCACCATTGGAAGATTAGATCAGGGACAGAACGTCATAGAGAAAATCTATGTGGTCGACACCAGTGGTGGGATTCATAATTTTTTACTATCAATTCTGTGGCCGTGGGTTGATGGGTGTGGCAGGGGAAGGGTACTGTAAAATCCTCTTTCCCTCCCCACTCCGAGAGGAAGGTTACTGCAAAATCCATTCCCTCCCCACCCCACTAACCTGCTTTCCAGCTCCGTTCTCCTGTGCAGGGCAACCAAAGAAGACCCAGCCAATCAGCGGGGACTCAGGAGGCAGAGAATAGATGGGGGCGGGGCCAGTCAGAGGTGGTATTTGCAGGTTCTCTGAACTACTCAAAATTTCCGCTACTGGTTCTCCAGGACTGGTCAGAACTGGCTGAATACCACCTCTGGTCAACACCAATTTGATGGCACATACAGGTAGTCCTCAACTTACAACAGTTCATTTAAACATCATGCAAAATTACAACAGCACTGAAAAAAGTGACTTACAACTGTTTTTCACAGTTACAACCATTGCAGTATCCCCATAATCAAGTGATCAAAATTCAGATGCTTGGCAACTGACTCATATTTATGACAGTTGCAGGCTCCAGGGGTCATGTGATCACCTTTTGTGACCTTCCTATAATCAAAGTCAATGGGGAAGCCAGATTCACTTAATAACCATGTTACTAACTTAACAACTCCAGCGATTCACCTAACAACTGTGGCACAAAAGGTCATAAAATGAGACAAAATTCACTGAACAAATGTTTCACTTAGTAACAAAAATTTGAGGCTCAATTGTGGTTGTAATTCGAGGACTACCTGTAATCAGTCAAGGATGAATCTCAATGGTGCCATGATTTGGTTTGATAGAATTTCCTCTGCCCCTTAAATTTCAGCATGACAAATTAAAAGAATAAACTGAGTGACATTTTTCCTGGCAGAGAGATAAAACTATATGGAAAAAATACGTATGCTTAATTTCTCCATGTTAAAGACATTGCAGAAAATAGACAAATAAAGATTTAATTTTGGCTTCTGTGGTCATTTTGTCCGTATAATAAACCTAAAAGCCTTTGCATCAAGGTAGCTTTCCACAACCATTATAATTCCCCATTAGCACACTGTCAAGCGATTTTGGAAGCTAAAATATTAATACATCTTAAGAAAGCTGTTTTGGGAGGCTGAATTAAGACGCTGAATGCTGGGCATGTCGGCAGCAAATGGCTGTGCTTCAAGTCTTCATCTTGCTGGGAGCAAAGGTCAGTGCTGTTTTCTAGAGAGATTTGTACTTTCCCATATCACAGTTCACATCTCCACACTATAATTATAAAGCAATTTTCCTGAAAGTTTTATGGCCTTAATAACAATACGACTATAATGCCTTGCAAAGTGAATTCTGAAATAAGTGCAAGTTTCAATTACTCCTGAGAGTTTATCATTAACATGAGCTGAAATAATTAGTTCGTAGATTCATACTCATTCCAGAAATAACATCAGTACCATCGTATCATAAAACGATTCTCTGCTGTAGAAGTATTAGTGGTAAATAACAGCTCTGCTATTTTCTCAGTTGGATTAAAAATGTGATATATTGTACTAATTATTACATTGGCTTGCTTTCCCAAGTCGTCCTTGACTTACAACCACAACTGAGCCCAAAGTTTCTGTTGCTAAGCGAGACAGTTGTTAAATGAGTTTTACCCCATGACACGGTTGTTAAGTGAATCTTTCTTCCCCATGAACTTTGCTTGTCAGAAGGTCGCAAAAAGGGATCACATGACCCCAGGACATTGCAACTGTCTTAAATATGAGTCTATTGCCAAGCGCCTGAATTTTGATCATGTGACCATGGAGATGCTGCAATGGTCATAAGTTTGAAAAACAGTCATAAGTCACTTCTTTCAGTGTCATTGTAACTTCCAACGATCACTACATGAACTGTTTTATGTCAAGGGCTATCTGTACAGTAGCTGAAATCTCTTAGTAAATCACTTAATGAACATCATCATAAGAATATAGAAAGAGCTGGGTGGATTGCATTTTTTCCCCATAGACTAATGTGGTTTGTGGCCTGCTTTGGCTGTCACCAATCTCCTCTCTTGCCATCTGCCTTGGTGCCATTTCTTAGCCCCACCAGGCCACTGGGTAGGTTGATAGCCCCTCGTCTCCTTTTCTCTTTGCAATCCTTGTTATCCTAAATGATATAGTTGAAGATTATATATAATCCCCATGACTCTGGTTCTGTTAGCATGCCGCTTGAAATCCTCCTCTGGAAACGAAGTATTATTCAGAAAACCATAGTTCTCAGGATTAAACGCCTCTTAAAATCCTGGGTCAGCCACAAAAACTTTCTCTTAACAACTTTCTCCTCTCTTCCTCCTGCTCAGTCTTACCCAGTTGCCGGCTTCTTTGAGGCGGCCATTACAGACCGCCACTCGACCGTCTTGGGAGAGGGGGGTTTTGCCGGCTGGGAAGGGGGTCTGCAACACCCCCAAACCCCTCACCAGCTCCCCCTATCTTCGGCTGCCTCTTCGTGGCAGCCTTAGCCTCCAGATCCGTGGATCAGAGGCACCAAAGCGGCTAGCGCGGCAGGGATCGCGCAGGATCGCAAATCCCTGCCGCTAGCGAAGCCGACAAACCGGAAGTTCAATAACATTTCTACACGTTTTCAAGCACTTCTTCTGAATAATTTTCAAAGCATGCACACCTGTAATAATGGTGAGCCATATATTCCACTGAATTCAGTGAACTTTCTCGATTCAGAACCTCTATGTGTAAAATTGCTATACGGGATTACCAAGATCTAGTCTGCTTTGGAAATCTGTCAACTGGTAATGCTGGAATTACCTTGGCCAACCATCCAATCTGTGAAGCTTTGTGATTCATCATTGATTAGGAGAATGATCTGATAGTAAACTGTGGCTTGCCAAGTCTGAACATTTTTCAGTTTCTTAGAAAGACAGGGAGCTTTTAAATCTCTCTACAGCCAAGCCTTTCTTAGGAATTTACATTAAACATATATTTTATCTAAAATAAAGCATGGTCTTACAGAAGGATGTATGGCAAAAAAACCATGATCTTAAGAGTAATACTTTCTAAGCTGAAATCATCTTTCCTGAGAAAGCATGAACTCTCACCACTAAAGAATCCTCTCCCTCCCTCCTTCCTTCCCCACTCCCCGTATCCATCCACTCATCCATCCATCTTCTATCTATTGACAACTATTATTATATATTATGATGGGACCAAGCCTGAACCCTCCTCAGGTTTACACACTCTTTCTCTCTTCTTGCAGAGCAGCTGCAGCTTATAAAAAAGAGTTAGGAAACTTTTGCTTTTAACAAATGGTGAACCCTCTTCACCAAACAACTCAATGAAGTTGGATTCATTCAACATTTTAAAAGGTAGCGTTTTCCCCTGTCCAATTGTGGTCATCTCCATTTCTTACCTGGGGGAAACAGCATTGTCCAAAGACATTTTCATGGTCATGTGGCCAGCATAGCTATACGCTGAAGCGCATCACATGGAATGCTGTTATCTTCCCACCGAAGTGGTACCTATTTATCTACTTGCGTTTGCATGTTTTCAAACTGTTAGGTTGGCATTCAACATCATATCACAGTAACCCCAATTTATACAAGCATACTATTATATGCATTCAACATCATACCACAGTAACCCCAATTTATACAAGCATACTATTGTATGCAGATTGCAATGATTCAGATTAATACTAGATGACCACAGGCAGTTTTCTAACATCTCATGGTTGCCATCTAATGATTGTAGGGATATTTTTAGCCTAAATATAATATGCCTAGATTAGGACATACAGTACTTCTATTTTCTTCTTATGAACTGAGGAAAAGGTGAAAGGTATTCTTATTACTATATGCATGATTTACCATGACTCCTGAATGCAAACTTCTATGTTATTGACTCTACCTTCTGAATTAGGTGTGGAAGGTCCTACTGTGGTAGGAGATTCATTTGCTGATGGACTTATTGCATCTTCAATAATAGGCATTGTAGAAAACATAGAAGTTGAAGTTGAAGTACTAGAAGTTGATCTACTAGACTTAGATGTGAGGCTTGTTGCAGAAGTATTTGCTACAGAAAGTGTGCTTGTTGCAATTGTGGAAGATAATGAAGCAGAAGAAACATAGTTATTTTTTGTCGTAGAAATAACTGTTGTGGAAGGCTGAATGATTCCAGGTAAAGGAGTAGTAGACTGTCTATCACCATCTGGTACTGAGCTTGTAATGGGAGTCTTCGTGGTTTCAATTTTGGAAGAAGTTGATGACTGGGCACTCCCACCACTTGTTATAAAATTACCTGGTGGGGTTGGCTTGGAGGCTCCAGTCTGAGGAGTTGCTTGAGCGGTGGTGGGGCTGGAGATCGTGATGGATTCCACTGTCCGTTGGCTTCTCTCTGTTACAGGAGAACTAGTGGTCAGAAACTGTGTAGAATTACCTGGGATGACAGGAGGTTTTAGTGTAGTTACAAAAGGTGGAATAACTGAGCCAGATACAGAAGCAGTCACAGGGTTTCTTGTAATCTCTGTAAGGTTATCCTTCCCAGTTGTACTTGAAAAAGGTGACATGGTCTTTGTGGATCCAGAAGGTTTAGGACTACTTATTCCAGGTGGCAAAGTGGATGGCTTGGGACTAGTGTTCCCTTCCCCTAGGCTGGTAGGAGAGGTTTCAGTGAAGGCAGTGGTAGTTACAGGTGGAACAGTTGGAGCTGTAAATGTAATAGACAAAGGGACTGCTTAATGTGATGCTTCTATATCTAACACAGTCAAATCCTTCAGGCTTTCAAGGCACCAAGTCCCAAGCACAGCAATCATTATGCAGAAATAATAACATTGAAAGAGTTTTACAATGAAAGAAGCTACACAGGCACTACACAAACTGAATTGTGTCAGCAGAATCTTTATCCCAGGTTGTACAACATCACTCCAGGACAAAAGAGGGAGCGGATTTAGTGTAAGGGCTGGATTGCTCTGTTACAAACCACCAATGAATTGGGTAAAATTAGAAGCCAGTCTCTCTCTTATTCCCCCATCACATTTCTATATTAGATTATCTTTGATAAATAATTATGCCTGCTTCTGGTCTTTGTGTTCAAAGTGGGGGGAAAAAATGAAACTTTGATTTTGGGTTTTACCAATTAAATAGATTTGTTGTTATTAGAACTGGCTAGTTTATACTATTATGTAAAAGTGAAAAGTCAAAGTTTGATGTTATTATTCTACTGCACCAAAGGGAGTCAGAAGCCAATGCCTTTTCTTCCCCCACTCTTTTTTTTCTTACACTTTTCCCTTCCCTTTTTCCTCTTCTTCTTTCCTACTGTTTTCTTTTGTATTTTTGTATCTTATTATTAATAAATAAATAAACAAACAACAACAACAAAAGAAGTAATCATGCCTGACCTGTTCCTATAAAAAAGATAATTTCTCTTAACCCTGGGGAATGCACAGGGATGTGGAGGGGATAATGCTTCAATGTATCCAAGCATTGATATAGAATAAAATAGAGCTGGAAGGGACCTTGGAGGTCTTCTAGTCCAGCCCCCTGCTCAAGCAGGAGAACCTATACTACTTCAGATAAGTGACTCTTCTTAAAAACCTCCAGTGATAGAGTGCCCATGATTTCTGGAGGCAAGCTGTTCCGCTGGTTAATTGTCCTCACTGTTAGGAAGTTTCTCCTTAATTCCAGGTTGCTTCTGTCTTTGATTAGTTTCCAATTATTGTTTCAATGAAGCATAGTAGATCACATCCATGGCAAAAATTATATTAGGAACGGGGGGAAATATCGCTTTGAAATGGGAACAGCTTAGACGCAACTTCCAGCTGCCTCAAGTGTAGTCAGGTAGTCAGAGAGAAGATATCTTGAAGACATAGCACATAAACCATAGGGCATAGTTGTGCTGAAGTTAGAGGGATGGATCTTTTCTTTAATGTGCTTCAGCAATTTCTGTGATTCCTACATCTCTACATTTTATCTGCATCATATAAGACCCGAAGAGAGCATTTCCAACATACTCGCCAAAGGTGTGACATCTATTGAGATATGCGTGCTTGCTTCTTCCAGGGTACTGATGTCAGTAGCAATGGCCTGTGCAAACAAGAAAGAAGGTGTTAGCCTTGCACGCCCATGTGTCAATTCTATCAGCCCGTTAAAATGGCAACATATTAATTTGGATCCAGTTACATCTGGCAGAGATGGCGTGAGTACTACTGCCCCTTCCCCGCCATTTATATGTAGATCTGGGCATTACAAAGGAGTCTTGCTGAAAGCATGTTTATGAATATGGAGGCCACTGCTTTTCTCGTTTATCTTTATTTTTGCACAATCTATGCAGTGATGAGATTCTACTGCATGTAGTGGGAATGCCATAATGTTTATTTCATGATTCAATCTTCAGAGAAGACAGATATTTAAAATCAGAGGTGTTTCAACAAAAGGTTGAAAAAATAATAGTTCTGTGGGTTTTTTTTACAATGACATATTTTTACAATACTTTTTAAACTCAGTAATGGCACTATTTATTAAAGCAATGCAAAGCTTTAATTTGGAGCCCCTGTCTGAACACAAACCAATGCTGCTCCTTTCAAATTAGTTCAGAAAACTTGAGTTGATATGACTAAAGTGTCAGGTCAAATAAAATGGATTTCTGAATTGTCAAATTGAATTAGAGGGGATTCAAATTTCCTTCCTATTTACTATAAAGCCAAGTCAATTAAAATGAAACTTGATTGTATTCTGCAGAATGAAATGAGAAACGGAAATCTTCACTGTGGTTTTTGTCAGTGTAGTTTAATTGTTCTTAGAAATTCATCTGATAAAAGTCTTTTTGTTTGCTCTGTTTTGTTTTAATTAACTATTTAACAGCATTTAAATCCTTACCGAACTCTTTAGAATTGTACCATGTGTGTCTTTTAATCAAAAATATAGAGATTTCAGCCTTTTCAAAAACTTTTTAACAGCTATTGATTAACATTGAAGTAAAAAACTCAATGATAGAATAATGTCAGACAATGTTTTCTGCAGAGTCTTTGTTATTTCAAACATTTGCACATATCTGCATATAATAGAATCATATTATTTACCCATTATGTGGTCAAAGTTTAATTTCACTCAGAAAATCTACATTAAACAATGTTAGATCATTAGATTGTTGAAAAATAAATAAAACTACCTGGTATATAAATTGCACTATACTTTAAAGTGGTATATTTGGTTTTGGTTTTTAGTGCATTGTGTTAACGGCTGTCAAATTATTTTCCTCTGTCAAGTTATAGTCTTTTATCTATTTTAAATCAATTATTTTGAAGTGACAGATGATAATAAGAGAAAGAGAGAGAGTAAAGACAACAACTCAAGACAACAGTGTCATCTGGAAGCCTCAGACTAAACATAAATGTATAATAGTTTTAGGAAAAAGTACTGACCAGAAGGATAATATGAGATGATACATTCAGAATCTTGGTGGTTTGGATAAATCCTTCTGCAGTAACTCTGAAATCTGAACTGTTTTGTATTCTGTATTTGATATCTGGATTGATCTTCTAAAAGCAGTGAATAAAAATCGACATCAGGACTTAATCAAACAAATAGCTTCACTAACTAAATTCTGTTTCTAAGAATTGATTATGTAGGGAGCATCCTAAGTAATATCCTAGATATACTTATCTGACTTTCCTGCAACCTGATTTCCCCAGAAATAAAGAAGTTGATTCTCATAGTCCCCCAGGCAGCATTCACCATCTTGGTTTAGATAACTGCCACCTTTTTGACCATCTGACAACTGAATAACACAACAACAGAATTGGAAAGATCCTTGGAGGTCTTCTAGTCCAATCCCCTCCTCAGACAGGGAACCTTACACCATTTCAGAGAAATTGTTGTCTAATCTCTTCTGGAAAACTTCCAGTATTGGATCATTCACAACTTCTGGAGGCAAGTTGTTCCACTGATTAATTGTTCTAACTGTCAGGAAATTTCTCCTTCGTTCTAGGTGGCTTCTCTCCTTGATTAGTTTCCATCCCTTGCTTCTGCCTTCAGGTGCTCTGGAGCAGGGGTTGCCAATCTTTTGAACCTCAGGGACCGCCAAACTCATAATTTAAAATCCTGCAGACCACTAATATGAATTTTGACTGATGGTGGCTGCAGGAAAGGAGTCTGCAGGAATATTCCCCACCCCATTTTCCTACTGACCAATCATTATTTATTTGGGATTGCAGGATACTGTCACCAGCTCCGTTCTCAGGGGGAGAGAAAGAAAGAGAGACTTTTGGCTTCATGCAAGGAAAGCAGCAGAAGCAGCAGAAGTCTTTCTTTCTCTCCCCCAAACTCCACCAGAAATGAGTCTTTGCCGGTGCAGTCTCTTGGAGCAGAATGCTTTGCAAGGTCCCAAAGACTCATTTCTGGTGGAGTTTGGGGGAGAGAAAGAAAGACTTTTGCTGCTTTCCTTGCGTGCAGCCAAAAGCAGAAGAAGAAATAAATGGAAAGAAGCAGCCCGGTGGCCAGGCGAGGTGCATGGGGCAACTGGGGCAAGTTCTCCCCCTCCTTCCTTTCCCCCCTCCCCTCATTACCTCATGTTGTTCACAATGCAAGTGACACAAGCCTTGTGTTCCCGCAGGCCGTGTGGATGGTACAGCCTTGTGTTTTCCGCACAGCCTGGATTAATTGCTTTGGGGGTGCTTTGAGGGTGACATTTCTCTGCAGACCATCAAAATTTTCTCACAGACCATCAGTGGTCCCTGGCCCACTGGTTGGCAACCACTGCTCTGGAGAATAGATTGACTCCATCTTTTTTGTGGCAGCCCCTTGAATATTGGAAGATTGCTATCATGTTGCCCCTTTCACAAAAGGGTTTTCCAGTGGAGCTGTGATTAGTAACACTTGCTCCTGGGACCCTACCAATGTAGTGAAGTTTGCTTGAGAAGCTGAGCTGATTAACAATTAGCTCAGTTCCTCCTCCAGAGGACATATTGCTAAAGTTTTGCACTGTGGGAATGTCTGCTTTGTTCTACCCTTTGTCTCCAGAAATTCTTCCTTCTTTCTTGAAAGGGCCTTAGTGCTTTTTCACCAACTCTCTTGAGGTTCATTTAGTGGGACAACATATGGGTTCACCTTGTTCAGTTACCAAGGTTAATTTTCTCTCCCACCCATCATAAAGCAAAAACAGTGAGAAAATAATGAGGCTGACCACTGCTGCCATTTTTTTCTGTGCCCAAGTTTCTGTCCAGGATGTCCTTCTTATCTTTTTCATCTTCTTAAGTGACAAATTCAAAAGTCAGCACAAAACTGCTGCAGAGATAAGAAGATTTGACAGGTACCGGAATAAAAATGCATCATCGGAAGGGATCTGAAAATAGGTACAACACTCTACCCCGATATAGGTTTCTCACATCAATCTCAGACGGAAACTCATAACTGCTATCTTAACAGCCTTTGCTCCCTGTGATATTCAATAGATCTTGAAATAACTAACATCTGGCAAGAAGTCGTCATCTGCTGCAAAGATCTGCAGGGGTTCTGACGATGTGTTGGCTTTCATGATCAATGTCTTGGCAGGCTGGGCCTCAGACACTCGTCCCAGATAAATGGCTTCCTCAAAATAGGGCTGTTTGTCATTTTTCCGTACAACATCAATTTTCACTGTAGTCTGAGAGTATCTGAATGGATTGTTTTCCTGGGAAGCCTGGAGAAAGAGAGAGTGAGAGCACAGATTTTCTTAAGGGCTAAAATGTAAAATTTTAATGGAAGGTAGATGAGGAGGTTCTCTGGAACAAAGATGGGTGAAGGTACCTATCAAAAGGATCCTCCCAAGGATGTGGGAAGGTACAGCAGCAAGGACTGTGGGGAAGGTCTTAAGGATCCCCAATTCAGAGAGACAGAGGAGCCCACCCACCACATCCCTTACACTCATTATTATTATTAATAATAATAATAATAATAATAATAATAATAATAATAATGACAAAAAATCTGGATAGTGGATGTGACAGTGCCTGGGGATAGCAGAATAGAAGAGAAAGAACAGGAGAAGATAACAAAATACAAAGACCTACAAATAGAAATAGAATGACTATGGCAAAGGCAAGCAAGGGTAGTACCAATAGTAATAGATGCCTTGAGTCCAGTCCCAAAACAACTGGAGCACCACTTGAACACCATAGGCATTGACAAATTCGCCATCAGTCAATTGCAGAAGGCAGCTTTACTTGGAACAGCTTCCATCCTGCGGCGATATCTATAACACCATCAAACATCCAGATTTGCCTATCCCAGGTCCTTGGTAAGGACTCAATAGGTAGACAAAAATGCCAAACCCAGTCTGAACATCTGGCTGACTGTGCAATGAATAATAATATTTAATTGGTAATTAGCCCATTATAAAAACCATCAGAGATATCTGGGTAGGTTTTGGCCTTAACTGGATCATCACTAATTTGCTTCATTGTGTGTTATAGCAGGATATGGCAAGAACTCAGACCTGACAAGATCTTCCCAGCAGTTTCAGGCAACAGCAAGTTCCTAATTTTATTTAACTTCGATATAGTTAATAGGTATGACATCTATTTCTCACTGCCTAGATTAGCCTTGCCCAATCAAGTGCCCTCTAGATGTATTGGATTTTAACCGTCTCTGTTCCTAACCAACAAAACCTGTTGCAGCATATTGGGAATTTTGACTTTTCTAATTGTGTCCTCCTGGCAAACAAATATTAAAGAGCCACATTTTATTAATAACATATTAAGGTTGTCAGGAGACTTACCACAATATATAACATGAATGTCTTCAGGGAATTTGCAGGCTGGGTCATCGTTATGTTTCCAGAATCTCTGTTTATTTTGAATGTGTCATTATCATTTCCTAAGCACAATTGGAAAAAGAAAATACTTGGCATGCATGATTACTACGAAAAGAGTAGGATGAAGCTTCCTGACTGTCATGCACAAGATTGTGAGATTGTATGTTAGATACCCCTGCTTGTTAGCATTAAATCTAGTGCAGTTCCAAGACAGGCAAAGAATCTGGGTTTTTCACGTTAGAGTTTTATACTCTGTTTGGTAGGCATTTCAGTCTTATCTTTATTGTAAGGTACCCAAAGAACCTAATATTATCGAATGGCCAATTATTTATTCCTTCATTTATTCCTTTTTCTCAAAGCCTGTGCTGGTTAGATAGGATATAGTGTGCTGGTTAGACAGTATATAGTTAGTTTGGGAATGAGAGCTGCCCCCTTAAGGGAATGCTTCATGGGAAATGTAGTTAATGCCTCTTGGGAGATGTAGTTCTTGTCACATGGTCATATCTGTGATCCTGAATTGATCTCTGGTTGGGTTGAAGGAGCTTTAGGGCATTCTTACCTGGTATGGTCATATAGTCATCTTTTCACTTTCTTGTCCCACGCTTCTGGACAGCATGAGACAAGCAGTCCACACTGCAAAGGCTTCCACGCAAACTTCATTTATTGGGTTTTATCAGGTATCCTCAAAGTATAACTCACAGTTATGTTGAGATTCATCTGACGTCCAATCTTTGCCTCAATAGTCACCTCAATAGTGTGAAAAGATGGTTATCTTCATCCCATAGTGTTATAGCAAAGGAAAACTCCAGCACGATGCTGGAGTCCAGGTAAGAATACCAAGAACTCCCTCAGCCCAACCAGAGATCAATTCAGTGACCAATCAGGATTACAGATGTGACCATGTGACATGAGCTACATCTTCCAAGAGGCATTAACTACATTTCCCATGAAGCATTCCTTTAAGGGAGCAGCTCTCATTCCTAAACTAACTGTATACTGTCTAACCAGCACATTATATACTGTCAACCAGCACAAAGCCAGAGATGGTATTCAGTAGGTTCTGACCAGTTCTGGAGAACCGGTAGCAGAAATTTTGAGTAGTTCAGAGAACCAGCAAATACCACCTCTGACTGAAGATTTTACAGTATCCTTCCCCTGCCATGCCCACCAAGCCTCGCCCACAGAACCAGTAGTAAAATTTTATGAATCCCACCACTACACAAAGACTATCTTACTTCTACTGGAACCTGGCTTGGAAAAATATGTGACCATGCAAGGATATATTTTTAATAAGACCAGCATTTTTTCTCTTTGTAAATGATTGGAGCTGCCTTGTTAAAAAGTGATATGACTCAGATGCTATAACATCAATGGTTGCATTTAAGGGCAAGTCACTCTACTGTTACTTTCCCCCAAATGCAGATCTATGATCACCTGTGCCTAAGGTGGACTTGAACTCATCAGTTCCCACATTCTAGCCTGGTGCCTTTATCACTACATCAAACTGGCACCAATTATATATGGACCCTAAAAATAATTACAGAGATTCTGCCTGCCATTTTGTGTCTTTGTATGTTTAAGTCCTGGGAAAATTCACATCATTTTGCTGGTAACAGATAACAGATAATCAGAGTTGGAAGGGACCTTGTAGGTCATCTAGTCCAACCCCCACCCAAGCGGGAGACCCTACACCATTTCTGACAAATGGCAGTCCAATCTCTTCTTGAAAGTCTCAACTGATGACACTCCCACAACTTCCGAGGGCAAGCTGTTCCATTGGTTGATAGTTCTCACTGGCAGAAAGTTTCTCCTTATTTCCAGGTTAAATCTCTCCTGGTTCAGTTTCCATCCATTATTCCTTGTCTGGCCTACAGGAGCTTTAGAAAATAGCTTGACCCCCTCCTCTCTGTGGCAGCCCCTCAAATATTGGAACATTGCTATCATGTCTCCCCTGGTCCTTCTCTTCCCTAGACTAGTCACCCCAATTCCTGTAGCCATTCTTCATATGTTTTAGTCTCCAGTCCTCTAATCATCCTGGTTGCTCTTCTCTGTACTTTTTCTAGAGTCTCAACATCATTTTTATAGTTTGGTGACCAAAACTGGATGCAGTACTCTAGGCTTTATTTGTTTGTACAGTAATAAATGCAAAGTTTCAAACTGAAGAAAAAAAGGAACCAGAATTCTTAAATGATCTAGAATGTCCTAAATCTACCTAAAATCTAGAAGATGAATAAATGCTTCCTTTAGTTGTTGTTTTGAGATATTATGTTGTTGTTTTGATATTAGTTATTGTTTTGAGATGTTTAGTTGTTGTGTTTGAGATATTATCCAATGTATTAATATTATTTCCAAAGTTTTTGCTGAATTGCTTCTAAGTACAGATTGAAGTAATGTAGAAGATGCTTGAATCGAATGAAACACATCTATCTATAGCTATTTATTTATGTGGTTCACTTCAGAGGTGGTATTCAGCAGGTTCTGACCAGTTCTGGAGAACTGGTAGCAGACATTTTGAGTAGTTCAGAGAACCAGCTAATACTACCTCTGACTGGAGATTTTACAGTATCCTTCCCCTGCCATGCCCACCAAGCCTCACTCACAGAACCGGTAGTAAAAAAATTTGAATCCCACCACTGGTTCACTTCCAGCATCACACTCCCAGCTATAATATAATGTCTTTGATTTGTCTTAGTATATGTGTGACCCTAGTCATTGTAGTTGAAAAACAGGAGTTATTAATAGCATGTTGTGAGAACTCAACCAAGTACAATTTATTCAACAAACCAGGTTAAATATATCATGGATGAAAACATTGTGCAAACTATATGTGTGGTATGTGGAATATTACAGGGTAAGGCAGTGTTGGCAAACCTTTTTGGCACCGAGTGCCAAAACAGGAGCATGCATGGGGCACGGAGCGGCAGAAATTGGAAGAGCAGCTCCCCGGTGCGCATGTGGGAGTGCTGGAAACCAGAAGAGCAAGGGCCCACCATGCGCGAAGACCAGCTGGCCGGCATGCATGTGCATGCCAAAACCCAGAAGAGCAACGGGCGACGGCTGGCGTGCCCAGAGAGATGGCTCTTCATGCCACTTCCGGCACGTGTGTCATAGGTTCGCCATCATGGGGGGTAGGGCAAACCATGGGTCACAGTTGCTCCCTCATTCCATCTGCAGAGAAGGTGCTGCTGAAATTGGGTGCCAAAATGGACTTGTCAGTTTGGGAGTTGGGGGGGGGCAGTTAAGTAAGAATAAGGGTGGGAATGGGGTCTATTTTCAACCTCCAAAGCCCAAATCCTTCCAAAAATATCCTGAAATCACACTAGAATTCAGCCATTTGGTTAATAAAGTTCAATAGCTTGATTTGGAGGCATTTAGAGGAGAGGATTTAAGAGTTTTTATGAAGATAGTCTGACTCCAAGAAGTTGGATTACAAATCTTTCCCTCTTTTATACTTGAGAAACTCCATATATTTATGTAGAATATATATGCAGAAATGTGGCACTATTATTCAATAATTTCTTCATTGTCCCTAAATCTGGATTACACTTGAAAGTATCAAGTTTAGAAAATCACTACTTTATTTTTAAATTAGTTTTGAATTTTAAATTTAGATTAAAAGGGGGCTTTTTAATCTACTCACCAGCAGCAATTTCATATATTATTTTTTCATTCAAACTTTTATCCCCATCAATAGCGTAGAGGGGTCCTGGCTCCAAGATCAGTGGCCCATTCTGCAGAGGCAAGAAGGGTAAGTCATTTCCTGACAGGTCCAATAATTTGTTCATTTTCTTTATTTATTTATCAGATTTAGTACTTGCCCTTCTCTTCATAGACAGGATGCAAGTATATAAAGAGGCAAAGAAGATTAAAAGTCAATGTTAAAAATTAATGAAAAGGCAGAGGGAGAGATTTTAGGAGGCTAACCAGTCCCATGGCTGTGTGTTCCTTTGTGAGCCCCAAGCAAGAGAGCAGAGCCAGGTCTTCAGGCCTTTCTGAAAGGCCAGGAGACGGGGGCCCTGCCTTGCCTTTGGAGGGAGAACGTTACAAAGGGCAGGGGCAGTAGTAGAGAAGGCTCTCTTCCTGGACTCCACCAGTTAAAATTCTGCAGGATACCCTCCCTGCCTGACCAGGTGGGGTGGGGATTTAATGATGCATGAAAGATTTGGTCTCAAACTCAGGTCTATTGAAACCCGTGGAGCAGGGGTGTCAAACTTGATTGCATTGACGGCCGCATCAGGGTTGTGTTTGACCTCGGGGGAGAGGGTGGGTGTGGCCAGCTTGACGTCACTTGTGTCAGGGGCGCCTGTGGCGGCCTGAGCACTCTACCAGTGAAAACGGGCTCCTGAGCTGCCATGGCCTCCTGCAACCTTCTGCCAGTGAAAATAGAGCTTGGGACGGGCATGTGTGGCCCTCCTGAGCTCCATTTTCACTGGCAGAGGATTGCAGGAGGCCATGGCAGCTGAAAACAGAGCTTGGGAGCCCATTTTCACTGGCAGAAGCACCGCAGGCCGGTCCTTTGCTGTTTCCAGGGCGGCCCTGGGGGCCAGATCGAAGTACCTCGTGAGCCGGATCCGGCCCCTGGGCCTTGAGTTTGACACCCCTGCCATAGAGTGATTCATAAAGCAGCCCAATTACATAATTTCACAGTGAGAAAGTGATTGTATTTCTTGACTCTTTAGGAATACATAGCCTTTGAGGACTTTATGTTCAGCCTCTGTTCTTTCATGTCAACTTTCTCCTGCCACCTTCCAGTCATTCACCCCTGCTTTCTGCCTCGTCAAAGGGACACCATCAGAAATGTGCCCTGCCCTGAACCTGCTGGTTTGAATGCTACAACAAATCACAATGCAGTTATGGGCACAACAAGAAAAAAAATCACCTTGGCCTCCTGATGAACTAATCTGGAGAGAAGGTGAACAACAACGACAAAAGTAATCAAGTCTCAAATGATTGAATTATAAATGATGGAAACATTCTGTATTCACAAAGTTTAACTACATCAAATACCCTCTCTTACTAAAAGTAGTACATATCTTTCTGGTTGTTGCCCTCTTTGGACCCTGGGTGCAACCAAACAGGCTGAGTACCTGTGCCCAAGACATGACGGTATTGCTATAACTTGAATCCTTGGAAGTTAAATGAAAAGAGCAACACAAGCCCAAGGAGAAACAAAGCAAAATTAAAGAAGGCAACTTTGGGTAGGGGACCAGTCTAAAGATCTTGTTAACGTACCACTTCTTCTGAAAGATTGACTTTGCTGGTGTAGCCAAGACTGACGCACACTTTGTGGAGGCCTCCAATGGCAGTACATGGCTGAAACCAGGGGGGTTTGAGATCAGACTGGACAATCCATATGGATATTGTGGCTGTGGCTGTGTGTGTCCCTGCCGCATCAGCACTTCCATCCTATGCAACAGAAAAATAAAAGAGAACAAATCAGCTAAAAAGTATCTTGAAGTATTAAACCAATCCCTTTTAGTACATTTGCAAAAGCCAGCAGGCTAGATGCGGATCAAAAAAATGGCATGATTTATACCCCCTATTTTGTAAAAGCCAACACTGAATGATGAAGAGCTTCATATGATCCATGGTGTGGATGCACAATTCTGCAATAACCATCTTTCAAAGGGGAAATGTTTCCTGTTTCAAAACACTTTAGCTAAACTTCTCAGAACTGGCAGATATCATGATTGGCAGTTTCAGCTTCATTTGTGAAAACAAAAGGAAAATTAAGCAAATGATAGAACATATGCAAATATTTTGTTTGCAATAAAACTCACCATGGCCCTTAAAGTAAATCTCATAAAATTAATTGCTTCATAATCCAGGGCTTTACGCAAGTAAATTTGTGGGTTGTTAATTCCTCGTATATTGAAATAGTTCATTGCTTCCTGTCAGTTAACAAGAAAGAGAAATAATGCCAATTTTAATCACAGATATAGGATTTTATATACAAATATAATACATGAAGCATACAATTCTGAGCTAAGGTATCGGGGTAACAGCAACGCACTTCGTAAGGGCGGAAAAATTCCCGCCCGTTCACCACCCCTCCCCCCCCCCCCCCCCCTCACCCCCCCCCAGTGTCATCCCCCCCCCTGCCTTAGTTTGCCCTTCGCTGAGAATCTTTTTAATAGCCCTGTTAACAGCGGCGGCAGGCAAGCCGCTGTGGCGAGCCAATTTAACAACCACAGAGACGGCCGTTGCCCTCCCCCTTCTTCATTTTGTCCTGATCCCGACCCAGCACTTCACCGGCTGTTAACGGGATACACCATGCCCCCTATTAGGGGGCGCGGTATATGTTTGTCATCTTATTCCAACCTCATGAAAAGTGAATCACAGAGATTCTGTACTGTTTTATTTCCCTTCTACAGAATAAATATAATTGTCCATATATTGATGGATTTTTAAAATATGTTTATGACATTTCTTCTGCTGAGAGATATTAATTATATTGATTAGCAAAACAATACAGAGCAGGGAATACATTGGAGGGAATAACACTGTCCAATGTAAATTCATTTTACGGTTAGACTTTTCGTAATTTATCAGAGGAAAATAACCTACTCTATTTCCAAAAAACCCCAAACCTTATTTCATGGCTGGATGCTCTTATTGACAACATTCCATGATTTATCTATGATAACCATGATTAACCTTTCTATAGATTAAGCCTGTTTTCAGTTGAGAAATGCTTCTTTTTACTTCCACTTCATGGACTAAAGAAATACGCAGGTGAACGTGTGGTACTGTTCTATCTGATAATGGAATTATTAAACCGTTTGACATGAGACAGTTTTTCAGTACTGATCCCTCACTTCTCCAGTCTAAGCAGAAAAAGAGGCAATCTTCAGAGAAGAGAAAAACAATGTATGTCCAATTTTGGAAGACTACTTGTCATGAAGAAGTTTAGCCTTTGATCTAGTTGAATTTATATTCTACATCTCAAGAGTTCAGTTGAACTATATACTGACTGTTGGACTTCCTTCAAGGCTGTAGGACACTGTATTAAGATCAGCATCAGTAGCAGTTACGTCTGCCAGAGGTACGACAGTTGTGTTCACTTTTGTATCCTGAAAAGGGAAAATGTGTCTTTAGAGGTTTATTGGATTGATCCACAGAAATACACACACACACACACACACACACACACACACACACACACACAGACAGACAGACAGACACCATGTTCTCTAAATACCCAGCAGCTCCAAATCAAAAAATGCAGCCCAGAAAAATAAAAAAGAGCAATGAATTCAGGACAAAATTAGGCCTGATCTTAAATTTCATTAATTGCAATCCACATGAGGTAAATAATACCCAGGAAGTGGTCTGAGCAAAACACTGGGTGGTAAAAAGTCAGTCTTTTTCTATCTCAGGAAAAAAAAATGCTATACTGATTTACATTTTAAGACAATCTCCATTAACACCATGAAACCTGCTCAAGGTTCAACTTGCTGATTGGGACAATAAAATTATTATCAGATCTGCTTTGACTCTGCAAATTCAGCGTCTTAATCAACAGAGAGCCAAAACTCAGTTTCCAAAAAAGATACGTTCTATCTACTGTTTACTTTTTCCACAGTAGCCTTATTTTAACTTTAACATTATATTACTGATCATGGAGCTGAATGACTGGATGGGTTTTCAAACCCAGTACTGTTCTAAGCCTGCTCAGAAACCAAGATAAAATACTCAGCACTTCAAATAAACAAGTATTAATTATATATAATATAATCCTGTTATAATAGAAATGTTAGCAAAACAGGGACGTTGGGAAGGGCATATGAAAATTTGTTATACATAGAGGAAAATCTGAGCTGTAATTTAATATTGCAATAAACATACTTGGCAAAAAGCATTTTAGAAGATAAGCAGTATGAAGGTCAGTTAGAAATAAATCTTGAAACATTTTTAATGTGTTAAATTATTATGTCCCCTTCAATTAATGGTGGAACTAGTTGCATTTCAGTAAACTGATTTATAATAAAGGAAGGCATTGACCTTGTTCTATATTTTATTTAATTTGGTATAGAATTCTTTTTAAGGACTTTTTAAATTATATCCACTTATCAGATTGCATACTTTGGCAGAAACATTTCTCCAGACTGATTTTGGCCACTCCAGAGTAGATTTGGAGGGTGGAAAAGGAAGGAAGGAAGGAAGGAAGGAAGGAAGGAAGGAAGGAAGGAAGGAAGGAAGGAAGGAAGGAAGAGCATTTAAACTCAGAATAATTTGGATATCACTTTCTGAAATAGTCCTTGTTTGATGGCCACAGTTGGGATTCAAATTTTCATTATATAGTCAGTGCAATCATAAGTTGAATCACCATATAACTAGACCAGATTTTATGACCATTTTTACCATGCTGATTAAGTGAATCACATGGTCAGTAAACAAATCCAGCTTTCCAATTGACTCTTTTGTCAGACACTGTTTGGGAAAGTCATAAACTGCAATCACAGGACCACAGAACGTTGCAACCAGTCATAAGGGCAAGCTATTTGGCAAGTGCCCAAATTGCAATCACGTGACTGTGGAAGTGATGCAATGGTTATAAGTGTGAGGATATAAATCACTTTTGCTGAGGTCATTGCAATGTTTTGAACCATTGTTAAATGAATGATTGTAAGTTGAGGACTACTACTTATGATTGTAAGTCGAGGTATAAAAAGGATGGAACCTGATATTTTACACAGACACAAATTTATCATCAAAGGATATGTATTTTACAAATAACAGCATATAATGTTGCGACATTATTCTTTTGGAAATGCTGCTAAATAAAAGAAAGTAGGCATATTAAAATAAAGAGATGCATAAAATCCTTGGAAAGAATCCCAGCTGCCTTGAAATTTGAATTGTGTTATAACTAATTAACTGATGAAGATGTGGGATATAAATGTATATGGTATTTTGAATGTCGTCGTCCTCCGCCCAATTATTGCCCTAATTTGCTGTGATGCTGCAACACCTAGCAGCAAAGCATATTCGATAATCTTTCTTGGCAGAAAAAAAAAGCTTTATACATTTGGTGAGTGTAACTTTGTGATGGAATTTTGCACCTTTCCTTACATTAGTTCACAGATACATGTATTTATTGCTCGTACAAAATTATCAATCTCTTAATGTCGTTGGCTCATCGGAACTATAATTATGTCCTTATTACTACATCCTCAGGGGACATATGAATACAATGGTTTACCTCAGGAATATCAACGGTGATGTTAGTTTGCTTGAACACAGGTTCATTATCGTTTTCATTTTCAATGTGAATGTAAACAGTGACAACTTTTACCTAGGGGCAAATAAAGCAGAAGAAGGTTATCAGTGGATTTCAAGCTCAAAAACACCAAAAATAAAGACTGGTTAGCCTTTCCCCTCCCCCCTTTGTTTCTTCAAAAGTTTGCCTCTGCCCCTGCTATGGTCGTGACTGAATCCCTGTTACCAGCACTCCCCTCTTTCACGGTCAGAAGAAACTCTCTTTTGGAGTTATTTAGTAATTATTCCTGCTAAATTGGGTCAAAATTACTTTAGCCAGATGTGCCTCTGAAAAAGGTATTTTGTGACTGAAAAGAGGCACAACCTCTCATTCTAATATACACTTTTCATTCAAAAGCTTGAAGATGGTGATTTAATCATCATACACTCTATTTGCCCCTTTTCTATGCTGCTCTGAATTCTGACTTAACATCTATATTCACATTCTTTTGACAAAGACTCCAGCAGAGAGATGTTAGGGAAAGGAACTCACAAAGGCAAACATCCATTATTTCTCCAAACTATCATTTCTCTACACTTCTTGCATATTCAGTTCCCTCACAATCCATCCCCCCCACTGCCTTTCTAAAAAAAGGGGGGGGACTAAGAAACGAGCAATTCTATTAAAAAGGATCATGCTTTGGTGGTACAAGAAATGCTTTGTTCCACTGTCCATTTAGGGCTAAAGAAAACCTCTGCTTGAAACTCAGAACACTTGTTACTAGATGGAGTCAGGGCTGATCCGAGTCAAACTCTTAGTCCATCTAGATCAGTTATGGCTCGTGAACAATTTCTAATTCTTCAGAAAACTGGAGGAGGATCTTTTCTTTGTCGGCAGCATTAATGCTGTAGAAAATTCTACCATCCCAATGCCAATAATATAAAGCATAGATGAACTTCACAGAAAATAAATGTATAATAGACTTCTTGACACAGTAAGATCTGTTTTGCTGTATACATAACTCTTGATACAAAATCTTCTTCAATTTGTCTTTTGTATGTGCTAGACTTCAACTCCCATAATCCTCTCAGCCAATATAGCTGTTGGAAATTGTGGGTCATCTATCCTGGCTCAGGGACTAGAGGAGCTGAAGTCCAGCCTACCAGGAAGAAAAATGAAGAAGGTTGTTCTATAGGACCACTATCAACCTTGCAAAGATGTTTCTTCCAATATATTATACTTTGGCAGGACTAATAATACAAAGGGAAATTTGAAATATTACTCACTTGCAAATCTGCTTCCCAGCATAACAGTTTCACCGAAAGGATCGCTATCTTCTGCATTAAAAATAAATATTTTAATTTAAAGCAATCCTTTGTAGCACACCTATTATTACACATATAATTCCTAGCAAAGGTTGGTTCTCCTGGGCCTTGCGATGGAATCATTATTCTTTATATCTACAAAGCCATTTTACCAGGGCTCAGATTAAATAAAAGCAACATAGTCTGAGTGAGAGAAAATGCTTGCTAATATCCAGTATCCTGGCACTCTAAAGAGTCTCGCATCTGAAATTCCAAAAATCTATTCACCCCTTGAAGTCAAATGGAAGTCTCTGAGAGCCAGTATGACATGCATTTTGTTCAGCACTGAATATCTTTCTGTCATCTGACCCCCAAACAGCTTTTAATGGGAAAATGCTGGCCTTGATCTTGGGAAAATATCTCCCACCCTGTTTTGTAAAACATACATAAAATCCAGCCGTTTTAGATCTCTCTCTCTCTCTCTCTCCCCCCTAGTTTTTGTGAAGATAAATATAAAACCTATCTCCTAGGGGAAACTGGCTGCTTTTTCAGTGCAAAAGAAGTGCTGAGGTTGCTTAATAATTTAACATGCATCTGGATATTTCAGAGAGGAGATGATTCATTCACAGGTGATCCTGAGTTGAGCATTTGAGATTAAAGCGATTAAAGGATAAGAAACCCATTTCTACTCTTCCATTCAAACTAGCAGCTTCCAAAGTACTATTTTTACAAGCATTTGTATATGTATTTGTGTCCATTATCTGTCTTACTCCTGGCATGTGTGTGATAGGCAGTAAGGGAAAACAATAATTCTACATTCAAAGATCTGGACATAAGGGAGAAATATACACTACAGAAGCTCCACTGTTAACTTGCTGTACCTTCAGCCATTTTTAAAGAATCAACAAACAACAATCCTTCCATATTTAAAATTAGACCTTTAGCTGGTTAAAATATAATTCATTTCAGTTGGGGCTTTGAAAAATTGTATTTTGTATCAGTTGTTTTAACTGTAGTCTTATTCTATGGAAAACAAGTGGATTTCCAACAGAGGTATGGCAACTTAAACATATCTCTGAGAGAGGAAAGATGATGACTGCAGCAAAAATTGCAGTAAATAGATTAACTCTTCAGAACTTCTCTGGATAAGAAGAGGATGGGATATCACCCACATATGTTCTGGAGAGTGGCTTCTTATGAGGATGCTGACAGAGTTCACCTGTGAGTTTGAGGACCAGGAAATGAAGGGGCTAGTTTTGCTCTCAATTGCAGCAGAATCTTTCAAAGGACATTGAGACCAATAGCCTCACTTTCTAATCAAAAATTGCTTATTCAATACTCTATTATAGATCTTTGGAACAACGATTTTGAAAAGCTATCTGGAGAGCTACATTCCTTCTTTAATAAAAGAAAAAATAACTATAAGTTTAAGAATTTAAAGAGTTGGAAATAAATGTCAAAAAACTAAATATGTTTTTGATGTAAGGGTTCATACAATTTTGAAATTTTGAGACTTTTACTATAAAATTTTGGAAATAATAAAATGAAATAATCAGTGTTTCATTAGGAACCAGAATAGAATACAGAACCTCTATAATCATATTAAGAGCAATTGCGTTCTCTTCGCTGATGATGTAAAGCTATTCAACACCACAGAAAATATTGCTACCCTTCAAAAATACCTCGATTATGTATCAGAATGGTCAAACAAATGGCAGCTTCAAATCTCAACAAATAAATGCTCTGTCTTACATATTGGCAAAAAAACCCACCAGAAAATAAAATACAAGCTGAATAGTCAAGACCTTGTTGATGATCCAAACTCTGTCAAGGACCTTGGAATACTCATCTCTAATGATCTAAGTGCTAGAGCCCACTGTAACTACATAGCCAAAAAGGCATTAAGAGTTGTTAACCTAATCCTACGTAGCTTTTTCTCTGGTAATATCACACTACTAACTAGAGCATACAAAACATTTGCTAGACCAATACTTGAATACAGCTCATCAGTCTGGAACCCGCATTACGTATCTGTTATTAAGACAGTTGAGAAAGTCCAGAAATATTTCACAAGAAGAGTTCTCCACTCCTCTACTCGTTGCAGAATACCTTATGCCACCAGACTTGAAATTCTAGACCTAGAAAATCTAGAACTACGCTGCCTTTGGTGAGATCTAAGTATAGTATATAAAATCATACATTGCAATGCCCTACCTGTCAATGAATACTTCAGCTTCAACCATAACAGTACAAGAGCACACAATAGATACAAACTCAAGGTTAACCGCACCAAACTTATTGCAGGAAATACAACTTCAGCAACAAGAGTGGTCAATGTCTGGAATACTCTACCTGATTCTGTGGTTTCTTCCCCAAACCCCAAAAACTTTAACCTTAGACTGTCTACTATCGACCTCGCCCCTTTCCTAAGAGGTCTGTAGGGGGCGTGCATAAGCACACCAACATGCCTACCGTCCCTGTCCTATTGTTTCTTTTTATTTTTCTTATATGTATCCATTTCATGTATCCATAACTATGTTTATACTTATACCTATTATCTTGTAAGCGATTGACAAATAAAATAAATAAATAAATATTTTGGTTTTTTTTAAACTTAAGATAAAATTTATTTATTATTTATTGAAAAATTATATTTCAGAAATTGGACATTGGTGAGGACTAAAAAGTCTAGGCAGAAAAGGAAAAGGAAAGGTAGAGAAAGAAAATTGTATAAACAGCAATAGCACTTCAACTTATATACTACTCCACAGTGATTTACTGCTTTCTCTGTCAGCGTATTGCCCCCAACAATCTGGATCCTCATTTTACTGACCCTGGGAGGATGGAAGGCCAAGTCAATCTCAAGCCAGTCAGAATCAAACTCCTGGCTGTGGGTAGAGTTAGCCTTCAATACTGCATTCTAATCACTGTGCTACCATGGTTCATGCTCACAAATGCTTTCATTTTTTTTTATTATTGTGGGGATTTACAAAATGACACAAGATTCCATAACATTAGAAACACTTGAAGAGATTTTTGAAGAATGGGGCCAAACATTAGTAGTTATAAAATCAGAATTGTCAGCAATGATGTCTGCTTTTATGGCTATACTATATCCAGGGAGGCCCGTTTTTGGCTGGGAGAGTGCTGCTGGAGGCCAGGGCGGCCAAACACGGGCCATGCAGGGTAGTGATGGGATTCAAATTTTTTACTACCGGTTCTGTGGGAATGGCTTGGTGGGCGTGGCAGGGGAAGGAGACTGTAAAATCTCCAGTCAGAGGTGGGATTTGCCGGTTCACTCAAAATTTCCTCTACTCAAAATTTCCTCTATTGGTTCTCCAGAACTGGCCAGAGCCTGCTGAATACCACCTCTGATGCAGGGGCCTCACAAAGCCGGGGACGCCAAAACAGGCCACACAGGACCTCCCCGTGCCCCGTTTTGGCCAGCAAAGTGCTGCAGGAGGCGTCCATCCTGTCTCTCCCCCTGCTGGCCCACATTGGGGGGGGGGACTACAATGCTAATCTGGCCCTTGAAGAAATCCAGTGGTTTATAGGACATCCCTGGTTTATGGGATGAAGAGTTTATATTGGTTAGCTAAGGGGAGGTGAAGAGAATATAGATTTGTTTATGTAGCCTGCCACAAAGGGAATAGGAAGTCTTTTTCTTGTGGGGAGGAGGGAGGATAGACATTTTCTTTATATATTTCATTTTTTTGTATTTGCTTTTGTTCTCTTTTTTAGTCTATATTATCTTTTATAGCTTTATACAAAATATTTATTAAAATTATTTGGAAAGAAGATAGGGAAGGCAGTTAAAGGGGAATTACAAATAATAAATGAAGAGAATAACTCTGATAAGGACCTTTTACTGGATCCACAAAATAAGTTTGTTAAAGTTTTGAAAATCCAGGGGGAAATACAAAAAAAAAAAAAAAAAGTGAATTACAAGTTAGAGAAGGCAATTAAAGTGGAATTACAAATGGCAAGCCAAGAGAATGACCCTGATAAGGACTTTTTATTGGATATTCAAAAAAAGGCTGGTTAAAGCTTCGAAAATCAACAGGGGAAAACAAATGATAAAC
The DNA here is from genome assembly GCF_049901735.1 of Notechis scutatus. Classification (NCBI taxonomy): domain Eukaryota; kingdom Metazoa; phylum Chordata; class Lepidosauria; order Squamata; family Elapidae; genus Notechis; species Notechis scutatus. The sequence goes on from NC_142009.1 coordinate 236,068,840, forward strand.
CAAGATCTGGATAATTTTTTACAGCATTCACAAAGGAGGTTTGCTAAAACTTTGAAGAAGGCTCTGTGATGGGAAAAAGAAAAATTGAAGAGAGGCCAAATCTTACAGCAACACCTGAATTTATTAAACATCAAGATGGATAGAAGTAAAAGAATATAAAGTTGAATGTTAAAATAAAACATAACCTATAAACCCCTGGTAGTCCTTTATAGACTTTTTGCTGACAGCAGGACTGAAAAGTTTATGATTTATGGTTTTGCATATAGAAGGAATGGGTTATGGGAAGAAGTGATATTTGTTTGCAGTCTTCTGGGGGTGGAGAGTTATCAAATGTGTTTTTACTTGTTATAATGAAGATTGGAAGAATTTTTACATGTTTCTTTTCTTTCCCTTTTCCTTACTTTTTTCTTTTTTCTTTGTACTTTTTATTCTTTCTCCCTATTTCTTTTTCTAAGTTTAATTTGAGTTCCCCTTTTAACAGTAAATAAAACAAAAATAATGTACTCTAATGGTATTGCACAGAGGAAAATATCTTCGGTTTCTCTATTATTGTTCTTTAAAGAGTTATACTCTTTAACAGAAGAGTACAATCCACCTAGCAATTACTCTAGGTTTCCGGGTCTCTGAATCTCTGTTCTTATTCTGTCCCACTGTTTGAAACCTTCAAGAGTGGAAAGTAGGGCCTCTTGACAAAAGGGAAAAAGATTTCCACTGGGCCCGCCTAGCACATTGGAGCACTGAAAACGGCTGCTCAGAGGTTGAACTAGTACAAAAATAAGCAGCCTTGTGACTTACAATATCGAGGGTGGATAATGTTTAACTCCGAGGGAGGATGAAGAGCTTTCATGCTGCTTAGTTTCAAATTTTCATACAGGATGCTTCTAGGGAAATTCAGTGGACTTACATACCCCTAACAGGCACATGGGATACTTTTGGTATGCAAAGTGATTTTCACTGGACTCAGACAGCAAGGAGAACCAGAGCACCTTTGAGATCTTCCACTTGAAGAACAGGCAGTCCTCGACTTACAACCACAGCTGAGCCCAACATTTCTGTTAGTAAGTGGGACAGTTGTTAAGTGAATTTGCCCATTTTGCAACCTTTCTTGCTACAGCTGTTAAGTGAATCACTGTGGTTGTTAAATTAGTAATGTGGTTGTTAAGTGAATCTAGCATTGACTTTGCTCGTCAGAAGGTTGCAGAAGGGTGTTGTGGTTCGCCGGCAGCAGATGGAGACGGCTGAAGCTCGGAGAGCGAGGACTCAGATGAGGGGCCTGCGTGTGATACAGGGATGGGGCCAGGACCATCAGGGAGTGGAATGCTACCTTCAGAGATTGTGGAGGCTAGCAGCAGTGATGAAGAGATCCCCGAGGAGCCTGTGCCAAGTGTGCATGCGTGCAGGGCTGCTCGGAGGAAAGAGCAGCTGCAGAAGCACGGATGACTCGGGAGTAAGGCTGCAAGGTAATTTTATCTCCCTTAAAAGATAAAAGCCAGCTGAGAAACTGGAGTTCTTTGCAGGAAGCAAAGAAGTTTTTGCACTCAAGCCTTGTGGACGTTTGAAATATCTTGGTTGGTGTTTGGAGACTCTTTGTGTTTGAAATATTGCTTGGTAACTTTATTTAGTGTTCTTGGCAGCCTTGCACAACCTTGGCAAGGCTCGTTCTTATCAGAGACAATTAGTTTGAAACAGCCTTTTAACCGTGAAGGAACGGAATTCATAAAGAATCATTAAAAGGTTTTGCTGTTACCTCCGTTTCGTGTTTGTTTCCTTGGAACAAGGTTTGGGTCAGAACAAAGGGTATCACATGAACCTGGGACATTGCAACCATCCTAAGTATGAACCAGTTGCCAAGCATCTGGATTTTGATCATGTGACAATGGGGATGCTGCAATGGTTGTAAGGGTAAAAAATGGTCATAACAAGTCACTTTTTTTTACTGCCATTGAAACTTTAAACTGTCACTAAATGAACTGTTGTAAGTTGAGGACTACCCATATTGGCTCCTTTCCCGTGATAGGTTGTGTTCACAGAGCACACTAAAACCATTCACTGAATTAATTCATCTTCTGAGCTCACAAAAAGTGATAGATGGGTTGGAGCCACAAAAGCTCAACCAAAATTAACCTTAACCAAATTTGGCATGCTGTGAAAATGGAGCTTCTCTAGATTTTTAATCATCCTGGTATTAGATTATCCCACATTGCCCCTGCTTTGCAATATGGGGATCACCTCAATTGGGGAGGATTGCCTTACATATGAGTCACATATGAGAATTCTTATAGAGGGAACACTGGGAGTTTTCCATTAACTTTATCAGGATACATTGACACTTGTCTACAATCTTTGGCTAGGAAGAAATAACTTTGGGACAACCGATAAGCACAAAGCATGTGCTATATTGTACTTACTAATACCTATATATTAATTACATCTTACTATTGAACAGTTTTATTGTATGTCCCTTGTGTCAATTCACTTGCATTTTATACAGTCTTTATACACATACACCCCAATACCATCATCGGATTAGCTGACCAGCGAATCCTAAGCCAGCCTCCCCCAAGCTTGCATCCCTTATAAAAATTGGACTACAGTTCCCACCAGGGGATTAAAGATCCAGTGGATCTGGAGAAGGCATGGATTTAAGGCTTTCTCTCCCCCCGCCCCCCCAATTTTATTACCTCATAATCCACAGACTTTTTCAGGATGAGCTGTGAGTCCTTTATTTCAAACCATTCAGAGGGAGAATTTGCATCTGTAGAAGGTTCAATTGTGACTGTGATGCCAGGATTAGCATAAATGTTAGTCACCACCAACCCTGGATCATTATTCTCCATTATGTTCACCGAAGTGTTGCCTACTGAACATTCTGATAAAACAGAAGAAAATAGATTATGTCGGCAGAAGCATTAATTTAATAGAGTCATAAGAATTCACATTGAATATAGCTACTATTTTATTAGGGCGATTAGATAGCAGCAAAAGTAATGTTATATCTAGTGGATTTTAGAGCCTTGCTCTGGAAGCCCTAATTTTGTTCCATTCCAGTATATCATTTGTGATGAGTTTAGGCCAAATCTCACTGCAATGGGAAAGTTGATAAAATAGTTGTCTAATAATCATTTTATCCAGCATGATATCCAAGTACATACATGTCAAAGCCTATGTAGTAACAGAGGACAATTAGCTTGTCAACTTCCTTCTGAAATCATCTACTAGCTTGCAACGTGGATATTCTAAATCTAAGAAAATAACCAGTGTGGACGTTCTTTCATCTTTTTTCATGTAATTATATTAAATGAATTGTTTTCATAACTCGTTACGTAAACATGAAACATAGTCACCTTTGAAACTGAGGTGTTTTAAAATGTTCGTCTAGACTCTTTAAAACTTTTATTAAAGTTTAAACTATTAACCTAACCAGTTAACATGTCTGGTAAAATATTTACGATATTAGAAACACACACACACGCACACATATATTCTTCCCTTGACCAAGTACTGTCTTTATGCTATCTTTGTGAACATGACTGGCATTTCTTTTAAGTAAGTCCAGATGTGTGCGTGTGTGAATATGTTTGTGCTTGTTATATATCACATCCAGATTTGCACATTGTCTCACTTATTTTCTGTGTGTGCTGGAATACCTTAATGTAAGCAATTCCCAGTCACCATATTTAAACATTTGATCCTATAGAGAAAGCTTTTCCATTTCCTTAGCAACTTACCTGGGCTCTGTGTCTCAACCTGTGTTACTGATAGCAAGAAGAAAAGCACACAAAAACAAAACGGCCTGAGAAAAGCCATCAAGCAGACGAGAGACAAATCCAAGAATTACGGGAAAACAGTCCATCCACTTTTCTTCCTGTGTTGTCACAACGCATCTTCCTTTCACTGTTCAAGGAGGAAATAATGTTGCAAATAACTGTGAACTGACACAGTAGTTTAACCTTTGCACCCCAGTTTATTGATTCACTTATTTATGACTTATTTACTGCCATCATTTGCTGAAAGCATTTGTCAGTTTGGCCTGCCTTGCAGGGCAGATTATTGCTGCCATCACTGGCCATCTGCTCAGTAGGCGGTTCTTCCAAGTTCAATGATTACACAATCACAATCAGAATAGAGCTGGAAGGGACCTTGGAGGTCTTCTAGTCTAACCCCCTGCTCAAGCAGGAAACGCTACACCATTTGAGACAAATGGTTATCCAATCTCTTCTTAAAAACCTTCAGTGATGAAGCACCTACAACTTCTGAAGGCAAGCTGTTCCACTGGTTAATTATCCTTGCTATCAGGAAGTTTCTCCTTAATTCCAGGTTGCTTCTACCCTTGATTAATTTCCATCCATTGTTTCTTGTCTTGCCTTCTGGTGCTTTGGAAAATAAGTTGAACCCCTCTTCTTTGTGGCAGGCCCTCAAATACTGGAACATGGCCATCGTGTCACCCCCCCCTCCTTATTTTCTCTAGACTGGCCATTCCCACAACCATTCTTCGTATGTTTTTGTCTCTGAGTTCTTAATCATGTTAGTTGCTCTTTGCACTTTTTCCAAAGTCTCAACCCTACACTTACAAGTTTAGGGTTTCTGTCTTCAGCCTCTTCTGCATTCTGAGGCTAACAGATCTGGACTGGGACTGGAGCTAACTGTAACTAACAGATTTGGACTGCAAGCATCCTGGCAATGTAAGATGGCAGCCAAAATACAAACATCTTAACTCTTTGCTGGCCTCTTGCAATTGCACAGATGTTTGCAATCATAAGCAAAAAATAAGTAGGAGGGGAAGGTTATACTCAAGGCCAGTTCAGGAACTTATGAAGTAATAGCAAAGGTTGACTTTAGTCTTAGCGTGTGCAGAGTACTTTAGCGTTTAGCCTACAACTACTAGTTCTGAGCTCCACAAATCTATACAACCAGTAGATGGGCAGCAAAGTGATACAATAAACACTCTTTGTTATCATATTATGTAGCTGTCTGGAGTTTTGCTGTCTAGACTTGATAGCTCAATTTAAAAATAAGAAAGCGCAACTATCTCTGGAAGATACGATCTCAAAAAATGCTATTGTTTTTCTGTCTGATCTAACATTGTTGCTATTGAATTAAAAAAAAGGTATATCACTAAGTAATGGCTAGTTGAAGCAACGAGGCTTTTGGGATAGCATGACCATATATCCCTTTGTGGTTTGAGTTACTGCAGATAGAGAAATTAGGGTAATTGTCATACACAGTATATGCACATTTGATTTCAGAAGAGCCAATGGCAAGAAATTTCGAGAAGTACTGCGAGATCTCATGGACCGAAATCCTCAGGTCAAAGAAAGCCAAAAGAATTGAAAACTTCTCAGAAATAAGATACTGGCAATACTACATCCCCAATACTATCATACACCATTTGAGTGAGAGAGAAAAAAATGGAGACTACTATGGGTTCATAGGGAGTACTTGACCAACTTAAGAGTTAAAGGGAACATATTGTTTATAGAACATATAGAGTGTAAAAAAAGTCTTAAGTGCATAAGAGTTTTAAAGCATGGAACTAATCATTGCATCCTGCTTAGTCCAACATGATAAGGGAGGTATCTTTTGCTTCTTGCTTCCTTCTCTGTGCCAGCCTGCTGCAGAAGCAGGCTGATGTCTTTAGTCCAGGGGTCAGTAACCCGCGGCTCTGGAGCCGCATGTGGCTCTTTCATCCCTCTGTTGCGGCTCCCTGTCACTCAAAATATGTGTCACACCCGCTGGCACGTGATTTATTGAGCTTTTCAACTCCCAGTAGGCCAACCATGAGTATATCCAAGAAAAGAAAAGTTTCAGAAGAAAACAGAATGTTTAATTCAACTATATAGTCTAGTTTTGTGGCTGCTCAGGACATAGTCAGGCACGGGAAGGGTTTTGTGGCTTCCGGTGTTTTCTTTTCTATGGGAAAAAGGGTTTGAGTGTTTAAGGTTGCCAATCCAAGCTTTAGTCCTACCAGTGTTAAAATGTTTCCTTCTTCTTCTGATATACTGTAAATATAGAACAGGTCTGCTCATTTCAACTAAGAAACCAGATATCTTGTTTATGCAGCTTGTTTTTCTTTTCTTTTGCCATGGTAATATTGCTCTCCTGGAAGAGCAGAGTTTCCTGAAGGAATGCTGGCCTTCTAATATACCTATTAGAACTTCCACCTTCTACAAAAAAAATCATTCACAAAATCTTCAGAATTAGAGGTCAGATAAAAAGGAATGTGCATAATGGACAACAAGCAAGTTTGCTTCCACAATCATTTCCACGCATATCTAATATATCAGCAGTCAGTTGGAAAGACTTGTTTTTTCTTTGACACGGGTATAGAATCCTCCTGTTTCTTTGGATACAGATTTATCAACCACTTTTTCTTTGATCATTACTAGCCCTATGAAAAAAAATAAAAATAAAGGCCATAGAAATAAAATAAAAGCCTTATAGAAATCATTTAGATTCATGCTACCTAGTTCATACATGTGAAGGATATTATGGGGAAGTAAAGTACAGAATTGCAGCCTAAAACGGAGAGGAAGGAATAAGAGATTTAATTCCAGACCACAGAAAACAGTTCAGTACAGCCTTTTCTTCTGAAATGTTAATGTTCAGTAAATGGAGAGGAAAAGATCACTCTTTTTAGAAGGAAGACAGGGAAGAGATTGGGGGCATCACAAGCAAAAGAAGCTGGACCACAGCTGCATCTTCCACAGTGATGCCTGTCCCACAGGGTGGGATCAAAGAAAGAAGAATCACACAGACTTCAATAAGGAGGCTTAATGCAAGAATTAGGAGCGAGGGACAGAATTGCAGAAACACTTTTATTGGTGAATTCATTTAGGCAAAAACTCTTTGAATGTTTTGACGTGCTTCCTGGATTTTTTTCCATTCCAGGCTGAGCTGCTATTTATGAGATAAGCGACTAAAGGCCTCTTCTCCCAGCTGTTGGTTGTTGACATCCAATTCCTTTCTTAGGCTCTCCACCATCTCTCACACCTACCTGGTGAAGACAAAGTTCTGCAACTCCCCCCCTCCTCCCATTTTTCTTATACTGACGAACATATGTGCCCAAGCCTATGCTTTCTTCTTCCTTTTCACCCCATTGAACTGCAACTCAGGAACCTCAAACAGGCCAGGCCGGGGGGGGGGGATCACAGAAACCTTCTTGCTCATTTCCTAGCACGAAGCAAACTTCCTAGACCCGTGATGGCAAATCTATGGCACGCGTGCCACAAGTGGCACGCAGAGCCATTTGTGCCGGCAGGTGATTTGCAGGCAAACTTACCTCACTGTGCATATGCGTGCCTCACAGCTGATTTTTGGCCTGTTTAGGCCTTTTTTGGCCGCCCAGAAGCTTGAGGAAAGCCTATGCAGGCCGAAAAATAGGCCCATTTCGTCACTTCCTGTATTTCTGGAAATACCGGAAGTGACAAAATGGGCCCATTTTTCATCCTGCAAAGCCTGCAGAAGTTTTCCTCAAGCCTCTGGGAGGCTGGAAAAGGCCTCAAATGGGCCAAAAATCAGCTGGGAGGTGCAGTGCAGGTAAGGGGGGGCAGCGGCAGGGATTGCACATGCATGAGCAGGGAGTGTGGGGGTGCACATTGCCTTCTGGGTCCTGGCACACAAGCGCGCATGCACAAGCGCACACACAATTTTTGACACAGGAGCCCAAAAAGGTTAGCCACCACTGTCTGAGACACAAAGCCTTTTGAACAGTGGAGATTTCTTTAAGATTTATAGTCTATTGAAAACTTCCTCCCCCCAACTGATCTATTAGCAGGATTCTTGAGGGGTGTGGAAGCGAGTATCACAATAAAACTTTTTCATTGAGAGATCATTTTGGAGTGAGGGAGAGAGAGGTGTAGTTATATTTTCTTTTCCTATTGAACTCTCAGTCTCCTAGGAACTGATATCCTCATAACAGGCACCTAGAGCAGTGCTGTCAAACTCCCAGTCTGTGGGCCGGATGTGTCACGCGCTGGCCATGCCCATGCCTGGTTTAGCGAAGGGGGGGGGAACGTCCCAATACGTCACATGATACCTCCGTGATGATATGAGTTTCACACCCCTGATCTTGAGATTCCCAATCCGACTCCATCACATATTCTGAATGAAATGATTCAGGCTTTGTGCAAAGATAGAGCCTTCCTCCTTTCATAAAAGCAGTCAATTCCCCCCTCCCCCCGGAGCTCCGCACAAGCATGGAAAGGTTATTTATTTTATTATTTAATTATTTAATTATTTGTCAAGCAATTATAAGATAACAGGTATAAGTACAGACATAGTTATGGATACATGAAATGGATGCATATAAGAAAAATAAATAAAAGAAACAATATTACAGGGACGGTAGGCACGTTGGTGCGCTTATGCACGCCCCCTACAGACCTCTTAGGAAAGGGGTGAGGTCAATAGTAGACAGTCTAAGGTTAAAGTTTTTGGGGTTTGGGGAAGAAACCACAGAGTCAGGTAGAGTATTCCAGACATTGACCACTGTTGCTGAAGTCGTATTTCTTGCAATCAAGGTTGGTGCGGTTAACCTTGAGTTTGTACCTATTGTTTGCTCTTGTGTTGTTATGGTTGAAGCTGAAGTATTCATTGACAGGTAGGGCATTGCAATGTATGATTTTATATACTATACTTAGATCTCACCAAAGGCAGCGTAGTTCTAGATTTTCTAGGTCTAGAATTTCAAGACTGGTGACATAAGGTATTCTTCAACGAGTCGAGGAGTGGAGAACTCTTCTTGTGAAATATTTCTGGACTTTCTCAACTGTGTTAATATCAGATACGTAATGCAGGTTCCAGATTGATGAGCTGTATTCAAGTATTGGTCTAGCAAATGTTTTGTATGCTCTAGTTAGTAGTGTGATATTACCAGAGAAAAAGCTACGTAGGATTAGGTTAACAACTCTTAATGCCTTTTTGGCTATGTAGTTACAATGGGCTCTAACACTTAGATCATTAGAGATGAGTACTCCAAGGTCCTTGACAGAGTTTGGATCATCAACAAAGTCTTGACTATTCAGCTTGTATTTTATTTTCTGATTTTTTTTGCCAATATGTAAGACAGAGCATTTATTTGTTGGGATTTTTTTGCTGCTCTTTCATGAATCAAACCATTAAGGCAATATATCTTTATTGCACTTCTTAAAGCAGCTGCATCTTTTTTTTTCAGGCTGCCTTTTTGAACAAGAGTCAGGTACAGTGCTCATGTGAGATCTGAAACAATTAATCTGAATAATCTGAAAGGGCCACAGCTGTATAAAGGAACTTTTAATCAGCATTTGGCAGAAAAAGGGACATAACAGCCATTGCTGGTGGAATATCGGTCTTGTAAAAATTCTCTCAAAAAAGTAGCTCCCATATTTAACAGAATGAGCTATATCTACTCTAAGAGGTTTCCACGCTTCCCGCTCAATGTTAATATGTGGCTGGAGTATTTCTAATCACCCCATGGCATTTCCATGTTAAGATTCTGCTTCAGTTGAAGAAAGCTCAGAACAGCAGCAGTCACAAACAAACAAACAACAACAACAACAAAAACCCATGATGACAATACACACCAGCCAGGACACTGTCCTGCAGGGAAGACAGTGTAACACTTGCCTCATGATATCTGACACAAATATTTGAACTGTAGGAAGTTAGCATCCACCCCTCTCCTAGAAAAATGTAATATCCTAGGAAATATTAAAAAGGCAGAATATTTCCCCTAAAAAGAGAAGTAGAAACTCAAAAGCAGAAACTCACCTCAGAAGCAGAAGCTCATCCCCACCTTTGTTAATGGGTGGGCCATTAAAAACTGGGCCAGAATATTCTACATAACAAAGGCCTCTGCCCATCTCACCATCTAGCTTGAGAAGGACTCCCGCCCCTGGGAGTCTGACAGCCAATGGGACACATTTCTTACACAGGAACAGGAAACATTAAGGGTATATAAACAGAGGGTATATAACTAAGGGTCTCTCAACATCTCAGCCCTCCCTCCTTTTCTTTCACCCAACATCTTGAAGCATGTGATCTTCCTTTTCACTTTGGAGCTCCAAGCCATGTGGTCCTGTCCACCATTAAACCATCTTTCCAAACAGTCTCCATGTTTCCAGTGTCTTTTTCCCCACTTGGAACTGAACCCAGAAGGATATTTCTTCCAACAGAACTGCATTATTTGCAACAAGATGTGATGATCCTTAGGTTGTCATGTACCCATTTCCTTTGCCTCCCACAGACACTGTGGCTGAGAACTTTATGGTGGTTTGACATTGAAATGAGCAGGAACGTCTCTGAAAAGCCAACCCTGAGAGACCAGGTAGCAGTGGAAAAACAACAACAGTATGCATACAAAACAAGCCTCAACGGAGATACTTCACCAGCAGAACCCAACTTGTCCCCCCCCCCCCCCCAACCTGACTTCGAACTTTCACCCATTTTCCCCCCCCCCCCCCCCCCCCCCCCCCCCCTATTCTTTATCTAACTGACAAACAAGAGGCCCTGAGCAAAGACACCCCACCAAGAAGCCCACACTTCCTAGACTTACCTCATTATACAAAGGCCTTACAAAAAAAAGATCAATAGTTTACCAAAACTTGTTGCAACAATGTTTTGTCCTCCTGAGCTGCACATCTTTTGTGAGGAAAGGTATTTTGATAGTTTTCCAGTTCTGACACACAGGAACTGCTGACTTCTTCTTCTTCTTCTTTTTTTTTTTTGGTACATGATCAAATGAAAGTGTCGAGGCTGATATAAAAATATATACAGGGGAGTGCAAACAACCAGTTATCACTGTTTTTGCTTGGAGTTGGAACACTTGGGCTGTGGAATTGTTTTAGTTACTATGAGATCTGTGGAATTCTAGTATGAGCAGCAGTTTTCAGACCCTGACTTCCATATTGCAGTGTTGGGAGTTCAAGGCCATCACAGATAATCACAGTTTGTGAGAGATGGGGAAGGAAAGTGATCCGGTGTGTTGAGGAAGTACCCAACAAGACAAGTGCTTGCAGATTAGGGTAGTGGATGCAAAGTTTCTGAATTGATGCTATGCCATAAAAGTAATTTAGTGGAATTGTTGCTTCTTGGAAGTGAACTGGAACTCAGGCTAATATTCCTACGCAGCATACAAATCAGCATACTATAAAGATATTTTGATGCTTCCTCAAGATAGATTAGAATTATTTAGCTTATTTGTTTTGCCAGGTTTTGTTTTTAAAGGCCAGGCTATATCTGAAGTAAAGCAAACTGGAAGCCAGAGGCCACACAGGGTTGTCTGGCCCCCTTTGTTATTTACTTCAAGATATCTTTTAAAGGCTTATCTTAACAAAAATGTGTCTAGTTTACAAATAAACTTTATTTTGCTAGGTTTGGTAACTGAGCATCACAAACAAAATAATAATAGAGTCTTTTTTTTGTTTCTTGCTATATTATTTTATTAGAATTTGGAGAAGCTGAAAGAATGATGGATGTCTTTGATTCTTCCAAAAACTAAATCTATTTCTTTCCATGTTCCATTTCCCTTAATTTACAGAATCTGAACAGCATTATCTAAAATAATTTCATATGTTTAGCCATTTGTCTCTTCTGAAACTATCTTCTTTTTGACTGGACAAACGGAAGTGGCCATTTCCTTGTGTGAGGATCCTCTCAGTACTGGATATGTCACTCTTGACTTCCATGAACCGCTGCTCCAGAGGCTTCTTCTTTCATTTTTGCAATCAGTTGGCAAATGGAGTGTATCAAGGTCTGAACTGCACCATTGGCTGTTCTGTCTGAAAAGCTGTCATCAGATAAAACAGAATGCAATTGGGATTGGCTGACATTCCTGCAATCCTGGACTCTGCCTTCCCATCCTTACTAAATCTAGAAGCTGCTCTACAGCAGGGTCTCCAACCTTGGCAACTTTAAACCTGGAGGACTTCAACTCCCAGAATTCCTCAGCCAGCAAAGCTGAGTCCACAAGTCCACAAGTCCACAAGTCTTAAAGTTGCCAAGGTTGGAGACCCAGGCTCTCCTCCATCTGCCTGTTTGTTTACTGAACCTTATCTCACAGTCTTAAGTCATGGGAAACCAAATAGGGATGGCTATAAGCCAGGATTTCCACAGTGTAGTAGGCCTTAGGAAACTGTGATTTGTTGACTCAAGCTCTGCTCCAGAAGGAATAGCAATAGCACTTAGACTTACGTACCGCTTCACAGTGCTTTTACACCCCTCTCTAAGCAGCTTACAGGATCAGCATATTGTACCCAACAATTTAGGTCCTCATTTCACCCACTTCGGAAGGATGGAAGGCTGAGTCAACCTGGAGCCTGCTGAATTTTGAACTGCCAAATTGCAGGCAGCCAGCAGGCAGTAGAAGTAGCTTGCAGTACTGCACTCTAACCACTGTGCCACCACGGCCCTTTATACTGCAAAGACAGATCTGTAATGTTTCTGCCTGCCATGGGACAGGCATTCACATGGTAGACGTTCTTAGCTCATCCTGCCTCTCAACTGCGGAGAGTTTCCCCCTCAGGACTTAGGACACTCGTCCATCAACCTTGTATGATCCACAGTTGCTACAAGAGGCAGTTTTGCCACACCCCTGCCCTGTACCATGGCCTGTTGAAGGTTGTCATTTTCTCAGGGCCACAAGGAAACTCCGTGAGAGCACAGAGCAAGCTGCAGTAGGGCACCTTGACTGTGGGAGAGTGTGCTGACTGACTCATCGGAAGATGCAGCCTGACAGGGAGGACAATTGCATGTTGGCCTAAAACTAAAGGTTAGTGGCTGAGGGGAAGCGCTATTGGTTCTTTTCCCAATGTCACTGCCTCCGCCAGACTTTCTGAACCATCTCTGGCTTCACCCTCACATCCAGAAGCAGCAAATCCGTTTCCTCATCCATTTTTTAAATCCTTTTCTCCTGCTCTGTAACCAGAGGTGGGTTGCACATACTGTAACAATCAGTTCACCTAGTGCAGGACCAAAAATGTGAGCATGTGTGTGCACATCCCTTTCGCTTGCACACTGCTGCAGAAACACAGGGATTCCCTGTGCAGCAGCAGCTGTGGTGAGTAGAGTGGGTGAGGCACGGAAAGCAGATGGGCTGCGTGGGTGGGGCGAGCGAGCCAGATATATAGGGGGGGATAGCACCGGGGTGAGGGGGTGGGCCCAGCAGGGGGTTGGAACTATCGGTACGGGCAAGCTGGTCCAAACCGGCAGCAACCCACCACTGTCTGTAACCTCAGTCCCTCCATCTTCCTGAAACCCTAGTCCCTAAACTGAATCCTAGCAGTAGACCTACACTTCTTTGCAGTGGTGGGATTCAGCCGGTTCACACTAGTTCAGGATGTTAACTTTCTAAGCAGTTTGGTGAACTGGTTGTTGGAAGAAATCATTAGGGCAGAGAACCGGTTGTTGGATTATTTGAATCCCACCACTGCTTCTTTGTCGCTACAAACAAAATTCAGAGAAACATCAGGATAATAAAGAGTACTTTGCAGAGGTGACTAGCCAAGTAATTCCCTATGTTGCTTAATGCACAACTAGTAGCTGAAGGTGCAAGTTATTTATGCTCTTACGTGGTCACCGTTCTTGCAATGTTCACAGGGAAGGTTTCCCACCCCCCACTACACTGCAATGAACTGAGAAGTTCAAGAAGGCCCAGTGTTGACAAATGGAGGGACAGGGAGGAGGGTTACTAAATTATTTCCATATTGGCTATTGTTCCTATTCCAGAGCCCAGAATCTTCTTTCTTTGGGATTCTGCATAACACCTCAGTACAATGTGTCCTGAGACGATATAACTTGCACTGGCTTTGATGCCAATTAAACTTAGTGAATCAATAGAGTTGGTTCAGCTTTTGTACCTTCCTTTTGCCAGCAGAAAAATAAGAGGCATTTTTGTTGACCCCAATATTCCTGGTTTGAGATGTTACTAAGAAGGCCTGGGATCAGGCAGTGTTGATCAGCAAGGAGAGATGATGTGCTTGGGGGTGGAGGGGAAATAACGTTAGTGTATTTGTAGGACAAGAGTAATTTGTAAGTATACTGTGACAAGTGAAAGTTCTAAACTGGTTGCATAGAATTCAAAACGCAGAAAACTCATCAGCCAAAGAGCAAATACTGGTACTCCTTGTTGAGTGACCACAATTGGGACCAGCAACTCTGTTGTTCAGTGAAACCATTGCTAAGTGAAACTATGCTTATGTTCTTCATTCTGCTGTCCTTTGCTTTATAGACCTATGTAGGTCAAAAATGCAAAGATTGGTTGCAAAGTTATTTTTTTTTTCATCACCGTCACAATTGCGAATGGTTGCTTTATGAGGCTGCTGCTAAATGAGAACTACCTCCACAATACAGCTGCATTTGCTTCCATGGATGTTTGATAAGAATGGGGAATTTGATATAATTTAGCGGCTGGTTTCTAGATAAAAGCTGTCATGTACCGTCTCCTCAGATTTGACCTTCCTAATGTTACAAAAGCATTCAGCCTCATGAGTCTGGTTATTTCCTTCCTGGTTCTCAACATTTTCAACTTTCAAGATCAGCAGTCGGTGAAGGCCTTCTGCTGCTCTTACCTTGCATCAAGATTCTGTACATATTGCAAGCAGGTCTTCAGCTTAAGAAGTTTGTCTTCTGAACTCCACGAATCTCTGGCATCTTTATCAAAAAAGTCAGAGTCATCCTCTGCTCCAGATGACCTCGGGATGCTTGTGTACAAGGGAAGAGCACCAGGTGTGTGATTAAAGCCAAGAAAAACCCACTCTGCCAATAGGTACCCATATACAGGTAGTCCTTAACTTATGACCACAATTGAGCTCAAAATTTCTGTTGTTAAGTGAGATCTTTGTTAAGTGAGTTTTGCCCCCTTTTACAACTTTTCCTGCCAGTTGTTAAGTGAAATCCCCACAGTTAATAAGTTAGTAACCCGGTTGTTAAATGAACCTGACTTCCCCATTGGCTTTGCTTGTGAGAAGGTCGCAAAAGAGGATCACACAACCTTGAGATACAGCAACTGTCATAAATATGAACCAAGTTGCCAAGAATCTGAATTTTTAATCACACTATCGTGTGATTAGGCTGCACAGGTTGTAACTGTAAAAAACGGTCCTAAGTCACATTTTTCAGCGTGTTGTAACTTTGAATGGTCACTAAATGAACTGTTGTAACTCACGGACTATCTATATGTTATAATTCTTCCATCTTCTGTAAAAACTCTCATCCCATCCACCCAAAAGCAGATGTAAATTGTAAGATGATGCATACACATCGTAGAAATAATTCCTAGGAAACTATTTAAATAAACGTGCAGTTTTCCCACATCTCAAAGCTAAGGATGTTCCCGATTTCCTGAAGCACATTTCTCCAGCTTACTGTCCTTCACATATTAGGCCTGAAGCTCCCAGAATTTCTGGCATTCCCTATATAATTGATTCATCTGCTATTGTTTGCAGAATTCTTGTTTAAGGATTGAGAGAGGGAGGGGGGGAGAGAGAGAGGAGGGGAGGTCCATTTATCACTTATCTTCTGCAAAAATCATAATAATGATCTAAAAATTTGGGAACATTATATTTGAGATCCTTCACATCTGTCAAGTAAATAGGTACTACCTGTCTATGATTATGAATAGTTCAGCAAGTTTTTATTTATCATTCTATTTTTTTTTTTACCTGCGCTTGTAATTCATCAGTGTTTCAAGTAACTTGGCAGCTTTTTCATATTCTCTTCTCATTCCTGCATCATGCATCAATTTGAGTTCAATTTGCCGCTGGTGTCTAGGATTGGCAAAGAATAACTATGAGTTACTGTATACTTTGTACTTGCAATGTTCACTATCTCTGTGATAACAAACATTATCTATCATTTCTCTGCTATATAAAAACTAATCCACCAATGTTTGGACTTTTGTTACTCTCCAGATTTTTAAAAAAGACAGGGAAGGGAGTGTAATGCTGACTCCATGCAACTGAAGAATTGGAGTTATAAGGCTCATACAATATATTACCTGTCTTTCAGTTTTTATTCTTGTTTCTTAAACCAAGTTCTCTAGAATTTAGCAACTGAATATGTGCAATTGGATTTAGAGCATGACTGGAGAAGGAAATATTCGTGTCTTTTTCCTTTGAGTGAGGGAGAATAACCTGTCAATTTGGAAAATGGACTGCTGTTCATATGTTTATGATAACACTTTCCTTTCTGCAGGGGTTTTTAACTCTAAAAAACTTTAGAACTACAAAATAAGTAATATTTCAACTCATTTTTATTTCTCCGATAAAGTATTGTATTTCTTCAACCACCTGTATTTTGAATTAATTGAACTGCAATGTATACTATAGTGCTTCAAATACGGCAGTCTTCTTCCTGGACTTTTAGCTATGCAGAAAAAAAATCCTGTTAATCAGCAACTAGTTTGGATGTGAAGCACAGGAGAAAGTTAGAATTAGTGACTAACACACTTGGCCCAATATATAATCTGAATATTCAATTATTTTCAGATGGTGAACAGATGCTGAATATTCAAAATTAATCAGGTTTCAATATATCTCATATCCTGCCTTTCCTCTCCTTCTGCCTTCTTTTTGCAAATTTACAGAGATGATATGGGTGATCAATCAAGCATTTATCAGACTGTCCAAGTGCATCATGAACAATGGAAAGTATCTCCTTGAATGCCAACATTGCTTGATGCTCATCTGTGGAATTAAGGCAGCTGTCTGAGTATTTGTGAAAAGGTTACTTATCACTTTCTGGCTAAAATCAGATCATCTTTGAATGGTTAAGCAAACTCTAAAATTAGAAATCTGGAGCTATAGAAGGAATTTATAGAAATGACTTTACCTTTCCAGTGAAGGAAGCGATGTGGACATATGAATCAAGATCATCACTGCCACAGCTAGCTGCCAAAGTCCAGTCACTGCTGATGTCATGATGCTTCATAAAAAATCCAAACCAACATTTATGAGTAATAAAAAATTATTGTCTTTTGATATCTGAAAATTGCATGTTGTTTCAATGCAGTTGTCAACCAATAAACCAATTAACCAACCAACTAATCAACCAACCAACCAACCAATCAATCAGTATCCATTAATCTTGATATATAAGCAAAGGGCCATTGGAAGAAAAATACACTCTGCTTCCAGATATATTAGTCTGTCTTCCCATGAATCTCAGTCAGAATTCTGCAAGTTGGAATCTGACTTATATGTAAGGAATTTTAGCATATTGTAGATTCATCTACTGTATGCCTGTCCAATGTCCATAACTCTCCCTGGATGAGGTGGGCAAGGATAGCAAAGGACTGTATAATAATCAGCTGAGTTATTTTGCAAACCACTTTGAAAAATAATGACTCCTAAGGATCTCACAGGCTGCTGGTGACCCAGGTTTGAAATCCTTTCCCCATGAAGGCTTATGGGCTACCATCTGACTACCATTTCCCCAAGAATTTTGATGAAACATTTTATTCTGCGTCATGTTGAATTTTGATGAAACATTTTATTCTGCATGATCTTTTTAAGCGGCTTGTATGTATGTGCTGTTTTATATGATTTGTTAAAACTTGTATTTGACATAGATTTTTAAAGGTGCAGTGCTAATGGGATTGAAGGAGGATGAGAGTCCTACTGCTAATAGCAATGCACCTATATAATAAAAAAAAAACCTGAAAAGACAAACCGAGCAATGCTCAAATTATCTTGGAAACATCATGAATAAAACTAAGCACAAACCCTACAACCATCATTTTTTCCCCATTTAAATTGCAAGAATCTCTGGTTCAGCTCCCTCCTGTGGAGAAGAAGAGAGATTACAGAACAGAAGGTGATAAATAAATAAAATAAGAAATGTGGAGATGGGGGGATGACAAAAAAAAATGCTCAGGAGAAATAGAAATTCTATTAGTCTTGTGATTACATCCCTGCAAAGAATGAATGTTTGCTAATGCCTCTTTCAGATGCCAATGTAATTTGAATATTTGCACCATGCTGGTTTTCCCCTGGAATAATCCAGTGCCCCTTGAAGCTTGATTTAGGAGAATGAGGTAGGATAGGAGGATGAGGTAGTAAACCATTCAGGCAGCACTAGTTCAGATAGTAAATGGGGCATGGCTTGAAAATGGAGAACCTTCACAGAAGGAAGAAGACTGTATTGTTTAATATCTTCTAATTCCAGGGAGCTTTTAACTCAAGCATTTAAAAAGATGCCCAACCACCTATTGCCTAAGATTTCCTATGGGATTCCTAATTTTTTTAAGATTTTTTAATTATTTTTTTTATACATCTCTTCAAGTGAGCAATGTGGTTTCAGGTTACAACATACATACAAAGTCATAGTTACATTTCCAACTTTCTTATCTAGTTTCATATCTAATCATGATCTATTCCATTGATCTTTAAATAAATTTTCACTTCATGTTTTCCATTCGTTAATCCAGTAACAAAAACATTTCATCCTAGAGCATATTTTCCACTCTTTATCCCTTATTATTTTCATTTCCAGCTTACCACCTATTTTATTTTTTACATATTTACTTCTTTTACTTTCTCAAAGCCGATGTATAGCAAACAAAAAACAAAAATAAAATAAAACTAATACATTCAGGATCCCCATGGTATTTCCCCCCAATCCACAATGAACCTTACATTTATTCCAGAGATATTCATATAACCATTTCATATTTCCTCTTTGTATCAGTTTAATCAAATTTTGCCTATGGAATTTTATTTAATTTTCATTCATCACCTTTTTAATCATAATATAATAACCTCATTGCAAATATTTTACTTTACAATATAGTCATTTCTAATTTACCAGATTCTTTGGGGATTCTTAATTTTCTTATATCCTATTGTTGGGAGTCATATATTTTGAAATATAGGAGATGGGGTCTTGGTTCTCATTCAAGAAGCTTCTTGAATGTTCTGAATAGAACTGAAGAAGCTTCATGGATGAGAAGCGAAAGTCTTCCTCAAAGAAAAAACAAGTTCAGCTGCCTTTTGAAAAATAGCACCTTTGAGATGTGTAGCCTTTGCAGAATGTCTTCAGAGCAAATTAAACCAAAAATAAATTCGCTTCCCCCCCCCCCCTTCATACAATTGTCTCAGATGAATTTAGTGCTGAAGTTCCCAAGCATCCAATCTAACTAATCCCCTGGTAAAGTTGCCCCAATACTTACACTGTTCAAAGATGCTGCTTTCAGCCAAGCAAAACGTCTGCTCCTCAGGTCCTACAATGCCACAACACAGCTTTGTTCTCCTATAAATACTCTACCCTTATCAGCAGCCCTTAATTGGGTAAAGATTGAAATAAGGGTAATGCTTACTGGCAAATTAGCTAGAATGAGTTTTTAATTCCCTAATTTATCTGGCAAACATCCTTGGAATGATAGCAAGCATAATGAAAGTGATTAATTTGGGGGGGGAACCACAGTGCTATCATTCCTTCCATCTTCATATTACCCTGTTTGATAGGAACCCAATATATATGTTTGCTTAGATTTTATTTACCAGGAGAAATAGTTATGTGTTTGGAATGTTCTTGATTCATTCTGAATGCAGGGTGTATCACAGAAGTTATGATGGAAACATCAGATTACTCATGCTCTTCTAGATTGTTCATAACAGGCAGACAATCCTGGTTTGATCACAAGCATTAGCTGCTCTGATTACTTGTATGGGAACGAAGGCTGTGTCACGATAAAGCTCTCAGCAGAGTCCAGTTAGTTACACACATATTTATAGGCTATGTTTGAATCCCAAACAGGAGGGGTTTGAAGCAAGTTGAATGTCCACACCCAGATTCAAATGCCCCAAGGTATAAGTGCTGAAGGACACTTTTTTACAAAATTGTACAATAGGGCTTTTTATAGATTTGTAATGGAAAAATGGATAAGGGGGAGAAGTCTACAATACTACTAGTATTGATTTGACTGGAAAGAGCCATTTTATGACTTTAAACCTTACCTTTCTATTGTATATAGTTTCCCCCAGTTTTCTTGGACACCATTTGGACATTATTTCTATAAATAAAGTATCTCCTTTAAGTTGAGCTTGATCCCTTGCCATGCCCCTGTCAGAATCTGATTCAGAGGGGGAGGCTGAGCAGCTGACAGGGAGTGGTAGTGTGGCTCCATGGGCTATGGAAGAAACTGGGGAAGAGCAAAGGCCGGCTGGGCAGAGCAGGGGAGAGGTAGAGCAAGGGAGAGGGAATTCGGAGGAAGACCCAGGTGCACCCCCTCTTCATCCTAGGGTACGAAGGGAGGAATGGAGAAGGGAGTAATGTGAGTTGTGTGGCTTACAGGGAGGAAAGGGCCCTGATTCCCTTCATTAGCTGCAGCTGGGAACACAGTGTTTAAAAAGGGAAGCTGTGCACAGCAAAGTTGTTGGGAGCAAATCGTGAATTATGTGGTATCATCAAGGCTTATCTGGGTTCCTGGCATCTTCCTAACTGTGTATGTTTTGCTGGGCTTTCAAGTCTGCAATTCCTTCTCCTGCCCTGTCAAGTTAATTACTGCAATGTGGTTTGTTTAGATTTTTAGTTACAGTTTGTATGTACTTTGTTTTCGGACTGAATTTCCTCCACTTAAAGACTGTTCTTGGGAGAGTTTTTTCTCCAGCCAAAGTTAACCTGCACATTGGGGAGCAAAGTTGGAGGTATGAAAGGGACTTTTCTTACTTATGTGACCGTGTTGCCTTTGTGCCACAGCCCGGGTCATCACACCCCTGCTCAACTTGATATATTGCCATGCCCCTTTGGTAGATGTGCATAAGTGCACCAACCTGCCTACCGTCCCTGTCCTATTGTTTCATATATATATATATATATTATTTTTCTTATATGTATCCATGTATTCATAACTATGTTTTTACTTATACCTATTATCTTGTAAGCAATTAACAAATATAAATAAATAAATAAATAAATAAATAAATAAATAAATAAATAAATAAATAAATAAATAAATAAATAAATAAATAAATAAATAAATAAATAAATATGTGATCTGTTGTTGCTTTCTTCTTGTTATGATCCATGGGGTCAACCCTGACTCTTGGTAGCTATAAAGACAAGTCCCTTCCATCTTCTTGGCAACATTTTCAGAGCTGGCTTGCCACTACCTTCTTCTTAGGGCTGACAGAGAATAACTAGTCCAAAGTTGCTTCTCTGAATAAAGCAAGACTTGAATTCATGATCTCCTGGCTTCTAATCCAGCACTTTAACTACTAGACATCCTGTCTTTGCCTTCCTATCGGATTTTTCCTCCCACACACACACCTTTTTACTCCAGCGTATAGCTCTTGGGATGTCCTGCTGATCCATTCAAGCCCAGCTTGGCTTAGCTTCTTCTATCATCATTTCAATAAATAGAAACCTGGATAGTACGATGCTCAGAAAATAAATTTAATGAATATTAACTATAAAACTACTTCCTAATCCCTTTTGGCCATTGCATATTTTGGCCTGGAAATAGTCAGTTGCCAAGAATCAGTGCTATGTATTAAACCCGCACCTTAATATGATATTAACATTGTACTGTTTGTTCAACAGCAACTGGCAAAGAAGTATATTTCATGACAACAAGCAAGCCACAATGCTATTTTTTCCCATCTGTTTCCTCATCAATTTTTCAATTAAAATCTGTTGGAAAAGTAATCTTGTGAAAAATATTTTATCTCAACACATTAAAGCAGCCTGGTACCATCAGGAAACATTGGTCAGGGAACTAAGGGGAAAAAAAGATCATGTTTGTTTGCATGCTTTTAGGCAGAAGAGATTGGAGGTGATCTGATCTATATTCTTGGAGATCTTCATATTCATTTATAGGAAATTTGGTTAATATTATCAATATATGAGGGGAGGCAGACAGGGAAGACCAGAGAGAGATAACATTTAACAATATGGGGGTCAAATTTGAAAATTGACAAATTATACTCTTGGTTTTATACTTGTTTCATATATTTTCTGTTAAGTCTATTTCATCTTGTTTCTGTATTGTTCTGTAACCTTAAAAAATGAACAAAGCATTTTTATTTTAATATCTAAACATCCTTTCTTTAAATTATATATTTTCCCAAAAGAAAGTATATTTTCTGAAATAGGAAAGCTTCAGGACGTGCAAAATCCAGTGTATACTTCGCCAATCTAAATGTTAATAGGACAGGGAAAGATTAGGTTGCTTTCTACTGATGCTGGCAAAGACTGAATTTCATAAAAAAAAAATTTGCTTGCATTCAAAACACATTTGGTCATAGATCATCTCATGCTGTAAGTGGGTCAGTTCCAGCACTGGGCTCTTGTTGAGATAAATCTGTGTGAGGCAGAGGGAAACCATGCAGAGATAGACATAGCTTGCACAATTATATTTCTGCATCGTTATTCATATGTATTTTTTTCTTCCTAGCACTTTCCCGCAAGTGCAGGATCTGCTTTTCTCAGATCAATTGAATGTTGATCCATTGGTTGCGACAGGAAGTGATCAACTGGCTTATCGTCTAGCCCAGGGGTGTCAAACTCATGGCGTCACGTTGCCCTCACGTGATGTTTTGTGACGTTTTTCCCCTTCGAGGAGCTGAAGTGGGCGTAGCCTGCGCCACCAGTTTGATACCCCTGGTCTAGCCTAACATTGTGGATCTGAAGAGATTGACTGGCCCAAAGTCACCCAGCTGGCTTTCATGCCTAAGGCAGAACTAGAACTCACAGTCTCCTGGCTTCTAGCCTGGTATCTTAACCACTAGACCAAACTCACTCCCTTTTTATCATTGTTCATATAATCTGAAGCTATAATGTATTACTGGAGATACACACACACACACACACACACACACACACACACACGTTAAATATTATTACCCAAAAAAAACTGGACATTTTTTTTTAGTTAGCATGCTCCTAAGTAAACACACAGGATTTATTTAATTCAATAGCAATGTTAGATGATTTCATGATGGATAAAGCTGCCCTCTAGCGTTTCCTCATCTGAAAGACGTCTTAGTTATTAGATACCATCTTTTTCTGCTACCTTTTGAAAAGGTTATTTGTTCATTCAAGCGAAGCTGGAAATTGTATGAATTGGTGATGTGATAAAATCAGCTTTGTTGAAGACATGCCCAACAGGAAAGCCCTAGAAAAGCATGTACAGGCAGTCCTCATGTAGCAACATTTTCGGACAGCGACTGTTCACAGTTATAGTGATGAAAAAAATAAGTTTCTGGTCAACCCTCGCATTTGCCACTGTCTAATTCTTGCTGTCCTAATTCTTGTTTTACACATGTGAAGTCTCATGTTGCTAAAGACAAAAACATTCAGGAGGGCTGTCTGTTTAATTGGGGACAACCCCCCCCCCCCCAGCACTTTCTGAATATTTAGTGCAGCACAAAGTATAACTTTTGAGAAATACTGTACTAAATGTAATAAATAGCATTTCCAAAGGTAGATTGTTGAACCAAAGTAGCAGGAGCCCAACATCTATATTCCAACTCTTTCCAAATACTTAAAACACATTGCTAGATGATTTTCTTTTAGCTAGATTTCATAATAAAGGCAGGCTCCAATATGCATGGGCTTTAGTAAAACCAATTTAACAAACATCATTGTTGCTTTCCTTATTGAATGACTATCTCTGACCTCCTCAAATGTGAGAGGTCAGGCCTTTGTGGAGGCTGAGATGCCTTTTCATAAACTTACAGTCTATAAAATATTTTGCACAATGTTGCTGATCTTCACAGTAACCTTTTAGCATACTCCTGTGGATGGTGCACAGAAATGGCAGATTACTTATTATGATGATTGATGGACTAATGATGACAGAGTAAAGTTTTGACTCTCATACCAGCAACCCTTCAAACATAAGGTGGGATGTCTTTTTCCCATGGCAGATCTAATGGTAGTTTTAAGAATGTGACTTTTCAGGAAATCAGTCCAGAAAAAAATGAATTAATACCTGTTATCCTTTATATGGAAAAAGATAAATGAGTCAGGAAATCCAAAATGTTTGTTACACTTTAGAGTGTAGCAAACAATTCTTTGATCTATTTCTTATTTTGATGTGGCTAAGTTAAGAGACCCATTTCTACTCCTAAATTTGTTGGTGTGCCCTATTTCTCTTTACAGATTTGTAATAAATCAATCACTTCTGTATCTCCTTTTTTTTCTCTTTAAAGATATCTGCAAGTGGAGGAGAGTGTAGTATATAAAAATCTCCAGTCAGAAGTGGTATTTGCCAGTTCTTTGAACTACTCAAAATTTCCGCTACCGGTTCTCCAGAACTGGTCAGAACCTGCTGAATAGCATCTCTGCCCTATACCATTTCAGACAGGTGGCTGTGCATTCTTTTCTTTAAAACTTCTGAAGGCAAGCGGTTCAGTGGTTAATTGTCCTCACTGTTAGGAAGTTTCTCCCAGGTTGCTTCTCTCCTTGATTAGTTTCGATCCATTGTGTCTTGTCTTGCTTTCTGGTGCTTTGAAAAATAAGTTGGCCGGCTCTTCTTTGTGGCAGCCCCTCAAATACTGAAATACCGCTATCATGTCACCCCTAGTCCTTCTTTTCTCTAGAGCAGGGATGTCAAACTCACGTTGCCATGGCAGCGTCACGTGACATATCGGGACTTTCCCCTCCTTCACTAAACCAGGTGTGGGCGTGGCCAGCATGTGATGCAACCGGCCCGTGGGCTGGGAGTTTGACAGCCCTGCTCTAGACTGACCATACTTCTTCATATGTTTTTGTCTCCAGGCCCTTAATCATCTTAGTTGCTCTTCTTTGCACTTTTTCCAAAGTCTCAACATCTTTTTTGTAATATGGTGATCAAAACTGGATGCAGTATTCCAGAGGTGATCTTACTATGACTTTTAAAAGTGGTACTAATACTTCCCGTGATTTTGATTCTATGCCTCTGTTTATTGTATTAGCTTTTTTGGCTGCTGCTGCACAGTGCTGGCTGATGTTTAAGTGATCATCCACTAGGACTCCAAGGTCCCTCTTAATGTTTTTGAGACAGATTTCACCTAATCCAGGGGTGTCAAACTCTCAGCATCACATGATGCATCATGACTTTTTTCCCCTTTGCTAAACTGGGCATGGGTGTCGCCAGCACATGATGCACCCGGCCCGTGGGCCACGAGTTTGACAGCCCTTGCCTAATGTATTCTTGCACCTTTGATTTTTCCTGCCTAGGTGTAAAACCTTGCTTTTCTGCACACTAAATTTCATGTTGTTGGATAGGGCCCATTGTTCAACTCTGTTAAGATCTTTTTGGATCCTGAGCTTGTCTTCTGGGGTATTGGCTATTCTTGCCAGCTTAGTGTCATTTGCAAATTTGATGAGTTTCCCTTCTATTCCCTCATCTAAGTCATTATGAAGATATTGAAGAGTACTGGGCCTAAGACTGAGGACTTGTAGTACGAAGGCTTATTTAATTCCATGTAGATGTTCTACCATTAAGGACTACTCTGTTCAGTACTATTTGTCAACAGATTACAAATCCATTAGGTGATGATGCTGTCTATCCCACATTTTTCTAGTTTACCAAAAAGTAGGTTGTGGTCTACTTTGTCAAATGCCTAGCTAGTCTAAGTATACTATGTCCATAACATTTCACTGGTCTACTAATTTAGTCACTCTGTCAAAGAATGAAATTAGATTGGCTTGGCTTGATCTGTTTTTAACAAACCCATGCTGGCTACTAGTTATAACAGATGTTCACAGATCTGTTTTTTGATTATTTTTTCCAGCAGTGTTCCAGTATATTAAGAGGCTGCCACAATGAAGAGGGAGTCAACTTATTCTCCAAAGCACTTGAAGACAGATGGAAACTAATCAAGGAGAGAAGCCACCTAGAACTAAGGAGACATTTCCTGACAGTTAGAACAATTAATCAGTGGAATGACTTGCCTCCAGAAGTTGTGAATGCTCCAACACTGGAAGTTTTTAAGAAGAGATTGGACAACCATTTGTCTAAAATGGTATAGGGTCTACTGCTTCAATAAGGGGTTGGACTAGAGCAGAGTTCCCCAACCTTTCTGGGTTGGCGGCCCAGAGCGGGGCGAGGGGGGGAAAGAGGGGATTCTTTTGTGGGAGGGGCAGGCGCATGCATGTGCGTGCACCCACATGAACACCCATTGCTCATGTAAGTGGAGCCGTAAGCACTCATGACGTTTACGCAAGTGGGGTCACGAGTGTCTGTGACACTCATGCAACTGGAGCTGTGAGTCCTTGGGATGCTCACGGCGACCCTCGTGTGACTGGGGCCGCAAGCGCTCATGATACTCATGTCAACACTCATGCAATTAAGGCTGTGAGTGCCCATGCAATTGGGGCTGCGAGTGCCTGTGACACTCATGGCGATGCTTCCACAACTGGGACCACGAGCACCCACAATGCTTGTGGGGACTCCAACACGAGTAGGGCTGCATGCATGAGCACACATGTGCACACCAGCCAGCACTCACAAAGTTCAGTGGCCAACAGGCCACGGCCCAGTAAGTGGGTTGCAGCCTACAGGTTGGGTACCTCAGGACTAGAAGACCACAAAGTCCCTTCCAACTCTGTTATTCTACTATTAATATGTATTTGCAACTAGAGAGCCTTATTAATCAAGCTGGCATTCATGAATAGCATTTTCAGGTTCAGAGGCTCTGCAGAGCAAATACTGGTGTCATCACAGCTGAAAAGGAGATTAGAAAATGAGATTAAAATTCACCCTCTAGCTCAGGGGTTCCCAACCTGGGGTGCTCGGGGGGGTGCGAGACGATATTCCAGGGGGTGCGAGAAAAGTCCAGGTAAATAATAGGATATTGGCTATATGTTGGCATTTTTATTTATTATGCCATGGATTAACTTTGTTTTCATTTTAGAGTTAAGTATCGTTATTTAGTGGCCGTCACATACATGGCTGAAAAGATTCAATCCTACCATATATTTAACACGTTCAGTAGTTCCTAAAGTCTAAATTTCAGGGGGTGCGAGATTCGAGTGAAATTTCTTTAGGGGTGCGGGGTGAAAAAAAGGTTGGGAACCACTGCTCTAGCTAGAGTACTATGGGAATTACCTGAAGAATACCTATTTGAGAAAGGTTGGATTAGTATTAAACTAGATGAAATGATAATTTGTCTTGGTAGGGCACCGCAGCACAAATTAATCTTTTTTGTTTTAATGTAGTTTAACAGTGGATAGGCATTTTATGGCACAACTGCTCTACTCTATCATCATATTTCTGAATCATTAAAACTAGTAGAATACCATCTGGAGACAATCGTTTTAAGAGAACTGAAAATGATATGATGGAAGAGTCATTATCCTTACTCCACAGAGCTTGGGTTTGTCTTACTCCTCAGAGACTTTGCTTACCTTTTTAGAACTGTCACTATGAGCCCTGGCTTGTTCTGAATGACAGCTAATGTTTTCCATCATCTTCTCCCTCTCCAAGCAAAGTGCCAAATCAATCACCCCATAAAGAGAACACACACAGCAGCCTTCAGCTCTTAAAGTGATTCCCGCAAACTGGGAAGCAGGTGGATATCTAAACAGGACTTTGGAAGCATTTTAGGGTGCAAATCTCCATTAGAAAGCAAATGGGTGTAATATTCATTTAATTCTATGAATATCTTTAACAGTGCACACTCTGGTTACCTATTTGCAAAGATGTCTGCAAGGAGGTGTACCAAAAAGTCAAGATGGCGGCAATGCAACAGTGCAATCAAAGCCCACAATTTTTATACTTGTCAAGCTGAAACACCACATGTAGAAATAGAACAGGGCTTTGAATGTGTGATCACAGGTAGCATCTTGACATGTTTGACACATCCACCTCCTGGATGATTTTACATCATAATAGGAATGCACAATTCTTCAAATCCAAAGGGAAAAAGTTTCTTCCTGGGAGGCAAGGACCCTGCATGTATCAATTCTTTCTTCAATAAGGTGTGTCTGTTCCTGGGCTTGTATAGAAGTCATGCAAGCCCAGGAGAACATACTTTTCAAGTAAAGACAAATTCCTTGTGTGTCCAATCACACGGCCGATAAAGCTATCCTATCCTATCCTATTCTATCCTATTCTAAAGAGATACCACCTTTGGCATGTTCTTTACTGACCTCAAATGTGTATTTTCCTGGAATTGTGCAGTTGTAAGCAAGATCAAGACTAGACACACCTTTTTTCAGGAAATACAGACAGGAATGCTTGGTGTGCCTGCAACCTCTCCAAAGCCCCTTTACTGCACTGGGTCCAAAATGCAGTCCACCCATAATACTACAATTGCATTCTCTTTCCAGGCACACACATTTTGCCATAGTGGCGAATATCTATAGTTCGGGTATAGGATGAGGGTAAAGATTCATTCTCTGAGTTTATGGATTGGTTTCTGAACGTTTCGATACCAGGCTAGGTAACATCTTCAGCAGAATTTAGGGGATGTCAGTGTGGGTGTTCTGTGCGTAAGGGCTTCCGCTGTGGGTGTGTCAAGTGAGGGTCTTGTGACAGGTCTTGTGATGGGTCAGTTGTGAGTCATCAGTGAGTCTTGTGATGGGTCTTGTGATAAGGAAATTACATCAGGTCAGGGTCATTGGAAGGTAAATCACTGGTGGGAGGGGAATTGCATGGGTTGATTGAGGGTCGGTTCTCTCTCTGGCTGGCTGTATGGTTGATTTGGATTCTGAGGGGCTTGTAGGCTGGTTGTAAGTCAGTGTGTCTATTGATGGAACTGCATTATGGAGTGTCAGGCTTCAATGAACTCATGAGTGTAGGGGTGGTAGCGGGGCCAATGATTTTTGTGTTGCTCCAATCAAACTGATGCTGTTTGGTGTTGGTGTGGGTAAGAGGTTAAGGATTTGGGATCGTGGAGTTTGATTGCCAGATCATGTTTTTTGGTTTTTAATTGATATGATGCTTGCCCGACATAGAATTGGCTGCACTGGTTACAGTTAATGTTACCTAGCCTGGTAATGAGATGTTCGGAAACCAATCCGCAAGCTTGGAGAATGAACCTTTATCCTCAATACAATTTCGGCCAGGATGCCACAAGTATAACCACAGCCCAGTTTTATCCTAAGATTGCTCTCACTGTTTCATTCACACTAAGATGTTATGACCATCTAACCCATCAGTTTTCAGGAAGGGGCAGCCTTCTGCACTACATTGAGGATACATATACAAGACTAAACCATCTACATTCAAAAACAAGAGTATAATTCACAAGAAATTAAAGCCTTGAATCGATGCATGTTCTCCTGAAATTCTCACTAATATATCAATAGAGGTGCAAGAATGAAACATTAAACCTGTACAGTGTTTCCCAGCTGCTCTTTAGCCATATACTGTATACAATGCCAAGCCATGGGCAAGCACATAAAACAATGCATGCTGAATTCTTCCTATCCTCATTGGAAGATGGTTTTAATAACGTGAAGTTAAGGATTGATTTAAACTGCCTATAGAAGTACCCTGCTGTTTTCTCTTCTTTGAAAACATAAGTCCTTTTTTTTAAAAAAGGGTGTGTGTGACAAATTAAGCCATGGTTGTTCCCTGTTAGCTTCAATGGAGTGTCTCGCTGAATGTAGAACTCATAAAACACTTAACAAGTTTGTGAACTGGAGGATCATCAAAGTAAATGTTGCATATCATTTAATGAAGAAAAGTTCACTTAAAAACCCAGTTAGGTAAATTAATGATCCACTATACCAACACTTGCAGTGATACACTTTCAAATGCAGTCATATATCAAGTGGTTAACAAGAAGCTCACCCAGACAGAATGCCATCCTTTGGAAGATCTTACTTGATGAAACGTCTTCCAGAAGGACAGCAGTTGCCTTATCGGTGAAAGTTTGAACAGTCAAAGCAAAATGGAAACCACATCCTGGAAAAGAAACACTGGACTGACTTTCAAGTTAACAATCCTGCACACTTTCAGGGCACCCACATTTAAAGTTCAGACAGGATATTCATCATCCGAACCAAAAGGCTAAGTATTAATGCATATTCCCATTTCTCAATTTATTGGAAAGATTATGAAGAGATTGCTATTATCTATCCCCCCTGGTTAAAAACCCAAGGCAGCTATTAGGTGTAACATTTAAATATTTTTTAAAATATTGAATATTGTATGTCAGTACACCATGTGTACCTCCAAGCTGGTGAATCGCCAGCAGTATGTTCTTTTTCTGGATTTTTTGATCCAGGGGGAACAAGATGTTTCCTTGGAGGGTATATGAAAGCATCAACAACTGTAGATTGATTTATTTATGTTCACTCCTATTTCACATCTGGCACCTTTTGAAATTAATTTCAGAATAGCTCTGAGGCAAACTCCATGACCAATCAATGCTGCAGGCCGAGACTGAGAAAGAAAATTATTAAGCGAGAAAGTGCTGGTATAAGGGTCAGGTTTTGGTTTTCGAATTAGTACAACCTGGTGTATTTATATATGCAAAGTTTAGAGCTTTGCATTTCCAAGTTTATAGCTCAATATGTGGGATCACACATCAGACTCAGATATAGCTTGGCTTTGGATTAAGGGTCAACTATATTCAGGAGGCATGGATGCTGATTATTATTAGCATCAATTAGGAATGCTAATCAGGCTTATTAACATTAACCAGGAATCTCTAAAAGTGTTTCCCTACAGCAAATGGAAAACCTGTGTTGACAAGGACACACCGGAGTCCAGACTCAGATCAGAAAAGAGCAAGATGATACTTGGGAATGCAAAAAAAAAGAATGTGAGAATTGTGGGGTCAAACCATGTATTCCTATGGTTGAGAGAAAGTGATTGGCTCAAGGTCACCCAACGTAACCACTTGTATTAAGTGTGTAACTGTGCAAGGAGAATACTGTCATAGTCTCCCAGAACCAGTAAACTTAAGCCACATTTTGACAAGATAATGGCTCTATAAGAGCCATGGTGCTGCAGTAGTTAGAATGCAGTAATGCGGGCTACTTCTGCTAACTGCTGACTGCCAGCAGTTCGGCAGTTTGAATCTCACCAATACTGGTTGATTCAGCTTTCCATCCTTCCGAGGTCGGTAAAATGCAGACCCAGATTGTTGGGAGCAATATGTTGACTGTAAACCGCTTAGAGAGGCCTGTAAAGCACAGTGAAGTGGTATACAGGTCCAAGTGCTGTAAGAGACCAAACCAGTTTTCTCCAATGCTCTGCTGTTGAGACCACCCGCCAGCCCAGGCTCCCATACTAACCTTTATGTCCTGCTTTTGAAGCGCAGCTGCTTTGCACAGCAAGCAGATTGCGGCACAGCAGCTGCTGAAGCGGCAGGGATAGTGCAGGCTTGCAGGAGGTGAGTCAGCCTCTGCACCTGTGCAAAGTGCGCGTTTGGCATGCGCACATATGCCCATCAAGCCACACCCACCGAACCGGTGGTAAAAATATTTCAAATGCATCACTGTATTGGTATTAATGG
Organism: Notechis scutatus; assembly: GCF_049901735.1. Classification (NCBI taxonomy): domain Eukaryota; kingdom Metazoa; phylum Chordata; class Lepidosauria; order Squamata; family Elapidae; genus Notechis; species Notechis scutatus. Next base: position 236,100,210 of record NC_142009.1, read on the forward strand.
AGACATCATTTATCCAGATCAGTGGCCTATGGTGACTCTTTGACCAGAGTTTCAATTTTCCAAGCAGGTTTGCTTTAGAATATTTTCCCAGCAATTAACCAGTTAGTTAGCATTAAATTGTCAGAAATGACATTGGTTTAGAAGCTAGTTCAACATTTGCAATCAATCCTAAATAAATTGCAAAGGTGTTAGATGGGATAAGAGCCACTGGCCTGGTTCCCAATTCCTTTCTAGCCTGAATGCTATGTGAGGATTTGGAAAGCCTGATTAGTAGTGTCAACATGATTATGGAATAGTCTCAGCCAAGACATTTGCCACAAACATACCACAATGTTATTATCTCTAGGAAAATACTTTCATGTTATTATGATTAGTCACAAAGTCAGCCCAATGTTTAGATTGGATTTGGCATCTTTGTCCACCATTCGAATCCTTCCCAAATATCTGGGATACGAGATGTTTCTGTTTAAAGATATTGTCACAGAATGTAAATTGTTCCAAGTAAAACTGCCAAAACTGACCTGATCTAATCGTTTATTTTGCTACTTGGATAAGTAGCAATATGAAAGAATTACCAAGTACAAATAAAACAAATAATGAAATAAAGTTATTACTAGAACAGTCTTTGTGAAGCATAATTGGATTCATGATTGTGTATTAGAGATACTGAATAAAAAAACCTAAATAATAAAAAACAAGGAATGGAAAAGAGAAGTAGTGAGTACTGCATTGATAATAAAACTACATATTGTAGTATTGATTTGTTTAGTGTTTGATTTGCTTACAGAGATATCGTGTCTAAAGAGCAGGATATGGAAATCAATCACTGTTAAGTAAATGTAACTTGATTAATATATTGCTGGCATATTAGAAAGCCATTCAGATCTTAATTACATGCAGGTTTGGTTCCAGTCCAAGTAGCAAAACATAATTTGTATGTTTCTATGCTACATTAAGAGAACGGAATTTCTTATTTTGAAATTGTGGTTGGATCAGGAGAATAGCAAGTATTTTCACAGTATTGAGATAAATGCAACATTCTGTTAACTCCAGTAAACCAAATTGTTGAAGAGGTTACTGGAAAAGTTAACAAACCTGGAGCATGCTTTAGTTCTTGACCTTTTAATAGCTGATGAATTAAGGTGATCTTTCACTTAGCACTTTCCTCCATATTTGTTCTACAAATAAAAGTAATTAAACTCTTTCACTTGTTTTTGAAACAATTCAAAGGTCTGCATGGACAATATCAAGGAGGCTTGCCTGGACAGAGAGGTGTTCAACGGGCTCCTAAATATGTTGTGTCTTAGAAGGCATCTGTTGAAGACAGTGGTGGGATTAAAAAAAAATTACTACCAGTTCTGCAGGTGTAGCTTGGTGGGTGTGGCGTGGCTTGGTGCGCATGGCTTGGTGGGCATGGCAGGGGAAGAATACTGCAAAATCCCATTCCCTCCCCACCCCATTAACCTGCTTTCCAGCTCCATTTTCCTGTGCAGGGGAACCAAAGAAGACCCAGCCAATCAGCTGGGACTCAGGAGGCAGAGAATAGATGGGGCGGGGCCAGTCAGAGGTGATATTTGCCGGTTCTCTGAACTGCTCAAAATTTCTGCTACCGGTTCTCCAGAACTGGTCAGAACCTGCTGAATACCTCCTCTGGTTGAAGACCATTTTTATCCAGGCCTTTTATCAGAAATTTGGGGTAAATAGTTCTTAGATTTTCATTCTTTTTCCCCTTCTTTTTACTGGATATACTTTGAAATTATTTTCATTGGAAAACACCTTGTGAAGCCTTTTTAAAAGAACATAATATTAAAAAGAAAATGGTATAAATTGCAGTAAATAATTACTGTTATTAATGACATGTTCCAATAGCATTGGTACAGTAGATGATACTGTATCACTTATTGTTTCATGTATCTATGCAGTGGACTGTAATCTAAACACTGTGTTTGCAACTGCAGAATATAGATTGAGAAATAACAAAAGCACAATAGCTTACTGGGTAAGCCATAACATGGAGTTATGCGATATTCTGCCTGACAGCTCCTTTTTCCAAACAAAGAATGTACTTTATTGTTTTAAGCAGAATCTACATTTTAGAAAGATGGCACTTGACATGTAGGAACAGCTCTTGCCTTTTTTTCTGGAAATAGGAACATTTGGAATGCTTTTAAAATCAACCAAAAGTTATTAAAGTACAGACTGAAGTAGAAAAGAAAAAAGAAAGACATGTCCCAGAGCCTCTCATTAGAGTTTTGTGTACCAGGATCCTTGGAGATGTACAGGGAATTGAGACAGATGGAATATCTGCTTTAAGGGAATTCAGGTTGCAGAGTAATGAATAACAAGCTTCGCCAGGAATCTCAATTATTTTGCTTTGTGGAGTTATTTCCTGTCTTTATTTTTCTGTATTCCTGATAAAATTGGGTTTTTAAAACTCAGTTTTTATACATTCTACAATTTGGACATAATAACATTACCTATTTATAATGTGTTGGATTTCTTGAACCCTTTCCAATCTCTTTTTTAAAAATAAAGGTTCTAGCAGGAAGAACAAAACTTTGAGATCAGCACCATCTTCTGGTCAACTCAGTGTATAACATTCGCCCTTTGTGGTTTTTCTTTTTCTTTCCCAACTGTTTTTTAAGCTATATATCATTGTGATTTGAACCATTCTATTATAGTATTTTGCTCCTGTCCTACCCAGTGTTTGTCTTTTAAGATTTTTAAGTTTGTGTGTGTATATTTATATGCCCCCCCAACTCACACACAGATGACTCCAGGCTACTTACAACATTAAAACTCCACAATGTAAGAATCATAACCCACCCACTCACCCCTGTGGCAGCAGCAACACAATCAAATCTACCATTTGATTAGTTCCACCTCTAATAAAAGATGTTTTATATAATTTTTTTTCAATAAAGTTTGATTGTTCTTATACCTTATGAGATTGGTGAATTTCCCAAAGCAGAGAAGTGCTGGGGCTGGATTAGCCAAAACCTTTCAGCTATATAGCCAGGAGGTTGCATTACAGATATTATTTCATTTCCCCCTGTGGGAAGAAATATTCATCTGGTTTAGTTCCAAGCCAGGAAAAAGACACTGGAAACATGGAGGCTGATTGGAAAGATGGTTTATTCATGAAGTAGAACCACATGGGTTTGTGGTTAACATGGGTTTGTGGTTCTGGGCAGCTGACAAAATGGAGTTGAGAGTGGATGGTTTTTATACCGTCTTCGGGCTTTGATTTGAGCTTCCTGTTCCTGTGCAAGAACGTGTCCTTTAATATTCTATTGGCTGTTGTCAGATTCCTATGGAGTCATGTAGGGGTTATGTAGGGGTCATAGCTGGCTCTACAGACAAAAGAGAAAAGGCAAATACTAGGTGTTTGTCTGAGCTAATTTTGTCAACCTTCAGTTTCTACCTTGACCCAGTCTTTCTGAATGGATTACCAAATCTGCATTTCTAAAAGCTGGCCTCAGTTTCTGCTTGGGGCAGGGAAACGGGCTGATTTCTGAATAGTCTGGCCCAATCTTTCTTAATAGGCACAAAATAACTGCTGGGGGCTATTCAGAAAGACTTGAAGGCTGCTTTCTGTCTCTAAGAGCATATTTCACCATTTCTCCTTAAAGGACATAGTTAAATTGGGGTAGATTGAAGAAGCAGGACACAGAGAATAGTGAATCTGGAGTAGATTGGTACAACCCAGTGTGTTCCCTGTCCGGCAGCTCTCCCTTTTAAAGGGAGCTGTCGGACGGCTCAGCCAGTGACATCAAACCAAATCTTCTCACCAAACAGGCAGACCAATGAATTTAAACTCTTATTTCCCACCGGAAAGGCAGACCGGAGTGAAATCTTTGTCCCTTGGCTTCACTCCTCATTAATATTCAACAGAAATATAATATTCTGCCTTTTTAATCTTTCATAAAATATTTCATTCTCCTGGGGGGGTGCTAACTTTCTTACATCTCATTTTTATCTTTTAATATCCAGAAAGGCAGCACAAATAGTGAAGGCCCTCACGAGGGAGAGAATGCTAGGTGAGGCCCTCCCTGGAAGACAGACAGACGGTGGTAGAGGGAACTATCGACCTGCTATTCCAAGACAAGAGATTGGAACCAACCAGGGTATGCAGAACTAAGGAGTTCGTGGGATAGGAGGCCTGAGTCTTCCAGTTTACTCCTTATCAACTCAGTCATACGACCACCAAAGGTTAATTTAGGTCTAGTTTACCTCAATATCTGTCCCTTCTATTTAGGTCATAATTTGTGGTGTATGGCTTAGTATATTGTACACTGCTCAAAAAAATAAATAAAGGGAACACTTAAAACAACACAATGTAACTCCAAGTCAATCACACTTCTGTGAAATCAAACTGTCCACTTAGGTAGCAACACTGATTGACAATCAGTTTCACATGCTGTTGTGCAAATGGAAGAGACAACAGGTGGAAAGCATAGGCAGGTAGCAAGACATCCCCAATAAAGGAGTGGTTCTGCAGGTGGTGACCACAGACCACTTCTCAGTTCCTATGCTTTCTGGCTGATGGTTTGGTCACTTTTGAATGCTGGCGGTACTTTCACTCTAGTGGTAGCATGAGACGGAGTCTACAACCCACACAAGTGGCTCAGGTAGTCCAGCTCATCCAGGATGGCACATCAATGCAAGCTGTGGCAAGAAGGTTTGCTGTGTCTGTCAGCGTAGTGTCCAGAGCATGGAGGCGCTACCAGGAGACAGGCCAGTACATCAGGAGACATGGAGGAGGCCGTAGGAAAGCAACAACCCAGCATCAGGGCCGCTACCTCTGCCTTTGTGCAAGGAGGGACAGGAGGAGCACTGCCAGAGCCCTGAAAAATGACCTCCAGAGGGCCACAAATGTGCATGTGGCTGCTCAAATGGTCAGAAACAGACTCCATGAGGGTGGTATGAGGGCCCGACGTCCCCAGGTGGGGATTGTGCTTACAGCCCAACACCATGCAGGACGTTTGGCATTTGCCAGAGAACACCAAGATTGGCAAATTCACCACTGGCGCCCTGTGTTCTTCACAGATGAAAGCAGGTTCACACTGAGCACATGTGACAGACGTGACAGGGCCTGGAGACACCGTGGAGAATGTTGTGTTGCCTGCAACACCCTCCAGCATGACCGGTTTGGCAGTGGGTCAGTAATCGTGTGGGGTGGCATTTCTTTAGGGGGCTGGACAGCCCTCTGTGTGCTTGTCAGAGGTAGCCTGACTGCCATTAGGTACCGAGATGAGATCCTCAGACCCCTTGTGAGACCATATGCTGGTGCGGTTGGCCCTGGGTTCCTCCTAATGCACGACAATGCTAGACCTCATGTGGCTGGAATGTGTCAGCAGTTCCTGCAAGATGAAGGCATTGATGCTATGGACTGGCCCACCCGTTCCCCAGACCTGAATCCAATTGAGCACATCTGGGACATCATGTCTCGCTCCATCCACCAACGCCACGTTGCACCACAGACTGTTCAGGAGTTGGGGGATGCTTTAGTCTAAATGTGGGAGGAGATCCTTCAGGAGACCATCCACCACCTCATCAGGAGCATGCCCAGATGTTGTAGGGAGGTCATACAGGCGCGTGGAGGCCACACACACTACTGAGCCTCATTTTGACTTGTTTTAAGGACATTACATCAAAGTTGGATCAGCCTGTAGTGTTTTTTCCCACTTTAATTTTGAGTGTAACTCCAAATCCAGACCTCCATGGGTTGCTAAATTTGATTTCCATTGATAATTTTTGTGTGATTTTGTTGTCAGCACATTCAACTATGTAATGAACAAAGTATTTAATAAGAATATTTCATTTGTTGTATCTGGGAGAATGGGCGTAATAATGGAGATGAGACCTCGGATAGTAACTTCAACTCTTTAATAGTGACTTCAGAACAGAGCGAATAAGCCTGGCAGCAGCAGCTCCTTTTATAGAGCTGGCTGATGCCAAAGCGTCCAATGACAACGATTTAAGCTTGCCGCACTTGGAGTGTCCAATCGCGGCAGCCCGTTAACTAGCCAATCGGATTAGCCTGGAGCGACCAATCGCGACCCGCTGTTGACGGACCAATCAGGTTTGCAGGATTTCGAGCCTGCTAGTTCGGAAAACCCCTCCCCTCTAGGTTCCGTCTCTAGCTTGGGCTAGGTCAAGTTTTGCGAATACCTTTCCGCCCCCAAGTGAGTGAAGGAGATGTTGGACCACGGGTACTGGATAGGTGCTCTGCTGTAACGCGTGGTTGAGGGTGGCCTTGTAATCACCACAGATTCTCAAAGATCCGTCAGGTTTTATGGGAGTTACAATTGGGGTTTCCCATCGGGCGTGGTCGATAGGTTCTAACACGCCTTGTGCTATTAATTTGTCCAATTGCTCGTCAATTTTTGGTTTGAGAGCAAAGGGAACTCGGCGTGGCTTTAGGCGAATGGGTGCGATATCAGGGCAGAGATTAAACGAGATGGGGGAACCCTTGTACTTGCCTAATTGTTCTGTGAAGACTTCTTGAAAATCACAGACAAGGGCCGCCTCCCAGTCTTTGTCTACAGTCTGGTTGATGCCTGCCATTTCGATGCCTAATGGCGCGAACCACTGGAGACCCAATAAGCTGGGCCGGTCTCTGTCAACGATGGTGAGGGGTAGTATTGCGGTGTGGTCCTTAAAGGAGACCTGGACGTGACTGGAGCCAACAACCGGTATTCGATTTCCCTGGTAGTCCTTTAATATAAGTCTCTGGATGCTGAGATCCTGGCGTCGGATGTCAGGGATCAGCTGCTTGAGGGTTTTCCAGGAGACCATGGATAAGGAAGACCCGGAGTCCACTTCCATGATGCATGGACGATTTTCAATGGCGACCTTGACACGGATTTTTTTTGCGTCTAATGATGAAGCGTGGCCGATGGTGATGGTCTGATATGCCTCTTCCCGTCTGGTTACGCCAGTAAACATCTGGTTTCTGTTGTGCTGGCTCCACTGGTTGGTAGGGCGGTCCCGATTTGTTGGTGGGGTGCCTGCTGCTTGTCGGAAGTTATTTTCCTTTCTCTTGGGGCTGGATCCTCTTTTGTTCCGGCACACTTTAGCAATGTGGCCCCTTCAGGAACGACAGATGGCGTCTAGGAACCTGCATTCTGATCGTGGGTGGTTCCTCCCGCAACCGGCGCATTGGAAATTGGATCTGCGAACCCGCTGGTCTCGCTGCTCGCTCTCTGACCTGAGTCTGTTGACTTCTTCCTCCTCGCTATCTGATGAGGACTCGATGTCTTCATGGTGGGCGGATGATGTGTATTTTTCTGATGATATTGCTGTGTTACTGGTGGGTTGGCGGCTGGTCCCATTAGCTCGGCGCATTCGGGCTGCAGATTTTCGGGTGGCTTCCGCTGCTGTGGCATCTGCTATGGCATCTGCGAGGGTAATGTCTCCCTTCGCCATAATCTTGCTCTGGACAGTGGGGTCTCTTAGGCCAAGGACAATCCGATCTCTCATGGCTTCTTCTAGATTTATGAAGCCACAGTCCACCCAAATTTCTTAGGTCAGCTACAAAGTCCCCGATGTTCTCACCTTCACGTCGATCCCTCTGGTAAAATTTGTGTCTTCTAATAAGGGTAGGAACGGCTGGAGCGTAATGGGCACAAAGGATGGGAGCAAGGGTATCCCAGTCCATCGTTTTGACTTCAGCTGGTTTGGCAAGTGCCTTTGCCATTCTGAAAGCGGCGGGTCCGCAATGCGTTAGGAAAACCGCACGTTTTTGCTAGACGTGACATCCTTCAGATTGTTAGATTCCAGGAACATTTGAAACCTGTCCATATACGAGTCCCAGTCTTCGCTGGCTGGATCAAACGGGGCGGGTGGTATGGCGCTGCTGGCCATTCTGCCGATGTCTGTGCGCCTTCAGCCACGTGCTCTGTCAATATTCTGTGAGTGCTCAATCAGCTCTATCGTCTCCGCATCCCATCCTCGTCGCCAGTGTTGTATCTGGGAGAATGGGCGTAATAACGGAGACGAGACCTCGGATAGTAACTTCAACTCTTTAATAGTGACTTCAGAACAGAGCGAATAAGCCTGGCAGCAGCAGCTCCTTTTATAGAGCTGGCTGCTGCCAAAGCATCCAATGACAACGATTTAAGCTTGCCGCGCTTGGAATGTCCAATCGCGGCAGCCCATTAACTAGCCAATCGGATTAGCCTGGAGCGACCAATCGCGACCCGCTGTTGACGGATTTCGAGCCTGCTAGTTCGGAACATCATTCATTCAGATCTAGGATGTCTTATTTTTGTGTTCCCTTTATTTTTTTGAGCAGTGTATAAATTCATACACAGTAGCCAGTCAAGAAAAACAACTGAGTTTCATTGGTAATTTAGATCTCCCAAACCAGAAGATCTTCCTTTTATGCTTTCCTTTACTTTCTAACCTCCTGTACATGTTGGCCAGGAGCCAATCTGTCATGGCTCTTGTGCCAGGTTTACCTGGCACGAGCCAATCAATAATGCAGGGTTGAGGAAAATTTAAATGTATCACTTTATTTCCGATCAGAAGCAAAGGGGCTCTCTGTTAAGGTCAAAAGGGGGGAGTTGGGAGGGAGCACTGAGCAGAACTGTCATTCTATTTTTATACCTCAGATTCCAGGAAATTCAAAACAGCAATGATAGGTTGCAAATTTCTTATCAATATAGCACGTGTATAAGTAATGCTGTTGAGCGTGGAAAGCACGTATACATGTCAAGCTGTTCAGGTGTTCTTAGCATGGCCTCTTCCATCTAGACCCCTGCTTTCCTCACAGCCCAAGCTGCAACAAGCTTCTAGATACTGTTCTAATCGCATCTTGTGCGTCTAACTATGGTTTCTCTGTAAGGTCTCTTTCAGTGTTATTTATCAAGTGTGCAGATCTTGTTTGTGATCTGATTAAAGTGCTGGCAGCTTCCTGTTCTAAGTTTCTGTGCTCAAGATGAAAATAGACTGAAAAGAATTGAAAAGAATATGTTCCTTTTTAATAAATGGAAGAGCTTTCAAGGTTGGACTCTCAGGTCCTCATTGAGTTGCCATTCTTTTTTGAAAACATGCTTAGAGAGACTTGTAGATTTTAGACATAACTTGATTTGCTCCAAGAATTCTACTAGAACTCCAGAAATATTTATCTTTATGTTATTTAAATAAAAATATAAACTGCCCAATAGCTGAGGCTTTCTGGGCAGTTTATAATAAAACACACTCAAAATAAAATTTGGATAAAAACATATGTAATATAAAATCAAAGGAAATGTACTATGTAAAACCATAGAAACTAAACAGCAGCATGGCAGTAATTGAAAATCTGGAAAAAAAAATGGATTTAAATGTGAATTTAACACTGATTTAAAAGTCCGGGGAACGGGGGGAATCTTCAACTAATGCCAAAATTATACTAATGCAGGCAACCAATCAAGGAAGGGAATTCTATAAATGAGGTGCCACCACACAAAAGGTTCTCTCCTTTGTATACCACACGTCCTTGGTACTGCGGGAAGGGGGGAACCAGGACGAGGTTCTTAGAGGATCTTAAAGTTTGGGTAATTCTATGCCATATTCTTTCAAGTAAACTGATCCTAAGATGTTTAGGATTTTAAAGGTCAATAACAGCACTTTGAATTAGGTCCAGAAACAAAGTGGTAGCCAGTATAGATGGCAAAGTACAAGCGTATGTTCATACCAGTCATACCAGTCAATCCCAGAATCAATTTCATTTGTTGTATCTGGGAGAATGGGCGTAATAATGGAGATGAGCACCTCGGATAGTAACTTCAACTCTTTAATAGTGACTTCAGAACAGAGCGAATAAGCCTGGCAGCAGCAGCTCCTTTTATAGAGCTGGCTGCTGCCAAAGCGTCCAATGACAACGATTTAAGCTTGCCGCACTTGGAGTGTCCAATCGCGGCAGCCTGTTAACTAGCCAATCGGATTAGCCTGGAGTGACCAATTGCGACCCGCTGTTGACGGACCAATCAGGTTTGCAGGATTTCGAGCCTGCTAGTTTGGAACACCCCTCCCCTCTAGGTTCTGTCTCAGGGGTGGGGTGATGATTAGACATGTATTCTCTACCTGATTTGCGTTGTTCAAAATGTCTTTGCTCGGTTTCTGGTTCTGACGGACTGCTTACTGGGCTTGTCTGTAGTGGTGACCTGGTTTCTACGCTGGGTATCCTTGGAGATGATCTGGGGATACCTGCAACGCTTCCTTCATTCCTGTCGTCTGGGTTCTCTGGATTCGCTGACCCTGTTCGGCTGCTGTTTCCTGGAGAGACGACCACCTGCCAAGGTTCTTCCTCAGTTGGTGAATATAGTGGGCTTTGCTGCGCTGGTTGTGGGGTTGTGTTTTCTGGGCCAGATGTTGGTTCAATTTCAAAACCCTCAGTTTCCCTTCCCCCTCTGGCTTCGAGATCGGGGTTTGTGATGGGGGTTGTGGTCAACCTTGAGCGCAGCTGGTCTATGTGGCGTTTCCACAGTCTCCCGTCTGTGGTTTCTAACCGGTAGGAACGGGGGCCTGTGATTTGCGTTATTTTGGCAGGGATCCACAACGGGTCACCTGTAAAGTTCTTTGCATATACGGGGTCTCCTACCTTAAATGTACAGTGTTTACTGCTGGACCCCAGGGGCTTTTCTGGGGTGTATGCAGGATGTAGGCGGTCTAGGTGTGATCTGAGTTTTCTGCCCATCAGGAGCTCGGCTGGGCTTTTGTTTGTGGTGCTGTTAGGTGTAATATGCTGGAGAAGGAGTATCCTGGTGACTTTGTCATGGATGTTTCCTTGTTCCATTTTTTGTAAGTTTTTTTTGGTGAACTGAACCATTCGTTCAGCCCTGCCATTGGCCGCCGGGTGAGCAGGTGATGTCAAGGCGTAGCGTATTCCCCGGTCTGCTAGGTATTGTTCAAAAGCCAAGGCGGTAAATTGCGGGCCATTGTCGGAAACCAAGACATCTGGTAAGCCGTGCATTGCAAACAGTCTGTTCAATTTCTTGATGACTGCCTCTGTAGTGGTAGTCTTCATCTTGTTAACCTCAAGCCAGTTCGAGTAGGCGTCTACTGTGTCAGGAAAGTATGTCCTTTTGTAGGTCCCGCGAAATCGATGTGGATGCGGGACCATGGACCCCTGGGCTTTTCCCATTCAGCTGGTGATGCTTTTGGTGGGGCCGAGCATGTTTCTTGGCATTTGCTACAGGTGGCAACCCAGGCTTCAATTTGTTTGTCCATACCTGGCCACCAGGCGTAGTTCTTTGCCAGCGCTTTCATTCGTACGATGCCCGGGTGTCCATCATGTAGTAATTTTAGAACTTTCTTTTGTAGTTTCTCTGGAATGACCACTCGGTCTCCCCACAACACGCACCCTTTTTGGGAGAACAGTTCTGTTTGTCTGTTCTTGAAGGGTTTAAAGGTGTCGTTGGGTTCGATTTCTGGCCATCCCCTCTCCACCCAGCTGAGAACTCATGCCAAACAGGAGTCTTTTTTTGTTTCTAATGCGATGTCTTGTGCGGTTAGTGGAGGTGAGGGTAGCGTCTCGATTTGTAGTGTTGATAGCGTGGGAGCTGGGTCATCCATGAATTCTGGCAGTGGAGAACGGCTTAAAGCGTCTGCATGGGGGATGGTTTTCCCCGGCTGGTGTCTCAACTGGTAGTCGTAGGCGGCTAAGAACTCCGACCATCGTGTCATCCTTGGAGATAGGATGTGTGGGCTTGGTTTGTCGCCTGCCAAGATGCCAAGTAATGGTTTGTGATCTGTGATGATGGAAAAGGATCTTCCATACACGTACTCGTGGAACCTTTTGATCGCAGATACAATAGCGAGGGCTTCTTTATCTAAGTGACTATAATTTCTCTCTGTTTTAGACAAAGTTCTTGAAAAGAATGCAGTGGGCGCCTCTGTACCGTTTGGTAGGACGTGGCTCAGGATGGCTCCTACCCCGAAAGGTGAGGCGTCACAAGTCACAGTCAATGGAAGTGTCTCATTATATTGGATGAGTACTGCATCTGAAGTTAAAAAGGTCTTTTACTTGTTGGAAAGCCTGCTCCTCCCAATGTCCCCAAAACCAGGAAGCCTTCTTGTCGAGGAGCCTATGCAGGGGTTCAGCAACGGTCGCCTTCTGGGGTAGGAAGATGTTATAAAAGTTAATGAGTCCCAGGAAGGCTTGGAGGTCTGTTTTGTTCTTTGGTCTTGGGGCATTTTTAATGGCAGCCAATTTCTTTTCAGTAGGGTGAATTCCTTGTTTGTCAAGAAGGTAACCAAGAAATTCAACCCTCTCAGTGCATAACTGGCACTTTTCCTTCTTAACCTTGAGGCCTGCGTCTTTGAATCTTTGTAGAACAGTTCTCAGGCATTTTTCTAACTGACTTCTTGTAGGGGCGGCTATCAATATGTCATCAAAGTAGGGCACGACCCCTTTTATGCCCTGCAACAACCTTTCCATCAAACTTTGAAAGATGCCAGGTGCTACGCTTACTCCGAGCTGGAGTCTGTTACATTTGAACGCACCCCTGTGCGTAACTATGGTTTGGGCTTCTGCGGTTTCTGCGTCTACTGGCAGCTGTTGATAAGCTTGGGCTAGGTCAAGCTTTGCGAATACCTTTCCACCCCCAAGTGAGTGAAGGAGATGTTGGACCACGGGTACTGGATAGGCGCTCTGCTGCAACGTGTGGTTGAGGGTGGCCTTGTAATCACCACAGATTCTCAAAGATCCGTCAGGTTTTATGGGAGTTACAATTGGGGTTTCCCATCGGGCGTGGTCGATAGGTTCTAACACGCCTTGTGCTATTAATTTGTCCAATTGCTTGTCAATTTTTGGTTTGAGAGCAAAGGGAACTCGGCGTGGCTTTAGGTGAATGGGTGCGATATCAGGGCAGAGATTAAACGAGATGGGGGAACCCTTGTACTTGCCTAATTGTTCTGTGAAGACTTCTTGAAAATCACGGACGAGGGTCGCCTCCCAGTCTTCGTCTACAGTCTGGTTGATGCCTGCCATTTCGATGCCTAATGGCGTGAACCACTGGAGACCCAATAAGCTGGGCCGGTCTCTGTCAACGATGGTGAGGGGTAGTATTGCGGTGTGGTCCTTAAAGGAGACCTGGACGTGACTGGAGCCAACAACCGGAATTCGATTTCCCTGGTAGTCCTTTAATATAAGTCTCTGGATGCTGAGATCCTGGCGGCGGATGTCAGGGATCAGCTGCTTGAGGGTTTTCCAGGAGACCATGGATAAGGAAGACCCGGAGTCCACTTCCATGATGCATGGACGATTTTCAATGGCGACCTTGACCCAGATTTTTTTTGCGTCTAATGATGAAGCGTGGCCGATGGTGATGGTCTGATATGCCTCTTCCCGTCTGGTTACGCCAGTAAACATCCGGTTTCTGTTGTGCTGGCTCCACTGGTTGTTAGGGCGGTCCCGATTTGTTGGTGGGGTGCCTGCTGCTTGTCGGAAGTTATTTTCCTTTCTCTTGGGGCTGGATCCTCTTTTGTTCCGGCACACTTTAGCAATGTGGCCCCTTTTCTCACAGGAACGACAGATGGCGTCTAGGAACCTGCATTCTGATCGTGGGTGGTTCCTCCCGCAACCGGCGCATTGGAAATTGGATCTGCGAACCCGCTGGTCTCGCTGCTCGCGCTCTGGCCTGAGTCTGTTGACTTCTTCCTCCTCGCTATCTGATGAGGACTTGATGTCTTCATGGTGGGCGGATGATGTGTATTTTTCTGATGATATTGCCGTGTCACTGGTGGGTTGGCGGCTGGTCCCATTAGCTCGGCGCATTCGGGCTGCAGATTTTCGGGTGGCTTCCGCTGCTGTGGCATCTGCTATGGCATCTGCGAGGGTAATATCTCCCTTCGCCATAATCTTGCTCTGGACAGTGGGGTCTCTTAGGCCAAGGACAATCCGATCTCTCATGGCTTCTTCTAGATTTATGAAGCCACACAGTCCACCCAAATTTCTTAGGTCAGCTACAAAGTCCCCGATGTTCTCACCTTCACGTCGATCCCTCTGGTAAAATTTGTGTCTTCTAATAAGGGTAGGAACGGCTGGAGCGTAATGGGCACAAAGGATGGGAGCAAGGGTATCCCAGTCCATCGTTTTGACTTCAGCTGGTTTGGCAAGTGCCTTTGCCATTCTGAAAGCGGCGGGTCCGCAATGCGTTAGGAAAACCGCACGTTTTTTGCTAGACGTGACATCCTTCAGATTGTTAGATTCCAGGAACATTTGAAACCTGTCCATATACGAGTCCCAGTCTTCGCTGGCTGGATCAAACGGGGCGGGTGGTATGGTGCTGCTGGCCATTCTGCCGATGTCTGTGCGCCTTCAGCCACGTGCTCTGTCAATATTCTGTGAGGTTTACCTGGCACAAGAGCCAATCAATAATGCAGGGTTGAGGAAAATTTAAATGTATCACTTTATTTCCGATCAGAAGCAAAGGGGCTCTCTGTTAAGGTCAAAAAGGGGGGGGGGGAGTTGGGAGGGAGCACTGAGCAGAACTGTCATTCTATTTTTATACCTCAGATTCCAGGAAATTCAAAACAGCAATGATAGGTTGCAAATTTCTTATCAATATAGCACGTGTATAAGTAATGCTGTTGAGCGTGGAAAGCACGTATACATGTCAAGCTGTTCAGGTGTTCTTAGCATGGCCTATTCCATCTAGACCCCTGCTTTCCTCACAGCCCAAGCTGCAACAAGCTTCTAGATACTGTTCTAATCGCATCTTGTGCGTCCAACTATGGTTTCTCTGTAAGGTCTCTTTCAGTGTTATTTATCAAGTGTGCAGATCTTGTTTGTGATCTGATTAAAGTGCTGGCAGCTTCCTGTTCTAAGTTTCTGTGCTCAAGATGAAAATAGACTGAAAAGAATCGAAAAGAATATGTTCCTTTTTAATAAATGGAAGAGCTTTCAAGGTTGGACTCTCAGGTCCTCATTGAGTTGCCATTCTTTTTTGAAAACATGCTTAGAGAGACTTGTGGATTTTAGACATAACTTGATTTGCTCCAAGAATTCTACTAGAACTCCAGAAATATTTATCTTTATGTTATTTAAATAAAAATATAAACTGCCCAATAGCTGAGGCTTTCTGGGCAGTTTATAATAAAACACACTCAAAATAAAATTTGGATAAAAACATATGTAATATAAAATCAAAGGAAATGTACTATGTAAAACCATAGAAACTAAACAGCAGCATGGCAGTAATTGAAAATCTGGGGAAAAAATGGATTTAAATGTGAATTTAACACTGATTTAAAAGTCCGGGGAACGGGGGGAATCTTCAACTAATGCCAAAATTATACTAATGCAGGCAACCAATCAAGGAAGGGAATTCTATAAATGGGGTGCCACCACACAAAAGGTTCTCTCCTTTGTATACCACACGCCCTTGGTACTGCAGGAAGGGGGGAACCAGGACGAGGCTCTTAGAGGATCTTAAAGTTTGGGTAATTCTATGCCACATTCTTTCAAGTAAACTGATCCTAAGATGTTTAGGATTTTAAAGGTCAATAACAGCACTTTGAATTAGGTCCAGAAACAAAGTGGTAGCCAGTATAGATGGCAAAGTACAAGCGTATGTTCATACCAGTCATACCAGTCAATCCCAGAATCAATTTATTTTGAACTAACTGTACATTCTTTTCAAAGGCAGCTCCATATATAACCCATAGCAATAATCCAAACAGGAAATTACCAGAACATGAATAGCTGTGGTGAGACTGTCTCTGTGCAGATCAGGTCACAATTATTAAATAAGCCCAAATATGTTTAGTATTAAATTGGAAGAGTGTCACTGCTTCCTCAAATTAAGACATGGCAAACAATTTGATTGCAACATAACAGACAGACTGGTAGAAGTAGCTAAGGGACGACACTCTAACCTTAACTTGAAATGAACTGGGTCAGTGCTTCAATACAACCAACACTCTGGAATTACAGACATATTAAATTGACACAGAACTCTTGTATGGAAGTTACCAATCATTAATTGTGCTAAAGAACATTGATTTTGAAGAGCTAAAATATGTTTGGCTCCTACTTTTAAATCAGACATTTACAGCATGTATTGCATTATATAACATGCAATCAATGTCAAATGAAAAAATATTGAACTTTAGGGAAATGAAACATTAACCTTAATATGCTTTTCATTGCCACATTATAAACGGATCCAAATCAGCAAATGCTCAGATTTCCTTTTCTTTGAAGTCTAGAAAAGAGTTTCAATTGTTCCTGCACCCTAGTTTTCAGCAAAATGAATCTCATAATTGCAAAATTCTATCTGAAAGGATATTTTGGGGAATTAGCATCCTTGAGATTTAACATCGATCTATATTAGACAGGATTAATATTTTGTCTTTAGGAAAAAGGCAATATTTGTAGAAAAAAATGTAAAGTGTTTGTTCAAATAGATATTAATGAGTTTGGAGTTTGGGGAGTGATGTGAAGAATCCTTGATATTTTTAAATTAACTTTTTAATCTTAAAATAAGTTTACATATACACCAATAGATGTTAGCCTCCATCTTGGATTTTTCCAGGTGAATAATGTGGAATCTTTGATGTTCTCTGAGCTTGTTTGCAGCAGATAACAGATAATCAGAGTTGGAAGGGACCTTGTATGTCATCTAGTCCAACCCCCCCCTCAAGCGGGAGACTCTACACCATTTCTGACAAATGGCAGTCCAATCTTCTTGAAAGCCTCAAGTGATGGTGCTCCCACAACTTCCGAGGGCAAGCTGTTCCATTGGTTGATTGTACTCGCTGTCAGAAAGTTTCTCCTTATTTCCAGGTTAAATCTCTCCTCATTCAGTTTCCATCCATTATTCCTTGTCTGGCCTACAGGTGCTTTAGAAAATAGCTTGACCCCTTCCTCCCTGTGGCAGCCCCTCAAATATTGGAAGACCGCTACCATGTCTCCCCTGGTCCTTTTCTTTACTTAGACTAGCCAAGTCCAGTTCCTGAAACCGTTCGTTGTATGTTTTAGCCTCCAGTCCCCTAATCATCCTGGTTGCTCTTCTCTGTACTTTTTCTAGAGTCTCAACAAATGTTTCATTACCCAACTAGGTAACATTATCAGTGCTGATGTTACTTAGGCAGGCAATGAAACGTCTGCAAAACAAACAAACAAACAAGCAAAAACCCAGCCAAGCTCAGAGAGAGTCAAGGACTCCACCGTTCAACTCTGAGCTATAAATGTTATTTTCTATTGGCAAATGAATAATGTTCTAATTAAGTAATGACTATTTCAGCTGAGATTCCCCCCCCCCCTTCAATCCTCTAGCAGCTAGCTAGCTATTGAAATGTTAGTTTTTTGGTGCAAACATTCTACAGCTATTCAGCATTGTCTTAAAGCAGACAATGCAATGAAATCCCAGCCGGCATTAATAAAGGGATAGACCCAAGATTACATGAAATTCTAGTACACTTTACAGAGCCTTAATAAGACCATACTTGGAATATTGCATCCAGTTCTGGTCACCACAATACACACAAAAAAAGTCAGGACTCTGTAGAGAGTAAAGTCAGGACTCTGGAAAAAGTGTAGCGAAGAGCAACAAAATTGATTAAGGGGCTGGAGGCTAAAATGTACGAAGAACAGTTACAGGAATTGGGTATGTCTAGTCTAATGAAAACAAGGACTCGGGTGGAGGAGGACAACATGATAGCCCTGTTCTAATATTTGAGGAGCTCGTACAAAGATGAGGGGATCAAACTTCCAAAGCACCAAAAGCAGGAGAGAAAAAAAATGGGTTGGAAACTAAGCAAGGAGAGAAGCAACCTAGAACTAAGGAGAAATTTCCTAATGGTTAAAGCAAACAATCAATGGATCGTGAGAGCAATTAATCAATGGAATAACGTGTCTTCAGAAGTTGCGGGTGTTCCGTCATCGAAAGCTTTCAAAAAGAGCCCAGACAGTCATTTGTCTGAAATGATATACTGTAAGGTTCTCCCTCTGGAGCAGGGGATTGGACCAAAAGATCACTGAGGTCCTTCCCACCTTTATTATTCCATGTTTTATATTCTACAAATATTTTCCTTGCTTCTCTTTTCTTATCTGTGCAGGTGTAGCCCTGGATACATATATCTAAAGTAATCATGTTTTTTTTCTCTTGGTTAGATCCAAATATAATATTTCATTCCACATATGCTTAAAGGAGGATTGCTATGTTATCAATTCCAAAGAAATATCATAGAAGGGAGAAGAAGAAAAAGTTACAAGTGAAGAAAGGTAACAGCTGGACTATTGTAAAAGGTACAACCATTATGTGCAATAATAGTGATAGACCATGCATTGCAATCATAGACAACATATATATCCCTCTATCTTGATAATGCTTGCTCTCAAATTGAAGTGATATGAATACTGGAGGATTCAGTGAATAAACAAAGTACAAAAAAGAATTTTCTATATAATGGATGGGTCCAACTTAACCCATGTTTTGTTCAACCACAGTTTATTGAATAAACTACAATTGACTGAGTTCACAGAATAAGCTAAAGCAAACCTTTAACAAACCATAGTATTTATATCTTAGCAAGGTATGTAAATCCAATCAGTTTTTAGATAGTTAACTAAATAGGAAAATTATAATTCTCATTAATTAATTAATAATTAATAAGGAAAATGATAAAGGATTCCCCTTGGGTACTAATGAAGAAGAAAATTTGTCTACAGACAATAATATTCTAGAGAGCCAGTTTGGTGTAGTAGTTAAGGTATCAAGCTAGAAACTGGAAGACTGAGTTCTAGTCCTATCTAAGGCACAAAGCCAGCCCTAGGACAAAGGAAATGGCAAACCACTTCTGAAAAACCTTGCCAGAAAAATTTCAGGGTCTTGTCCAGCTGGTCTCCAGGAATGGGACACACTGAACTGAAGGGGGGGGAAAAGTACCTATTAAAATAAAGGCATATTCTACTAAAGTATTTTTACAAAATGACTATCAAAGTGATAACTTTATTTAAATTTAGTGCCATTTAAAACTTTTTTTGCGTGCTTGCCATACTACAAAATACAATCCTAAATGATGTCATGCAATTAATATTCCCAGGGGGAAAAATAATGCACATCAATAGCCCTAATTTATCAGCTAGATCAGGGCTGTCAAACTCGATTTCATTGAGGGCCACATCAGGGTTGTGTTTGATCTCGTGGGGGGGGAGGGATGAGTTCTGTTTTCGTTGACAGAGAGCTGCAGGGGGCCGTCATGGCCAAAAATGGGGCCCAAGGGGGCCCCACGTGGCCCTCCCAAGCTCTATTTTCACTGGCAGAGGCATCGCGGGCCGGTTGTTTGCTGTTTCTAGGGCAGCCGCACGGACCAGATTTAAGCACCCCATGGGCCGGATTTGGGCCGTGGGCCTTGAGTTTTACACCCTTGAGCTAGATGATCAATCTTTTCCAACATTTGTGGTGAGAATTCCAGGATTGCATGACAGAATTTTTTTTTCTCCCAACAGATTTACTTTTTTGTGATGTTTTAATGCAAGAACTTTGAAATGTCAAAAGGTATGTCTTGCATATGGATGATACGTCAAATAATAGGATCATAATTATTGATGTGTTAGTGCCCAAGAAAAACCTGAGAAAAGGGAAGTTAAAATTCTCAGCATCTTGAACCACAATAAGGTTGCAGGTGTTGATATCACTAAAAAACAAAAATAAAATTAGAACATGGATTGTGATTTGCTTATCAGGTCATTGTGTAACTTGTTTACTCTGTGTGAAACCTGCACCCATGCATGATGATTGTATAAAAGGAACAGCAAAGGCATTCTTCCAAAGGGAAGGGTAGCAAGAGGAAGGAAGGAAGGAAGGAAGGAAGGAAGGAAGGAAGGAAGGAAGGAAGGAAGGAAGGAAGGAAGGAAGGAAGGAAGGAAAGGTGTTCATCCATCAAAATGGAGTTGGGGGATTTCAAAGAGTTCTTCATCCCAATGACATGGAGATGAATCTGAGTTTTCCAATACCATGGGTCTATCTTTGTCAGAGCTTCCATACTGGTTCTCACAATAAGTGTTAGTTCTCACACTTTGAACAGGTTTCACAGATTTCTTTCCTCTTTGCTTGGTTCCTTTCTGAAGGAAATAAAGCGTTGTTTATTTGAGCTAACCATGGAAGAAATATGTTTTCTTTAGCTTGCTTTCATTTATCAGCAATAAATGACAGTTACACTTTTGCACTCTTCACTCCAGAAATAGATACATAGGAAATAATAAATAGAAGTGAACAATAGTAGAGGTTTATATTGGTCAGGGACATTGGTGCAGGTATTTGGCTGAAAAAAGTACCTGCACCAATGTCCCTGACCAATCAGTCAAGCATTCAGCCAATAAGTCTGATTTGTATAGAATATTAAAGAGAATATAGAATACAACAAAAGGTGTGAACGTGCAAAGTAATATGTCAAAGTCCAAAGTAGATCTATCTGCTATGGAGAAGATATAGAGAAGATTTATGTATAAAATGGTAAAAAATAGAGTAATTGGATGGATTTATGTATCTTTGCTGAATGTTTAGTAAAGAATTGGACAGAAAACTTTAAGACATTGTGCAAATGTTAGTAAGAAAGTGATAGATAGTATATGATTCATTGTGAGAAATGAACATATATCAAAAATTCCTCTATATATGGATATTTTATTATTCTCATATTCTTAAATGAAAATAGGAGTTGGGTATGTCAGGACCAATATAAAAGTAATTGAATGCAGTGGAATAGATAACATAAAAAGGATGTGTGATAAAATAAAAATAGATCAAAAGTCAAAAATGATCAGGTGATTAATAAATATGGACTAAATACAACAGCATCCAGAATACTAAGCAATAAGCTAAGATGGTTTGGTCACATAGGGAGAATTAATTACAAAACCAATATATGAAGGAAAAATGAATAAGGAAGGAGGAGGAGAAGACTGGGAAAGTCCTATCACAGTGATGGCTCACCTTTCCGTCCTTGCGTGTCCAAAGTGCATGTATGCGCCCATAAAAGTGCATGCCAGCACCTATAAAGCAATGCATGCAAGGGGGCCGTGCCCCCTGTGCATGCATGCATGACCCCCCGCATGTGCACCATGCATTTCTGCACATGCACATGCATCTCCTGCACGTGCCTTGCCCCCCCAAATGCGTGGCAGCTATCAAACGATCAGCTGGCGGGCGGCATACACGCCTGTACAGTGGACCTGCTCTGGGGTGACGGCTTGCGTGACGGCAGAGATGGCTCTGAATGCCACTTCCAGCATACGTGCCATAGGTTTGCCATCACAATCCTAACAGGATGAAATTGCTAAAATCTCAAAAGAAGAGAGGTAAGCAGTTTAAGGAACAAGACGCCACATTTGAAGTATCCCCATGTATATGAATGTGATAGGAGCAAGGGTGGTTTGCAAACTTTGAAAGATGTAAAGAAGATTAGCGAATGGTTGGTGTAAGATTTAGTTAGATTTAGTTTAGTTAGAGATCCAATTCTTTCATTTCCAGTCTTTAATTTCTTCAGCGTTTCAGGGTGCTTTTAGTATAAGACTAGAACAGGATAGGACATAGTGCAACATCAATAAATACAACACAAAATCTAGCTTTAAAATGATATAATAAAGCAACCCCCTCATTGCTATATTTTTTAAGGATCCTGATCATACTGGATCTTTGAAGTCCCATGAAGACACTGTAATGGGGAAACTAGTCCTTTAGTATCCTGATCTGAAACCATCAAAGATATTGACCCTAGAAATAAAACAGAAGGCTAGAGCATTTATTTCAAGTTGCATTCCTGCATATAACATAGAATAATAGCATTGGAAGGGACCTTGGAGGTCTTCTAGTCCAACCCTCTCTCAAACAGGAGACCCTGTACCATTTCAGACAAAGGGTTGCCCAGATGTTTTTTTTAAAGCCTCCAATGATGGAGCACACACAACTTCTAAAGTCCATTAGTAGTCCATTGGTTGATTGCTTTAACTGTTAGGAAATTTCTGCTTAATGCTAGGTTGCTTCTCTTTGGTTAGTTTCTTGTCCATTGTTTCTTGTTTCTTGTCTTTTGGTGCTTTGGAAAATAGTTTGTCCTCCTTGTATTTGTAGGAGCCCCTCAAATATTGGAACACTGCTAATATGTCTCCTCTAATCCTTCTTTTCATTAGACTAGATATACCCAATTACTGTAATCATTCTTCATGTTATAACCGCATCCCCCTAATCAGTGTTGTTGCTCTTCTCTGCACTCTTTCCAGAGTCTCAATATATTTTTTATATTGTGGTGACCAGAACTGGATGCAGTATTCCAAGTTGATCGTATTAAGACTTTGTAAAGCGGTACAAGAACTTCACGTGATCTTGATTCTATCCCCCCATTAATACATCCTAGGATTGCATTGGCTCTTTTGGCTGCTGCTGCGTATTGTTATCTCATATTGGAATGCTTGTCCACTAGGTCTGCAAGATCTCTCTCAAAGTTATTGCCACTAAGTCAAGTTTCTCCTAATCGATACCTAAGCAGTTGGTTTTTCTTGCCTAAGTGTAAAACCTGACTTTTATCAATGCTACATTTCATTTTGTTAGATAGGACCAACCTTCAAGTCTGTCAAGAACTTTGGGGATCTTGAGGTTGTCTTCTGGGGTGCTGGCTATTCCTGTCAGCTTAGTGTCATCTGCAAATTTGATGTGTTCCCCTTCTATTCCCTTGTCTTGATGATTTATGAAGCTGTTGAAGAGTACTGGGCCTAAAACAGAACCTTGGAGTACCCCACTATTTACTTCCCTCCGTGTGAATGTAGGTCCACTGAGGACTACACATTGTGTATGATTTGTCAGCCCATTACAAACCCACCCGATGCTGTCTATCCCACATTTTCTAGCTTGCCAAGCAGTAGGTTGTGATGTACTTTATCAAATGCTTTACTGAGTATACCTTGTCCATAGCATTTCACTGATCCATTAATTTAGTCACTTTGTTGAAGTATGGAGTAAGATTTGTTTAGCATGACCTGTTTTTGACAAACTCATGTTGACTTCTAGGTGTTATAACTTTGTTGCTTCTAGGTGTTCGCAGATTTGTTGTTTGATTATTCTTTTCAAAGTCTTCCCAGGTATTAATGGCAGGCTGTTTGATCTGTAATTTCCTGGATCTGTTTCCCCACCCCCACCCTTTTGGAACATGGGAACCACATCAGCTCTTTTCCAGTCCTCAGGTAGTTCCCCTGTGCTCCAAGAACTTTAAAAAATATGTTTCAATGGTTCTGAAATCATGTCTTCCAATTCCTGAGAACTCTGAGGTGTACTCAGGACCCAGTGATTTGAATGTCTAGATCTGACAGGTGTTCCCTTATCTTATTTTTGCATATTTTAATTTGTATTCCCAACCTGTCATTTACATCTCTGTTTCTGATGAGAAGTGTTTTCTTTTTGCATGAGGCAAAGTATGAATTAAGCAGTTCTGCTTTCTCTCTACTGCCTGTTACTTCTTTGCCCTTTCCTGCCACTAGTGGACTGATTGTTTCTTTGACTTTTTTTCTTGCTTTTTGTGTTTTGAAAGAAACTTTTTTGCTTTTGATATTTCTTGCACGTTTTACAAAGTCTTAGTTTTCCTAACTTCTTTTTGCAGGTACAAGCTATTTATTGGTATTCTGCCTTATTTATGTGTCTGTCTTTCCATTTTTTTTACTTATCCCTTTTCCCCCCCTCTCGATTGGCTTGAGTGTTCTTTGTGCAAACATGCTGGGTTTTTTTTAGTGATATTGAACTGGACTGGGTTTTATAATAATATTTTTCAGAGTTTCCCAAACTTTTTGAGTTGATTTCCCTTTTAAGATTTTCATCCATTGGATTTTTCCCAAGCTTTTTTTAAAAAGTCTAAGATACTGGTTTGATTATGTTCTGTTGCTTGTGTCTGTTTTATATTGAATTTTAATATGACATGGTCACTCTCCCCTAAAGTTCCTGCAACTTGAATTCCTTCTATCACTTCTTCTCTATTGGTAAGAATAAGGTTCAGTATAGCTTTCCTTCTAGTTACCTCCTCTACCTTTTGGGTAATGAAGTTGTCAGCTAGGTTGGTCAGGAATGTGTTTGATCTTTCATCTTTGCAGTTTGTCTCCCAGTTGATGTCAGGGCAGCTAAAGTCCCCCATTACTACTGTGAGGTATTTCCTAACAGGTTGGTTAACTAATTAGCAAAACGTTCATCTATTTCTTCTGCTTGTTGGGTGGCCTGAAATATACACCTATGGCAATATCATTTCCCCCTTTTATGTTGACCCATATGCATTCTAGAAGGCCTTCATCCTTTGTTGTATACATCTCTGTAGAGAGAAAGTGATCTCTAACATTCATTTTATGTTAGGTCTGTTTCTTTTGAATAATCTGTATCCTTCTATCAGTACATTCCAGTCATAAATTTCATCCCACCAAGATTATGTAATGGCAACTATATCATACTTGCCCTTATGTACTAGTATTTCAAGTTCACCCTGTTTGTTGCCTAAACTTTTTAGTCTTAGTGTATGTATGCTTCCTGTATCTCCTAATTTGCATCTGAGGTTTTTTTTCTTTACTCCCTACCTCCTTATTTGACTGGTTATCTAGTGATTTTTGCTTGAAATTAGGTCCTAAAGGTTATGCAGATTAGTCACCTCCCCCCCCCCCCCACTCAATTTTATTGTGTACTGTATGTGTGTTTCTTGTATTATTTGTGTGTGTTGTTACTATCTGCATGTTTATTGCTCCTATGATTATTATTAACAATTTTGTTGATACCTTCTGGAAGAATTAAAGTTTCCAAGTTGTCTCCAGAGATAGCACACTATCCAAACATAACGCAACCAAGCACATCTCGCTGCAGTCAAGTGTTACATCGATCTGCAGAGTACAACAGAATGGCTTTTACACATCCAATCACAGTTTTAGCAATCAGCCAAGCTCTTCCACAGGATAGTACATTTCATACTTCCGTTTCCTTCCCAACAGATGCCAAACGATTGCTTTAATCCTCATTTAGCTATAGGGGATGGGGCTGCATTATCTATATCATTAGTTTTGACCCACTGGATTTCTTCTTACAACTTTAAAAAAAAAACCATTTCAACTTTTAGTGTGGTTCAGTAGATGGTCACATACTCAAACTATCTATGATATCTCACAGTCTTGGAAAATGTGTGCCAACCTTATGTCCAGCAGAAAATTCATATTCTCATTGCTCAGCAACTGAAACAGAATAGCCAGGATTCAAGGCTAAGCGTATTCTTTATCTCAATTACTGTCACAGCGTATGGGATAAGGCGATGCTGGTTGTTGGGAGGCTAAATAGTTGATTAAGCTATTAAAACCAGGTGCCATTATCAACTAATTTGATTAGCCAAAGCAAATGCTTCAGCATTTTAAATAATCTTTCTACAAATCTTTTTCAGCACAAAAGCTATAGTGCTAACCAATCTGATAACCAGCTAGGGGATTATAGGGCACAATGCCATTTTCACACATTTGTAATTCATCATTGCAAATGCCTGTAACTGTGCTTTTTTTATCTGTATCCAGACCTGCTTGTATTGTTATGTTATCCAATTTCCTGTTCATTTTGTAAACCCGGATCTTTTACAGGCAATCACTGAGTCAGTTTCCCAATATTTTATTAAAGAACCAACTGAGTTTCTGATGACAGAATCTAGCAGCCTGAAAACCAAAAGGTTTCATCATTTAAAAATTGCTTCCACAATTTATGGTCCATAATTCATGATTTATAAATAACAGTGGCAGTGAATAGATGTGCACAATATGCTAAAAGCAAATAAATATGTTAGAACTTCTGATGTGGGAACTGTTAGATCTGAGGTGGATCGGGTTGAAGGAGACACGAGACCATTCTAGTGAGTTCAGCTCTTTATTTAGAATAGGAATAGTCTGAAGAATACAAGCTGCGGCAGCCCTTCATATAGGGCTGGCTCGCGGCTCGGCGGCCAATGGCAGCGCTTTGAATCTCCCGCGATCGGCATAGCCAATCGCGGTAGATTCTTAGCACTCCAATCACGGCCGGAGTTTCAACCAATCAGGTCACTGTCCGTCTGAACCAATCAGTTGCGAGGGTTTGGAGTATGCTAATACAGCACACCCCTCCCCTCTTGGTTTCATCTGTCGGTGCGTCGTGGACGTAGTCGCGCAGGTAGGCGGGCTTCGTACCTGTCTAGTTGACCTGCGCAGATCAGTTCTTGTTTGGTTGTCGACCGGTTCGGAGGCCTTCTCTGTCGCTCTGGTTCCCAGGGATGGAACCGCCTGGAAGGTCGGGCTGGGCCTTTCTTGGTAGCTCCCTCCCGGTCTACCCGGGCTGGTTGAGCTGCCGTCTCTGCTGTTCCCGCGGGATCTTTCCGGCCTGGCTGTGCTGGCCTGGCTGCTCCATCCTAGTGACGATTCTGGTGTTGTCTGTTCGGTTGGTCCCTCGTTTACTGGTGAGTAGGACCGGTTTATTTGTGGGTTATTTGTTCCGGTGGGGGTTGTTTGGCTTGCGCTAGGGGGTTCACTTTTTCTTTAACGCTTTCCATTTCCCCCCCCTTCTAGTTTCTTGATCGGGTGTGTGGTTGTTAGCTATTCTGGACCTTAGTTGGTTAATGTGCCGTTTCCAGTGTTTCCCGTCGCTTGTTTCTAGCCGGTATGATACGGGGCCGGTTATTTGGGTGATCGTTGCTGGTATCCAGAGTGGTTCCCCCGACAGGTTTTTTGCGTATACGGCATCACCTATGTTGAATTTTCTGTGCTTGCTGGAGGAACCCGGGGGTTTGTCAGGGGTGTATGTGGGGTGCATTCTATCTAGTGTTGATCGTAGTTTTCTGCCCATCATTAGTTCTGCTGGGCTTCTATTTGTGGTTGCGCTCAGTGTAATATGTTGGATGAGGAGCATCTTATTAATTTTATCCTGTATGTTGGTTGTTTCTATTTTCTGTATGGCTTTTTTTGTGTATTGGACCATGCGTTCCTTTCGTCCGTTGTCGCGCCGGGTTTGCTGGCGCGGTTAATGCATGGCGTATGCCCAGGCCTGCCAGAAATTGTTCAAACGCAAGTGCGGTGAACTGGGGGCTGTTGTCAGACACTATTATATCTGGCAGGCCGTGTGTGGCAAAGAGTTTGCCCAGTTTTCTTATTACCGCCTCCGTTGTGGTTGATTTCATGGTGCTTACCTCCAGCCAGTTGGAGTAAGCATCTACTGTGATAAGATACATGTGCCCCTTGGTCGGCCCCGCGAAGTCTATGTGAATCCGAGACTACGGTCCTCTTGGTGTTTCCCATTCATGTATTGGGGCGGCGGGAGGACTGGGTCTGGCCTCTTGGCATTGTTTGCATTTGGCTACCCAGGTTTCGATTTGTTTGTCCATGCCTGGCCACCATGCATAGCTTCTGGCCAGGCTTTTCATCTTGACCATCCCTGGGTGCCCCTCATGCAGCATCCCCAATACCCTTTCTTGTAATGTTTCTGGGATTACCACTCTGTCCCCCCACAGTATACAGCCCTTCTCAGTAAAAAGTTCAGTTTGTCTGTTTCTGAAGGGTCTGAATAGTTCGTCCCTGTCCCCTTCCAGCCATCCTTTTCCAACCCAGCTTAGGACTCGCGCCAGCCGCTTGTCTTTATTTGTTTCTCTGGCAATGTCTGGCGCGGTCACTAGTGGGTTGGGCATTGTCTCTATTTGAAATACCTCCGTCGTGGGTGCCGGGTTGTCTTCTAGGTCGGGCAAGGGTGAACGGCTCAGGGCGTCTGCATGGGTGATGTCCTTCCCGGGTCGGTGAATCAGCTGGTAGTTGTATGCTGACAGGAACTCAGACCACCTTGTCATCCTTGGTGATAGAATGTTCGGTGTGGCCTTATTTCCTGCCAGGATCCCTAGCAGCGGCTTGTGGTCCGTAATGATTGTAAAAGTCCTACCGTAAAGGTATTCGTGGAATTTCTTGACGCCGGCGACGACTGCTAGGGCCTCCTTGTCGAGCTGGCTGTAGTTCCGCTCCGGTTTTGAAAGTGTCCTTGATGAGAAGGTGATGGGTGCTTCCCTCCCGTCTGGTAGCTGGTGGCTGAGGATGGCGCCGATCCCAAAAGGCGATGCGTCGCACGTTACCGTCAATGGCAGGGTCTCGCTGTACTGGATTAGTACCGCGTCAGATGTTAGCAGTTTCTTTGTGTTGTTGAAAGCGCTCTCCTCCCGTGCTCCCCAGGTCCAGGTGGCTATTTTATCTAACAGCCTATGCAACGGTTCCGCCACGGTCGCCTTTTGAGGTAGGAAGACATTGTAAAAGTTTAACAGTCCCAAGAAAGCCTGCAGTTCCATTTTGTTTTTGGGTCGCGGCGCTTCCCTTATGGCTCTCAGTTTCTTCTCCGTGGGGTGAATCCCTTGTTTGTCTAGGAGGTACCCTAGGAATTTGACCCTCTCAACCCTTATCTGGCACTTCCTCTTCTTGACTTTGAGCCCCGAGTCTCTGAATTTCTTCAGTACCTCCCTCAGCCGGGCTTC
Source organism: Notechis scutatus (assembly GCF_049901735.1). NCBI lineage: Eukaryota > Metazoa > Chordata > Lepidosauria > Squamata > Elapidae > Notechis > Notechis scutatus. The sequence continues at coordinate 236,128,674 of NC_142009.1, forward strand.
TAGTTGCCTTTCGTTTCTTGCGGCAACTAGTACGTCGTCAAAATAGGGCACCACCCCCTCTATTCCCTGGAGGAGTCTTTCCATGAGGCTTTGGAAGACCCTGGGTGCCACGCTGACTCCAAACTGGAGCCGGTTGCAACAGAAAGCCCCCCGGTGTGTTACGATGGTTTGGGCTTCGGCGGTTGCGGCGTCGACTGGCAGTTGCTGGTAGGCTTGTGCCAGGTTGAGTTTGGCAAAGATTCGGCCACCCCTCAGTGAGTGCAGAAAGTGCTGCACTACTGGGACGGGGTATGCGCTTTGCTGGAGCGCGTGGTTTAGGGTGGCCTTATAGTCCCCACAAATTCTCACGGACCCATCTGGCTTGATGGGGGTGACTATGGGGGTCTCCCACCTGGCGTGATCAATTGGCTCCAGTACCCCTTGCGCGATGAGCTTATCTAGCTGCTCATCGATCTTGGGCTTGAGTGCAAATGGCACCCGTCTGGGTTTAAGGCGGATTGGTGCGATGTTCGGGTCTATGTTAAAAGAAATAGGGGACCCCCGGTACTTGCCTAGGCTGTCATCGAAAACTTCCCGGAAGTCCTCCACGAGCGCCGCTTCCCAGTCTGACTCTGCGGTGCGGTGGATTCCGGTTACTTCAATGCCTAGGGGCGCGAACCACTGTAGTCCCAATAGGCTCGGCCGATCCCGGTCGACGATGGTCAGGGGTAGTACTTCGGTGTGATTCTTGAAGGTGACTTTAAAATGGCCTCTGCCAACTACAGGGATGCGGTTCCCCTGGTAGTCTTTGAGGGTTAGTGTTTGGTCTTCCAATTCTTTTCTGTGGATGGAGGGAACCAGGCGCTTGATGGTGTGCCATGAGACCATGGAGAGGGAGGACCCGGAGTCCACCTCCATGTCGCATGGCTGGTCTTCTATCCCCACCGTCACGTATACCTTTCTGGCGTCTCTTGTGGAGGAATGGCCGACGATGACGGTCTGGTGTGTTTCCTCCCTTTGCCTTGCCTCGTTGAGCCGCCTGTTCCGACCCTCTTGGCTCCAACGGCTCTCCGTCTGGCGGTCTCGGTATCTGGTGGGGGTGTTCTCTTGCCTGTGAGGGCTGCCATCTCGTCGCCGCGGGCTGTAGTGTCTTTTATTTCTGCACACCTTGGCGATGTGCCCCCGTTTCTCGCACTGCCGGCAAATGGCATCGAGGAACCGGCAGTCCGAACGGGGGTGATCACCTCCGCAGCCGGCGCACTGGAACCTCAACTTACGACCTTGGGGTTCCCGTCGCCCTCGTGCTGCTTGCAAACGGTGGATTTCCTCCTCCTTGTCCTCGGTTCCTGAGAAGGAGTCAATGTCGCCGTGGTGTGTGGTTGCGTCCCGGTGGTCGATCTCGGGTCGCTTCTCGGGGTTCGGTGTCATCTCACTGGTCGCTGTTCATGGCGTGATGCTCGATTGCCGCATCCGAGCCGCCGATTTCTTGGCCGCTTCAGCCGCGGATACCTCGGTGAGCGCATCGGCGAGGGAGATGTCGCCCTTCGCCATGATGCGGCTCTGGAGGATGGGGTCTCGGAGTCCCAGGACGACGCAGTCTCGCAGGGCCTCGTCCAGGTCGGCCAACTTGCACATTCCAATCGCGGTAGATTCTTAGCGCTCCAATCACGGCCGGAGTTTCGACCAATCAGGTCACTGTCCGTCTGAACCAATCAGTTGCGAGGGTTTGGAGTATGCTAATACAGCACAGGAACCAAACGATTTTGTTTGCAAATATGAGCAATATTAAGTCTGCTTGACAAATTTGGAGACAGCTGGGTAGGATGAAAGTTACAATTACCACTGAAACTTTTAGAAGTAGAATTATTATGTTGCAACAGCCCCTGCTTTTTCAACCCCAGGAATAGTGGGAGTATAATTTATTGAAAACAATTGTATACTTCCAAACTAATTTAATTTGCAGATTGTTTAGAAGGCCTTTTGGATAAATTAGTAAAATAATAACATTTAATAATTATTTATAACAGCATTTTTACTGATATTTGTTGATTTAGTATCTTTAAAATACCTGCCCATATTTATATACTTTTCCTAAATATATAACCTCCGTTGTCGCCCTGACCTAACCATACAGCAACGTGCCCGCTCCCGTGTACTCCGCACTGAACTCAAAAAACGTCTAGACAATGGAGAGAAGGACCTGTACATTGACCACCATGCTGACTGTATCAAAAGTAAGCCACACAACCCGCAACTCAGCTTTAACCCTCAACCACAACCCTACCTCAACCGATCCACCATCACCCAAGACTAGGCATGCACGCCCCTAACTACCTCAATTCCAACTACTGCTGGCCTTAAATGCAAACTACTCAATGCAAGAAGCCTCGTGAATAAAATACCTGAATTTTTCCTCCTACTAAATATGGCTAAATTCGACATTATATTTGTCTGTGAAACATGGCTCAATGCATCTCTCACTGACTCTATTACCACAGTAAGAGACTATCATGTTTACCGATCAGATCGTGAAATTCGTAAGAGGAGGTGGTGTTGCTATCTTCTATAAAAAGTCCTTACATCTAAAAAATATCCAAGTTACCCAGGAGCTTGCTCTTCCTGAGACCATCATCTGTGAACTATCCTTAAATATCACAATTCGATTCTTACTATGTTACAGAGCACCTGATTATGACATCGAACATGTAAACAAGCTAAATACATTACTAACATGGGCTGCATCCTGCCCATACCCTTTTATCTTTCTTGGTGATTTCAATCTACCTCATATTGACTGGACCCTAAATGTTTGTACAACTGAAATCATACACACAACCTTCTACAATGCTATTACAAATCTGGGACTGGAACAACTAGTAACCAACAACACTAAACAACTGCCTCGATCTCATCTTCTGCAATAGTTTGAATTTAATTTACAGAATACAAACTAAAGAACCCTTTTCCAGCAGTGACCACAATATGATTGACTTTTGTCTCAACATACGCCCACACAAAAATCACCACAATGATGTAATCCCCAATTGTAACTTCAAAAAGGCAACTATGATCTTATAGACAACGATCTCTCATCCCTTGATTGGCAATCTCTATTCACTGGATGCAATACTGTTGAAGACCATTACAACATATTTTTACTTGAAGTCAAAAGAGTCATCAAACTATATGTACCAACAACAACTCCCAAAACAAAACAAAAAAGCAGATTACCCATAACAATAAGGAAACTTCAATCCAAAAAGAGATCACTCTGGCCGAAAAACAAATCTGGTCACGTTGCCAATTTCAAAAGCCGATACAAAAATTTATGCCACCAGATAAAGACCGAATGCATCAATTATCACATTAAACAAGAGGAAAACCTTCTAAGCACCAATTCCACCCGTGCTTTTTACAATTTTGTAAACAACAAACTAAAAGACTCAAGGTCTATCCCACCCTTGATAGGACCTGATGGTAAAGACTGCAACAACGACACCATTAAAGCCAACATCTTTAACACATTCTTCGGCTCAGTATTTGTAAACAGCAATGGATCATGCCCAGTATTTCCTAGCCGTACCACAGATAACAACAATGATCTAATACATATCGATTTTACAGAAGACAATGTTGAAAAAGCACTACGCAATCTAAAACCATCTCTATCTATTGGACCGGATGGAATATGTGCCTACTTCTTAAAAAAGCTATCCACTGCCATAGCCAAACCTCTAAGCATAATCTTTGAAAAATCTTTCAGGACCAGCTCCTTGCCTAACCTATGGTCACAAGCCACAGTCATCCCCATCTTCAAAAAGGAGACCCAGCCTAGTTGAAAATTACAGACCAATCTCCTTATGCTGCGTCACCTGTAAAGTCATGGAATCAATTATTAACCAATCCATCATCCTCCACTTAGAGACAAACAACCTACTCTCCAATAAACAATTTGGTTTCAGAAAAAAACTATCCTGTAATCTGCAACTCTTACACTGCAAAAACATATGGACGACACAACTCGACCAGGGCAAAGCAATAGACGCAATCTACATAGACTTCTGTAAAGCTTTTGATTCAGTGGTACACGACAAACTACTCCTAAAAATAAAATCCTATGGTATCTCTGGACAACTGAATAACTGGATAGAAGCATTCCTGGCAAACAGACAACAAATGGTCAAAATTGGGAGCATCCTATCAAATCCAGTACCTGTCAATAGTGGTGTCCCCCAGGGCAGTGTTCTAGGACCAACTCTCTTCATACTCTACATAAATGACCTCTGTGATCATATTAAGAGCAATTGCATTCTTTTCGCTGATGATGTAAAGCTGTTCAATACCACAGACAATACTGCTACCCTACAAAAAGATCTTGACTATGTATCAGAATGGTCAAGCAAATGGCAACTTCAAATCTCAACAAATAAATGCTCTGTCTTACATATTGGCAAAAAAAATCAGAAAATAAAATACAAGCTGAATAGTCAAGATCTTGTTGATGACCCAAGCTCTGTAAAGGACCTTGGAATACTCACCTCTAATGATCTAAGTGCTAGAGCCCACTGCAACTACATAGCCAAAAAGGCATTAAGAGTTGTTAACCTAATCCTACGTAGCTTTTTCTCTGGTAATATCACACTACTAACCAGAGCATACAAAACATTTGCTAAACCAATACTCGAATACAGTTCATCAGTCTGGAACCCACATTACGTATCTGATATTAGCACAATTGAGAAAGTCCAGAAATATTTCACAAGAAGAGTTCTCCACTCCTCTACTCATTGCAGAATACCAGACTTGAAATTCTAGAACTAGAAAACCTTGAATTACGCCGTCTTCGGTCTGATTTAAGCATGGTATATAAAATCATACATTGCAATGTCCTACCTGTCAATGAATACTTCAGCTTCAACCATAACAACACAAGAGCACATAATAGATACAAACTCAAAGTTAACCGCACCAAACTTGATTGCAGGAAATACGACTTCAGCAATAGAGTGGTCAATGTCTGGAATACTCTACCCGACTCTGTAGTTTCTTCCCAAACCCCAAAAACTTTAACCTTAGACTGTCTACTATTGACCTCACCCTTTCCTAAGAGGTCTGTAGGGGGCATGCATAAGCGCACCAACGTGCCTACCGTCCCTGTCCTATTGTTTCTCTTATTCTTCTTTTATTTTTCTTATATGTACCCATTTCATGTATTCACAACTATGTATACACTTATACTTATTATCTTGTAAACAATTGGCAAATCAAATAAATAAATAAAATAAAAATAAATATAGTGAAGGGTTATTCCAATTCTTTTACTTTCTTGCCAAATATTTATTAAATATTTTGCCTGAATTTGGCAATTTACACACCAGTAAAGTTTCATTTAAAAAGTCAGACACTGGGGTTTTGGGGAGGCAACAACTTTGATAAAAAAAATCATGAGTAGAAATATGGTAGCTGTGGCTACTTTGCCTGAGAAAAATAACATCTGTAAATGCTCAGAAAAGCACTTTTTTATTTGTACTACTGAAAATAAGTTTGATCTGTTTCACCGATTCAAGGATTATTATACATCCTTTTTTAAACTTTGCTGAGAAATTTTCTTTATCTTGCATATTTAGATATAAGTTTTAAAATATTGTTTCTTGAAATTGCTTAACTATAACAAAGAATGCCTTAAGTTCTGTTCCTAAATGCTCAGATTATGAATTATATGCACATGCAATACAATAAATTCTTGTCAATCTTTAAAAATGAATTAAGAACATTAACATATAATTACAATTTGGGAGGAAAGATTTGTAATTCTGCACATTTAAAATATTAGTAGAAAATTAATAAAAGATGGATGAAAAATTAAAGGCAGTGGAATAAACAATATATTGTATATTGTTGCCCCAAATCTATACTTATTTGGAATTGAATAGTCTGCTTTCTAGAACCAATACCAACTTGATATTTTGCTAAATGTGCCAACTGCAGCTTATTCTGGGTTTGAAATAACATTTGGAAATACATGTCTGGGTTTTTAAAGATATGTCTGCAGTCTTTTGAAGGGGAGATAGAGAGAAATAGTGATTCCATACCACCATATCTGTGGCTGACATGTTTGATTTCTTGCCATTTTTCATAGGACTTCTTTTAATGCATGTTGTGTTTTCAAGGTAGTTTGTATGAATTCTGTAATCCTTCTTATGAACTAGTTAAAGCTCTATTGTAATACCATCTGCAGTTGTATAGGGATTTCTGAGGAAGGGAGGGAGGAAGGAAAAACACTCTTTTTTTTTAATTCCAAGCAGAATCAACACTGAGAAAGGCATGACTTCTTTCATTAAAAGCAAAGGAAGAAACAATCCCTTTTTTCTTTTGGATAGGAAAAGGCTTTGTTCTTTTAAAATCAGAGCTAGAACTCCAGCAAAACAGGGGAAAACTTTGCTGAGTCCAAGCAGGGTATATCATTCCCCTAACAATTTTATGAACGGCTGAAATACCGTAAGAGGCTGGGAGGAAGGGGGAAAAATGGACAACTTTGTTTTGAGATTCAGGTTAACTTTAAGAAAACAAGGTAAATCAAATGTTCAGTTCTTCTGCGTGTGCTTATCTCTTTATTTACCAAAAACCCAACAGGGTGTGGGAGCCTTCCCCGCCGCACTCTCATTCTCTGGAGATAAGGGAAGGACCAAAAGAGGCATCCCCTTGGAAGACAAGGAGTGGCAGCAGAAACTGCTACTCTGAACAGGATTCAGGGCCACTGTGAGCAAACCCAGAGGGTTTCTAGAAAAGGATGGGTGAGACCTCCAATCAGCTACCCTGTGATCTCACCCCTGCTCACTCCATAATAAGGTAATGGGGTAAGTGGAGAGTAGAGGGGAATCCAGAATGGAGAGAGAGAGAGAAAAATTGCTATTGATGCTGGAACACATAGGCAAGCCTCCCTTCTTCTTCTTCTTTCTTAATATTCTCTTTAATTAGAAGACTGAACAGTGGATGGCCTCATCTGAAACCAATTCAATAAATAGAGATCCTCAATCATCCAGGGCATGTTTGTCCCAAGGTGCTTTTCGCTTCTCATCCAAGATGGTTCATCATTTCTGAATTGAAAACAATTCTTGGGTGAGAAGCAAAACATTTTCAAAGGAAAAAAAAAAAAAAAAGAAAGTCCAATTGCCTTTTGGAAAAGCAGATTTGGGACAACCAGTCCAATAGTCCCAGCAGCTCCCAAGGAAGGGTGTAAGTTTTCAGAATATAAGGTGGTAAGGATCTAGAGCATTTTCTGGAGAACTGTAAAAAAAATTGACCATGGCTATTAAGATGGGGATAAATTAGTATGTGTGATGATGGAGAACGGCCCATATGCTATTCTATTTGGAAATGATTTGGTATATGAAAGACAATTCCATCAGGAGAGAAAGTGTTCTGACCCAAGCCTTGTTCAAATTAAACAAACACAAACTATGTATAAAGGCAAACCTTTTTTTTTAATGCAGTGATGGGAATTCACAGAAGAATTCACAGCCAAGAATCATTTAAACCTAATTGTCCAAGATAAAAGCAAGCCCTTTCAAGATTGTAAAAGGCTGCCAAGAACAGAAGTCTAATTACTGATAAATATCCACTGACACAAGTTTCAAAAACAAACCGGAATTAGCAGGGCTTCAACAAGGACTCAGAGTCTAAAGAACTTCTTTGCTTCCTGCAATGAGCACATTCCCAAGGGCTGGTTTTTATCCCTTATGGGAGGGGCCATCATCTTCCAGCCTTACTCCCAGGTGGCTCTTGCTGCTTCAGCTGCTCTCTCCTTCAAGCAGCCCTGTGCACACACGCACTGGGCATAGGCTCCCCAGGGTCCCCTGCTTCATTGCTGCCAGATTCCAAAAGCTCTGAAGGCAGCACCCCGTTCTCCAATAGATCTGGCCCCATCCCTGCATCAGATGCAGGCCCCTCGTCCAAGTCCTGGCCAGACTTCCTGACTGGTTCCCTTTCGTCCTCGCTGTCAAAGACCTCTGCTGTCTGCACCTGCTGCTGGTGAACCACAACAGAAGGAGTCAAAATCAGCCAAAATGGACCTCCTGACACTGACAGCAAAAGATCAACCAGAGCCTTGGAAACCCAAAAATTAGAGAAAGCCGGAGCAGGGGAAGCAGATCCAGGCTCCAAGTGAGTCAGTGAGATGAAAAGGGTAGTGTGTGCTTCTGTTACTGTCCTCTTGCAGTCAAAAGTAAAGGACTAGCAAGCGGCCTAAGCTTACTTTAGGAAATTGCTTTGCAAAGATGAGGTTTGAATTGAGGATTTGCCATCTTTATGAACAAACAACTTTATGGCACTCTCAAAATCAGTGATGGCAATTCAAATCTCATCTTTGCAAAGTGACACATAGACAAGTTTCTTTCTGTGGTGATCTATGCCTAAACTGGCTTTTTAGGGGCCGCTATGGCTCACCTGGTAAGACACTGGGCCTAAGCATCGCTGAGGTCGGCAGCTCAATTCCCGTGAGAGAATAAACTGCACAGGCATAAGAAAGGAGCTTCCCCCAATTGCCTACCAGCATTCAGACATCCCGTGGGTAAAGATAACACCACCTGAAAAAATTCCTTTCACAGAGGCAGCCAGCCATCTCGGTGATCTCTAGCTGACACGCGCCATACGCTAAAAACAACAACAACACTGGCTTTTAAAGTCTTGCAATGGTCCATTCATGGCCAACTGTAACTGAGTCCATCCACCTTGCTGCTGGTCATCCTGTTCTTTCCTTATATCTTTCCCAGCATTAGAGCCATCACTCAAAATTCACGGCCACCATGCTTACATTTTCTCATGTAAAGGATGGAGGGCCACAATTTAAAGAACTCTTAGCTGGATAATACCAATATATTTGTCAACAAACTGGATCAGTGCCATTAATACCGGTTGGTTGAGTGAGCCAAATGTGTCAGGCAACAACTATAGGGGAATGGCAGGGAAACAAGACTGTTTTGTTACCCTCTTTTCTGTCTGGAATACAATGGGAATACTATTAAACAGCAAGAAATGTACTGCTAACAAAAGAGGTATTAAATAAATCCATTGGGCAAAATTATAATTTGCCCATTCCCCAAAACATAAAAGCTTTTTAAAAAACTCATATGCATTTGAAGAAATGAATAATTTTTCATCCCTAATCAGAATAAGGGTAGAAATTATTATCCCTATGGTGCTATTCATAAAGAGGCATATTATCTGTTTGTTGTCAAGTAATCTATTTTGGCTCCAATATCCCTTTGATAATCAGTTTTAATGAGGCAATTTATTTCTCATATAGTGTCATTCAGCAGTTCCCAGGATTTAAATAGGGGAAAGATAGAACTTTTCAGCACTGATAATTAAGGGCATCCAAATGTGAATTCAGTGTTTTTTTAAAAAAGTGGAAGCAATGGTATCTTCATCAGATGTAATTTATAAGAGCAGGATACAAATTTTTATTCAATAAAACTGTACATAAAATTAATTATATTTGCATGTAATTTTTTTATAATTGAGTTAATGAACACGAGAATGGTTAAACCACCCTCTGTTCTGCTAGTTTATAGATTTCAGAACATAATGTTCTATTTTGTTTTTTTCTTAAAGGATAATTAGTAACGTTACTGAGTTTAGACTACTCAAACCTGGAATATCAGAAAATAAAAACTTATCTGCTTTCCATGATGATAGACATAAGAAATCTAAAATGCTCCTATTTTAAAGGAAAATTATTTGGCGAAAAAAGTAATCTTCCTTTCAGGTTACATTTAGTCACAGTTTAAATAAAGCACAACTAGCTGAATTGATATTGATGTGGTAAGGCACGGATCAGAATAAAAGATCAGCCTAATATCATACTAAGCCAAAACCAAGTAAATCATATTTTGGCTAGTGCACTGGGCAAACTGGACCAATTCTCTGGTAATACTGGAAAGCAAATTCTATTCAGGCACCTGCACTTCCCTTATGTATCAAATGTACCGGTGTCACAAAAAGTTTCTGAATGACACACTGTCCTTTATCTCTCATTTCTCCTTAAGCCTCTATTATTAATTAAATACCTAATGTTTAAATCAAATACTGATTCTGAGATCATCTAGAAATCAGTCAGTGTACAAAAAAAAAAGTAGAGTTTAATGATGAATTAAACTGAGAACCCTTTTAAAAAAGTAAAATATGATTTAGGCCTGTCACTTGATGAATCACTTAAAACAGGGATCCCCAACCTTTCGACGCCATGCCCGGTTCCAGCGTCAGCTGGGCGCCGTGGCCCGGTTCGCGCGTCAGCTGGGCGCCGCCATCTTTTTTGATTTAAAAATCACTTCCGGTGATGTCACGGAAGTGATTTTTCAAACCGCACATGGCATGGCGCTTAGCAGCTTTCTGGTGAGCTTTTTCGGGTAGAAATGGCTTTCTACCCGGAAAAGCTCACTGGAAGCGCTGCGCCGCCATCTTTTTTTGAAAAATTGCTTTTTTTACCAAAAAGATGGCGGCGCCCAGCAACCAGCGCCCGGTAAGGCTTGTTCCGCTGGTTCGGTACCGTCCGCGGACCGGCGGTTGGGGACCCCTGACTTAAAAGATAATTGTAATCATAAGTTAAAGTTAATTAAATCTACATATGAATAAAACAATTATTCTGGGGGAAAGGCATTTTGTCTTTGGTGATGATGTGCAGATCTTCATAAGCCTCACATTCACGGTTACTTTCTGAAGGAGCCACCAGATTTGGGATTACAAGAATTGTAATCGGTGGCCTAACATCTTCATCCCTATTCTGACTTGCTTAGAAATAACCACCCAATGCTATGCAGGAACAAAACCCACAACAAATTTCAGCTTGGACTATACTATAGGAATATTTTATTTTTCCATTGGGAATATTTCTTTCTTTCTTTTTCTACATCGGAATTGGTCATTGGAAAGATTCACAAACTGACCAAAGAGCCCTTTGCTTATGTCAGTGTCACTTATGGAACCCACAAGGCTGAGCAGTTGAGCAACGAAGATGGACCAGTTTTCTCCATCTTCTGCATCACCCTGCGACCAGGTGAAACAAATCTTCTGCGCAGTGAGTCCCAGGCCCGTGGATCTAGAAGAGATTGGACTGCCATTTGTCAGAAATGGTGTAGGGTTGGGGTTGGACACTTGGGGTTGGACAAGATGACCTCTAAGGTCCCTTCCAACTCTGAGTATCTGTTATCTACACAAAGTGTGTCATCCTCTTCCTCCGATAACCACTAACTTGATGAGCCCCCTGATCGCCGTGGCAGGAATGCCACATCGGCGCCCCACAATTGATCCCCAGCATTTGGGAGGGGTCAGTACGGAGCCTCCATTCACGGCTCTTATATCCGGACAAAAAAAGTTGCTTATCTCTTAAAAAAAACCAACAACCACCACGCCGCAGTATCATCTGGCACGGCACGGCCAAATGCTGCACTGCTTTTTAAGGACGGGCGCCGTCGAGATTCCCAAAGAAAGGCAGTTAGAGCGGCAACTACCATCTTTTAGCCGACCTGCTCCTCCCTCCCCTCAGCGTTTTTGGAATACTAATTCCAAAGCAGGAATGTTGCCTCTCTTTTGTCCACGCGAACTTCACATTCGGAGCGGGGAAACCTATTTATTTTCGGATTTACTCCGCGTCCTTCAGCTCAGCAGCTCCTTTCCACTCACAAGCGCACCCGCGCCGAGTCTTCAGAAGTCTTCTTGCTGGGCGGCGACCTCGTGCCGGGAGCGGCCACCCGGCTAGCAGAACCATTGTCAAGGGGTGCCGGCCCGGGAAGGCAAAAGCTTCCTCGCTCTTTGACTGGAAAAGGCGCGGCTTTCCGTCGTGAAAGAGTCTCCCCGGGAGCCACAAGCCAGCGCGTCTCAGTCTGTCAGAGTTAGGCTGGGGAGGGAGGCGAATTTGGCCGCGAACTGGCGTCGGGCGGTTGAGGCGGCTCGGGAAGGTCTGCCGGTCGTCCGCTCTGCACTTCAGGCCGCTGCTGATTGGCTAAGCAAACCGGCCGGGCCTTCCAGCTCCGCAACTCTTTCTCTCCCACCCACCCCCAACCCAAGCGCCCAAATCAACTCTCGGAGGCGACCCACTTGTGGCGCCGTGCAAGGCTGGCTCGCCTGCCCGTGAGCAGAAGCGGGGTGCGGGGTGGGTGGGAAGGGAAAGTCGGCAAGAATTCCAGAGGGCCGCGCCGACTGTTCACCCCTCTTTCTTTCGGGCGCGCGGAAGGCGGTCTCGAGCGCGCCGAACCCACGGAGGGAGCCCCGCGGAACTCGAAGGGGCGGGGGTGAGGGTTTAGTTTGAACCGCGCCGGGCTAAGGCTCGGTGCCTCCGCGTGGAATGGGCGAAGGGTGACAATTTAACTTAAGACAAGTTCCGGGAAGGACTGCTAGGGCGAAGCTCTCCCCCACCCCAGGGGCGGCGGCGGCGGCGGAAGAAGAAGAAGTGGTTGGGGTTGGGTCGGGCCACAGCGGCTCGGTCGTTTCGGAGATGGAGTGGGGCAGCCTGGGTACTGACTCCCGCCAGCCCAGCTGCCGGGAAAGGTGACTCTATCGCCGGCCAAGTTCGAGCGGGACCGCTGCTCTTCCACCGGGAGAGCCGCCGCTTTGCTCCCAACTGCGGAAAGAAAGAAGGCAGGAAGGCAGGCGAGAAGGCGCTTGGGCGGGAGAGGGCCATGGGGGACAACAGCACGAAAGACCCCTCTTTCAACAGCACCTCCCATCCTCCTCAACTGGACCCGGACCGCAACTACGCCGCCTTGGTCTTGGGAATCTTCCTCATCCTCTTTATCATCAGCGGCAACTTGCTCGTCTGCCTCAGCGTCTGCACGGAGAAAGCGCTGAAGACCACCACCAATTACTTCATCGTCAGCCTCGCCGTGGCCGATCTTCTTTTAGCCATCTTGGTGCTGCCTCTTTACGTCTATTCCGAGGTAAGGACACACACACACACTCCGGAGCCCTCTTTAACTTCTACCAACTCTACTGATGGTTTATGATGCGGTCGTTTTTTTCTTAAGAGGGGGAGAGGAAAAAAAGCTTCCTCTACAATTCGAGATATGTTTTGTATCTGATAATTGAAGCTTTTAAGGTGCCCCCTTTTGACCCGGTAGGGGTAATCTGATGCAATTGTAAATAAGCATGGGAGAGAGAGAGAGAGAGAAAAATAACTAAATCCTAAACATTTCATTGTGTAACTATAACTAAATAACTAAATCCCCACGTGGTTGTAGATTCCATTGAATTTACTGGGACTTGGGGAAGATGTATACTTAGGATACTGTACATCATGGCAACCCAGAATTGAAAAAGGGCTAAGTTGCTACCTTCCTTAAAAGGGTTGGTGGTTTTAATATCCAAACTCACATAATGTAAACATTATTGTTTGGTTACATTTAGTGTGCGCTACTACTGGTTGGCTACTGTGGTTGACAGACAGAGCTACCCTGGGCTTTGTAATGTGTAGGTTGCTGCACTCTCGGGACACCTGTAACTTTAAGGGAAAACAATGGGACATCAGTATTGCAGTCAATCCAGCCTTGGTGGAAGGTAAATCAACCAAAGGAACAGGTTGCCCTCAGAAGTTGTGGGAGCTCCATCACTTGAGACTTTCAAGAAGAGATTGGACTCCCATCTGTCAGAAATGGGGTAGGGTCTCCTGCTTGGGGGATGGGGTTGGACTAGATGACCTCTCCCTTCCAACTATGATTATCTCTTATCATCTGGCTGGTTAGGCAACTAGGCAGGGAACCAGCCCAGAGTGATTGTATTTCCAAATAAAGCTTTTCCCTAGCAAGTACCTTGTCTCATTCATGATATTTACAGGGGTCTTCATCACATCATATTCCTTTTAAAACCCCTTCAGGTTTTTTCATTACTTCTTCCCTCTTTTATCTGTTCCTACTAAAAAGGTCACTAAAAAGACAGAGGTAACTGAACAAATTATTTCATTGGTATTTCTTTTTATTAAATTTATATGGCCATCCAATTCATACACGGGTGAGTTGCCCATAAAATTGCAACAAAAGACGCTAAATACCCCCTATATAAGGACCTTTGTATCCTGGAAGTTGGTCTATTATTCAGGATGTATCCACAATCCAAATGAAATAGCAGTTCTTTTTCTAGACTAGTCTAATTCTACAGAAGAAATGCTGCAATTCTGTTGGGTCCTTAATTTGTTTTATTTTATAGTTTCTGTATGATGGCTTCTCCACCATAAAATATATTTTTCTTAAACATATTAAGTACATTTGCTTCCTACACGAGGACTACAGTTTGAAGGCACATGATATATTATGACCTTTATGTCAGAGTTAGACAGGTTCAGGTTTGGACTGTGCCAGAAGCTCCTGACAAACAAAGATATGAATGAGCTTGTTCATCAGGAGGTGGAAGGTTGGGTACTTCTAGCATTCACTGAACTCTCCCAATGGACAAGGTGATGGAAAAAGAGTTGGCCAGCATGTTCATTACTTGACTCTAACAAAGGTTATGTGAGCAGAGTTACTTATCGAGAATAATTCGAGTGATGGACTGAAGTGTCAATTCAAAGTTGGAGAAATCTCTTTCAAAATTTCACTTGATAAAGCAGCTGTAGAGATAAACTTTGGTCATTCTGTCTTCATCCTTTCATACCCTGAAAATAATGTGAAGGAGTGCATGTGAATGTGAAACTGCACTTGGAAGAAAGTTAAGATATAAGCACAGTTCAATAAATACAATTAGAACAATAATAAAAATGCCCACAGAAATAGTGGTCTTGGAGATTATATTAACAAAACATTAACTGGTTTAGGAGGAGGAGTTGGACAGATATATTGTCGCTATCTTTTTAGATATGAGAAATTGAAGGTTTAAAGGTTTGCCTTAAGTATTTTTAAGTGACCTTTCTGTTTAGATATTTTTGGGCCAGGTGCAGTATTGCTTAAGTGCTAGCTAATAGCTAAACTGCAGTAATCTTTCCATAGCCTGTTGCACAAGCTTCCATTAAGTAATTTGAAGAAATGGGTCTCATAATACAAAACCTAGACCAATGGGTCTTTAATCAAGATTAAAATGCTGTTTCATAGAAACATGACTTAGTCCAAAACATGTTTACTGAAAAATAAATGCCACTCTAGGAAGTGAGGTGCTAAAGGATGTGGTCTAAAATTTCCTGATGATGGAACGAACATAGGTCTAATGGGAAACACCTGGATAATTTGAAATTCAGAAAAATGATAGGATCCTTAATGATAATTATGATTAAGTCAGCGGGTTGATACGTGAGATGTTTACACTAGTTGGAGATTAAGCATTCTTTAATAAATCTGCAGCAACAGGTGACTCTAATGTTTGGCAAACAAAATATGTCAAATGTTACCTCTAGCTATAGAAGACATCTGGTTCCAAAGATGAGCATTTGTAAGCCATGTAAGGGAGTTTCAGAGATAAAAGGTTGTGAGTAGCTAGAGTGACTGGGGGAAATATAGATGCCTTTCCTTTCTGATGTTCATTTTTTGGAGTAATGATAATTTTGTCACACTTCAAAGTATGTGCACATAGAAGGTTTCTGTTTTCAGCCTCACTAAAAATATGGTCCAAAATAGAAGTGCCGATCCTTCTTCGATCTGATTCAGAATCATTTGAAGTTAATGGAAATCATGTGAGTAGATTGAATGTCAAGAATATGTATCAGAATGTGAATTAGAAACAATGATGCCACATTCACCGCGCCCTATTATTATCCATTATCTTAACAGGCTGTTATTAGATGAAAAAAGCACTCATGTTTCCAAGGGTACATCTCATTTAAAGAAGAAAAGGAGCTCAATGAGTGCTAAAACATTATTCTGTGCATGTGTTTAACAAATGCCGGTATTCTATGATGATGTGACCTTTGATGTGGAGAGCAGCCTCGGATTCCATTTAAGTAAGCCAAAAGATGCAGCGACCTTTGAGTCCCTGTATATGTGTTTCAATGAATTTGATTCTGGCTTTCTGCAGTTTCCAAGGCTAAAGAAAATCGATACAAAGATCTTTGCTTACCAGGGTTAGAATATACCACCTAGCTTTATTATAGCAGTGGATCTTTGAATCAATGCCTTATTTGTAAATGATATTTGCATGATGGTGAACACTGCAATGGCTAAGATAGAATAAAACCAAATCAATGCTGCTTTGTAATTTTCAGCCAAAGCCAAATGCAATTCTGTACATTTAGAAACCAGCATGAGGACCGGAAAGATTTGCTAAAGGTTTAGGAGATTAGTGTGTCCTGGAAGTAAAGCATCAACAGCAAATTGGAGACTATAAAAGACAGAAGTGTGAATCATCTTGGTATTTGTTAGTTTATGCTGGCAAATCTACTTTATGTCTATGCTGGCAAATTTGAACCATCTGTGGTTCACTCAACAGCGTGCAACCCATCAACCATTTCATTTGAGTTTTTGATAGTCTTTTAGGTTTCGCAGCCTTTGAAAAAAGAACTTTATTAAAGTGCCCGTGTTCAGTTCAGCAAATAACATGTATACATCTGTCCATAAAAATGCACCAGTACTTAAGTGGCCAAAACAAAGGAAGATTAAGGAAGAGAAGCAGTTGCGTTTTGGTTTAGAGAATTGGTTTAGAACCTTTAGAGAATTTTCTAGTCTTTTGGAAACCTCAGCGCTCAAGTAGTAGGACTTCATGTCCCAATGAGAAGACCAATATCAGATAACACGAAGGACTGGTGGCTTCATTTAATGGGGAAGGCAGTGAATACATTTACAAGAATATCTATGAGATAATTTATACCATCCTACACTCTTAAGAAAATACTTTTAATTCTGCACCAGTGGACAAATCGAGGAGGTTGTTTTCATACAGTGCTTTGTTTATTAAGGAAAGAAATAAATTCTGTTTGCAGTGCCTTCTCTAACTGATGGATGATGGTTGTCCCCACTTTGCCATGTGGATATTTCCAGAGGGGGTGGAATGCAGGATTCATCATCCCATGTGGCTTGTGGTTTTCTGGCTGATGGCTGGTGTACATCCCTTGTGTGTCTGCAATTTGAACTGAATATTCTTTTTGACAAGGAAAGTACAATAAATTATAGCCATTTTTCCTGCAACTGGTAGCTGTATCTAGAGTAGTTTCTTCCCTGTCCTTTTTCTGGGATGCAGTTTATCTTCTTTAGAGAAGTTACTTTTGTAACCATTATGTGTGAGAATGTTCTCCTTTTTTCTTTAAGAATAATTATACAGTATGAGCAAGGTGTGCCTTTTTTCTGCTGCAATGTTGTATAATATCATGGATTTTTTTTAAATTTGTAGAGACTCCTTCCCATCCAGAGTGGATTTCTCATTTTATACAGCTTTGTTTTTAAATATAGATTTTGAATGTGACTCTCTCATTTACAGGGCTGGGTTATTATCTATTGTCTTTGAATAGAACATTGGGTGGTTTAAAAGATGTCTGTTTATATTTTTATTCATGCAGAATTGTAGCTTTCACAGGCATCAGTGAAAATTATAAGCAACAATGCAACCTTGTTTGGAAATAGATGGATAAGTAGACTGACCCGGGAGTAAGAGTGTCCATTGGATTTTGCTCTCAGAGCAGTGAGCAATATATAATTGCAAGTTTCATGGTCAAAAATAACATATCAACTAAAATTACATGCTTATGCTGTGCTCTGTTGTGTAGCACTTATTTCAGCAAGAGCAATACTGATGTTTAATCATCTTAGATGGATTTTCCCCCCTGAACAGATTATCTGAGCTAGCAGATTCAGAAGGTTGGCTTTTCATCACATTGCTGCACTGGGTTCATTGAGCAGCTTCCCCACAAATAAATCCTACTTGATACAATAATTAATTTTTATTGGCTTGATTTGAGTTTCTTGAAAGAGTAAGCTTAGACCTTATTATATGTAGATCTTCCCAGTTTGGAATGATGTTTGTGAGAAAGAGAGAATAGAATCAGAACATTTCACAAGAGATATATCATTCATTGATTGCCCCAGTTAATGTTGGTGTATATGTGAAACTGTAAGGCCCACACAGAAAAGGCATTTGTGCATTGTGCAAATTCCACTGCCTTTAATGCAGTTACCATGGTTAAGAGTGTCAGTATTCAGCATATTTCAATTTCAGAATCTTTTAAAAGTGTATTATTTTCCTCTCATCTGTGAGAGCTAAAATGTAGACTTTACACTGGGTACCTCAGCTTGGTTTGTATGTAGATGTGTGCACTTTTCTTAGATAACACTCTGGGTCTTTAAATACCAAATATTACTGGCATTACAGTTCCATCTATAAGGGTTGACAGCTTTTCTGGTATCCCCAAAGTCTCATTTATTTCTTCGTGCCAGAGTAGACAAATTCTACTGCAAGCAATTTGGCGTAAGCAGAAATACATTATATGGTTTTCTCTATTAAGATCCTAGTAGCAATTTTTTATCACTGTACTGTGACTTCTATTAGTATTGGATAAAAGGTAAAGCCAGTGGGTGGTCAATTTAATAGTCTTTTCCCTGCTAGGCTGCTACTTCCTATTGAGGCAAGTTTCCTATTGAGGCAAGTTAACTACTTAGGAAGTTATTTTTAATACAGTTCATTAGGAAAAAGAGGAGAGTGAATCATAGTGATAAGCTAAGCAATTCCCTTCTTGAGATTTTTAAATCTTTGCTTGCTAATAAGCAATGGACCTGGTTTAATTTGTCATTCAAAGGGAAAGTTTGATCTACCCAGCAGGAACTTGCTGGTTTTGTGAAATAGAATACAGGTACAGTTAGTATCATATATAAGCCATCACACTTTATCCCCACCCCCCACAAATGTAGTTTTATTTTACTCCATTTCTGGTACATCAGAGTTACTTTCCAAATAAAATTCTTACTAATAAATAGTTTATCTTTTGATTTCATAGGTGGGAAATGGCAAAGCAGATGTGGAGGAACTGGTGATGTGGACTTAGAGACTCTGAATTTGTTATTCAACCCAAAATACCCTAAGTTAAAGAATCTTCAATCTGGATCCCCAGAGGATTCAGTCTTAGAACTTGGTTCCAGAGAGACCCTAACATAAATTGTCTTCAAAGGTAACTATGGAGACACAGTGGAATGGAAGGTTTCAATCCAAGGGACTCCCATTTAAGTCTCTGCACATTTGAGAGGTAAAAAGACAATGTTTAAATGGAGCTCAACGCCTGGGGATTCTACTTATGCCATTTTCTTGATGGTGATACAGATCTGGTTTATTATCGCCGCCTGCTGAAATGTGCTTTTCAACTTTCCAATCTAGCCAACAGCTTTGAGAATCCCAGGCAGTTTTCCAACCAACTATCAACTAGAGATTAGCTTCTGAGATCAATCTCTGTGTAGAAACACAGTAAAGTTTATGGAATATTTAAAACAAAAACCAAAAACCTTGGTTTTAACTAAATTCCACATTGAATTCTGGGCTCTGTCCAGGGTCCTGAAAATTTTCTTTTCCTTCA
Organism: Notechis scutatus; assembly: GCF_049901735.1. Lineage (NCBI taxonomy): Eukaryota > Metazoa > Chordata > Lepidosauria > Squamata > Elapidae > Notechis > Notechis scutatus. The sequence goes on from NC_142009.1 coordinate 236,148,115, forward strand.
CATATATACACAGAGCATTCCCCTTACCTGTTTTCAGGGAACTTTATCTTGACTGAGCACTGGCCATTTTTTGCCCTAGAGTAGACTCTTGCTTGATTGTACCTTCCTGGCTTAAATTACATTTGGACTGTCCTTTGCCAGGATGGATAAATATTTCCCTTTGTTAACATAAGATAGAGATACTATATCTGTAATCTAAGACTGTTAACTGTACCAATACTCAGAATTTTCAAGTCTCCAAAGGGGTTGAACTTCAATTTCTTTGATTTCCCATTGCATGCAGCTGGAGTGAAACCTATAGAATACAGAGCAAATTATAAAATAATCATGGAAGAGGGAGGAATTTAGAATATCATAGACAGTTGACCATAATTTTCTGGGAATCCACTCTTTCTTTCCTGGCTTATATTTAGCTTTCCAATTTAGTTATCACCAATTAAGTAAAAATAACTATTAAATGTTTTGCTTAACATCAGAATATTTGTGCAGGAAAATGGCTAGACATTCAGATATTTAAGGGCTTATTTGGTGGGAAAGTTTGGAAATCTGAAGTTTAATTTTAATTCTGTAGAAATCACTGTGAATATTCTTATCGTGTCTGACACCTTTCATCCGCAAAATATTTTAGGAGGTTCTTAATTTTCATTTAATTGAGCAGTTCAATCTAATAGTAAATAAAAGTCTGGAGTAGAATAAGGGTATTGGATATTTTATACTTGTTTCAGTTCCATGAGTTGGCGAACGAGGCTCTACTTGTTGTGCCCATCTGCATAATCCCTGTCCAATCTGTAACAAACAGTAGGTGACTTATCAAAATAAGCGTGTGTGTGTGTGTAATTTTTAAAGGAACAACCAGCTTTATACATTTTTCTTAACATTTGACATGTATAGAGTAAAAACAGTGCAAATGAAAAAGATGGAACTAGATGTGCTGCTATACTCCCAATACTTAGGATCTTTTGGTGTTGAGTGAAGGAGTCAAAGGATTTCTACTTTCATTTGCAAGAAAATGAGTAGAAATAGTTTCATTTACATTATTTACATTATAGAACACTCCATAGGAGAACACAAAGTGACTATTTTGGAAAAGTAGGACTTTAATGGCCCCATTGAGTGAAAAATTGTAGAACTCACATATATCAAAGGGTTTTAGGGGATAATCCCAGAAGGTCTTAACAAACAATGGACATTTAATCCATCAATTTATTGGTGCCATTCATTTTTTTTTTACTCCTAGCAACTACATAGAATGATTTTTCCTATAATGATCTATCCCTGACTTGTCCCTTCAGATCTTGCAACAGTTGCATTCACCAACACTGTAATTGAATCCATTCACCTTGCTGCTGGTCAACTTTTTCTCTTTTCTTCCATCTTTCCCAGGATTAGAGCCTTTTCCATAATGTATCTTCCCACAACGTATCTGAAGTAAGATCATTTCAGCCTGGTCACATCTGCCTTGAGTGAGAACTCTCTGTTTAACGATCCATTTGTTTTCTGGTCTGTTCACTGTGTTCTTATAGTTTAGTCCTCAGTAGCAAACTTCCTGTTTTCAAACAAGATACATTTGGGGATGTAAGAAATGGTATTGACATGCACAGCCTCCTGCCTCCCTTTATCTGGATTATTTTTTATTTGTTTTGTGTTTTTTATCTAGAATGCTGCATTTTTAATTATGATATGTTTTGAAAAAATTTATAGAGAGCCCCCCCCCCCAAATCTGTAGTTGAGATAGCACACTTATTTAAAATGATATTTTTTTCACTCCAAAGAGTTATACTTCTTTGTTACATATATTTATCTGGGTTATTTTTATTCAGTGCAAGCACATACCTAAATAGAGCTTGATCAAGCCCTCTTTTGAACCTGCACATGAAAAAGCGATTGAGAGAATGGGTACCTACATCTTTGATAGCTGTATAAAGCAGGAATCTCAGTCACTGGGTTTTCCTTGTGTACCTATGCACAAGCCAGTTGTCTATTTTGTATAACTGTTAAAGTACAAGAAGTGTTGTAGACTCTTTTGAATGTGATCTTTATCACACTTTTTCACACATTCAGAGGCAAATAGCCAGATACCAAAATCTAGCAGTTACCAAAACAGATAACAGGGTCACTGTCTATTCCATCAAAGACAGATACATCTAGTTCTTTGCTTTATGTGGGTAAAAGAAAGAGCTGCAAGAATCTGGACTTAGATTTCACAGTAAATAGAACTCCCTTTTGATATACCACAGTCTCTGGAATTCTTTTGGCTTTCTACTATAAAGATACTTGTCAAAATTCTTGGATTCTTATGCACCTATTGAAATGTTTTCTATCCAGTCTATCCTGAAAATGCCTGATTGTGTTAATGGAAAGGGATGAGTGACAGTTGCCAAAGCATCATGCTCCATGAAAGGCTGCCTCCAGAATGCTGCCTGAAATTAGCTAAAAGTTCCCCTAGCCATCACTTCCATCTGCTGTTCAACCAGGAGCTGCAAGTGTAAGAAAACCCCAGAGGGCATACTTGTTTCTTCCAGGGGAATGTGATGCCTTCCAGTGAGAGATCTAGCATAGAGCCAAATATTTCCAAACAGGCATAACATATTGTTGGAATTTAATTTAAACTGCCCAGTCAGAAGGAGCAGAGATAGTATAAAACAGGCCCTCAAATGTTCAACACCCACCGATTATCCCAAATTCTGCTAAGAGGTCAAGAAGGATCAGAAGGGTCATTACTCCCTCCCTCCAAGTCCTATAGTAGATTGCTGCAAGTATGATCAGTGCAATTTTCATTCAGTGCCCAGATCTAAAACATGCTAATTTGTTTCACCCAGAATCTTTGAGTCCCCTGCTGCCTTTTCAACAACCTTCCTAAAAACACCAAGTTGAAAAAAGGACTCAAGTTGTTCAACTCTGCTTGGTTGAGGGTTGTCTTCTTCATGAGGGAGTCCACGGCTATCTTTTTCAAGGAAGCATATAAAGTAAGACAGACATGGCGATAATGTCCAATTCAGGCATGCTATTTCCTTAAAAGTCTTAAAAGGAAGATCATGATTGGCATGTGGTAATCATATTTTCAGTCTCAGTTTGTACATTGTCTTGTACTGACATAGTCAACAATCAGTTAACCATTTCGCCACAATGGTATTTTTGTGCCGTCTCATTTTACTGTGAGATACAAAACTTACACAAAATGAATTTATTTGCAACGGCAGATTTCCTTGGACATCAAATCCCATCAGTATGAGTTGGATGCAGATGATGAACAAATTATGCATAAACCGATGCATCCTTCTTATCACAACTCTGAAAAAATCAGTTTTTCTCAATCAGTTTAAAGCTGCAGTTTTGGGAAGCTGCTAAAGGAAAATATGATACCATTTTCTTTTAGCACTGTGACACTAAAAAATATGAAATTGATTTGTCTGAAAGGAATGGGCTGTGCTCTTCACTAGAAGAATTGGAAAAAAACTAACAGTTTTGTGGGTAGGAAAATATGCAGGCTTTTTATGTACCTAAAACATGAAGAAATTAAATGATGGTTTGAATCTATGCATATTTGTACCCAGAAAGTAAGGTTTTAAAAGGTTATCCATGGCAGCAACTGTGATCTGCAACTGCAGAGCTATTTTCAGGTTCTGAAAGTCATCGTGTGTGCTTCATGCTCACCTTCCAAAAAAAAAAAAAAAAGCAATCACGTATTGTATTGGTTGACATACTTACTGAGAAGCAATTGTACTTTATGGCTTCCACATGAAATACAATATTCTCCAGTATAGAAACATTTCCTAGATAACAAGGATGCAGGGAAGATACTTACAGGGGAAACTGGGATTTGAAAACAAGGAGATATCCTGGTGGCTGAAGGCTTATCTCTCCACAGCAATTTCTGATCACCCTATTTTTATAACAATAGGGAGGAACCAGGCTTTGTAACAGTACACATGAAACAAGATTTAGGCATGTGAACCACAAATGCAGTTTGAAGTAATGCAGGTTCCCTAAGGGGATGGGCAACCTGTGGTTATTGTTTGCCTTTTAATTTTTTTAATTAATTGATTTATTTTTTGCAGCTCTCAGAATCCCTTCTAACTATTATCACTGAAAGCATAGCTGTCTGCCACCCCCAGCTTGGTTGGAAAATAGGTGAAAATTGTGTTGTATAGTGCAAAATAAGTCTATCACATTAGAAAAACAAAACAGGTGCCCCAGAGACCTCTGCACACTGAGCCTGCTCATGTGATCCCACTGATTCTATGGCCATCCAAAGGTTGCTCAATTCTTATTTACCACCTCAAAAGAAAATTGGGAGGAAGGTCTACTTAGTTCCAATGCTATCATCCATGGAGAACAACACTGGGACTTTAAAATGCTGTGCATTTCACTCAGGAGACCAGAAACCAAAAATAATGAAACTCAGCTTGACTTGGGCAATAATTCTGAACCCAAATGGCCTACCAGCATTTCAAACAGGAAATAATGTGTAATTTACCAAGAAAAGGAGACTGGAGGTGCCAATATAGTCACAACATTCTTTAGAACCACTTCTAGAGACTGACGTAAGCCTGCTGGGTTGGACTAAAATGATTAGGCCCAGGTCAATTTGTGTTTGATGAGGCTGGAAAATCTATCCTTGTTGAGTACTTTTCAATAACGTTCAGTGCAAATGAATCGGCAGCCATGCAGATGACTTTGTAGGTATGCCATTATGAGTATTATGAAAGATAGTTGAGTTGTTATTTGCTTTGGAAAAAGAAACAAGGGAACAATCAAACTGAATGATGTTCAGTTAAACACATTGATTCTTTCATATACCTTAGCCTTTCCTCTTTTTCCCCCAAATTCCTCAGAAAAAGAGATTGGTACATATTTGTGTGTGTGTGTGTGTGTGTGTGTGTGAGAGAGAGAGAGAGAGAGAGAGAGAGTATATTTATGTATGTATATATGTATGTATCAGTGTTTGAGTATTTAACAAGCCTTTTGTTAAACTTTCTTATCAGGAGATGTACAGAGTTTAAAAGCTAATTCAAAATTAGTTTGGTGGGCATTTCCCATTAGTGATTGGTAGCATGTCATTCCAACAGCATTGCCAAATAACATGCATAAATAAGGGCTTTTGTGTGAGAGGGATCGAACAGTTCAAGATGCCTGGCATCGGCAAAGTCTTTCCCCTTTGTATATGTGTGTCATGTCCATGCATGTTAAAAGGGACAGAACTCTGATCAAGCTTGTTAGCTCCACTTTTGTAAATTCCCTTGGAGACACTTATGTAAGGATTAGATTTTGTAACTCAGCTGTGGCTGGGCGAAGCTAGTAGTGGAATCAGGGGTGGTATTCAGCAGGTTCTGACCAGTTCTGGAGAATCGGTAGTGGAAATTTTGATTAGTTCGGAGAACCGGCAAATACCACCTCTGGCTGGAGATTTTACAGTATCCTTCCCCTGACATGCTCACCAAGCCACGCCCACAGAACCAGTAGTAAAAAAATTTGAATCCCACCACTGAGTGGAATGTTGTGTGTATTAAAAGCAGCAGCAAGCAATTCTCTGCCTAAGTAATGAGATGATAAAATACGATTTTTTAAATTTTGACTTTGTGCAAACTAATTCATTTCAACTAATAAAAACCATACATTCCAAAATGTATGATATAGCCAATGAAGGCTTATTCAATGAATTATCCCTAAACAAAAGAAGCAGTTAACCTTTTCAGGAAGAAACTCAGTAAATGTGTGAAGTGGGGCAAAAGAGTACTATAATTTTAAATTGTCAAGTTGAACTTTAAAAGTTGGTTGATCTATACCAAGGGTCTTCAAACTTGGCAAGTTTAAGACTTGTGGACTTCAACTCCCAGAATTACTCAGCTAACATGACTGGAGGAGGAATTCTGGTAGTTGAAGTCCACAAGTCTTAAAGCTGTCAAGTTTGAAGACCCCTGGTCTATACAGAGACTGCTACCTCTTGCTGTATTAAAGGAGAAGGCATTGCAAGTCATATGGAAATTGTAACAGATGATCTGTTAGAATGTATACAATTGCCCATATTAGCACAGTCAACATTTATGGCACTTGGTTCTAGCACAGATCTGCAGCATCAATTTCCCCCTGCCCTGTTTCTAGCATGTTAATAAAATCATCATAATAACATTTAACTTATTTCAATCAGAAAATTACATAAAAACAATTCAAAAGAAAAAACAAGGGTATTCAGTATATCAACCACTGCCTCATTTTCTTCGCAATAACTCAAGTTTATTCAGGTAATAAAAAATTCCTGCTGGGTAGCATCACAGCAGGAGTAAGATACAACCACCTGAATGTCCCTATGAAAAATTACATTAGGAACAGCACAGGCTGAATTGTTTCAGAAGACCTATCCTGCAAATGTGCAGAGGTAAGGAAGCTGTCACAACCATATGGTTTTATCCTCTCACTTTGCAATGTGGTAGGAAGTTGATGCAAAACCCTTCCCCCCCACCCCCCCAGGACAGCTTTACATGAGCCTTATAGCCCAGCAGTGTGATGGAAAGTCCTTTTTAGAAAACAGATGAATATACAGCACTGTAGGCTTTGTTTACCGTATGTACTGTATGTGTGATAGAAATTAATAGCTGTATTGATGCAACATATCAGTAGACCCTGTACCTGCTAGGATGACAATGATTTGTGCAACATATTAAGCCTAATTATTTTCAGCCTTGATTAAGTTTTGTGTACACTGTATGCAACACAAATCCTGTCCATTTGTTTAATCTGTGATTCAGACTACCTGAACTAAAAAAACTTCAGTCACTTGATAAATGTATTGTATGAATGATCTAACAGCTATCCTTATGATGCTATTTTCTCTGAAAACTTTGTTCCTCTGCCTTTGAAAGGGACATAACTAGTATGAATATTTCAGTACAGCTGTTCACCAGCACAGAGATAGAAGGATGGAAGAAAAAAATGCATTTGTTTCTTTTCTTCAAATTAGGCAAATTGGAAAGGGTCTAAATTTCTTTTAGAAAAGATATGCTAACCTCAAATGGATTCGGTTTAGAAAGACAGTATGTAATTTGGCCAAATTCTCCCAAAACATACCCCAGTGTCTTATCTTTACTTATATAAAAATGGACTTGATTTTTTTAGCTTTTTCTCTCTGATTGTTAAGCACCTGGTGTTTTGATAAAGATTTACCATCTGATTTTATATTCAGCAAAATGGGAAAAATTAAACATTGTGCGCTATAATGGTTTCATATATCAACTGCAACCTTGTAAAGCAGCCTTTTTAAGTTGTAACTAAAATTGGAGGGAAAAGCTGATTAGTTTATTTAATCCTGTGACTCTTCCTCCATCCCATTTTAAGACTCAGGTCCTAGCTTCATCCAATCAGCTTTCCTTTTCTTTCTTTTCCTGCCTTCATTATTTTTTCTGAGGGAGAAGTGGAGGGAACCCTTAACGGATGAAGAGATTTGAAGATCTCAAAATATTATAAGATTAATCCTAATAAGATCATTATCTCACTGTGAATTCTAATTATTTTAACAATCATTTCCATGGTGACATAAAGAAGAATAATTATTCTTCACACACACCCTTTAGTTTTAGCTTCATCACATTTGACAGAAAGGTGTGTGTTTGATCACATGCTTGTGCGTTGTCTGCTAATGCTTAAACTGGGAAATCTCAAACTTTGCATTCCCTGAAAGATGACTGAGTCTCTGATTCTCATGAGTAAAATCATGGTTTCACTAGAGTTAAGCTTGGATAAGAAATGAATTTTATATTTTTAATCATTACATTTTTATATTACATATGCTAAAGACCAACATTCAAAAATTGCACTATGTTGGATACCTCTTGGAGAAAAAGGCGCCAAGAGCTTCTCATCCCAAATTTTTTTTCAGAACCTTCTTGGATAAAAAGTGAAACGTCTCCAAAGGAAAAATCAGGAAATCGAGTTGCCTTTTGAAAAAGCACCTTTGGGACAATCATGACCTAGTTGACAGAGAATCTCCATAGACTACTGACTCCTATTATTTCTAGATACCTAATCATCTATTATCATGTAGCAGAGAATTGAATGTCTTTTTGTAATCAATCCAAGGTACATTTAGGTTGGACTTCCTTTTCTTGCAGTTTTCCAAAATAATCTAGTCAGTTAGGAGTTGATCTGTTGTTCATCTGCTGTTCAGGCAGTTTCCGTTCTGCTCAGGTAAAAGAGATTATTTTCAATTAGATGCCGTTGGACTGCATCAGCCACCAATAAATTAGCAATTTAAAAGTTGTTGGTAAGCAGGTACTTAGCCTGTAGTTGCCTGATGCTACCCCTTTTATTGGATCTTTTATTGTCAGGTAGCTTTTACCAGATGTTAACCAATCTTCAATTTAACCTCCTTGCAGTATGTTGTTAAATTGCTTGACATTGTTATTATCATTATTATTACAACCCATTGTGGCTTGTTTAAGCTGTCAGAAATGAAGTAAGGAGCAAATTCGATAGCTATCTCACTTAAGTCTTTTTTTATTTTTTAGAAAAGTTGCTCCTGGCCTTCTGAGGAATCCCAAGTCACAGCTGGATAACCTTCTGGCAGTTAATGAGTGCTTCTACGGAGGCATTTGCCTTCTCCTAGCCTGACCCCTCAATCAGATTGAAAATTAAGAAATGACGAAGCTACAGTTTATAAGGTGTAAATAAGCCACCTCTCTTGACATCATTCCTAGCTGATATTTATAGCACCAACAGGGTGATTAAGGGATATTAGCACAAGGCTTTGTGATTTACTTTCTTCCTAATATAATCCAAGGTTTTACAAACAGATGGAGGAGCTACAGTATCAGTGCATATGACAGTATTTATTTATTTATTTGATTTGATTTGTCAATCGCTTACAAGGTAATAGGTATAAGTATAAACATGAATAAGAATACAGGAAATAGGTACAATTAAATGAGGATAATAGGACAGGGACGGGAGGCACGATGGTGCACTTATGCATGCCCCTTACAGACCTCTTAGGGATGGGGTGAGGTCAATAGTGGTTAGTTTGAGGTTAAAGAAATGGGGGTTAGAGGATGTAACTACAGAGTCAGGAAGTGCATTCCAGACATTGACCACTCTGTTGCTGAAGTCGTACTTTCTGCAATCTAGAATTCTAGAATGCTTTTTTCAATCAAGTGATTTGGTATTTACTGTTGGTTATAAAGATGTGCCACAGTTGTTACTGATAAAAATAAATGTTTTAGCTATCTTTGTACCGGCTTTGTGTATGTCTCTTCTGGAGAAATATTTCTCCTCCTGAGTCACAACAGTTGATACATGGTCCAGGAAATAAAACTATTTTATACCACATCCTGGATATTTGATTTTCAAGGTTGGTGAGGTTCCCCCCCACCCCTTCTTCCATCTATCTCTTTCCTCCCCTCATTTGTTTCAGCATGTAAGCCTCCTAGTATGGTGTATAGCAACAAAGGAGACTGAATGATTGCCCTGAGACAGGCATGTGTGGGAGGAGATGCAGCTATTTCACCCACCACTACCACTTGATTGCTGGTTTTAGAGCTACAGCTCTGAATGCCTGATTGCAACCTGGCAACCCTCTTGATAGTGTCAGCCATTGAAGAGGATCTTCTCAAAAAAAAAGTATCAGAACCACAACCTGAGAATCCAACAAGAATTGTAGCTAAAAAATATAGTGAAGGGAACACTCAAGTATGAACTTTGAATGCATTCACTTATTTTTCTTCAGTTCCAGGGAGGTGTTTGGTTTTTGGGCCCAGTCCTATGCGATGCCTTGATGACCATGGATGTTATGCTATGCACTGCCTCCATTTTCAATCTCTGTGCTATCAGCGTGGATCGGTAAGAAACTCTGCTCATTATGGCTTTTAGATACTAAGTTTCCCAACTCTTTCCAGTTCTAACACGTGTCATACATACATATTTATTTAATCAGCTTTTTAGCTGCCTCGGCCACTGAAGAAACTCTAGGAGGGTTCTTTAGAAAAAAATAGAGGAAACGTAAGTTTAATGCTGCCATCCATAAGGACTGTGAGCTTCTCATTCAGCATCTATAGAAGGTGTGGATAGATCAATAAATATTCACTCTGTGAAAGTTTACTATGTATTTTTTTTCTACATTCTGGCTTTAGAATGTACAAAAATGCATTGATTTCTCTAATCAACATACATATTTTTTCCCAATTTTCTTGACTAGTTATATATCTGAACATCCATTTCTCTAACAGATATATGTGGGATATTGTAAACTGAATTGTAAAATTCAATTTTTGCAGACTGAAGAATGGGCATTGGTAGAAGTTACCATGAACACCCTTTCTATCTATGCTGCAAGAGAGCCCAGGATGGGTTGACTCCTTCCTATGACGTCATTTAGCTGAGTCTGTACTAAGATATAAAAGCCAGTCCCCGGGAGAGACCCCAGCTTTGACCTTGACAGACTGAAAGGTATTTCTGAAAGCACAAAATGAATACAAAAATATGTCTTACCCTCTCTGGACGAATCAAGGGAGGGGCTGGGCTCTCTCGCAGCATAGATAGAAAGGGCGTTGACGGTAACTTCTACCAACGCCCATTCTCCTCCATGCTGCATCAAGAGCCCAGGATGGGACATACCAAAACTTGCATGTCCACGGGCGGGTCCTCATCCGGCTCATCACACCAACTGTTGAACCACTCGTTGAGGCACCTGTCTGCTGAAGGCTGCAGTCGCCAAGGCAAAGGCAAAGGTAGTGTCTGATGAAAGGAGATGGGGATGTCCATGTGGCCACACGACAGATCTCCTCCAAGGATGCTTGGGTCGCCCAGGCAGCAGACGTGGCCGCGTTTCTGGTAGAGTGCACCATCAGACCTCGGGGAACTGGAAGGGCCGCAGCTTTGTAGGCCTGCTCAATGCAAGACCTGACCCACCTGCTAATAGTAGGAGAAGAGGCCTTGTGCCCCAAGTGAGAAAGGAAAAAGGAAACAAACATGGCTTCCGACTTCCTGAAGGAGGAAGTGCGCTTAATGTATATTCTAAGAGCCCTTCTTACATCTAGCGTGTGCCACTGCCACTCTACGTCATGGTGCGGGAGGGGGCAGAAGTCAGGCAACACAATGTCCTGGGACCTGTGAAACCAGGTGTTAACCTTCGGAATAAATGAGGGGTCCAGATGGAAAACAACCCTATCATCATGAAAGGAACAAAGGTCTTGTCTGATGGAAAGAGCAGCGAGCTCAGAAACCCGCCTGGCTGAAGTGATGGAAACGAGGAACACTACCTTCAGAGTCGGGAAACGGAGAGACGCTGTTCTAAGGGGTTCAAAGGGGGGCTTCGTAAGGGCATTAAGGACCACATGAAGGTCCCAGGAAGGATACCTGTGAACCACCGGTGGGTGCAGGTTGGAAGCCCCTTTCAAAAACCTCCTAACTGAAGGGTGATGGGATAAGGAAGGAAGCGAACCCCATGAAAGAACCGAGGAGAGGGCTGAAACCTGCCTGTGTAAGGTGTTGGGGGCCAAATCTTTCTCCAGACCATGCTGAAGGAATCTAAGAACTTCTGCCAACTGGGCTGAAGCAGGAGAGAGACCCTGCCTAAGGCACCATCGGGAAAAGGCCTTCCAGGTGGCATCATAGATGCACCTTGTAGAAGGTTTGTGAGACTCCAGGATAGTGATGATGACCCTTTCTGGAAGATCAGCCTCCTCTAGCTGCTGCCGCTCAAGTGCCACACGGTCAGCTTGAGCCACTGGGGCTCTGGGTGGAGCAGAATCCCCTGATGAAGGGAGATTAGATGGGCTGGGATCCTCCAAGGAGAAGCCACCGATAGGTTGACCAGGTCCGCAAACCAGGGCCTCCTTGGCCAATAGGGTGCCAGGAGGAGGAACTCTGCTCGTTCCTCCAACATCTTCCGAATTACTGCCGGAATGATGGGAAGCGGGGGAAAGGCATAGAGGAGACCTTTGGGCCGTCTGCACTGAAGAGCATTGGTCCCCTCCGCTCCCTGGCAAGGAAACCTGGTGAAGAATCTGGTGACTTGGGCATTTTGAGGAGTGGAGAAGAGATCCACCTCCAATGTTCCGAATCTGAGGGAAAGGTCCCTGAATAGAGATGGAGGAATGGACCATTCTACCTGATTGACTAGGCTCCTGCTGAGCCAGTCGGCCTGGGAGTTGTCAACTCCGGAGATGTGGTCCACCGAGATTGACAACAGGTGTTTCTCTGCCCATAACCCCAACTGTAGAGCCTCTCTCATGAGGGCTTTGGACCTCATCCCCCCTTGCCGGTTGACATGAACCTTTGCAACCATGTTGTCTGTAAGGACTAGAACATGAGAGCCGGTCACTGAGTGCCTGAAATGCTTGAGAGCCAGAAAAATGTCTCTGAGCTCTAGCCAATTTATGGGAAGGGTCTACTCTGACCTGGACCAAACGGCCTGAGCTATCTGGCCCTGCATATGGGAACCCCAACCCAGGAGGCTGGCATCGGTGGTTATCACTAGCCTGTCTGGGACCCTGAACAGGACTCCCTTCCAGATTGACAGGGAACGCCACCAATTGAGAGATCTCCGGATTTGTGGTGGGAGTGGGACCTTGATGGATGAGTGGCTGGTTCCTGCTTGTTGGTAGGGAAGCAGGAACCATTGGAGCGGTTGGGAGTAGAACCAAGCCCATGGGACGATGCCAATACAGGAGACCATCTCCCCCAGGACAGCAGCGACAGGGGGACAGCTTGATGTTGCTGGATCTGGCTGATGATCTCTGCAAGGCTCTTTCCACGAGCTGGGGACAGGAAAACCTGGCACGACATGGTATCTATGACTGCTCCCAAGTGTTGTAATTTGGTTGTGGGAGAGAGCTGGCTCTTTTTGGTGTTGATAGAAAATCCGTGGCTCTGGAGATATGACAGGGTAATTTGCAGATCCCGATGGGCCACATGGATGGAGGAGGACAGAATCAAAATGTCGTCCAAGTAGCATTGGATCCTCACTGGAACAGAAAGCAGAGATGCCATCAATGCTGCCAGAACCTTCGTGAAGACCCTTGGAGCCGATGAGAGGCCGAAGGGAAGTGCTCGATACTGGTAATGGGTATTCTGATAACAGAAACGGAGAAACTGGCGATGATGAGGCCCAATGGGGATGTGGAGGTAAGCCTCCATGAGATCAATGGAAGAGAGGAGATCGCCCTCCTGAACGCTCTCTAAAATAGAATGCGGAGTCTGCATTTTAAATTGCCTGTATTTTAAAATTTGTTGAGAAATTTTAGATCAAGGATGGCTCGCCACCACCACCACCCCGAGGCTTTGGGAACGATGAAAAGGCGAGAGTAAAGCCCACATCCCCGTTGAGAGAGGGGAACAGGTTGAATAGCTCTGATTTCAAGAAGGTGTTAAATGGCCTGATTCATGAGGGCTTGCCTTGAAATGTCCCAAGAGAAAGGACAGATCAAAAAATTCTCTGGGGGTGGCGTTAGGAAGTCCAACTGTAACCCTGACCTAATAGTGCTGAGCACCCAGGTGTCCATCGTTGACTCCTCCCATTTGGAGGCAAAGAAGGCTAGGCGACCTCCGATGTGTGGGGAGAATGAGGGATTACTTAGAGTGATGGAAGGAATGACCCCCTCCCCCCCCAAAAAGGGCCATTTACCAGAAGGTTGTTGCCTGCCAGATGCTTCCGCACATTGGTCTTGGCGTTGGGAGTATGGCCTGTGAGAGCGGGGGAAGCGGGATGAGGTCTCCGCTCAAAAGGCAGGAGGGTGATAAGGAGCTGGGTGATAGTCAGCTTTCTTCCCAGAGGAAGAGAGAATTTTACGTTTATCTCTGGTTTCAATGAGATAAGGTTCCAGAGCATCGCCAAAAAGCTTATCGCCTGTGAATGGAACTGAAGCCAGCTTCCATTTTTGGCGTGACTCCGCCTGCCAATTTCAGAGCCATAACAGTCTTCTTGCTGCTACTGAAGATTCCATGGCCCTAGATGCAAATTTGGTGGAATTGAGAGTGGCATCCGCAGTGAATTCTGCTGCTGCGATAATCTTATTAAGGTCTTGGTGAGACCAAAGGTCAGAAGCAGGCAATCTATTCTGGAGTTGGCGCAGACATTGTATGGATGCCCTCGTGAAAAAGGGTGCTGCCGTTGAAGCCCGAACAGCCCATGCAGCGGCCTGGTGATTAAGCTTGAGGGTCTGTTCGGAACATTTATCATCCGGTTTCAGGATATCTTCTGGCTCCATGGGAGTGCCAGAAGATGAGAACGAGGCCAGAACCAGAATGTCAACAGAAGGCACTGCCAGGGCATTGTCCAGGGCTGCGCTGACGTTGTAGAAACGCTTATCCAGAGAAGATGGGCGAAGGCCTGCCGAAGGGGAAGCGCACTGTTCCTTGACCATGTCCAGGAACAAAATGGGAGAAGGCAAAACCTCTGCTTGCACTACAGGCTTGGAGAAGAGCGAGTCTCCTTGGCTAGAGGGAATTCCTTGTGGTTCAGGAGCCACTTCCTCCAGTGACAGCTTGGCAGTGACCAAGGCCTTGCTGAGTAATGGCCTGAAGAGAGTAGGTGTGAAGACCAATGCAGAGGATGTCTGCTCTGGGCGAGAATCCTCTTCCTCTGAAAGATTTTGGTCAAAAATCTTACCCTCATCACGCACTGAACGAGAGGGGTAACTGTGTTCATATGGTGAAGCCCTTCCCTCCTCATCAACCTCCTCCCATTCTGATAGAGAAGAATGGACCCTGAGGTCCTGGGGCCTGTGTAAATCAGGATGATGAGGCAAGGAACTTATAGATTGAGAAGGGAGAAGAGCCTGAACCCTTTCCAGAGGTCGAAGAATTTGCTTGAAGCCTTCAGCCAATCCCTGCCTAATGGCCAATGAGACAACATCTTGGATATTCCCTGGTCTATGCTCAAAGGTAGAGGCAGAAGGCTGAAGGCCCTCTGCTGTGGGAGTGAAGGTGGCTTCAGGTCTAGATTGAGAAGAGGTTCGAGGCCTGGAGGGAGGGGGAGGAGCATAGGGCCCAGGAGCCTGTTGGAAATAGGGCCCAGATCTGCTGAGATCCTAAGGATCTGATTGTTCTGCAAAAGCCTCAGGAGACCAGGATGGAGGATGGAAATGCTCATAGATAACTTCTCCTCCCCTGAGAGGGCTTGGCTGGGGCCCACGGGTATCACCTGAAACATGCTGTAGTTGCACTCCCTTCTGTTGAATAGTTCTGTTGAACTGCCTCTCCAGGGCCGCATGTCTGCACTTCTCTGCCCTCAACTCAGCCTGAGTTGCCTTCTTAGGGGCTAGAGCCTTAGCTCTGATTTTAGCAGCCAACTCCCTCTGGACTGATTGGGTGCGTTGCCTACGTCTTTTTCTCTTATTGAGCTTAAGAGACTGCTCCACTGGGAGGGAAATCTCTGCCTGAGCCTTATCTTGCTCCATTTGTAGAATAAAAGGCTCTTGTGTTGGAAAAAAACTGTTTAGAATTTTTTTTTATTAAATCCTTTAGGGTATAAAATGGCCCCCGGGCTTACAAAATGGCCGCTCACCTCGTGGTGGAAGGCTTCAATGCAAGATGGCCACTGACTAGGGGAAACAGGCTCCGAGATAGAAGAATCGCTCCTTAGGCTATAAAGAGCCCCAAGCAAAGGCAGCAAAAGAAAAGGCAGCCGCCGGCCACACGATCAGCTGGCTGACACTGCTATCGGTTTGCCGATCGTTTTTTACGACCGCTCATACCGCAGGCGTGGGGAGGTCTGCAGACGCTGCCCAACTTGCCTGCACAGCACTCTGGCAATGCTTCTCCCAATGTTGCAGGAGAGAGAGAGCCCTGCTCTCCTGGAAGAGCAGCTGCCCAGATCCCTGGGAGCTGCTTGAAGCAAGGCAAAAAGGTACTGAAGATCGCTGGTGAGTGCTATCTAACAGAACGCTTTCAGAGACACAGCTACTGACTGAAAGGAGCTGAGTCTAAAGCTGGGGTCTCTCCTGGGGGCTGGCTTTTATACCTTAGTACAGACTCAGCTATGACGTCATAGGAAGGAGTCAACCCATCCTGGGCTCTCGATACAGCATGGAGGAGAATATCTTTGTTTTAATAATTCATTTTTGTCTATACTGTATAATTTAGGTCTATTGGCTGAAAACGTAGAGAGAACAATGCTCTCCTAAAACACCCACTACTTTATCAAGGCAGGATTTTGTGGTTATAAAGCAATATTCTATTCAGGAAAGGCAAATTCAGACATGATCAACACCTTTCTCACTAACAGACGCTGAAGAACTAATTATTCCAATAATTGCAGTTTGGATTTTTTCTTATTAGAAAGAACTCGGGCCTACCAAATAAAGGCAAGAAGGATACTGAGAAACTCTCGGAAACATAGGTAGCCTATATGTTGCTTCTGACTATTTTGTTTATCCTATCAGTTGCTAGGATCCCCACCCACTTTTTCCTGTTGTCCAGCTAATCAGATAAAGCTGCTTCCAATCCAAGAAAATCTGAACATCACTCCTAATGTTTTGTCACCATTGAGCAAAGAAGGGGGAAAGTGCCTTTTCTTCTTTTTTGAGCTATGGACAGTAGCTGAAAGAATAGAATATAAACTATCTTATCCATACCAACTGAAGGCCATTGTAGTCATAACTCTCATAGATGGTTGCTTTCCACCAATTTTCAAAATAATTTTTGAATTATTAAAACTAAGAAAGCTGCAGTGACAATTCTTTTTTTCTGTGGCTACCAACCAAGGAACTGCTGGTTTGTATCAACATTTAAAATGGCTGGGATATCCTCTTCAAATGGGAAAATCACACTGCCTTCCCCATGCACCTGCCTTTTGGTTAGACCCGCGCTTGGAGCTACAGCATGTGATATGTAGGGTTTGCTCTGAAGGCAAAAGATAAGTTTAGGATTAATGGCCTTTGTGTTTTCAAATCTGTAGGGGTAATTTTTATTTTTTGGTCTCCAAATGCTTGGTATACCACTATTAATTCACTGAAGCATTCATACTGCACAGTCTCTCTTGAGAGTGACTTTAATATGCAGACCTGAAATATCTGGCTTAATTTTTGGACTCTGCTATTTCTACCACTTCCTGTACTTTTTGTAACCACTTCTCTAATGAAGTGTTCTGGAGAACAAAAAACCTTTTTTTTTTTTTTGGTCTCCAAATGCTTGGTATACCACTATTAATTCACTGAAGCATTCATACTGCACAGTCTCTCTTGAGAGTGACTTTAACGTGCAGACCTGAAATATCTGGCTTAATTTTTGGACCCTGCTATTTCCGCTACTTTCTCTACTTTTTGTAATCACTTCTTTAATGAAGTGTTCTGGGGAACAAAAAAACTCATGCCCATTTAAATGGTCTCAGAAAGGAGGACAGAGCTGAGCCTAGTTAGTATTTGAATCGGAGAGTTCCAGAAAACCTCAGTAGGCTAGAAGGTGAAAGCATCTTGTCACCCTGTCGACTTGGGAAGATTGAAGCATACCTTGGAAGAAGTCAGAAAAAAAGACATTTCTATTTTGTTGCCAAGAAAGCCACATAGAGACATATTTCTTAAAATTATCAAGAGTTGAGCTTGATTTAAAGGAAACTTTACTTTGGGGGAGTTTCAAAAATCCAGATAAAATCTAGAGATAAATGAAAGTGTTTTCACTTTGCTGACATCTAGTGATCTTTGCATAGAGATATGAATTCTCTCCCCCTCTCCCACTACCTTTAATAAAGATATTGCCCATTTGTGATTCATATATATTCATTTGTGGTACAGGGATACTTGGGACCATGACAATCAATTCAATCAAAACCGCTGCTGAATGTATTCCTCCACATGCTAAAAATGTCCTCCTCTGGGTAGAAACTTGTGCGTTGTCCCTGCACTTTATACCACCATCTGCTCCATTGTCCCCAAATTTCGCATCTTGAGTGTTAACTGTGAAAGAGTGCTGATGACACGAACAAATGCTTTTAAATCGTTTTGCATATATAACAGTCAGTTTGCATTAAGGAAAAATAAAAATAGGAGCAATGCCTGGGACTAGCATAAAGTTTCCTGTGCATTTGAAAGAAATGACTTTACCCTGATATGGGAGACTGTGGATATTATTTACAGTTTCACCTGGCTTCACAACAAGGCCCTTCAGCTGATAGCATTTGCTGCATTTGATTTGAAAAATAAATCAAAGTACAAGGCTACCAACTCTGAATAGAACTGAAATTCAAAGCAGGGAAATAAGATAGGCCTATTTAATGGATAGAAAGGCTTTTCCAGTTCAAACTTTAGGGATTACCATGTTGATTTCTAACCAAGCTGATTTCTAACCAAGCTGATTTCTAACCAAGTTTTCATCTTATCAGGTCAAATATTCTTTTACTAGCTCAGAGTTTATAAGTACCATGTTAAAGCGATTCGACTCATGCAGGTTTAATCTATAAAAATACTCAATAGCTAGGTCCTTTTTTTCTCTCTCTTATAAGAAAATGGCAAATCCTGCTTCATTTTTCCTAATCCTGCCTTGTAAAGAATGGGTGGTCATACAGGAATATTTTGGTTGTCAGAGCCCACCACCTAATATTGACACACTCTGCTGACTTTTACAGAAGCAAATGTATATGCTAAATAAATGAGGTTGAGACCTATAAAATTAAAATCCATTTTCTTCTGGAGAGGCCCAGTTTTTAGGATGTATCTGTCAGTGTAGTTGCAACTATCCTTTCCCAATAGTATGGATTGATTGAAGGGAGAGAAGCAGTGTCATGGAGCCATTAGGAGGAGAATAAATGTTCCATAGAGCAGGCAAGCATAACTGATAATTGCCCAAGGTAATTTGGATGAGCAAAGAACTTGCACTGGGAAATGTTGATATATCAGAATGGAGAAATAGGGGTAAAAGAACCTTTTGTGTTTGCCTTGTGGTGGCATAGCTGCACAATAATGCTGCATTTTCTAAATAATGAATGGGCAATATGAGAGGCAAAATGGGAATTTCAACCCAGTAGCACCTGAAACATCATATATTGTCTGGCTCCGTCTTCTAGAGTTCGTTCTGTTTTACCATTGTGAAGTAACCTGGTTTCCCAAGGAATCCCATGGTAACACCCTGTTTTCTGCCACCCAGATTCATTGCTGTTTCTGTCCCACTGAACTACAATCGACGACAGATTGACCTGCGTCAGTTGATCCTCCTCTCCACCACTTGGATCTTTGCTTTTGCTGTGGCCTCCCCAATTATCTTTGGCCTCAACAATGTTCCAGACCGGGACCCATTGTTTTGTCGTTTGGAGGACCACAATTATATTGTATATTCCTCCATCTGTTCCTTCTTCATTCCATGTCCTGTCATGCTGGTCCTCTACTGTGGCATATTCCAAGGACTTAGGCGCTGGGAAGAGGCTCGGAAATCCAAGCTGAAGAGTAGCATTTATTTGGGCAATAGGCAGGTATACGATCCACCACCTATCATTGAGAAGAACCAGGAGGATATCAAGGCAGAGGAACTCAACCCCTATGCCTGCTCTGATTGCTCTTTACCCAGGAATTACAATAACAATGGCATTCAAACTATGTCCTATCCGCACAACGAATATGCACCCAATGGAGAACTCAGGAGGAAGCCAGCCAAAATCAATGGCAGGGAAAGGAAGGCTATGAAGGTGCTTCCAGTTGTGGTTGGTGAGTATAAAATATTAAGTGGTTTTCAGGGTTGTAAACCATCAGACAGTTTGATTTCAGATCCAGAAAGCTGTAAAACCAGGATATTAAAAAAAAGAAAAGAAAAGGAATGCATAGAGAGACTTGGCATTCTGATAAGTACAGCATGACACAGAAACTCCTTTTTTTTTGGTTCCTCATTTTGTGTCTCTTAATTGCACTTTAGTGGCTGATTAGAGAGATAATTCCAAAAGGACAAAGTAAGTGTTGCACATCTGATCATCCTCAGAAGACTGAATCCTCTGAAAACTCCCTTCATAGTATACATGTGTATTTGTACTGTACACCCAGGCACACATTCCTCACCACTGTACCGTTGGGCTGTTGGGTGCCAGCTTTCCTGCTAAAAGACCCTTTGCCTTTTAAGAGACGTGTGGCAGGCAGAATCTAAACAATTAAATCCTGTTCCACTACCACATTCCCACACTAAGACATTTATTGTACTTTTGCTACAGCTTCATAATGGTTTGGAGGGATTGAAGAGTAAAAATGGTGCCCTGCAAAGATTCTCTGTGTTTAGCAGGAAAAACTCTCAACAAAATGGCATTTTTTTAGGAGACCTATAGAATGAGACAAAAATGTTCTTCAATATGGGAGTAGGAAGACTTGTTCAGCAGCTTGATAGGGATGCCAAATAATTCTTGCAACTATATTATCATGGATTGAATTATGTATTCATGGAAATGGATCTTCTGGGATTTATTGTTAATGCACCAGAGCAACTGCAAAGGATAGTATAGGTAAGCCTCAACTTACAACCACAACTGAGCCCAAAATTTCTGTTATTAAATGAGATATTTCTTAAGCGAGTTTTGCCCCATTTTATGACCTTTCTTGCCCCAGTTGTTAAGTGAATCACCGCGGTTGATAAATTAGTAACACGGCTGTTACGTGAATCTGGCTTCCACATTGACTTTGCTCATCAGAAGTTCGCCAATTGTGATCACGTGACCTTGGGACACAGCAGTGGTTATAAATATGAACCAGTTGCCAAGCATTTGAATTTTGATCGTGTGACCACGGGGATGCTGCAAAGGTTATAACTGTGAAAAACAGTCATAAGTCCCATTTTTCAGTGCCGTCATAACTTCACAACAGTCACTAATCGAACTGTTGTAAGTCCAAGGACTATCTGTAGTAAACAAACATGAGGGAGTATAAAAATAACAAACAGATGACATTTCAGATTTTGCTCAGTCCTACTTTTTGTGCCTATGTACCAGAGGTTGAGAGGAGTCCTGAGTGGAGGTGAGTATTACAATGCTCACATTCCTGAAACAGAGATGAAGCTAGCTCACAAAAGACACCCTGGCAGTTAACATTTTCTGCCCTGACAGGGTCAAAGGAGAGGCCCTCAAGCCACAGACTTTTTTTCTTCCTTAGGCACAAAAATACTCACCCATAGCTGCTCAGACATCTCAATTGAGAAAAGCAATTTTTCCCACCCTGGGTTTGTCCGATTAGTTTTATTTATTTATTTGATTTGTCAATCGCTTACAAGGTAATAGGTATAAGTATAAACATGAGTAAGAATACCGGAAATAGGTACGGATAAATGGAGACAATAGGACAGGGACAGGAGGCACGATGGTGCACTTATGCACGCCCCTTACAGACCTCTTAGGAATGGGGTGAGGTCAATAGTGGATAGTTTGAGGTTAAAGGAGTGGGGGTTAGAGGATGTAACAAAAGAGTCAGGAAGTGCATTCCAGGCATTGACCACTCTGTTGCTGAAGTCGTACTTTCTGCAATCAAGTTTGAAGCGGTTTACATTGAGTTTGTACCTGTTGTGTGCTCTTGTATTGTTGCGGTTGAAGCTGAAGTAGTCATTGACTGGTAGGACATTTTAGCAGATAATTTTGTTAACCAGTCCTTCTTTAATTTATTGCTGTTTTGAGGATAATCTGAAAAGACAGGCAGGATTTTTTCACCAAGTAACTTTTTCAGACATTCTAGTTGTAATTAACTCCAGGCATGATTCATGCCCTCTGAGATCTATCCAAATTTCCCCTGCAGGTTTTTGGCACATTGTTCTCTGGAGGAAAAAAAAAGAGAAACCAGGGATCTCAATCCTGTATAATATACTGCTTATGAATTGATTTTGTCATTCATGCTGTATAGATTTCAAGCTGCATTGAGGAGTAGCAGAACCGCTGGGCTTTTTATTTGCGAAGAATGGACAAAGGAGAAAACAATATGAACTTTAGATCCTTCTCTCTCTCTCTTAAAATGAAAGTACAGAACAAGGAGTCATGTTAATTTTGACATTTATGTAGCTGACTTTATGCTGTAATATCTTATTCGCAACATGTTCCAAATTTCTGTAGAAGCAGCTTAGGTACCAGGAAACCGATTCCACTCATTTCAGTAGGAATTGTAACAACTTAAAATCTACAACAGTGGGTTTTATTTTTCCTCTCCTATTGCCAAATCCTCCTTATAGCGGACTTTCCACAGAGGAGCAGTCTGATCCAGTGATTGAACAAAAGTTCAGGATTCCCTTTGATATATACAACAGGAGCATACATAATACGGGTAGTCCTTGACTTACAACAGTTCATTTAGTGACCGTTCAAAATTACATTATCACCAAAAAAAGTGATTTATGACCATTTTGCATACTTACGACTGTTGCAGCACCCTCATAATCACATGATCAAAATTCAGATAGTTGGCAACTGACTCATATTTATGACCATTACTGTGTCCCAGGTTCATGTTATCACCTTTTGCGACCTTCTGGCGAGAAAAGTCAGTGGGAAAGCCAGATCCACTTAACAATCATGTTACTAACTTATCAACTGCAGGGATTCACTTAACAACTGTGGCAAGAAAGGTTGTAAAAAGGGGCAAAGCTCACTTAACACATGTCCCACTTAGCAACATAGATGTTGGGCTCAATTGTGGTCGTACATTGAGGACTGCCTATATGTTGGACAACCAACAGAGAGTGACTAACCATTTTGACAAATACTTTCTAATTTTCTTTCTACTGCCATGTAGTAGTATTTTGGATTTATGCAGCCAAGATTTTGTCAACCACACTCAATTCAATGAAAGGGCAGATCTATGAATGGAAAAGGGCATCTGCTGCAGATGAAAATGGCATTTTAATTTGGAAACTTTGGCAATGGAGCTTCTTACAAGAATTTGCTTTCCTGGGTCAGAAAGCAGGCTAGATTTTGCAGACCTGGAGATGTGATGCTGAAGGAGGAAGGACCTAGCTAAGAAGCGCTATGAGAAGTAGATGCTTTTGCTCTTTTCTTTGCTGTTTTGCACTCAAGTCCGTAAATAGAGCTGCCTGTGTAGTGGCTCGCTCACTGCACAATTTTTCCACTGTAACGAAAGCCTGGATAAGCCATTTGTGGTTGTGGATCGGAGTACTTCCATTCTGTCTTTGCATCTTAATGAAAATTAGATGACGCATTGACCATTTTACAGCTGAATATTAGCCACATTAAAGGTCTCCAGCTCCTTACAATCATTTCCACGCCAGAGCCTCCCTTTGGAAGAATCGCATTTGAAAAATGCTCTGCTGTCTTCTCTGGGTGCGCTGTTTAGGGCTTGCAGAAATCCAGATGGAAAAGCAAAAGATATTCAGAGTACTCATGGGTGAATATAAGTGTTGAAGGTAGGGAAGTAGAACATGCATTATAATGCAAAAACTACGACATACGTAGTATGTAAGAATGGACCGTGTGTGTATGTGTGTTGTCAATATGACTTAACCCCCGTTAGCCTATGTACGCATACTCAGGTTGCCAGCATGTACACATAAATTGCATTCTTGGTAATTCTGCAAAGAAGCAACCGTGTGATCACAGGAAAAAGAAGTGTTTTATTTTAAAGAAAACACTAAGAAGTGGGTCCATATAAGCTGCAAATCACCTTTCCCCCCTTGCCTCAATATTACTGCAAGGTATTAGGATATCAGATTTTTTACTTTCCACGTTGAGAACGGGGTCTACATCTTCCCTGAATCGGCAACACACTAATTCCCCACCCATCCAGCTACAGAGTGAGATTAAAAAGACAAATAACCATGAAAACTAACATTCAATTTCAGGCTGAATCCTCCTTACATGCACTCATTTACTCCTTTTAAAAATGATTTTCGCTGATGCTTTTTAAAAAAATTGTCCCCAAACAATGCAAGGATCGCGGGGGTCCTTTATTCAGCAAGAAAAGAGAGGATCCACGTCTAATTAAACAAGGTAACTGAAGAATAAAACAAATGAGTTGTAAGAAGAGCTCTGCTGAGCTCTGTATAAATTGAGGGGTGCAGATTTTAAAATGATTTGTGCTATTTCCTACAAAGTGCTGCCAACGCAGAAGCCTCCAGCTGGCTTGCAACTTCCCACCAGGGAGGAAAGTCACTTTTCCAATGAGACCAAGCCCTCCCTTTCTTACCTTCTCGGCATGCCCTATAGCAACTACAAGAAGACAACCAGTCAGGGTTTCTTGAATGCTCAAGAACTGAGATTTCCCTGAGATCTCATACAGACTTAGGACTTCCGCTGGGGGATTGCATGCATATTGGGTGCATAACAGAAAAGTTGTCTGCTGATTTGGGGTATCCCGGGAGGCTTTAGAAATTAAAGCAAAGACAGTACTTCTCTTTAGAGATGAAACGCTCCCCTTCCCCCAAACTGCCCACTGAAGACTGAGCATGCTCCGAAAGTGAAGCAAAGGTAGAACAGCAGATGGTATGATAAAGAGCAAGCAAGAGTTATTGAGAGTGGAAGGGTCAGGCCTAAAATGGACACGTGGTGATTCTTCCAAGCTGGATTCTTTATCGTTTTCATGCCTATAGACAAAGTCTTGCCAGATTGAGAACTCTACTGCCTGCACCTACAATATACTTTGTGAACTATTAGGGAGGGGCTATCTTCACCCTCTTTTTCTCACACACAAGATCCAGACTGAGTTGCCTCTTATTCCTCTGATATGCACTTCTTCTCACCTGGGAATCCATCTCCTCATTACATTTCATCACAGGAAGAGGCTTGTAGATATCAGAGACCCATAAATACACACTCTACCCAGTCCCTTGCCAACCAACACCCACCTGCTTAACTCTCTTTAACTGGTCATCTGCTGGAGAAGAGATAACTTTATTCCCTCCTTATTTTGAGGCCTCCCTAGTTCTCATGTGTTCCTATTTAATGATATTGTGTTTAACCTGGTGCATATGTTGGAATATGTCGACCCTTCTTGTTTTAACCTCTGAAATCTATTTTTATTTTATTTTATTTGGTTTGTCAATTGCTTACAAGATAATAGGTATAAGTAAAAACATAGTTATGAATATATGGATACATATAAGAAAAATAAAAGAAACAATAGGACAGGGACGGTAGGCACATTGGTGCGCTTATGCACGCCCCCTACAGACCTCTTAGGAAAGGGGTGAGGTCAATCCCCTTCAAGGTGAACAAAATACAGTGAAACTAAGAGTACTCTCTAGGTATATTCTTCATTTTGGGATCCCAGAAATGGTTTCTAGTAGCCCAATATGGCAAGACATTTTTGCATTTCAGAAAAACCTGACCAACCACCTGGTGTGCCTAGTTTCAGATTTTGCCGAAAAATCTGTTACCAGCGAGGTAAACGCAGATGCTACTGGAGCCGCACAGAATGTGCTTACACACCAGCTGCACTGTAACTTCCTGACTGCAGGATCCCTAAGGTCCTAGTGCATCAATTCATGTGTAAATGGATATGCAGGTATCCATTTTTAAAAAATAAATAAATAGGCATTCCAAGGGACCTTGAGTTTATGTATAAACTGATGTAGGGAGGTGTCTGCTATTGTTTCATTCAGCCAATGCTAAGTACACTTAAACTAGATACCAGATGCAGCAAGAATGGGGAAATTAAATACTGTATATTTCAGCATTCTTAAACGCAAAGGATTTAGACAGATCAGAAATGGCAACTTCACATTATTAAAAGGTAACCTCGGTAGATTTTTTTTTCCTTCCTCATTAAAAAAAATGTATATGCCACTGTTCAAAATTGACATGTTTGCTTTTGAGAAAATAAGACGTATGCAGGGGAGAACTGGCTCATTTTTTCCCCTCTCTCTTTTTCAAAGGTGCTTTCCTTTTCTGTTGGACTCCTTTCTTTGTGGTGCACATAACCAGAGCTCCCTGTAAGTCCTGTATCATGTCTGGCCAAGTAATCAGCATTGTCACATGGCTGGGTTATGTCAACAGTGCCCTCAACCCTATCATCTACACAATCTTCAACACTGAATTTAGGAATTACTTCCGCAAAGTTTTGCACATCTTCTGCTAACTCCGCTGGATTCTTTGTCTAGAACTGAACCCAGAAGAAAGGAGAGTATATTGCACAGGGCAAAGAGCCAGACCAATTATTGTCTTTGCATAGTTTAATAAAACTTTATTTCTTATTACATAGTTGTGTGCTTCATTTTTTTTCACTCGATAACAATACTGCTCTCTGGACAGAAGTCCCTTCATATTTGGTGAGAATGCAAAAATGGCCTGAAGCCAATGCATTGTTTGTGAGACTTCATGATAATCTTCTAAGTTGACTGAGAAAAATACTCCATTTGGGGTTTACCATCTGTCCTCCATGCAAGCAGAGCATTTATTCAGAAAAGCATTTGTGATGGTTGCCCCACAATAATGATAGCATTTTTCCCCAAAGAAATGTGGATGTATTTTATGAGTGATGCTGTAAGAATTTATACATGTTTTGATGGCTCTGATAGAGTCTAGGGATTTTCCACCCCACTTGTAAAAATAATTAACCATCAGAAGATGGTGTATGTATGATGAATGATGAATCTTTTGCAAAGGACGTGACAGGTTAGAAAGTGAGAAAACAGAGATAGCGCCAGAAAAACAACCATGCTTGTCAGAGCTATAACAGTTTGTGCATTTTGCTAGCTCAGAGAGTGCTGGCCAGTATCAAAGACATTAATTAGATGTTTAATCAATTTGATCAAGCTCTATGTGCCATGGGATCAGAAAACCATTATTATGATGAGGATAATTTAGTCTGACTACAGCATGGCAAATATATATATCTATGTTTGCTCATCCTCTAGTCCTGAGCATACACAAGAATTAATACCGTAGTCATATTGTATTGATTTGGGAGAGGAATTTAATTGCCCCCCTTTGAAAATTCCCCAGAAAAAGTTATGATATTAATACTTAAAAATTGAATTTCTTGATACACCAAATTATTGGTTCATTGGACAGATATTTGCTATTCTACTGAGGGCACCTCTCTTCAGGAAAGTTTTTAAAAATCCTTTGGATTTTTGTTTGTATGCCCAAACTCCCACAGAACAAGTTTTAACTTTATGAAAATTCTGAAAACACAACATATTTAGACAATTGTGCATATTTTAATAAGAAATCCCTCTTATGAAAATTTAATCTAAATATCTACATATAAAAAAAGTATCTGGGAATTAAGGACAAAAAAACCCCCAAAGAATAAAGGCAACAGTCCCACACAAAACAGAAAATGAATATACTTAAAGTAATTAATGTGGTGCCCATTTGAGTAGGATCTTAGGTTTGAGAAGGTATGCAGGGTACCTTTCATACAGGAATGATTTGAGAGAGAGCAGATTGGTCTCCTGCTTAGATGTTAATAGTATTCCTTTCTGTTTCTCTTCATTTTGAAAGCAATAGAACATGAACCTCTTACGAGAGGTTGACCGGACTGCGGTTTAGCCAAATTGAGGTGTACTATCTCCATTGTTCAATATAGCTAGCAAATCAAAGCATTAGGAAGTAGCTGAACTCACCTTGGTGGCCCTGCAATTAAATACTAAAGAAATGGAAGAAGCTACAGTGTGTAAGAGATCTTATAACTATGCTTAAGGAAAGAAAATAAAATACAAATTCAGGTCTCTTATCTTCCCAACATGGGATGACTATACCAGATACTTCTGAGGACCTATTGGGATGTCAACATATGGGGTTGGTCGCCCTCTAGTCCAGGGGTCTTCAAACTTGTGGACTTCAACTCCCAGAATTCCTCCTCTAGTCATGTGAGCTCAGGAATTCTGCGGTTCTTAAACTTGCCAAGTTTGAAGACCCTTGCTCTAGTCCAGGGGTGGGCAAACTACGGCCCGTGGGCCACATCCGGCCCATTGGTCTGTCTAATCCAGCCCGCCTCTGAAAAAAATCGCTGGGCGTGGCGTATTGCCCTGCACCGCATGGCCCCCAAAGCTGCAAAACAGCGCGGAGCGCTCTCGGGGTAGGAAAGAAAAGAAGAGAGGCACACAACGCCAGCGCCCGCCTGGCCGATGCCTCCGCCGAAGGCGGCGGGAGCAGCAGACGGGAGAGCCAGCGGCAAAGTTTCCTAACTCGCCTCTCCATCCCTGGCCGGCGTGCGTCTCCCGCGCGAGGCACTTTCCCGGGCGCCAGGAGGAACACGCTCCGACTATTATTTGCGGGTCCTCTCCCCGCGCTTCCTTCCCCCACCCCTCCCCTCCCCTCCCGCCCAATATGGCAAAGGTTCAGGTGAACAATGTCGTGGTGCTGGACAACCCTTTGCCTTTCTACAACCCCTTCCAGTTCGAAATCACCTTCGAGTGCATAGAGCAGGGGTCCCCAACCACCGGGCCGCGGACCGGTCCCGGTCCGTGGATCACTTTGTACCAGGCCACAAAGAAATAAAAATAAAAAATAAAATAAAAATGGCGGCTTTCTTCGCCTTTGGTGAATGCTGCTGGGATCAGGGATCAAGAACACAAAGGAGGGAAGGGGAGGGAGGAAGCAACCAAAGCCTGTCCTGCTCTCTGGTTCAGCGGCTTTGGTTTCCTCCCGCCTCGTTCCTCTCTCAGTCGCTCTCTCGCTCCTCCACCAGCCCAGGAAGAAACTGCTTCAAAGAAGCCGGCAGGGTGGCTTCCTGTCGGCGCAGCTCCTCCGAAGCGCCCGTTCACCCCCACCCAGCCGCCCATGGTTTAATCCAGTGCTCCGTTCTGCCTGCCTGCCTGCCTGCCTGCCTTTGTTTCTGGTTGTTTCGGAGCAGCTTTGGCTGAGAATAATAACTATTCACCTTTTTCTCAGCCGAAGCTGCTCCGAAACAACCAGAAACGAAGGCAGGCAGGCAGAACGGAGCACTGGATTGAACCATGGGCGACTGTGTGGGGGTGAATGGGCGCTTCGGAGGAGCTGCGCCGACAGGAAGCCACCCTGCCGGCTTCTTTGAAGCAGTTTCTTCCTGGGCTGGTGGAGGAGCGAGAGAGCGACTGAGAGAGGAACGAGGCAGACACCCGAGGGATGAGCGGGAAGGATTCCGCCCAGCGGGCGGGCTGCTTGGAAGAGGCGACCCGGCGGCGCTCCGGGTTTCCCCTCCGCCGCGCGGCTCGGGGCCAGGCGCGAGCGCCCGAGAGGAAAAAGCAAGCCGCAAGTTGCTGGGAAGTTGCTCGGGTGCTGGGAACCGCCGTTGTGGTGAGCGGCTCGTCGGGCGCGTACGTGAGGAGGAGGGCTTTTAAAGTGCTGCCCGAGCAGGACCGCCGAGCTGGGAAATGGGGCACCAAGGCAGGGCAAGGCTCCACCAGCAGCGGCCAAGCTTTAGGTGGGCTTGGATGCCCCTGAGCGCGGTTTGCTGTTTGTTCTCTCCTGGGACTCGCGTTTGGAAAGCGTGGAAAGTAGTAGCAGGAGCAGCCGCGGTGTTACTTTTTCTCATATATAATATAATATTCTTATATATAATTTGCTGCATTTTATAATGGGCCCTTTATAATGGCCTTTTATAAAATTGGTTCGGCCCTCGAACGCAGATCTGATTTTCCATGTGGCCCCCGACAGAAATTAATTGCCCACCCCTGCTCTAGTCAGATAGGGATCAGATGAGCAGTATGATGGGGTGCAGTTCTGCTGCTGTACCTACAGTGGCTTTTTTGGTGCTCTTGATTGATGAGGGCAAACAAATATAAAGTCCTTCCTTCAAATGCCATTCACCTTCCCTTTACAATGTCTTACCAAATGCAGATTTAGGTACAACTGAAAATATACACACGATCGATTTATAAACACATTTCGGTGACTGGCCAGGAATATCTTCCACAAAACGGAAGCAATGTCTCTATAAAGTTTTTTCTTCTTCTTGGCTTAAACCCTTTTTAAATATCTGTTGTGATTTTAACACTCAAAAAGTGCTATTTTCAAACTTAGTCTTCTTGCTAGGATGCAAGATTCTCTCTCCTCAAGTGAGATGCTGAGGAAATACACAGTTGCACCTTTGCTTTTATTTTTGGCAGTACAAACAGCAAGCTGTAAATGTGGTGCAAATGTTTAATTATTTGATCACTGGGTTCCAGAAAGATGGCTGAGATATTTTTTTCAACTATATACTCAGAAGTATGAAAATCAAAATTATAAGAAAACAGCCATACCGTTCTTCCAACAACAGAAAAGGACCTATTTCCCCTTTGACTCACAAATAAATCCTAGAGAATTGATGGACTCCCTGGAACAAGACTTGAGACAAGGTGAAAAGAAAAAAGAAAAGATTTGTATGATGTTGGATGGAAATTACTGTTTTGATTCCATCAATTTACCATATCTGATGTTTTAAATTGCTTAAGCATCATCAAGTTAATGTCAGCTCTTAACAACCACATAGACTGACTTTCTCCAGGATGATTATTCCCAACCTGGCTCTTCAGATCTGCCAATTGTGCCTCATCACCATTGTAATCAAATACATTCATTTTATTGGTCATCCTCATCTTCTTTTTCTTTCCACCTATCCCAACAGTAAGGACTTTTCAAGAGAGCTGGTTCTTCATGTTTCACATATGATAATTTGAGCCTGATCATATGTGCCTTGAGTGAGAACTCTGGATTAATTTGTTCTATGATCCGCTTATTCTTGCATATCCAGTTTTCAAGTCTTCTGCATACAATAATACTGTTCAAAAGCTTCAATCCTTTTTCTATACTGCTTCTGATTTACAATATACCACAGGGTAATTTACCCATGTATTCTTGCAATCAGCTGTGATGTAATGACATCCTCACATCCTGTGACTGACAAATAAATACAATCGTTGCTGTTCCAGTCCCCAATAGGACAAATTCTACCATTTCACTGGTATAGCAGGCAATTCAGTAATGCTATTTATGCTACTCTGTATCGTGGTAGATTGTTGAGAAAGTCTAGCAGAATAACAGGATTGTAGTTTGAAGTCTACAGGGTTCAGAAGCATGGACCATTAGTTTAATTATTTAATACAGAGTTCCCCAACCTTTTCGGCTTTGTGGACCGTTGGGCAGGGGGGAGGGGATGGTTCCGCACGAGTGGCAGGCAAGGGCATGCATGCGTAGCTCCATTGGCTCAAGCAGAGGGCAAGTGTGCCAGCCATTGGTGCAAAGGAAGCATGCACATATGCGCTCGCCTCCTGGTCCACTTCTGCAGCATGGTTCCAAACAGCTCAAGACCCGGAGATAGGTCGTGGCCCAGGAGTTGGAGACCCCTAATTGGTCCAGCAAGTAACAGCATCTACTTGATCTGGATTGATCTTGAAAACGAAAGCAGGGTCATGGTACTTCACTGGGAGACCACAACAAAATCTGAGGAGAGAAAGGGATCCAAAAAAGACTGAAAGGAAAGGTCCAAACAGTTCTGTATGTTAACAAAGAAGACCATATGGATCTGTCCACATAGTTTTCAAATGCTGAATTCAACAAGGGAGATTTTAGCTTTGAATTTTTCTGCAAGACCTTCGAATCTAACTATTGAATAATTATTCTCTATAGGTATTCAAATGTTCCACATTTATCAGTGTAATAACTACAAAATGATACTTCATGATACTTCCAGTAAAGAAGAATTTTTATATTCTTTTATAAAGAATTTTTACCATATTGGAGAACTTTTACAGAGAACTCCTAAATAACACACACACACAAATAATTAATAGAATCAAGATTCCATATGTATTTTAATTAAGATTTAATAGACACCAGGAAACTAAATTTACTGAAAAGTAAAACTGTTTCATATTTAAACAAGAATGACAAAGACCTTTTGCTGTTATCATTATTGAAACCTCATCAGAAGAATCTTAAAAGGATGCAGACCCAGAAGCTGCTTTAAATAACATTTTCAAAATACTTCAAAGAATACCCATAATCCATCAGAGCAATTGAATATACCCATTTGTTTTATAGCAGCTTTGTAGAAATGCTTGAAAAGATCCATCAACTTCTGAAGTTCCCTTAAAACAGTGGAGTTCCTTGATGCTCTTGTCCCCTTAAGGTTTAATTTTTTGCTTGGTTAGAGAAAATTCATATGTTGGCCAGCAACATGCAAGTAATACTATGCCTTCACCCTCTCTGTGAAGGGTTTTATTTATGTTTTGTTTTGTTTTGTTTTATTTATCACAGAAGAATTGCTGGTCCAGCCAGTTTGCTGCACCACACAATCCATGAAATTGGAAGAAAGAAGGTTTTAGACAATAACTTTTTCAATCACATTATCTGTATCATGATCTTCTTCTGTCTGAACAGTTACTGCGGGTGACTGCCCACACATATGCTGATGGTCTTTCCAATCCTGAAAATGAGCACAAAAAACAGACTGTGAATTGGAAGCAATTATTGAGTGAAGTAAAAGTACAGCAACATACAGCAGGGGAAGGGAATGCTACCGTTACATAATGGTATGTGGGGATGACCTTGGGAGACAGGGCAATATCATGCCACCAAGGGAACAGTCAAATAAAAGGCACCTTAGCCAGTAGCAGTAAAGTGGGTGGGGCAAGAGATGCAGAAGAGACCCTCCCTAGTTTTGGGGAAGCTGGGGGGGTGGGGAGAGAGAAGTACTTTCAGACTTGCAATATTCTATTAAGGAAACCTTTTAATAAGGTAGAATTAGCTCATCTGGTCATACTTCCTGTTTGTAAGGCTGATATCAGTTTGCAAATCTGAAAATACTTCTCTTCCCACCCTTCCTCTTTGCAGCTTCCCAAACTAGGAAGTCTCTCTTTGAACCTCTTACCCAGTCCACATTCTTCCTGTGAACCAAACTGCCTTTTATCTGATCATTCCCTTGGCTGAA
The DNA here is from genome assembly GCF_049901735.1 of Notechis scutatus. Lineage (NCBI taxonomy): Eukaryota > Metazoa > Chordata > Lepidosauria > Squamata > Elapidae > Notechis > Notechis scutatus. Next base: position 236,180,835 of record NC_142009.1, read on the forward strand.
TCTTGTTGCCCTGTCTCCCAAGGTCATTCTCACATAGCATTACACACTTGATTTATTAATAAAGCATTACACACGATGACTCTCACATACTTGCATTCCCAAGTAATTCCTAAGCTCGCTTAGCAATTGGGTGCTAAAATCTTTGGTACGTTCCATCTTTCTTAAATACATATCCTAGACAAGTTGAAAAAAAGGAGAAAGCATGAACACCCAATGAAATTATCAAACTAAAAGAGAAATGTATTAAAATCCAAAATTAAATTGCACTAAATTGTAAAGGGCAGCAAAGCACCATATTTCTGAGTTAAACTACCCAATTAAAAAGACCCTGTAGTGGCAATGTAGAAAATCATTGTTATTCCAAGGAAGACATATTTTGATTTTTTTTTCCCCCATATCAACAAAGGTCTAGAAGTTTAGAGCTTATTCTGAGCTAACCTGCTTTTGTTTTTTTGCTCTTGTTTGCTGAATAAAGGAGAAAGGAGAGGGAATCTTCACTGCAAATCTGTGAAACTCTCAGACTTTTAGTTATCACTCAGAGTCAGATGCCACTCAGTCAATGTCAGGTCTTGCAATCTCATGACCACAGAAGCAGGACCATGAAGTCATGGTTCCAGGTTTCGATAGAAATCTTGGGGTGGTTGTGGTTTATTGGGAGTTTCTGCACAGAACTTAGCATTGGTTAATACTGTAATGTAAGCTGCTCAGAGATGCCTCATGGTGAGATGGGTGGCCAATAAATTTAATAAATAAATTAAATTGGGTACTATGGCTGCCCTTGGAGTATCTCTGCTGTTCCTATTATGGACCTCCTGACAGCTTGTAAGAGTTGGGGATCATTTTACTTGGTACGCATGCTTTATATGTTACCCTTTTAAGTTTGTTTCCTTGAATTAATAATACAACTTAAAATTGCTCATTGTCTCTGGATCCAAAAGAACCAATTGCTTGGGCATCTAATCATTGCTGAGAGACCCGCATTTCTAAAAGTGTTTTGCTTTTATAACAAAAGGTGAAAACCAAAAGGAATAAAAACAAGAGAAACTTCATCCTTCATATTTTTTAGAAGGGAAAATCACCCTTCTTTCTTGATTTAGTCTACGGCAGGGGTGTCAAACGCGATTTCATTGAGGGTCGTATCAGGGTTGTGTTTGACCCTGGGAGGGGCTGGGATGGGTGTGGCCAGCTCGACGTCTCGTGTCAGGGGGCACCTGTGGTGGCCCGAGCACTCTGCCAGCGAAAACAGGCTCCTGAACTCCGTTTTCAGCTGCAATGGCCTCCTGCAACCCTCTGCCTCCATTTTTACTGGCAGAGGCACCATGGGCCAGTCCTTTGCTGTTTCCAGAGTGACCCCGTGGGCTAGATCTAAGCATCCCGTGGACTGGATCTGGCCTGCAGGCCTTGAGTTTGACCCGCTTGGTCTAGGGATACAAAGTCTGGTCTACAAACCCAAGCAACCACTACATGGGATCAAAAATTGGGGTTTTCTTTAACTCTTTGCTAAACAGCTGGATTTTTCCAGCTCTAACCTAGTACTCCTAATATAATCATTGTTGGTTGCTCAAAAGTACTAGATCATACATGGGCACTTGCTTCTTCAGCTCTGCAGGACAACTGTATTCATAAGGGGTGTGATACCTTCCGTTGACAGAACGTTGAGCAGTAATTGACTTTATGGCAACCGGTGCATTCATTCATTGCCTCCCGGCCACAGTTTACACAGGATTGCTGTGAGATTGCAGGCAAAGAATACATGTTAAACGGAAGTAAAAGGAGGTTGCACATGATGTATAAAAAAAGAAGTTATATATAATTTCTGCCGCCCATGTACTGGTACAATTCTCTTAATACAGAAACTGGGCACTCTTCACAATGAAAACAACTTCTCTAACTTTTTTCTAGAATCAAAGATAGACCAAATTTATACTGATAATATGAAGTAGAAAATTTCATGTCTTTATCAGACTCTGGAAAGTATCTATTTGTCTCTGACTGTAATGGCTGCAGCAAACTGAGAAAATAGGACAACTTGCAGTGGACAAAAAAGCTCTGAAAAGCAAAAATACTATGTTACCAGCCATTCATGCATATATGATCCCATACACACATGCATTTGCAATTACTAGGAACTTTTGAGTGCCACTAATCTATGTTGTAAAAAGAAGATTTTTTAAAATTGTAATTTTATTAAAAATTGCAATTACAATGATAAATACAAAACTAAAAAATTAAAGAAAAAGAAACATTGAAAGTACAGAACAGAAAAATAGAAAAAAATAAGTATATACTAAGAGAAAAAGAAAATAAATATATAATGAAATTACTTCCCCCTTCCTCACAACAAGTATAAACAATTTTACTAACATCATCTTTGCTTAAAATACAACAAATAACCTCTTCTTCCCATATCCCATTTCTTCTCTATAAATAAATCCTTAAAATACCATCTACTTTTTAGCAAAGCCATCTTCAATTTGCCTTTTCTTCCCTGGAAATCCCAAGAATTGAGATTGCACAATGCAAAGTTGTTACCACTAGACCATAAAAAGGCCATCCTTATCCAAATGGACAGGAGAAAATGTAAAAAGGTCATATTTTTTTACAATAAGCATGCAAGCAGGAAAAAAAATATGAGGGTGCAACTGAATATGAGTACCGTATTATTACTTTTTGTCTCACGCTGGGGCAGGAACAAAAGCCTTCAAAAGTGTAGGCAATTTGGCATTTCTCAGTAGCTGTATGATTAAAACATTCTAACAGGAAAGATGTATCAAAGTCTAATGATTCTGAATTGTTAATAACAGAATGCGGAATGATGAATAGAGAATGAAATATAGAACAGCACGAGATTAAGGAACTGGCCTCAAGATAAGCCAGAACTTTTTTTAAGTTTACATGATTAATACCATCAATCTCTTATATTTGGGGTTTTATCATGATAGGAAACCTTGGGAATTTGGAAAAATATCATTTTGTTTTGTATTTCTAACCTGTCTGTTCAAACAGCTCATTCAAAACAAGAGGAGGAAGATGGATTTACAGCTCAATTAGCTTGCAACTCATATAATTGCTTAGGCATGATTGGTGTCTCTGTACAAGGTGAGTACAAGAAGGAATTGTGAATAAATTGCCCTGCTGCAAAGCATTAGAGAAATATGCAATGCAGAGAGATATATACTTGGTTTCAGACTCAATTGATTCACAATGATCAATACTAATTTGTTTGCACCTTCTGCCAATAAATTCTCTGCAAACTGAAGGACGGTGTCAGAGATTTCCCTCATTTCAGTGACTGTATGCAAAGCCAAGCCTCAGGGATGCAATCCAATGAAAACTTGTCATGGCATTCATAAAGAGCTCGGTAAATAGAGAAAGAAAAAAGGACTAGTAGAAAGGGAATAGCTGTGAAGCGGGAGACCTGAGATCAGATTAACTCTTCCTCAGAGGAATTTAGACTGACTCTTTGAAAAAAAAAATGTTCTGGGTTTTTTCCCCCCTCTATGCGGCTACTGCCAAAAAATATAAATAAAAGCACTTGGGGGAGCATGGTAGCCAAATTTCAAGGAAGATTATTTAAACATGGTTGCTCACCCATTTGGATAGGCAAACATAACTGGGGGGAGGTAGTCCTGCAAATAAGCTTGGCCCCATGCTGTGGAGAGCTTTATAGATAACCACCAGCACAATATAGTAAAGTCAAAAGCACACTGGCAACCAATGCAGTTCATGGAGCAAAGAAGTAAAATGTGTAGGTTGAAAGGCACTCATAATAGTCTGTACTGCTCCATTTTGTACCAACTGCAGTCTGCTCCCACCAAAGTGTTGGGGTATCACCTTCCGCTATTCATAAAGGCAATTCAGGGCACAGGCCACCCCCAGGTTCTCCCCCAGGGAAAGGCCCCAAAGCACCAGTTGGTAAAAGATCACCTTCTACCAGTTCAAAATAGACTGTAAAAAAACCACCAAGCCATACATTCCCATCTACCAGCTATCAGCGCACCACAATAATGGATGGTACACTGGCTTCTTCAAGACTTGGGAGCTAAAGGAAAGCGACAAGATGGATGCCAACCCTTTGTGGGAGATAAGTTGCTGTCTCAGGAACCAGGCCAGCTTAGCCACATCAGCATTAACATGCTCAATCTCACACCATTAGTCTGCTGCCACTGAGAAGCCACCATTCAGTATCAAAAAAAAAAAAAAAAAAGAACATGGAAATAGCTTGATAGTCCTTAGATACCATTCAGATTTAATCTTTGGGCTTACCTTAATAATAATTTCGGTTTTTCCATCAACATCTTCTGTATGCTGAAATAACTGACTCTGATACTGCAAAAATTGAAAAACAACATAAATTTCTTTTTACAAGTGCCTCATGCTGCTCTTGGAGGTATCGTTACAAAAAAGAGTTTTCTATTGGAAATATGGCTGTGTGGAGTGCTTGTATCATAAATATGAGTGAGGACTTATTTTATTTAAGTAATATTAAGGACTAAAGATACATCAAACTATATATTCTGTGTACTAAATTATACACTATCACTTATCTTTTACATAGGAAAGAAATGTTTGAGATAAAAGAAAGAGCTACATATATTTCAATTACTTCACAAATGTCTTTTGATATCGTGCTTAGAAACAAAGAAACAAAAACCCACAGCTGGAAATTGCACACCTGTAGCTTTGCTAGTCCAGAAGAAGAAGGCTTTGCAAAGAGAAGATAAAGTTTGTAGATGTTAGTAACCTCCTTCCTTGCCCAACACTTCATGTCTGCTGCCATTTAGGTCCCCACATCTCTATACTGACAAGAAATTCTGTTGTTTCTTTTGGTTTGTTATCTGCAAGCTAGCTCAACTATTTTGGGGGCCTATTTGGAGACTGTCATTATATTGAACAGATTTGCATTCTAATAGCAAAAAAATTCTTTAAAAAATTTCCATGTGATCATTTTTTCTGCGCTCAAACCGTTCCCTCTCACATTTTCATAGAAATAGAGAACAGCTGGAAGAGGCCACAAGGATCATTTAGTCCAACTTTCAGCATCCGTGAAAGATAGCTGTCTAATCTCTACTTAAATGCCTCAGGGAGTGGGAGACCCACAACGTCCACATGTACACCGTTCTGCTGTATGGATTTAAACACTGTACAATTTCCCCCAATATTTAACAAATCTAAGCAGCTGCAATGCTTACACATTAACCAATTCAACCAATTCAACATTTGTTGAAATCACTACATACCATACTCTCTTTAACAATAGGTGGTGATATATATTTTTAAAATAAGTAATAGGCACAAATCCAAGAATGCAGACGTAAAATGGCAGGTATAATTAGCAATAAAAGCCAACTGACATGTCCCAGCAAAGGATAGTTCATTGAAACTATTGGTACCTTCTTACAAAGCTCTCTGCACTAAAAGCAAATTGATATTATAGAAAATAAGAAATGTTCAGCACCCAGATTTAGTTCTGACCATAGCATATCTAACATTCAATGTTTCTTTCTTTCTGAGGAATAGTTCTTAACTTTTATTAAATGGCTAGAAACCAATGTAAAGATATTCCCAGCTGCCTCCAATCTCAAACACTATGAAAGAAAGTCCTTACATCTTTAGATGTTTGAGTAAGAATTAAATCTTACTCAAACATCTAAATAAAAGAGCGACCTATTGAAGCAACTTAACAGCTGTAAAGCAGTGAGCTTAAGCCAACATACATGGTGATCAAGTGACAAATATGTTCTTAAGGACTGCCTTGGAAGAGGAAATAATGCCTAGCCAAGGGAGAACCCAGAATCATCTGGCCTCAGTCAGAAAGGAAGTAAAGTGAGCATCTTTCCTAGGCAGCAGGTGAAGTACAGTTGTTGAAATCCATGCCTCCTCCCTCCTAGGTCCTAGAAAGCCCAAACAAAGAAGGCTCCAGGAATTAATGCAGAGAAAGCACTTGAGGACAAGAGTGGGTGGACACAGGGCTCCTCAGGTGATTCATCTAAAAGCACTGCGGGGGGAGAGAGAGATGCCCGGCTTGGTGGCTATATAAGCAGGCTCACTTTCATTCCCAGCACTGCTTGTAACTGAACTTGTGCCTTGCCTCACCACACTGTGAATTCTTAACTGAGCAACTGAATTCTGGATGCTCCTCGACTTTGCCACTTCATTGCTCCTTGAACTCATCATTTGGAGAATCTAGTTTTGACCCAAGTTACAGATATAATCCGTGTTTGTAGCAAAGGCCTTTCCTTCTCTACTTCCCTCCTGTCTCGAGTCTAGATCCGACACTGCCCAGCCTATAGAATTCATAACTTGCTACTATAAATGAAATAGACATGATTTAATACTTTCGATAGAAAACTACTGATAATTTCTAATTTCTAATGTGGTTGCAATCCTAATACTATGGGGAGAGCCCTGGTGGTGCAATGCTTAGAATGCAGCATTGCAAGCCGACTCTGTCCACAACCAGGAGTTCAATCCTGATGGGGCTCAAGGTTGCCTCAACCTTCCAACTTTCCAAGGTCGGGAAAATGAGGATCCAGATGGTTGGGTGTCATATGCTGACACTGAAAACTACTCAGAGAGTGCTGTATAGCAGGGGTCTCCAACCGTGACAACTTTAAGCCTGGAGGACTTCAACTCCCAGAATTCCCCAGCCAGCTTTGCTGGCTGGGGGATTCTGGGAGTTGAAGTCCTCCAGGCTTAAAGTTGTCAAGGTTGGAGACCCCTGCAGTGTATAGCACTATGGAGCAGTAAACAAGTCTAAGTGCTATTGGGTATTAATGTATAAAGTCTTCCAGTATTTAGGATCATGGCATATAAAGAGATTCTCCTCCTGTAAATTCCTCTCAGTACCCTAAAATAATCTTTGGAAGGCTTACTCTGGATATTCTCCAATGGTGTAAATAGACCCTCAATAGTGTGGTAGGCCTGAAAGATTTTCCACTGTCTTCTGAATGACAGAGAAACATTTTTATTCTTGCAGAATGTTTAGCAATGTGTTACTTTATACACTACTGTGATATTTCAACTTCCTTACTACTGCTTGGACTGTTGTTTGATTGATTGTTGTTTGATTGATGTTATTATCTACCTTATTAATTTTATTTGACTCTTTTATGTAGAAGCTTATTTACAGTATATGTCACTATAAACTATTTTGGTGATGTTTAATTGGCAAATGGTATATAAATTGCACAAGGGAGGCGCAGTGGTTAGAGTGCAGTACTGCAGGCTACTTCTGCTGACTACCAGCTGCCTTATATTTGGCAGTTCAAATCTCACCAGGCTCAAGGTTGACTCAGCCTTCCATCGTTCCGAGGTGGGTAAAATGAGGACCCAAATTGTTGAGGGCAATATGCTGACTCTGTAAATGGCTTAGAGACGGCTGTAAAAGCATTGTGAAGTGGTATATAAGTCTAAGTGCTACTGCTATAAATACTTTAAATAATTAAGTAAATAGTACTTTTTATGTATCTATTATGCATTTTAGAAGAGTTTCCTTTAAGCTGTCTCAGATCTGAAAATATTTCTGTTTGAACATAAATCCTAGGAGTTCTAATTATTTGGGTTATGTTGCTCTGAATGCAATAGAAGAAATCCAACACATTGTTTTAGAATGTATACTGCAGATCAGAAAGGATGCTACCAAAAGCCAAAATCACTATATGGTTGCCACTCTGAAATTCACCAAGAGAGACTATAGTAATGACTACATCCATATCGTCACTGTGCCATGCACCGGGGGTGGGAGTTTTTCTCTTTCAACAGTGTCAAAAGCAGCATAGGTAGTTTTAAAAGATGGCTATAAGACATTTGGGGCTAAGATGGATTCTTTTCTTGAAACCCTATTTATTACCTCTTTCCTTTCTGCATCAGCTTGAAGTTTTGCTTGGGAAACAGCAGCTTCTCTGTAGGAAGAGCTGGCCTGCTTAGCTTGTTCGATCAGCGTCTTCAGCTGCCGAGCTGTGTTAAGCAGAGAATTGACAGTCTCCTCTAGGTAAAGCCAGTTCCGTTGTTCTGTCATTTCAAGTCCATTCATCACAGAAGAGGACATTGTCTTAGTGGGGGTAGCAGGTGGCACCGCCAGGGCAGGGAGTGAGGTCAACACTAAAAAAACCAAAAACCCAGAGAATGAGGTTGATCCACCAGTAACTCTGCTTCAAAATTGTCCAGATCCATCCTCTTTTGCCTTTGCCTAGTTGTCATCCACAGCCAAGCAATTTGGTTGTGGTACAGAGCCTGGCAGCAGATTAAGACTCTTAGTTCCATTCGGTTCAGAAATCAATAATTTAAGATGCTGCCACTGAGTGTTTCATCACAGTAAAGTACTGGTAATTTCTGGTTGCATTACAAATCGCCATTACAAGAACATTTGAATATTTGAGATTTTCAACGGTTTCTCTTTTATGCAGTAGCTTTTTTTTTTTTTTTACTAGCCCAGGGATCCGGAAGCAGGACGTATATGCTTTTAATACATCTTAGAACTGAAGCAAGCCATAGTGCCAAGCAGACTGTAACAATTGCAGTGGACCCTATCAACAGTTTAACATGGAAGTCTCCAAACTTGAGTTGAAGTCCTCAAGTCTTAAAAGTTGCCAAGTTTGGGGACCCCTGGTTTAAAATAACCAACCAGCTTTATGGATGCCACAGATTCTTTTAGCTATATCCAAAGTCAATAGGCTCCCAAAACTCCAGAGGACCAGCACAAGTCCCTTTAGACTTTAGGCATCCCACGCACAAGCACACAATGGGTAGCATTCAACAATTGTTTTTCACACACTTCCCCAGGTCTTCTCCTAGTCCTACTATTCATTCTAGACCACGATACTTTCTGAGCCCTAGTGCTAAAGAAAAGTTTTAGTGTCTCCTGGCCCTTGGCTGCTTCCAGTAGTTCTATTTCCACCACCAACAACAAAAACACACCTCCCTCTCACTCCCAGAACAACTTCAACACACCAACAACTCTGCCACAACAACATACACACCGCTGCTGTTCTCTCAGCTTTTCTACCTGCTGGTTGCTGAGGAGCTGGGTTGGCCAGGGAGAGGTCTTAAAGAGGCAGGGCACCATCAGCCTAGATGCTAGCCAACTTTCAGGAAGTCTGGCCTCTCACAATGTACTAATGAAATCCACCTCCTTAAGGGAGGGCAGCAATACACACCCCACGTATTCAGTTGTGTGTTTTTTTCAATCTTTGCAAATCCAGTTCTTCTAGTTTTCCACCAAGTCAAAATTTGTGGGAGCTACTAAATCTATGTAGAATGTTTCTTTCTTTCACTACTTCTCATAAGTGGTGGTGGTAGTGGGATCCAGGACTGAGGTGGAATCCAAGATTGCAGAGGGATCCACAATACCTGGCACCTGAGAGGCAGATGGGACAGACTGAGAGGCAGTCACTGCTCTGCAGAACACTGGAGAGAAATCCTCATGCAGGGTCAGGCTGGGTTAGAATCAAGAGCAAAAAGATGGTGAATATCAGTTAGGGCAGCAGAGGCCATGGAAGGTGGGGGGGCCAAAGGGACATAGATGTAGGGGTGAAGTAGCCCTCTAATTATTCCATCACTCTTGCACCCTTATCTTGTCAAAATCTTTCTAAAATCTCACTGTATTCATGTAGGAACTATTTGTTATACCATACTGTATAAAAATACAATATGGTATAACTAACAGTTTCATGGCATCTCTGTGTGAAGTTTTCCACCTCCTCCTAAGCCAGCAATTCATCTCTAAACCAAGGAATTAGATTGTGGGGGAAGGGCTGGGAGGGTTTGGAGCTATGACCTAGATATTCCCAGAGAATCAGTGTTCTTGGTCAGTCAAGAGAGCTCCATTAACTTTTCAGAACAGGTCAAATCAATAGTCCCCATCCTGAGGAAACTGAAAGCTATGAAAACTGTACCTGAGCTGGCAGCGGCCTTAACACAACCACTATCAGGTTATAATGGTTCCCATCTCCAAATCCGCAACCATCTGGCCTGTGTAGAACAACAGCTCTAGCATAACATAGCACTTGGATTGGATCCTTGACAGTGCTGCATTCACAACCAAGGTTATTTTCATCCCTCCATCTATAATTCCCACTCTTTTCCTCCTACATGAGGACATCAGCAGAGGACCTCAGTAGCACCCTAGCACACCTACACCACCCAGGTGATTTACTATTTTCCCGAAATATGCGTGTATTTACTTCCATGCAGAAAAGTCCTGAAGTTATATAACTTAACAATGTGGGGATTATTTTAGAGACAAAAGAAGACTTACCAATTTTGGGGTGAGAAGTTGGCAAAGCTGCTTCGGGGAATGAGGAGATCTGACAACTGTCTTGATAACTTGGATAGTGAGGCTCTGGATGATTGACCTGACAAGGTTGCTGCTGAAGGCTTGTATCTTGCACTGTTGAGAAAAGTCAGAGTCTAAGGGAACCGGCTCGGATGTTGCATCTTGGAAGTTCACAAAAGGTAAGAAGACATTAAGGAAAATAGGACACTTCTGGAAAAGGAGTTTAGCAAGAAATATTGTTTCTTACAAGATCAAAATGTGCTCAAAGTTCCTGCATTTACTGTTTAATTGAAATAGATTTCAGCTTCAACATTAATGATTAAAACTGGAATCAAGGGAACTGGTAATCTCAAAATGAAAATACCAGCGAGATGGTCAGAAATAAAATGATTTTGTGATACATAAATCCACCCCACCACTGGGTAATTTAAAAAGAAGCACGCAGTACTTATCCTTAGGCAAGACAATGTGTCAAGGATTGCAGACTTGTATGTATTCGTGAGGGGTTTCTCCCTCATTCTTTGTTATAATTTTAAAAATGCCTCACATAAAAGATTCCTAATAATATTTAAATCTATATTTTACCCATAAAGGAGAATATTGTACCTCAGGGTTCAAAGGAGGGGACCTTGGTGCTCTCTGAGCTTGGTTGTTTTCGGCAGACATTTCCTGCACCAATGATGTTACCTAGTTTGGGTAATGAAACATCTGCAAGGAAACAATCCAGCTCAGAGAGGGCCCCTTTTCCAGCTGTTTAAAACATGCCTATATTTTGAACGTAATGCAATGTATTAAGTATATCCCCTTGGGTGGCTTTTTTGCAAACAACCTTTTTGGACGGTGTTAAGCCATTCTTAATCATCTAGAAAAACGAACACGTCCTAAAACAGACAGAGAAACAGCCCATTAATACAATTCTGTCTTGTGAGGATTTATCTTTATTTATTTCCCTCCTTTATTATTTTTATCAATATTTCAAGTTGGAAAATAAAGCCAATGTTCTTCTTCCTCCTATTTTCTCCACAAAAAAACAATCCTGTGAGGTTGGGCTGAGAGAGAATGACTGGTCTTCAGTTATCCAGCCAGCTTTCATGCCTAATGAGGGAGGGACTAGAACACAATCTCGTTTCTAACCTTAAACGCTACACCAGGGGTGTCCAACCTCGGCAACTTTAAGACTTGTGGACTTCAATTCCCAGAATTCCTCAGCCAGCAAAGCTGGCTGAGGAATTCTGGGAATTGAAGTCCACAAGTCTTAAAGTTGCCGAGGTTGGACACCCCTGCGCTACACCATTCTGTTTGCTTTATTTGTTTTCTTCTAGCCTGTAACAACAACAACAACAACAAACAATAAAGAAACCTAGATGAAAAGATGAAGAAAAATCAAAAAGCTAGCTAGACCAATGAGCAATCATATTTAATTTGACATGAGAGGATGAAGATTTATTTGATCATCCGAATGCATGGGGGCATTACAACAGCAGCGTTAGACCAAATAACTCCACCCAAGGGAGAGAATTAAAGGAAACAAGCCCAGTGGACAAGAGTGGCAACCAGAAGCAAGAGATGTCAACTTTAGGCTATTTGCAGAGGCAGCATTCTCTGAGCTCTCAGGACAAGGAAATTGCCGAACAAAAACAAAAGTGTGTGTGTGTGTGGGGGTAGTGGATTATTGTGCCCTGCAATAAAACAAAAAGAATCTCGGGAGTTAGCAAAACAGAAATAAATACACACTGACTGGACCAATTGGCATATGAAATAAACCGCCTTCCAAGAGCAAAATCAAACATGTGACAGAGCATCAGGGCATATTAAGTCCACTGTCCTACAATTTCATCTAGGGCTAAAGGTATTGCAAAGAACAGCTAGAGATATATTGTCAGTGACCCTGAAGATCTAGAAAAGAAGCTCAAGAACAGATGGTGGTTTCATCCATCTTTGCAGCCTAGGGAAGAGGGCTGAAAACTAAATACTGCAGATTACTGAAGAGCTATGCAAGCAACATCAAGAGAAAAGGTCCATTATTATCTGGGCGATAAACTGTTGACTTGAAATGGATTGCAGCTCATAAAGATTTGTAAATAAGTCTTTAGCCAAAGCTGTGTAAACTTGATTGGAAGAACTTTAAATTGAGGGCAGATTAAACCCTGAAGTAAGATGTAGGATTAATTCTTGTGTGATCTAGAAGGAAGTAGAGTGAAGCCTTAATGGTGCCTATTAAACTACTCAATAGTAAAATCAGGAAGAACATTGGCCCATAAAGTTCACAGGCTTTGTTGTCTATATCCTAATGCCAACAGCATAGGAAATAAATAAAATGAACTTAAATGTTTAATACAGGAATGCAACTGAAGTTTAATAGGTATAATAGAAGCAAATGATTTCCAGTATAGAAGTAAAACCACTGAAGAATACCATCTATTCAAAAGGAACAGAAACAACGAAAAGGGAGAAAGAATAGTACTTTATGTAGCAAGTATTCACATCTGTTCAGAAATCCAGGTAAACAAACTTTGTGGCATCATAGTCAGCTCTTGGGTTAAAATAATGGAAGAAGCAAATAAAAGCAATATTGTAATAATGTCTATTATTCTTGCCCAATGAAGGAAAAAAATATGGATGCTGTTTTAGAAAAGCAAATTGCAGATCTTTCAAAGCAAATTGCAGATCTTCACCCTGGCAGCCCAAAGTTGTTGGAGCGTAAGAAGGTTATTGGAGAGCATGATGGATGACTCTTGGAGATGGCTGTGTCCCATTGGAGAAGTCACATCCAGGGGGTGGGGGGAAGACCAGGTTCAAGGGGGAAATGCATGATGTAATTTAGTATTGGCTGCATCCAGCTTACGCCAACATGGCCACTTCTAATAAATCAATTTTCTTTTTTCTAAGATGCGGCTAGAGACTTTTGATTTGAATGGGGGTGGATTTGCTGGAGCCCTGACAGCCATCTTGTTTTGGCAATGAGTCAATCAGATCATAGTAGGATTCATTTATTGATATCATGTATTGAAGCTGAGAGGACATTTGTCAATGTGTTACATGATCAAGTTGGTTGGGTTTTTTTGTGTTCTTTCATTTAGTGAGCTTGTAATAAAATTAAAGTAATGGTGCAAAGAGTTGACTGGTCACCCAGAAAGCGATGTAAAATAGTAGTATTAAGTGAACAAGGCTACAGTTATAAAGAAATTAGAAGAAAAATTGGTGGAAACTTAACCAAAGGTGGCATTTCTACATTTCTGAAGAGGTATAAGGAGACTCAGTCATTACAAAACCACACTGGTAAAGGCAGGAAAAGGTGTACAACAGCAAGTGATGATCGAAAAATTAAGACTGCCTACGTGACAGAAGAAAATCATTTGGGTGTATACAAGATGAAATGGTGCAATGCAAAGTGAAGTTGAGTGCAAGGACTGTTTAGCACAGACTGCAGGAATTTGGCTTAAAATCTAGAATTCCACAAAAAAAGCCACTTTTATCTCTCCAACAAAGGTTGAAAAGACTAAACTGGGCTAAAACCCATGTTATCTGGACAGAGGAACAATGGGACTGTTATTTGGAGTGATGAGACCAAGATCTCCTGTTTGGTAGTGATGGCATAAAATACATAAGGAGACACGTTTCCCAAAAGGTTTCCACAATTTTGGCCACTACTGTAGATGAGCCCAAGCAGAACTGCAGAGCCATCTCTCTGGATTGTTTTGATTTAAAACCCTGCCTTGGAGGGTTTGGGGTCAATAGCTTAAATGGCCCTTTCCAACAATATAATCTGTGGTTCATTCCTGAGGCTGGGCAATTGATTGAAGCAACTGCTTTGCACTGCAATCTCATACACCTGTATCCAAGAATAAATCCCACTGCACTAATCAATAGAATTTTCTATTTTTGTGCTATTAATCACATTTTTTTATCTTCTTTCGTCACTGCCTGATTCCTCCTTCTAAAATGTAGGTTTAAAGAAGTATCCCAATCATATATGGATGTGGATTTGTCTTACTCACCAGTGGTACCAGTGAAAACATCACCTTGGGATGGACTTTCTGAGATAATAGCTGTGGCCTCCACAGCTGCTGTACGATCAAAGGTCAAAGTGCCCGAAGTTGTAATCTGTCCTGAAGGAGTCACAGTGACTAAAAAAATGATGAAAATATTTTCAGAATTAAGTAGAATGCTAATACTTAGTGATCAAGGGATCTCCCCAGTTTTGTTTCTAACCAACAGAAACACCCCACTGAGCTTTTAGATATAACTGTCCAAGAACAATCATACTTTTTCTCTGACTGAAAGAAATGGAGCAAGCCAAATTAATAAGGCTAAAAGCTTCCCAGTTTAACACAATAAAGAGACAGCTCGGGGCAAAAAAGAACATATTTTATTAAGATGGAAAGCAAACATTAAAATTAAATACAGAGGATAAGACTTTAAGTAATATTTGCAATGTTGATGTTATTACTCAAATTATAACCATCAGCTAGTAAATAAAGATCAAACAAGGATTAAGGGCACCAAAAGAGAAATTTAAGATGATTTGCAATTTATACTAAAGTGACAAAGATGAAAAGGAGGAAAGGCTGTTTCTTACAAAGTGTACAATGACCACTGAACATTGAATTGTTTTTGAAATGGATTTTTTTTGACATTTTAAAAACAATGTTAAATGACTGTTAGGATTCATTTGTGAACATTTGGAGCCCTTACATGTGGTGGCAGCAGTTCCAGGAAGCAGGGTGATGTTTTGGGGAGAATCCTTCTTCACTGGAGTTGTAGGCAATTCATTCTCTTTTTTTCTTCTTTTATAGGGGACAAACAGTCTTATGGGACCACTCTGATAAAGAGAAAGCAACCACTGTCAGAATATGGCAATAATTCTTTCTGGAGATAGAATTAATGTTTGTTCGTTTTTTGCTAGTTGAAATAATCTAAACTTTGTATCAATTGCCTCAGCAAAGAAAATAAAAGTGACATCTTGACACAATGAATCTAACACAGGATCTAAAAGATTTCTATACTGCAGACAAAGGATCCCAGTCCAAAGCCATTCACACCTATCTTCTTACATCCACATTCTGATAAATATAAAATCCTTTCATTATAAATATTATCAGACAACTAGCTAAATGCTCAGTTACTACTGCTGTCATGCCTTACATGAGAAACTTCAATAATATTCAATATATTGAACATTATTGAATAATATATTGAATAACATATTGAATATTTCAATTTAAATAATATATTATTTTTATTCAGTAAAAAGGACAGCTCTGATAATGTACTCCAAATTATTTTCATTTCATGTTAAGACTACAGATTCTTTAAAGGAACACAGTGTTAGTGAAATCTGAGAATTTTAAGGGCCCAATGTTTCTCTAAGACTAGTTTTTCATGTACTGACTCTGAATTTCCCCCCAATGAGCTACTTTCAAGTGTGGTGGACTACAACTTCTCTCACTGCTTGCTCTGGGTCTGATAGCTACTGCAGTTTAACAAAATATAAAATACTGTACGCTGATTGGTTACAATCGACAAGAAGTGCAGTTCAGCAAATTTAGAGTACATCTGGATAGGGAAGCGATCTGTTTTACTGAAAGAGTAACGTTTTCCTTTTAATGCTTCTACACTGCGGAGTCAACTTTCTCTTGAAATTCCTGCCTGCCAATGCCTAGTACCTTTACAATAATGACCAAACATCATGCCAAATATTTATTTATTGCTAGCACTTCTATGCCACTTCAATCAGAAAAAAACTGCCCAATAATAACGGGGTGTGTGTGTGTGTGAGGGTGCGTGTGAGATGGATTTCTAAAAGGGAGAGAGAGCCTTTCTATGTTTGGAATATCCTTCCCAGAGAGACTCAAGTGGCACCCACAATGACCTCATTTCAGTGTCAAATGAAGACTTTTTTCAATTTCCCCAGGATCTTTAGGCTGCAGTTTAAATCATATAGTTTTAGATTTTGGTAACTGCTCTGCTCAGAGGTGGGATTCAACCGGCGATACTACTGGTTCGGTGATTATGTTTTGCGCGCGCATGTAAAATAACCTTAGGCTGTGCCACCCAGACAGCTGAAAAGCGTTGTGCGCAGGTGCGCAGTGTTCGAAAAGCCTCTTTTCCCCTGCTTTTTCAACCTCCACTGTGCCGCGCAAAGCAGCTGAGGTTGAAAAAGCAGGAAATAAAGGACAGCCAAGAGCCCGGGCGGGCAGGTGGGCTAAACAGCAGCAAACACAGATTCTGTGTCTGCTGCTCTTCAGAGCTACCGGCTCTATAGAACCGGGCAGAACCAGTAGCATCCCACCCCTGGCTTTGCTGCTGCCTAGTTTGTAGGCGCTTTTACTTTGAATTTTACTTGATTCACCTGATAAGTTTAAATTTGAATTGTTCTTTTTTTATTATGAAAAAATGACTATAAATGGATTACTGGGTTGTTTAAAAGGTTAATAAATAAATCTAATCCATCTAATCACAAAATAACGTAAGCAGAGAAAAACCCATGATCAATAACATTACAACAGAATTCCCAGTACCCATAGCGACAATCTCTCTATTCCATAGGTAATTTTCTTTTACTCCTGAGTCCCTAAAGGCTCTGCAGAATAATCAGATTTCCAATAAATTCCAAAACGTAGTAAGGAAAGAAGCCAATATCATGGAGGTGGGGGAAAGTAAACTGTTCAAGAGGAGGGAAGTTCCCACAGGGAATGCTAGTTTCTGAGTGCCCTCTCACCATACCACAAACATTGAGTTAAACCCCACAGATTTTTAAATACATGTTTAAAACAACCAGTGGATGTTTATTGTTCATAATCTACTACTCAAACTAAGTAAAATCTGATAATAATTTGTTTTATCTAAAAGCCTGCTACTGCAATACTTAAGAGGAGTATATCAGTTGGAAGTAGTGATAGGATCCTATTTGTTTCCTTGCTGCCCTTCCCTGTCTGACAAAGGAGCTTTCAGGCCACTGTATTTAGAAATCATCTCTGTGTGATAACCAGCATGTAATAGTTCGGCACATCATCAAGTAATCCAAGCAAGCAGTTGTTACGACTCACCAAACTCATGTCATCACAACACGCAGCGCAAGTGCATGAGGCCGCATGGGGATTTAGTATTCCATCCTGGAATAGAATTGATGGGAAAGAGCAGTATTAGGAATCTTACATGCACAAAGATGGCAAGACATATTAATTCCCACAATGGAAGAATGGATGGTAAAGATGATAAAGTTGGAGAAGGTGGCAAAAGTTTTAATGAAAGAGAAGAATCTATGTAGTGTTGTTGTCACTTGGAAATTGCTTCTGGACTTTGTGCTCGAAACTGAGGGGGGGGAAATGAAACTTTGAACTTAGGTTTTGATAACCAGATTGACTTTGTTGTTATGGTCTGAAATGTAAGGCAAAAAGTTAATGTTGTAACTTTTACAGTGTGTATTATACTGCACTGAAAAAAGTTGAAAGTCACTACTTTTTTTTCTTTCTCTTTGAAGTTCTCTTCTTTCTTCTCCTTCCTTCTTCATCATTCCTGATTTTTTTGTTTCTATTTGTATTTATTTTATAACAAACTTTAATAAAAACATTAAAACCGGAAAAGAGCAATATTAGGTTGAAAAAACTGACACCCATCCAGCATTAACACAAAGAAGCCCTTCCTAGCTCTCCAAGCACTGACAGCTTGGTTGGCACACTGCTTTAAAGTAAAACTAACCAACTAATCTAGTATCCTATCTTGTGATCCTGTCCCCTCACCTCTGTGTCTACCACTGTCATGCATACATTCGCCAGATGTGGTAGAACCACAAATAATGCAAATAGGGAGCTTTCTAAAGTACAGGCAATTTATGAAATGGTGTCATGAAATATAACTGTGGTGAAAAGAACACTGGATATGAAAGGATGCTACTACCAGAAACTTTACAGTAGTTAGATTTTCTTTTCTTTTCTCTCATCTCCCATGTTCAATATATTGCTTATTAAATCCTTCTCTTTTCCTGTGTTTTAAGAGAATAAAATGCCGGATATTTATATATGCATAAAGGGTGTCTTACTAAAGTTTTCCATTGCTTCTCTGACTCCCACATATATCTTCTAGTAACTTTTATCCTAAGCTTGCTGGAGGTCTTCTCCATTTTCAAGAAATACATTATATAAACATAAGTACAAATACAGCACATGATGAAACTCTTTCAAATGTCATAGTCCATTTGTGTTGATTTAGGAATCAATCCCACTGAATTCAGTAGGACTTATTGTGGCATATGTGACAATAGGAAGAGAAAGATGCTAAGGAATCTTACATGAATAAGGCACTGTATTGGCCTCCCAGCATAACGGATACTTCTTTTCCAGTCTTTGCTACTGGCTCTTCCAGCCATAGCTTCAAATTCAGTGGGGCTGTACCAGTTGTCCCCTTGCTTAATACAGCGACCTCGACCACCTAGTCCAGGATAAAACAAAGCAATAACTCCTGCTTAATAATTGCTTTATACAAATGAGGCTCAGAAGAGTCTACGAAAAGCTTTCCCTACAAGCTGCAGACTAACAGTTCCCTTCCCACTAAAAAAATGCCTTCCCAATATACTCTTAATGGTTTTGCAAAATGGAGCCTTCACTTTCATGATGATATAAGTGCCAATTTTCCTTTCCCATTCACAGCTAAGCGCAACACTGAGATGAATAACATGCAGGCTAGAAAAGAATTTCTTCTGGGCCCTTCATCCACTTTTAATTGCTAACATTGTTAATGATTTGGCCTGCTGTGTATAAATGAACTTGATATGAAACATGTACCATATATAGAAACATGAGCAAGTAGCTATCATTTAGATGGCTTGATACATGCAATGACTTGTATCCAAGTTAGTATTTTCTCCCTTTGCTCTCACAACAGACTGGGTGGAATTGTGGAGGACAGGAGAACAGTGAATATAGGCAGGGAAATTCTTAAGTTATATTCCACATTTGCACTGCTATCCAATTTAAAAACAGATCCTTTCATAACTCTAAGATTGACTTTGCTCCAAATTTATTGAAAAATTTAACTCTGAGTAAAAATCAATGTTTAATCTTAGCAGGTTAAAATTTTTGGTGGGTTCTTAATCACTCAGATGGATCAGAAAAATATAGCCTAAAATTCCTCACCTGAACCAAGTCGGTTTTTGTACAATATCCCACTGATATTTCGACATCGCACAGGCAGTTCATTATCATACACTGAAGGGTCCCAGTTATATTTTGTCCCACTTTTTTCTTGACCAGATGTTAACTGAGTAGTGGGGGACTGAGATCCTTCAAATAAAAGGAAAGGTAAACCAAGTCTTAACATACATTAGATTTGAATGCCAAAACTGTGGTCCTTAAAATGATAGGTAGACAATAAAAAACCAAAGAGAACAACTTATTCCTTTAATAGTTAAAAGAAGAAAAATGAATATTAAATCCTTTCTAAATAACAAATCAATTGCCTGATTTTTGAAATATGGAATCCATGTAGAAAGGATTTACATTGTCATTATCTGCTATACTTTTACTATTCTTCTCAAGAAACAATAGCACTGATAAGGAAATATCTGCATCTTATAAATTCCATGTCATCTCCATACCTCAGCTATTACTGAAGCAACACAGGATGCTTACTTGTTTATTTCTTTACTTAAATAATAGGGCTTATAGACTACTCCAATTAACCAACCTGAGCAGCATACAATTTCCTAGTATGTAAGTGGGATTAAACATAAATATGAAACAAATTAAAAACAACACTATATATTACAATTACATAAAACTGGGAAATGTATTCAAAATAAACAACAAATAATCCATCATCTGGAAGGATTGCCATAATGACCCAGCCTCCCTTATTGACCAAACAGCCATGTTATCATCCTTAAGGCTAGAAGGAAGGGGGCGGATTACATGTCAGAGGGATTCTATTCCAGAAGAGGGGAACAGTGACTGAAACACATTGTTTGTATATTACAGTATACAAACTGGCCTGAGTTTGCATATCTGCAATGGCTAATGAATAGGTAAGATGTGTTTGTGTCTTAATAGCTTCCATAGAAGACAGAAAATGCTGAGGTACTATCACAACGGACCAATGAGAAGCTTGAACTACAGGACTTGCAAGAGAGGCATGGCAAATTGAAGATGCCTCTGCAAAAGCAGAGCCAATGACAATAGCAAAGATTAAGGAATTGGTGAGTAGTCTGGTTCTTTGGAACCTCTCCAGACAAGGAGAAGATGGAAGGTTGCCCATATATGCCCAGATAGCTGAATCTCAGAGAAGACCACAAGAGTGTAGTTTTCTGTGGGTTTGAGTGCCAGGAGATATATTAGCCATGTTTTTCATTTATAGTTCATATTTCTTAATCACTCATCAACCTCAGAGATTGCTTGCAACTACAACATAGTGTTTTAAAGGACATTAACTTTGCAAGCTTTATTTTCTAATCACTTTCAGAAATTGCCCATTAACCATCTTAAAGCTATTAGAGATCTTCAAAAACAACAAATCTGAAAAGTTACCAGGTAAGTTTAACATCAATTCTGAACAAATGAAAAATTAATTATAAACTTAAGAACTTAAAGTATTTGAAATAAACACCTAAAAGCTACATAAGATTTTGATCTGAAAAAGTTATAAACAGATTAATGGTTGAGCTAAATTTGTATTAACTTTTATTATATAGAATTTTAGAATTAATTATAAAAAATGACTAACTTTTCATAGGTACTAGGTGTATTTTAGCTACTTTGGCTGCTGTAAATCATTGGATTACAGGGCCCTCTTTTCCCACCCAAGCAATTTTGAGATGGGATGGAATGACAAACAAGAAATTGTGCTAATCAAATATTAGTTTGCTTATGCACTGTTGAAAAAAACAGTTCTAAATTTATATTGTATTTCTATATGATATTTTAAAAAGGTCCCCCATCTCACATTTTACCTGTAGTAAGAGATGCAGATGGCCCCTTCAGACCTGCACTCTCCACAATGGTGCCATCCGTGTGAACCACAATCAGAGTGGCTTTTTCAGCATTTAAGCTGTCCCCAATCTGAAGAGCTGTTCTTCCAGACTGAAATAAAAACATGTTTGTGAGTATAATCTACTGAAAGGATTAGATTTTTATGTTCCTTAATATGTAAGAATTCCTAACAAATTCCCTTAGAAATATCAAGTTGCATATATTGAAGAGGGCAAGAGGAACAGTCAAATCCCTCTCCTCCACATACAAATGTATGGAGACTAACACTCTGTTTTCTCCTTTCTTGATGAAAAAAAAAAAGAAATTGGGCATACAATCATTAGCTATAGCACCCTGTTTGATACATTACTCCACTTTTATAAGGAACCATTAAGGAGCACTGTCTGGGTATAGACAACTGCAAATACACTTTAAAATTAATTAACTAATCTAATCTTACAGAATCACATAAATATTTTCCTCAGGTTTAGATATATTTCCAGTACAGTACTCCATAATCTATTAAATACATTTACTCATAAAAAAATGAAATAAAGTTACGCTGGCAAGATTTCTTCATAAAGCCATGCTGACTTCTAATATTCTTGTTTTCAAAATGGTTGTAGATTGGTTGCATTATAATTTATTTTCAAATCTTCCTAGATATTAATGCCAGACTGAATGGTGTATAGTTCTGTCTTCCTTTTATTCCCCTTTTGAAGATAAAGATAATTGACTTTCTCAAGTCAACTGGCACTTCACCAGTTTTATAGCATCTCTCAGAGACAACAGACATACGTTTAATCAAAACTGATACATATGGTTTCGATCCCTTGAACTCATTTAAGGTCTGAAGATATTCATTACATTATGTAGTGAAGGCTGAGTCATACAGAAATAGAATTGTCGTTGTAAGCTCTATTTATTATTTTAGTCATGCCTATGGCATTTTATAATGAATCAGATAAAACCGCCTTGCCTCAGGAGATCTAGTAATCTAGACCTTGACACTACAAATGCAACTTCTATGTTGACTAACATTCTGCGTTAGCCAGAGGAAAGGGACCCAGTGAAGATAATGGTATCAGGAGAACCAGATGTACCACAAGTATTATAATATAACATTAAGTATTATATTTATTAATACTTGTATAACACAAGTATTATAACATTCCTAATAAATTTATACATTTAGGCGCAGCTCTTTTCTAAGTGATACAGTTGAAATTTGACTCCATTTAACTGGAGAGACAGTATTTATTTATTTAAGTAATCAAAATTCTACATTGCCCATCTCACCTGCATGACTCTGGATGGTTTACAAATAAACCCATACAACCATATAAAACGTGGTTAAAAAAAACAACCCCAAATTAGAACAAAATTTAAAAACAATAAACAAGTGAACAGTGGACAGTAAAAAAGTTAAAAGGGCAGAGGGAACAAACCACCCTTCAAACCACCAGCCACCCCCAAGTTGCATGCCACGGTTAGAAGTTAGAACCCCATGCCAGTTGGTGGAGCCAGGTTTTGGTGGTAGTCTGGAAGACAAAGATAGCAGGGGCCCACCTCACCTCCAGAGGAAGGGGCAACTGCAGAGAAGGCTCTCTTCCTAGACCCCACCAGTTGAAATTGATCGATAGGGTTGGCAATATACTCTCTCTGCTTGAAAGGGTGGAATGGGTCAATAAAATAAAGACTGTTCCTTGAGTAACATGGTCCCATGCCATGAAGAGCTTTTAAAATGATAACCAACATCTTGAACTGGACCCAGAAGCAAACTAGTATCCAATGCCACTCACACAAGAGAGATGTTAGACGCACAACTCTAACAGTGGCTAAAACTGTTCGCACCACTGCACTGTACACCAGTGTAGCTTCCGGATAATCTTCAAGGGTAAACCCTATGTAGAGTGCATTGCAATAGTCAATGTGAGAAATGACTGTGGCACAAGTGAGCGAAAGAACACTTTGTGCCTTGTGGCGCAGTGGTTAGAGTACAGTACTGCAGGCTATTTCTGCTGACTGCCAGTTGCCTGCAATTTGGCAGTTCAAATCCCACCAGGCTCAAGGTTGACTCAGCCTTCCATCCTTCCGAGGTGGGTAAAATGAGGACCCAAACTGTTGGGGGCAATATGCTGACTCTGTACACTGCTTAGAGAGGGCTGTAAAGCACTATAAAACGGTATATAAGTCTAAGTGCTATTGCTATTGTGGACTAACAACAATAAAGAAGAAAATGTCACAAGATGTTAATCCATGTTTAACTGTGACTAAATTAAAGATTTATCTGGAGTTATACAATACCCTTGAATTGCAAGCTAGCCAACCTAAGTAATGGCTAGCCTACCATATTTGGCAAATCCAGTTGTATTTATTCTGCTCATCTCTAATACAAGCCTTGCTAATACAAACTGGTGCAATTTGGTTACATATTGAACCTTCATAGCTATAACACACATTTACAATAGACACTTTCTACCACAAAGGAAATATTGAATATGCAAAAATAAATATTGTAAGATTAAGTAAATCTGACCTTACCAATACATGTCCTGAGATTGATGCTGCATTTGCCACAGAAGTAGTGAATACATTGTCTGCAGAGGCACCCACATTGGCTACTGTTACTGTGGTTACTTCTGTAAAACATGATCCAAATAATATTTTCTGTGATATCTTCCTTCAGAACTACCAAAATCCAACAAGCAAATATGCACATGTTCTGTTAAATGAGACATTTATAGAATGATATCTTAATATGGATTCTGATGGCACAATTTTCATTATCTACCTATCAATTTATATATTTATATACAGTATATTTATATACTGACTTTATTAATAGAGCTATCGATGATTCTGTGCACATATTAATAGCCATAATAATAATAGCCAATTATTAAGGGGGAAAAAAGGAATCCTTGCCCCCCCTCTTTATAATCTGACAATCTTATTTTGGCTGATTTTTGTAGAGTTCAATTACTATTGGGTAAGGTTTCAGTGTGTTGTATTTAATCTTGTCTGCTGTTGCTCTTAGAAATTTTAATCAGTCCAATAAAATGCAAGCGGGTAGCTACAGCAATTGTTTTTCATCAAGTACTCCAACTAAATTAGTAACTCAGATGTAGATATTAAAAAAAAAATCAACAGGTCATGTTTCTCCGATAAAAGGCACTGTGATGGAGAAATGCTAGATTTCTTTCTGTATGACCATCGACAATGGCCACACCACAGTCCTGTCAGGGATAAGAAGCGACACAACTAAACTAATGTAGAGGAAAAGGTGGCACTTTCTGCGTTTCCTTGACATCATGGATGATGCACACATGTATGTATATATCCTCATGATGAGGTACTTAGAGGTAAGTTAAGAAGATCCAAACGTTTCCACTAAAGGAGAGACGCTTGAATATAAATATTCGCGTGATGCACCATTCACACAAGCGAATGATTCACCACACGACCCGAGCTCAATGACCGGTGGGTGGCGTGCTTGTACGCATGCGCGCCAACCTGCAAAGGCAGCTGCTGCAGCAGCCTCGTCTGCACTCGGTAGGGATTCGGCTCCCATCTCAATGTGTTCGGCATCTGCCGCCATTACGGTGACAGCCGTCACCTCCTCTTCCTCTTGTGGCTCCGCCTCCGAACCGGGCACCTGTCCTCTGTGTTCGTGCTGCTGTTCGGATCCTTCTGCGGCTGCGGCCGCTGCTGCAGCCACTGCAGCAGCAGCAGCTACCGCCGCCGCCTCGGCTAAACCTAGTTGCTTCGCGGCCGAGTCCGAGTCCTCCATCCGAAGACACTTAGTGGAGGGGGGGAGTAATCCCGTGAGGTTAGCCGAACTCTTCCGAATAAGAGTTATTTCTCCGATCTCTCCCGATCTCTCCTTAAGAATCCGAAAGGGGAAACGAACGGCCCAAGCCGCTTCCGATCTTATCCGAGTATCGTCGACGACGGGTGTTCCCGAACTCGTCCTGCAACCCGCTTCGGTCTCACCCGAGTGATCCCGATCGGAGCCGACTTCTCTCGATCCACCGAAAGTTCATGTTGAGGCGACTAGAGCGAGATCGGAAGCTCACGAAGTTACCCGAATAGATGCTGGTTACTCGTCGACCTACGGCCGCTGCCGAAGAGGCCCGAGTCTTTCCGGCTGTGACCGAACCGAGATGGGAAGCAAAGGTCCGAAGAACAGCGAAGGCTTCGTCAATCCTCCCTTTCACAATCCGGACCCACCGGCGGTGTCCGAGGGGCCCCGAATATCTCCGAGGACGCGAACAATAAAGGCGATCGTGGAGTTCCGCTCGCGCGAAACCCGCCGAACGGCAATCCGCCCATGCAAGCCCAAGAGCCTGCGCAAGGGTTGTCGGGATGCTGGAGGAATTGGGGAGGGTGGGGTGAGAGAGTATGGCGGCCGTCAGGCAAGGTGAGCGGAACTGCTTTGACTCGAAACATTGCTTCAAGTTTTGAGAACCGAGTTAAGACGTGGAAAGGGGAAGCTTAGTGGAATCCTGGACACCGTTGGCGACATCTCGTGGGTCATTAGGTTGCAATCTAGCCTGCTTGCAAATGGGTTACCTTGACAACAGGGAAACAGTTGCTTAGTTGGCTTTCAAGCAAGTTCTGCTCCGTTAAATACTGTACAATGCTAGACTATACTAATGAGACATTTGGTGTAATCTTAACAAAGGTTATCCTTTATAGAAGGCAACTGATAGACAATAATACTGGGGAGGATATTTGTCAAATGCTTAAATCTCCATTTTCTAGTACATTGTGCATTTAATATATTTTGTGGTTTTAATAAATATTTTACAGAAACTCATTGTTCCATTTTAGTCAAATCTCATCTTGTATATTGAAATCTAGTTTTAAGAATATAGAGAACTTGGAGCAGGTTCAAAAAAGGTAACAAGGATGAATAGAGAAGGAGAAACTAAATTAGGATAAGAATCAAAGTGTTGGGGAAGCCTGGCCTTGAGAAAAAATAGCTGAAGGTTGTTATAGTATTTTCAGATGAAAATATATACCATCATCAACACCTATTTTCTTTCATTTCAGAGGGCATAAAGCTGACTAATGGATTCTAGAGAAAGGCAGATTGCAAAGGGACATTAAAGGAGGGAAAAAAGAGTTTCTGAGAATAAGGGCAATTTGGCAGTGGTGGAGCTAGAAAGGTGGTAGGCTTTTATTTTTATTCTAATATTCTGGAGAGATGCTTTGATTTGGATTCCTCATTGAGGAAGGAATTGGATTACGTAAAAGACCTCTTCCAATCTGTGTTTCTCTAATTCAGTATTTATTGGCTATCACTTTTAACTAATTAACTGTTAACAACCTATCAGTGTTAACCACTAAAAAGTGAAACTTGCACCTTAAATTTGCATTTGTGCTGAAATTATTACCAACTAAAAAAATCATTTCATGGTTATTTCGCTAGAGGGAGACAGAGGTACTCTATGTAATTGAAATACATTTCAATAAAGATGTCAAAAGAATTGTAAACTGTATACAGTCTACCTTCCCTTACGCTCTGAGCAGAAAGATGTAGATGCTATATTATGTCATCTATACCTACAGGGAAAAATATCACACTGGATATACACTATAAAAAATAGAGAAATCTCCCCCGCCTTGTAGAGGGTTGAGTAGAGGTTATGTAAAAACTCATATATGAGGGTCATGACATGAGGCAATATTTGTATATTTCTGTTCTGAAAATTGAAGGGAAGGTGGACTGTATGTACCGGTCTGATAGCCTATCTAGATATCCCTACGATAATTGAATGAGAGGACCTGGATAACTCCTAAACCTATTGCATTCTATATAGTTATCAGGCTGAGTTCAATTCCCAATACAAATAGTCCTCGACTTACAACAGTTCATTTAGTGACTGTTCAAAGTTACAACGCCGCTGAAAAAAGTGATTTATGACCATTTTTCACACTTAATGACCACTGCAGCATCTCCATAATCATGTGATCAAAATTCAGGTGCTTGGCAACTGACTTATATTTGTAACAGCTCCAGTGTCCCAGGGTCATTTGATCACCTTTGTATGCTTCTGTCAAGCAAAGTCAATGGGGAAGCCAGATTCACTTAACAACCGTGTTACTAACTTAACAACTGCAGTGATTCACTTAACAACTGTGGCAAGAAAGGCCGTAAAATAGAACAAAACTATTTCACTTAGCAACATAAATTTTGGCCTCAGTTGTGGTCATACGTCGAGGACTTACTTGTAGATAGCTTGAACCCCAAAGAATAACATCTGGCAGCCCATACCTGAAGACTCTCAATAAACAATGAAACTGGTCACAGTGCTTCTGGCACTCCATATAAAGCATGAATAAAGATATTCAAGTCCAACATGACTCCTAGCACAGATATAAACATGTTCTTAAAGAGATTTAAATAAGCCTAGAATTCATAACTTCTCATTGTATTGCATAGCTCATTTTTTATTTATTTTTTATCAGAATTTTGGACTATATTTTAACTGCTTAAATCTGAATAATTCATTCCAGTAATAAATCTGCCTAATGGTTTCATGAATTTATTAAGTAAAGTATTTAGTATTTTAACTCTGGGTCTAAACCAAAAACTTGCAGAAAATTATGTTAAGTAATTTTCAATTAAGGTATTAAGGTATTATCAAAGGCTGATAGGGGTGCTGCAACTTTGAAACAAGTTGTGCCATGTTCTGAATTATACAGCTGATTTACTGTAGGACAGGAATGGCCAAACTCTTGGCATCACATTGTCAAAACATGACGTATCCCAACATTTTTCCCCTTCACTAAACTGGGAGTGGGCATGGTCAGCACGTGACTCATCCAGCCCAAGGGCCACGAGTTTGACACCCCTACTGTAGGACAATATTTCCTTTTCAGAATAATTAGAAGAATTTCTGCACACTAGCTTTTGTAATTTTTTCGCCTTAAAAGTTTAACTTTGGATAATTATTTTTGTCTTGTGTACAGGGAGATCATCATCTGTTGTATCCTTTTTCTTTTATCTGAAAAACCAAATCAACGTTGATTAATCATACCTATAATTTTCAAATGTGCTTCAGAGAGAGTTGGTATCTTCTTAGAAGTTTATGATGGTTCTTTTGAGGAAAGTGAATAATGGTGGATAAATTTCTAACATATACAGTAAATGCAGGAGACTGTTAGGTATATCTTACAGCAACTTTCCTGTTCATCTGATCTTGCATGAATAGCCTTAGAATATCATCTACTAAAATCCACATTAATTCCATGACAGTCTGTTGATGTGATTACTTCCAGAAACTGCAGAAATATGAGAAATGTAGCTATATGTCATTAACCTCTAATAAGTTTCATTTCCAGTCTTAATGTTTAAGGAGATGCTATGCAACTTAACAATATTGTTATTGACTGTAGGCATTAAGATATAATTGATTGACATACTGTGAAATCAGAAAATGAAATATATAGAATAATAATATTTAAAGGAGGAAACTGCAAGACACGTAATACAACTTACAGAAAAAAATCCCTCCAAAAGCATTTGAGACATAATGTTCAGCTATTTCTTCTACTGCAATCTCATTTTCATTTTCATTCCTCATCCATTCTGTAAACTGGAATACATCTGTTATCAGTAGGTTTTAAAATGTTCAATTGAAAAGGGATTATCCTTTAAGTAAAATAGAAGCAAAATGAATATCTACATAACAAACAATAATACACAAATTCCTTTCAGATCTAAGTGGGTGTGGTTGGCTTCATTTTCCCCAAGAAAAGTTTGCCTTTCAGCAATTTACTGTACATGTTCTAGCAAGAGCACTGCAAATATTTCTTCAATGCAAAACAAATGCAAAAATAATCACACCAATTTAATTTTGCTGTTTTTAAAAGGCTTCTTGCCATATTTAGCATTCTGTTGTCGATTTATAAAATTAAAGAGAACAAATAAAAACTACCAGATGTGTGCTTTTCAGTTATAATTCTAACAGATAGGTAGTTTAGCATAATGGTTAAGGTGCTGGTCTTAACCAGGAGACAGTAAGTTCTAGGTTTCCTTTAGTGTGAAAGCAGGCTGGGTGACTTTGGTCCAGTCACTCAGCCCAACCCACCCAGAGGATTGTTGTGGGGAAATAGGAGGCAGATGTTCTCTGCCTCGAGTTATATATAAAAATGTGAGATAAAAATATAATTTTAAAATAAATTTATTTAATTTTGCATAATCAATAACAGTATTTGTTATTTGGATTTCTATAGCATCCCATTTCAAACAGTTCTGAGCAATATGCTACATAAAAAGAAAATTATAAACTAGGTCAAATTACAATAGCAATCCCATCCACTTGGAGATATTTAACACTCCTCCAGGTTTTCTATCACACAGCCATGTTGTCACACAGCTCCATGGAAACTGGTGGGAAGTGATGGTGCATATTCTACAGAAGGGCAAATTCTACAGAAGACAAGTAGTAGTAGTATCCATCTGTCCAATCCGTGACAGAAATCTGATGGAATTGCTACCATAGATGGAAGCTAGAAACTGAAGAGCAGAGTTCAAATGGAACATAAGCAATAGAAAGGGAGGAAGACTTTCATGTTACTGTAAAATATACTCATCCATGCTTAGAAAAGCAAAATCAAATTAATGAATTTGGTAGTGTCATTAAAACAAGATCTAGGACTAAGTAAATGAACAAGTAAAAGCAGTACTCTTGTTGGTATTGTTCATCTTGCTAAGAAAATATATAATTTTCAATAGCAAATTGCAGATTTTTCAAAGAAGCATACATTCATAAAGATAAAGATCTTTAATTATACTGTCATCTGTTAGGAGTCAAAATCTGCCAAACATGGCCTAAAAATTCCTGATGTGTATTCATAACAACTTTCTCCTACAATGCATGGAAGACGCAGGAAGATTAGCTAGTTTTAACCTAATATTGACCAATAGGGTAGACTTAAGATGAGGAACTGAATGCAGCAGGAACGCTGGGGAAAAGGTTAGATTTCTTGATTTTTAGACTTCAAAAAAGCATGCCTTTTTTTGGAAACAGGCTTGCTAATGGCACTGTGATTTGAAGTGGGGGCAATATTTAACTTTTAGAATCTTTAGAGGAGACACATCTCTTAGAAATAATACTATCCGTACCATTTCTCCTAACTTAGAAATAATTCTCTATATGGGATCAGAGATTCTCTTATGACATTTTACTGGCTATTAATAGAGTACATAATTAGTGGACTCTTATATGTGGGTTAGTAACCTGAAATAGATTACAGTGGCACAGCTAAATAGACCATTAGCTGATTTTCTGACCTTATTCTCGATACCACACTACGATTAATTTGGTTTTAACTTTTCTAACCTCAGCCATTGTGTTTGTAAACTATAGTTTATGGCTTAATGTACAAATATAGCTGATTTAAGATTTATTCATAAATCATGGTTAAGGAAAATTGTGGGTGGCTTAGTACAGCTTCTGAACCAGTTTGCTGCATGTGCCCAGTAGCCAAGCACATGCAACATTTATGGAAAAAGTTCTCAATTCAGTCTCTAGTTGAAACAGTTTCACATTGCAGTAGAAACTACGTCATGACTGGATAGAAAGGAAATGTAATGTTTTGAAGTATTCTAAAACGTATGTTTGGAATCACTACGCAGTGATTTGACAGGAACACTGGATCCACTCTGGAAGCAGCCATTCCTCAAAAAGACCATTAAAAAAAAACCTGCTTACTGAAATGTGGTGTAGTTGAGTTATCTGTGGCCTGTGGCTCCTGGTCAACTGAAGCACAGTTACTTCACTCCGGTATACTTATCCAAGCCTAAGTTTATTATCAATCTTTGGAAATGGATTACTGATTTAAATCAGTTTATACTGATTTAAATCAGTTTATATTTGATTTAAGTAATTTATACTACCACTTGATAGACTGGGGATGCAGTTTTATAGTATATAACACTGAATTATGATCCAACATAAATAAAATGTGAAAAATGTGATCGTAATTTTCCTTGACAGAACCTGCTAGCTGTCATCTGTTCCCCTACAGATCCTTTTCTTTTTAGATGGAATTTATTATGTATTTTATTTTTTAGCAGCACTTCTAATGATTATTTATAAAAGTAAGTTGTTTAAAATACAGAGTTAAGAGATGGTTCTGCTGATTCTTGACAACATGATATATGCTAACTTGATTTTTCTCTCCTTTTTATATTTTACTGTCAGGTCAGATTTTCACTTATCCATATAACTTAT
This sequence comes from Notechis scutatus, assembly GCF_049901735.1. Taxonomy (NCBI): domain Eukaryota; kingdom Metazoa; phylum Chordata; class Lepidosauria; order Squamata; family Elapidae; genus Notechis; species Notechis scutatus. The sequence continues at coordinate 236,212,322 of NC_142009.1, forward strand.
TGACTCTTGATCTCATATTGCTGTTCTTTATGGCACTTCTCGAAGCAATCCGCTTGTACTTTGGTAAGCATTATGTAATTTACAACCACCCCTTAATATTAACCTGTATGTAAAAATATGAGTCCAACTGTGCAATTCAAGACAACTACCCAATTATCTGATAAGCCTTTTAAATATTTTTACTGTTAAACATTAAAAGACTGGTCAATCTATTTGGGTGAAAGTGCAAATCAGACATTAATATAAAAATAAGATTTTTTTTTCCACTGGCCAATTCAGTTGTTTTGCGCATATTAGCTCAGAAAGAGTTCAGTGGCACTTACTCTGCATAAAAGGACTACTTTAAAAAGTATAACGATTGGAGAATGAAAACTATTGTATATGCCACTATTATGAAATTTAACTGTACAGGTAGTCCTCAATGTGTAACCATTCATTCATTCATTCAGAGTGGGTCAACTACATTTCCAAAGCACCAGAAGGCAAGACAAGAAATAACGGATGGAAATTAATCAAGCAGAAGCAATCTGAAATTAAGGAGAAACTTCTTAATAGTGAGGACAATTAACCAGTGGAACAGCTTCCTTCAAAAGTTGTGGGTGCTTCATCAGTGGAAGTTTTTAAGAGAGTGAACAGCCACCTATCTGAAATGGTATAGGGTCTCCTGCTTGAGCAAGGGGTTGGACTAGAAGACCTCCAAGGTCCCTTCCAGGTCTATTCTGATTGATTTAGTGGCCAAAGTTACAACGGCACTGAAAATAGTGACTTATGACCATTTTTCACACTTGACAATCGTTGCAGCATCCCCATGGTCACATGATCAAAATTTGGACGCTTGGCAAGTGACCTGTAATGACACTCTCAGTGTCCTGGGGTCATGTTTTACAACCTTCAGACAAGCAAAGTCAATAGGGAAGCCGGATTCACTTAACAACTGGGTTACTAATTTAACAACTGCAGTGATTCATTTAAGTCAAGGACTACCTGTATTCAAGAGTTTCTCCTGTAGAATTCTAGACTGGATCATTACACACAAAAATTGTTCGTAACATGCTGCTACATAAGGGATAATAGCTGTGTAGCTTACAAGAAGCTGGTATCCCATAGACTAGGGGTGTCAAACTGGTGGCCCATGGGCCGTATGTGTCATGTGCAGGCCACACCCACCCCAGCCCCATGAATGGGGAAACCATCACGAAACGTCACATGACAGCAACGTGACGCCACAAGTTTGACACCTGTGCTATAGACGAATAGGTTTTTCTTTGGCAATGAGCCTGCCAGGCAGAACAATGAACCACAACTGTTTCTTCTGCTCCATCTTAAGACCTGTCTAAATATGTAGCCAGATCACCTCTGCCTCTTTAGCATTACAAACCAATACAACTGTGAAGGAAGAGCTGCTCAGAATCAATTGAACTGAGATGGGCAGCCAAAGAAATTGAATGAACAAATGAATTTATTAATTAATGAACAAATAAACAAGAAACATGTCTCCAGTTACAAGAAAGTTCTTAGCAGAACCTTACTCAGCAGTACTCCAGCAGTATGAAAGTTTTTGATCCAGCCAGATACTTTGTCTTTAATAACTCTAGCATCATTAGGGTTCAGTTTCTATTTAAGATTGCATTATAAGCTGTTTCCGCCCTCTTTAAATTCAATTATTGTTCAGTTTCAGAGTTCTACTGTTATGGTCTGTCTTCATAAATGCCATCAGGTACACATATGTCCTTTCCTCCCATCAGGTACGAAAGGCAACTTGACAGAAGAGGAAGCTCCCCTTGGGATCAGTCTCGGAGTCACTATTGGCAGTGTGCTTCTATCAGTCTACTTTCTAGTGTGGCAAACATATATCCTGAGAGCAGATGTCATTATTAATGGGGTGCTACTTGTTGCATATGGACTTGAAGGAATTCTACAAATCATAGCAATTGCTGCCTTTGTCAGCTAAATCATGTTGATGCTTGTATACTTGATTTTTCTGCGTTTTCTTGCAATAGAAGCAACATTTAAAAATTACACAAAGGAGATGTCCTGGCAATTCTGTTCCTTGTGACATACCAAAGTTTCATGAGACATTGGTAAAACAGGTTCTGCTGGCCCATTTTCAGCATAGTATATTTACTGTAATGACCTGTGCTTCAATGAAAGTTTGCAAGTTTGTGGCAAACAAGCTGTTTTTCAAGGGGAAAATATCTCTTTAAATACACAGGTCAATGCAGGAGGAATATTTATTTATTTATTACATGTATATGCCACCCTCTCACTTTTTAAGGCAACTCTGGGCAGCTTGCAATTTAAATCATAAATATTAAAATATTAACAATGTATACAAACAGAAAAAAAACACATGGCAAGGATAGGACAGAGGTGGCACCTTCCCTATAAGTCCACTAGCCCCCTCCAACATGGAGCATCCCCATCAGGACCTCAAACCATCCCCATCAGCTGAAACTCGTTGTCCAATAGGATGCAGAGCCTGCTGCTTCTGCCAGATTGAGTGGGGCAGACCAATCCCACTGGGGTGAGATGGTTCCTCAGCTTACCTGGTCCCATGCCATGAAGGTCATAACCAACACCTTGAATTGAACCTGGAAGCAAAGTGGCAACCAGCGGGAGGTTGCACAACACAGTATTACGGGTAACCACCTAGGATTGTGTTACTGCATTGTGTATCAATTGTAGTTTCCAAATACTCTTCAAGGGGTAGCCACATATAAAACATTGCAGTAATCCAAAAGTATATACACTTTTATTCAAAGTTAATATCTTAAAATTAGCTAGCCTCAGGTTCGCATTTTTGTGGCAAGTATAATTTTTTCTTGTTATATCGGCATCAGGCCAACAGATCATAGGTTAGCCTACAATTAGAATTATAATATTTTCTAATTTTAATTTGCAAGGCACAGCATAAAGAGAAAAGATCAGATACTACATCAGAATCGAATCTGCCATATCATAGACAGAAGTTACACATACTAAAATAAAAAGTGGTTCTTTCGCTTTTTGCTTAAAATGTGAGATATGTTTAAAAGCCATGGTTTATAATGTAGTTTAGTATGTAAATCCTGCTAGTAAAGTCTCATTCAGTACATTACACTTTTTAAAAGATGTAGTGTGCTTTACTGACCTATCTATAATCTTTCTAATAGCTGTTAGCATTCTTGTTTGCATAATTTCCAGTTAACCAAAATTACACATTTTAAAGTTTCATTTCAAGAATATTAGATTGAGAATTATTCCACTTTACATGGAATACCTGGAATAATTCTTTTTCAACATGTTTACCCCCCTATATTTCCCTTCAGATTCTATGAAATCTGTTATTTGTTTTGAGTATACTTAAGAGCATTTCTGAGGATTTTATCATCCATTCATGTTTCTTGTAATCGTAAGGAAAAGCAAGATATAAATGAATTTTCTAGGAACTCTATATAATATTGTTTTACCTTTTATCTTTATGTATGTTAATTTGCAACATTCCAGTTTTCTTTTGTAAATACTTGTTTTGTGCTTTTTTTCAAAAGCAGATATATAGATCTGATGACTTGTTTTTTTCTCCCAAAACCATTATATTTATATTTTTATATGTCTTTTTAATGAATATTTCAGAGATTGTACATATGTGTGTCTCTTATTGATCTTCTGATAGCAATGATAGTTGAATGTAGAATATAAGTCCATCTTGTCTGTGCTATATGTTATGGAGTTCTTATAGATAATGGAGCATTGCACAAAAGGCATAGGAAAGAGAAATGTCCGGTTTAGGGTTTAGTGAGTCTATAGCTTCAATAACTTGGAATTATTTCAAATCTGATTGTAGACATTTATCACTTTTGTAGGGCTGACCCTCTGGAAGTGGCTTGTATTGATGTATTAGTACCAGAGATAGAGGGAGGAGAGTTCAAGCTTGTGTGAAGATTATTATGGAGAATGCCTAACATATATAATTATTTCTGACATTTCAGAACAATGCAGCAGGAATGTTCAATTAATTAGAATGAGTGCTGATTATATCAGAATGAGCCAAACTTTGGAACAAGTAAAAGGGGAATGACATATAATTTTATAATTATACTTACCAACTCAACAGTTGTGATTTGTAACTCATTTTTGCATATGTTCAAGTGCATGTTTACATAAATATTTTTCATCATGATCAATAGCATTTACTACCATGGAACCATTGACTAGATTACTAATTTGATTAATTGATTACTCAAAATCATTTTAAATCGATTAGTGCAATGTATCATTTTATTGTGTTTTACTTCTCAACATTTAAGAGACTGAGTTTCTCCCATGTATATAGAGGTTAGAGCCTAGCAAACTAAGGCTGAATCCAATTCTCTAAACACTTCATGAATAGGTGGATCCAAAATCTCCCCATTTGGGGGGTGGGGTAGAAAGATTGCACAAACTTATTATAAACAAGATATAACAGAGTCACAAAAATGATTCACTGGAACATTTGTAAAAATTATAATGTGCCAGTAATAAAAAATAGGTGGGAACATAGAGTGGAAAAATATTCAAAAGTGAGCAGGTTAAAATGTGGGATTTGTAAAGACAAACTGATAGTCTTGGTCCTTGGTCCATCAGATTTAACTATAGTTAAAGAAGGAAGTGTGGATAATTGATGTGCCAATATTGGGATAGTAAGGCAGAAGACAAAAGAATTGAAGATCACAAAGTATCAATATCTGAAAATCAAAGTTGAAATATGGCATAAACTTGGTTATTTTGGTGCCCATGGTTATTGGCAAACTGGGTGTATGTTACCAAAAAATCTTGGACAACACTTAGAAAATCTATGCATTAGCAAAAAAATTGTTAATTGCAAAAAGCCACACTGTTTGGATCCTGATATATACACACAAATACATTATGACATGCTAAGTTATTGGGAAGAACTTGATGTATATGACAGCCAACACTAGCTAAAAAACTGACAACTGTTTATATGTTCATATTTTTAATCTAATATGTAGCATTAATAATGTTAATACTGATGCACTAAATGTTTTACAGATGGATATTGCTAAACTCAATTCTTTTTATGTAATCTATCTGTATAAAACAAACATCTTTATGGCTCAGAAACTAATCTAAAGGGCATACGTAATATTGTCCACTATACATACAGAACATTTAATAAATGTTTTAAAGCAACCTAGTACCCTTAAGGTATTTTGTGACTGCAATTCCCAGCTAAATGTGAAAACTAGAGAGTATCAGGTTGGAAAAATTGGTTTACATTGCTAAGCATATTAGAAGTGCTTTCCTGTATCAAAGTGAAATACTGTAACCTTAAATAATTTTAACTAAACCATGGAGTAGATTACCCGAGTATTTCTATGCTATGCTTCATCTGCTATTTGTGTATATGAGCATGAATTGTCACGGTGAAGTCACAGTAATTGCTAAACACACTAACATTTTGAAGTGTCTAATTAAAAAGCCTAGCCCTTCTAGAACAGGATAAGCAAGTTTAAATTAAAGCTGCATTAAAAATAAAGCATATGCTTTTTAGATGTCAAAATCTTGCTTTGGGTGATGTTTGCTTCAAGGAAAACACTTCATTCTACACACAATTTGGTTAGCTTAATTTAAAATTTTGCTTTAAAGGGGGAAAAAACATAAGATGTCCTATAGAGTTAAAGCTATTTTTTCATTATTTTGCTACTTCCAAACCAAATGAAATTAAGGGAAATTAAAACAAAGTGCTAGATTTCATAAGATGCAGTAAGCACATTTCTGCCCACAAGATAGTAAGTTATAAGTGCTTAGGGCAACTTAAGGGAGGACTCTCTTCACCTCAATAATACGTTCTGAAAAGTCTGAATATGCAGAAAATAAGAAAATCAGACCACACAGAAATCAGCCTACAGAGATACAATTTCTATGTTCAAATCATAGATAATGCAATAAACACAAGCTAATTCTGTAATTGGGAATCTGCCAACTACAGCTCTTCCTTCCACCTCTTATTAGAGGCATTTAAAAATGAATACGATATTGCAAATTATTCATCTATGGCATTATATAATTAATGTAAATAAATCTATTCTATCCACTAATCTGATTCTAGGAGAGTAAGCATATGCCTAGAATTAAAAGATTTCAGTCCCTTCTTTCAGAGTCTCCACTGCTTGGGTTGGATTGTAAATCCCCAAATTTCTCTGGGCAGTATGTCAAATAGGCATCTCCTTTCTCACACTTTTCAAATTCCTTCATGCACCGAAATCACGTGGGTCTCTTGTATGCCTACATCTACCATTGTACCCTTGAGAAATCTGTCAATTTAACATGCTCTGAGCACATTCCCTCTCCCCTTGCAAATTAAAAAGACTCTGGAGGGATTGCGGGAACAATTCATACTGCTATTAGTATCAAGAAGCCACGGTAAGGTACTTTGACATGCATTTGGATATCACAATCTTTGAAGTCATTCTATTAACTTGCTTCTTTCTTTCCTGAAAGAAGAGCATACTGTAACTTATTAGTCTGAGAACAGCAGTTTGCCTTTATAACGAAAATCAAATTGGTTTCTAATTTGCAAGAGCAAATTGCTACTTAGTGAAGAAGGGCACATGTCATTGCTAGCACAGCTCTGTCTAAGCCTTATGGCAGTTTTTCAGTGCTCCCGGGAAAAGCAGTACCATAATAGCACTGTCACAAAAAAAGATATATGTACATGACTTCAATTTCAAGCCACAGCACCTTTCTGAATGACAAATTGAAGAAAATTTTCTTTTTTTCCATCCCTGACTTTGGACAAGTATTGTAAATCAGAATAAACAAAACTGCGCAGCAGGATTGATGCAAAGTCCTCTACATATTAGGGTATTTAATCATAAACAAGCAGTGTGTTGTTGTTTATTCATTGTTATTTACCACCTCCTGTCAGTGGCAGGAACTAAACAAATGTGGATTGTGCCATCTTCCTTTGGTCTGTTTAGTCTTTCAAACAAATTGGGTTTTTTATAAATTTACCTTTTGTTCTACAGTTACAATAGAACTCTCACCTTTCTGTAGTCTGTCCTATCTAATCAAAATTATAAATCATAAATTAATTTTTTTTCTGTTTCACACAAAAGATTCAAACGGGGTTTCCAATTAATGATAAACATGCATCATGGATAATGTTAAAGAAAGGGAGCAAAGGGAGCCATCCAGCTCACCTCTTCCTTGTGGTAGAAGATGATGAACAACTGGCAGGCCACTTAAAAATGAAGTTACTCAGAGTCTGAGATAGAACAGAACAGAATAACATAGTTGGAAGGGACCTTGAAGGTCCATGATGGCGAACCTATGGCACGCATGCTGGAAGTGCCACGCAGAGCCATTTCTGCTGGCATGCGAGAGGTCATCCAGAAGAGCCGCACTGCGCATGTGCACGTGCCGCCCTCCCACCAGCTGATTGTTGAGTATCTGGCACGCATGTGCGGGGGCGGGGGTGTGAGGGAGACACGCGTGCATGCACAGGGGGCACGGGGGGCCTGCGCACATTGCCTTCTGGGTGCAAGCACGCGCACAATTTTCAGCACAGAAGCTTGGAAAGGTTCGCCCCCACTGTTGTAGGTCACCTAGTGCACATACACACCCAAGCAGGAGACCCTACACCATTTCTGCCGTGCCTCTTTTTGAAGGCCTCCAGCGATGAAGCTCCCACAACTTCTGAAGGCAAGCAGTTCTGTTGGTTGACAGTTCTCACTGTCAGAACATTTCTCCTTATTTCTAGGTTGTTTAGTTTAACTCCTGGTGATTTCGTGTTTTCTTGACACCAATACTGACGTTTCTCTGACTTCCCAGTAGAATGTAATGGTATCCCTACACATCTCCCATCTAAACACTACAGTAACGAGGCTGACTCCGTTCGGCGTCCGCGTCTAGGAAACCAGCTATTTATACAGTATTAAACTACCCAAAGCAAGGCCGCTTCTCCGGGAAGAAACTAACAGCGTCAACTTTAGCCGGCCTCCTTCTCAGGAAATAGGCCTAGACTTGGGTTGTTAACTTTCTCCACCGCCTCCAACTCTCCGGTCCAGGGCAAGGCCCGCTGCGCTGAAAGGCAGCCTTGCCAACCCCGCTTTCATCAGAACCACACCAGGCTGGGCAGGAGCATTCCCTCCTCCCTCCCTCCGCCTGCTCTCTCCCCTCATCTCAGGCCCTTACTAGGCAGAGGCTCCACAGGACAGGACTGAGCGGTGCAACGAGCCCCGGGGGAGCCCAGGATCCGGGCGCAAAGCTGGAAAACGATGCCCCTCGGGAGCCGCCTTTCACGGCAGCAGCTTGGCGCTCGTATGGCAGCGTTTCCAGCCGCGGCTAGCGGTGTGTGCATGCGCCCGTGTGTAACTCACTTTTCCTCCCGCGTGAAAAAGTTTCCCAAGACGGGCAAGAACGTGTGTGTGTGTGGGGGGGGGGAGTTGCAAAGAAGTAATCGCTCCCCTCCCTGCCCCGCAAACTGGAGGAAATATAACGGGGCTCCAAAGCGGAGACCAGCCCGGCACTCAGCAGCGCCGCGCCAGGGGTCAGCAAAGATCCCAAGCCGGCCTAGCATGGAAAGGGAGTAACCTGTGGCTTGCGGCCGCGGCCGCGGCGACTCCTCCTCCTCCACCACCCCGCCTCTTTCCCTTGCTGGGCGAAGAAAGCCGCCCCCTTCCACCTGCTCGCGACGAAAAGAGGAGAAGCCAGCGGCACCGGGGAAAAGAGGACGACGCGGACCGACCACAACCCTGCTTGTTTTTTTTTCCGGGAACGAGGGCCGAGGCATGGCAGGACTCTGGGCCGACTGAAGAGGACGAGGGAATCTCGAGCGGGGAAAGTGTTACAAGGACCGGCGAAGCAGGAGGGTCCCGCTTGCCTGATTCAACGGAGGTGAGTACTGTACTTTGCCTTCCTCCGCAAAATGGGGAGAAACTCTCGGAAGACCTTTTTTTTTTTTTTTGCACTTTTCTTACCTGGAAAAAGGAGCGCAGCAGCCGAAACCCAACCTGGAGGAAGTTCAGTACAGAAAACGGGGGTGGGGGGTGGGGGGGGGTGGAGGGGAAGGGCAGCATTTTCTCAGCGTCGTCGGTGGGCCATAATAAAGCCATCCCTGCCGTACTGCTAAAGATCCAGGACAGCAAGTTTCCTGAGCGTGGGAACGCTCTGCCTCGAGGTGGGAAGCCTCGATGTTTTATTTTCGGGTTACACAACTTTGCCGAATATGGATCAGTTGGGATTTCTACCAGTCTGGTCGGAGTTTTTTGTCAAATGACCTTCTAGTATCCAGTTCATAACAAGAGGAGAAGCTTGAGTTTTATGAAACCCGATTTTCTGAACTTCGCAGTTCTCCTTTGCCTGGGTGGCGACGGTGGTACATGCATTTCAGTAGCAATATTGCAAGATACGTTTCTCTCCCTCCCCATCTCCCCATCTCTTCTCCCTCCCTCTCTCTCCCCCTACCCCTCAATTTCTTCTCTCCAGTAGAAGAAAGTTTTCTTAAATGTTTTCTGATAGGAAATCCTGGGAATTAATGACTATATCATCAGACAAATAAAACAGTTGACCATAATTGTTGCTAGATTTTAATTAGGATAATTTGATATAAGGTTTAATAGCAGGATCACTCATCCATATTGAATATTTAATTGCCTAGAAGCATAAGCACAAGAGTTTTCTTTTCTCACCCACAAATTATAAGCTTACAGTGAGTATGATTACACTTTGTACCTTGGAATTGGATACAAATGTCATATGAAAGAACAGGATATTTTTATAAATTATGATCTTAGCCTTGACAGGCTGCTCGTTAGCATTTTATTGAAGTCATACCAAGTATATACAGGGATGCTGTTAACAAATTATGTGGATATGGATATTTCTGTCCAGGCACAAAAAGGAGAAGTAAAATATTGTCTGACTTGTATCAAACCATAAACAATCAAGCTACTCTATTCAAAAACACAGCTAAATTTCAAAACTTCTGATCTGAAATGTCTAAGCATTCCGAGTATCAGAATTTTCTAAATATCACACTATATTTTTATGTAAGTATGCTGCCAAGTAAAAAAAAAAACATTAAGCATATCAGAATTTTCAAGTTTTCCAAAATGTTTTACTGTGTTAAGCTGATTTAATTCTCTGACTGTCTAGAGAAAAGAATGGCCCCATTTAGAAGTCCCGCCTGATTGCTATTTTTGGTTAAAAGGATCTGTTATGAAAGAAGAGGTTGGAATTTATTAGCATTGCTGTGGAAAAATATAAGAAAGGGTTCAAGATGGTCTGTGTACCCAAGCAAAATGAAAACAAACTCGGGTCTGATTTATTTTCTAATACTGTAATATAGCAAAGCTGATTTTCTATGATTTCTTTGTACGTTGTTTTATTAAAGTTGTAAGGCCCGAATTATATGGTAGGGTAAAAAAAACTGCAGCTTATTTTAGCACAATTGGTAAAAGCAGTCCACATCCTTGACTGGTCCTGGTTCCAATTGAATTGTGGCAATATAAGCATATGTTTGAAAAGTTCAAGGAAAGCATTTCTCATGTTACTTTAAGATCACTTACAACCCTTTTACACCTGATGGATGCAAAAGCATAACCTAGCCTTTCATTCTACTTCACGAGATGATTTTAAATAATGGCCTTCAGTTAGTTATAGTTATAGATGCAATATGGAAATTTACTGCTTGTCTTTCAAATTTTATGTTCGGATTGGAAGGGTTCAAGATTTAGTAGGCCTTCTGGGTCTATTTTTTAAAATACTTTTTATATTGAAAAGAAATTATGCAGTCAGTGATAAACACTGTACGTTTCTGGAACAATGTTTATCAACTGAGCCCCATAACAAGTCTCCGCCCTGATATCAGCATGAACCGCCAAGTCAGGAGGATTGTTTAAGTTTAAGATCCAACATCGTATGAAAATATGATCAGACAGCCAGAGCAGCCCAGTTGAAAGAGGGGACAAAGCCTGTATAAACCTGTGTTCAATCCTTGTTCAGTCTTGAAGGACTTCAAGAAATTGGAACTTCCTAACTTTAGTACTTCCTCTATAAAATAAGTGTGTCAATGCTTTTCCAGGGTTTCTGCAAAGAGGCAAAGTGAGATAAGAATTCAGTCAGTCAGTTGATTGCATTGTTAGATCAGAACAAGTATGTCCATGACTGATCTCTGACCACTTAAAAATCTATCTCAAGAAACCAGTAAATTAAACTTGAGATAAAATTAAAATACATCTATAATATAACCTGGCTACTGTAGAATCACAGTGTAAAATCCAAAAGGAACACTCAACATCTAGGCTATAAAAGAGGTTGTGTCTAAAATTTCAAAAATGTGAAGATGTTTACGTTTTATACAGAATGTGATAATATCTGAAGTTATATAACATTTGATAATACAGTGCCTAAAATTACAAAAAATATGGATCCATGTAGCAGAAACCTGGCCTGTTAAGGTCCAGGAGAATACAAAATTTTCTACAGGCAGTACCTTTTATAAGAAATAAATATTTAGGCAGGCAGGCAGACAGATTTGTTTTTAGCCTGACAAAATAACAAACCTTTTTTTTAAAAAAGCAATAACTACCAATAAATCACAAATACTGATTTAATGTTTCAAATAATTATTTGGGAATCTTTATAAAGGTGCACTCTTATTCAGTTTTGTTTTATAGCTTTGATATCTTTTTTTTTAATGGCTATAACTCTGAGTTGCACTTTAAGAAAACTTCAAGTACATTTGTGGTTTATGACAGCAACACATTAAAGTATTTCTAGAGAATGGAATTTAAGTGGATTCATATGGAATGAGTAATGCCACTGCCTGTCTGTTATATACCTGCCAATCTGTTCTGTGATATTTGCATGTTTCAGAATGTCTCCATCATGCTGTAGAAGTGGGATTATGTTGTCTCGCTATGGCTTGGTACTCTTATAATACTCCCAACAGAAGGTTCCTAGTCTATCATTCAGAGCAGTTCAAGCTTGCAAACTAGCAGTGAACTTATAGTAAATTGTCAGGGATCAAACTACTTTGCAGATAGTGCTTCTCAGAGTGTCTCACCCTATTCTACCAACTGAGCAGAAAAAACCATGTAGGCAATATTGTTTCCTTCACTTTACCTTTCCCCCCCTTCAGTGGTCAATCCACCCATATTTCTGATATTACGTATCTGTAGCTCTGATCATAACATGGAGCCACAGGCCTAAAGCTAAGCTTATTTTCAAACAGACAGGATTAAGAATCACTACAAGTACTCTTAAATTGACATGAGAATGTCTGATCTGCACCCAAGTCAGGTCAAGGAACTTGATGGCCTCATTTTTTTCTGACCTTGAGATATAAATAGTAGGTAGCACTGATGAAAAGATGGAAAATGCCTACTTTTCCAGGGACAAACATATTTTTACCCACACCTACAAAGAGATTGGACAGATTTGTCCTTAGCACCAAGACATAATTCTGCCTTTTTGATTTTGGAAAGCGGTGTGAATCTTGCCAACAATGGCTTACTCAATAATCCACAATAAAATAAATCATTTCCCACCTTCTTGGTGGATATTCTGCAATAAGAAGAAAGGCAGAACAAGTGATGAAAAAAAGAAAACAATAGCACTAACTAAAATCTGCATATACATTATGTTTAGTGCCTCGACATTATTGTAAAATACTAAGTATCCCTTTGGACTCCTTTCCAGATATTGTGCAAATTATATCCAGCACAGAGCAAGATAGTAATTGCAGGCTTGAAACTAAAATTAAATGGACCAGAAATGATGTAATAAGAAGATGGATAATTTGCTGGTCCTCCTTTCTGCCCCCTTTGTAGCATATAGAATTTATGTTTACAGTTGTAAAACTTGTTTGGGTATTGGCAATGCCGGCTGCTATATTGGTGCCCTGGAATATTTGCTCAGAGACAAGCACAATAAGCACAACTGTGGCAAAGCTACAGAACCAATAGCAACTGGTGCTATCTTATCTGGGCTTGCAGTCTTTATTTGAAATGCATCAGGGCTTCAGACTTTATCTGAGTTATTATTCCTGAAAGTTGAAAGGAATGTTGTTCCCACAACAGTAACAAATAACAGGTGATTAATCTCAGGTATGGTAGAAGTAGATTCATATCATGAACAGCTTTCTTATTACCACAAGCCATAACATGTGTAAGACTTCCAGGGCATCCAGCAGGTTCTCTTCTGGAGAACATTTGCTAAACTAGAGAAACTTGTCAGAGCCCAAACAGAGGGAGGCAGTTCTACTGAGCATTTGGGGTTGTCAATATCTTCTGCCCAACTTTGATAAGTTTCTTAAGTATACCAGGTCTGCTATATACTTTGGTTTGCAGTGTAAGCCACAGTTGGCTGGCCTGACATATGCTAAACCACAGTCCTGGTTTACAATTCATAGTAGTTGAGTTTATGCTAATCAAGCCCAAGTCAAGCAAATCATATTTTGGATTAGTGTAATTTGTGTACCCAGTCTGACCTGGTTCAATTAAACTAAGCCCAGTGGCTTTTATGAAGAGTAAAATTGCTCCAATTGTTGAAACCAAACCAGGGGGAGGGATTGAGTTAGATGAGGAATACCATTGTGAAAAGAAAAGATAGAAAGGGAAGCATCTTCTTTGAACTTGCAGCTTCTAATTCTGTTCAGTCTCATGGCCACATGAGCAATGAAGCCAAACTTTTGGATTGCAGCGAGCTTGTCCATTTTTTTGTTTTGATAATGTGACCATCATTTACTGAATTTCCTGGTCTGGAGCTATAGAGAAAGATTTTTGGGCTGTGTCTCTGCCTTCCAGTTAGTTTTTAACACCTACCAACTGCCTTGCCTTGTCTTCTTCCTAAACTATGAATGTTAATGATCAGGCTTGGCCAATCCATTCCTTTTATTCATCTGGAGACAACTAGCCCCTACAGTTTTCTTGACAAGGTTTTTTTGGAAGTGGTTTGCCTCCTTCCTGGGCTGAGAAAGAGTGAGAGGCCCAATGCCCTTCAACTGGCTTTGTGTCTAAAGCAGGAACAGAACTCATGCTCTCCTGATTTCTACACTGTTGTCTTAAGCCACCATAACCAAACCGGTTCTTACATAGAAGTTAGGAAGCTAAATTTGTACCAAAGGAAGATAGTATTTGTAGCTCAAAGTTGAAAGGCGGGGTCTTTAGTGCTCTCAGAATTGTCTCCAGGACAAACTAGATTTTGATAATTCTGCCAAACGTGAATCTGATTCTAAAAGATTGCATGGGGAATTTACATAGTCCCCAATGGGAAGCTGCAATTGGAAGAAGTAAACAAAGATCATATATTTCCAGGAATTCCTATCTTTGGACTTGAACTATAACCTATTGCAGTGCAGCACTTAGCAGACATCAATGTTCAGCTCCATGTCATGAAAGTTTTGATAATAGCTTTCTGTATATTAGATCTCCATTATTGGCTTGTCCAGGAGAAGACATAGTCAGTTGGCAAATTTGTCTGCCTTATTCAAACTATTGATTAGATAAAGCAATATTCAGGATTCATGGGTGGAATTCATCCTTCGCGGGTGAATAAAAGGAGTGGATTGGCCAAGCTCGATTATTAACATTCATAGTTTAGGAAGAAGACAAGGCAGGCCAATGGATGAGTAACATATTGCCCAAATCAGCCTTCTCTGGTCTAACTATTAGTCTAAAAGAGGTGTTGCATGGTAAATTGTGAATGACAGGCTCCATACAAGTCAGTCGATTAGTAGCTATTGAGAAAGTAGAATAACTGTACTTCTTACTTGGCTGGATCATTAGAGGTTCCCATGCTGCAGGGACAGCAGAGCCCCTGTCAAAACTAAATTCTGATCCTATTTTTAAGGCAATAAACTTGCAAAGAATAATAATAAAGTCTTCAAAGATTGGGAGAGCAATTATTATGGGTTTGGTGTTGATCATGCAACTCCGAATCATACTAGAATAACATCAAATCCTATACTTGAAATTGAACAAACAGAAAGTTACAGTAACTCAGTTTGAAATGTTTTTCAGTGTCTGGAACTTCTCAAACATGATCAAGTTCTAACCATAACGAACTTTGTTTGGTGGACACTCCCACCAAAGTGAGGAGGGTTGGGCTATGGCAGGGGTGGGCAATTAATTTTATCAGGGGGTCATATGAGAAACTGGGATTGTTTTGGAGGTTCAGACCAATTGGCTGAACTTAATTATATTCAGTATTAATTTTATCACATTATACAAAGCAGTTAATTATGTGGTTTTGATTGGCTGCTACTGATAAGAATACATGTTACATCTTATTTACATTGGTTTCTAATTTCTGATTGATCTCATGTGGGCCAGACAGGGAGAGCCAAAGAGCTGGGTGTAACTTAGGGGCTGTGAAATGCCCTGGTGTTCAGTCAGAGTTGTAGTTAAATCAACTGGAGGGTACCAACTTGGGGAAGGCTGCCTCTTGAGCTCATATTCAGGTTTACTAAAGTTCTGTGCAGGATAGCAAGATGATAACCTGACTTTGAAAAAAATATGAAATCAAAGACAACCTATTGGCATAATTGGAGAGTTCTTGATAGCTGAGGTCAGTTGCCAGGGCAACAAGCTCCTCCTAAATGTTTATGGTATGTGACACACAGCCTATACAAAAATCAATCAGCAGAACAGGAAAAGCTGGTTGTCTGTACTAAGTCCTTATCCTCTGTGAAGAATGTATCACAGCGATGACTGAAGGATATTTTGAAGATGTTTTGTTAAGAACAGGAGTTGTCATGCAGAAATTGGAACTTGTTGGTTTTGTAATGCAAGCATATCTTGCTTTATATCAGATAGAAGTTTTAAGCAAGGAAGTACTGTAATTCTTGCAATCTCTGTGTTTTGTTGACTTACTGAGATTAATTGTTACTTCCATTGCCCTTTATGTAAACAAAAAGCTTATTGGCATTGTGTATTTGAATCTCTGGTTGAAGCTAGCAAAAAAAGGAATGATCAAGAGTATCACTCATTGATTGGATCCTTGTGCCTTGGGGATCTGTTGTCTTGTGGGACACAGACTGGAGTGCTTGTGTCATGCCAAGAGCTCCATGCCCAAAATGAGTGGGCTCATTGCACTAATGTAAATTAATGATAATGAATCATATTACTACAACCCTGAATTATGTAATTTTCTGGCAGCTTTCTATGTAGCATAATTATCACAAAGGAAATGTTTTGGATAAGAAAAGTCATGAAATTTACACTCTAATTATGCATAGGGATCTATGTATTATTCAAGCATAGAAGATTGAACATCCCAAATGCTTTCAAACAGATGTTTATAGCACACTCCTTTATTTGAACTCCTCCTCTAGTTTAGAGATAGTATAATATGATAAGGCATAAATCTTAATATTTAATTCATTGTGTCTGGAGTTCTACAACCTGCTAATAAATCAGAACTAAACAAACATATTGAAACATTATGTAATGTTTATACCTAGTCACTAAGTTCAGTGTTGTTTCGATCTGTTTTATGGTTAGGCAAATATGTGAGTTCAGACAAGTGGCATATGCCACAAAACATATCTAGAGAAAACCCTGATTTAAACTGGATTTAAACAGGAAACAATGACTTTGTCAATCTTTTTGGATTTTTCTTGAAGCCATACCTGCCAGAGTCAATATGATGACCCTCTGCTGTTGAGAAAATCAGAAAAAGAAATCTGTACACTTCAAGTTCTTCACATCAGACTGGGTTGTATTAATTTGGATCAATTTAGAAAATTTAGAGAACTGAATGGTGCATATTTCTTTAGAAAAGCTATCACCTGTTCTCTGCTCAACCGTGCTGCCACCAAAATTATTGATGTATGTCACACATTCTTCGAAATGATAATTTTCTTACATTTTTTGGAGTCTGCCTTGGTCACTCCACCTATCCTGTAATTATTTATGCTCAGTCTCAGAATTGTTCTTATGCTGCTTTGACTCAGGTAGCTATAAAGATTTCCTATGAGCTGGTGCAATTAGGTATAGCTAGCTAGAACTCTGGGAAGTTAAAATCAAGTCCAATAATTTCTTCCATGGTTTTCCTCAAAAGTGGAAGTCTGATGTTACGGCAGATTTTGTCTTATCAAGAGTGGCAGCGCATATATAAAAATGAGACATTTGTGAGTTGAATGAGATGTTAGAATACCAATAGCAATAGCACTTAGTCTTATATACCTCTTCACGATGCTTTACAGTCCTCTCTAAGGGGTTTACAGAGTCAGAATATTGCCCGCAACAAACTAGGGCCTCGTTTTACTGACCTCAGAAGGATGGAAGGCTGAGTCAACCTTGAGCAGGTCAGGATCAAAGAGCTAAAGCAGCTAGCAAAGGTGTACAGTGATCAGTTCCATTTCAGAAAACTAAATGACTGGAATCTTTATCACAATCTCTAAGTGTGTTTGTGTTACCACTAAATGTACTCTTACACAGAAGCTGAATTGATCTGTCCAGAAACAAATATCTCATTTGTTAAAGTTCCATTAAACATTCACTTTTAACCTTTGGAATTGGTTAAATTTCATTTGTTAAACTTCCATTTCAAAGATATGCTGTTTGAAATGTATCAATGTAGCAGAGTATGAAAGAAAAGGAGGACAAGAATAATTAAAAGTCTCTTGAGACATACCATATATCTGTTCAAGATTGCCTAAGTCCACCTTTCCACCCAGACTCCTGCAGATGTGAAATTAATTAACCACTCCTATGATGCTCTCCAGTTTAATACATTTAGAGGGCACCAGTTTGGGGGAAAAAAGCTGGGTGTTTTTTTGCAGATCCTGGAGCTTGTTTTTATGCTTCAAGTTGAATCTGGGCTAGATGGACCTCAAGGACAGCAATTCAGAAGTTTTTGTTCTTGAAGTGCAAAATGCTACGTCTACAGAATTGATCATAATCCTTTTGGTATCCGTTATAAGCACATTTTCTCTGTGGAGTTAATTATACAACATGGGCTTTTTATATAATAACACTGAATCATTAGTTTTTACATGCATGCTTTGACTAATATATTTAGGAGAGAATAGCTCTTTTTCCCTATCCCATTGCCTTGCATGTATTTCAGATCTAAAATGATTTTTATCCCTTAGTTTTCCTTGAGGAAACAGCACTTCATATATATAATTGACTACAATGCTGTAGGCCTTCTCCCAGGTAGGTAGAGATTGGAATATAGGATTGCAGTCAGAATTTAATGAACCCCATGAGAAAGTGGCAGTTGTACGGGATTAAACATCACGTGCAGAGAGAGTGAGAATGGGTTGTACCAGACATACTTCCCTTCTTGCTCATCATCTTAATATAAGGGCCACACCAATCCCTATAACAAAAACAAAGGATGAGGGTGTTTGTGATAGTCAGTTTGGGTGGCATTAGCCAAATTAAGGCTTGCTATGCAAAAATATGTAGAGACTGAAAAATCAAACCTTGCCGATTCTCTGCAGTAATTAGGCAAGATTAATTTTAGGAGCATTATTCATGAAAATTCAGTAGAGAAGCAGATTTATCCAATGCTTACCTGTGAAATCAGATCAGAATATTATTATTTTTAATTGCCGATGAAATAAGATCTAGTGTTCCATTTGAAGATGAAGGCACCTTTCGCCAACTGCTAAGTAGAAATCACATCACATAAACTGACTAATAATCATTAACATTTTTTTCTTGCTCTCAGTGCCAAGCTCAGTAATCTGTAGAAACTAAGAAGTATGGTAACTAGTTCATTGTTCTCCCACTTAGTACTCTCTAAATGTTTGGGAGGTGCTAGCTGTCAGAAATTTTCTCAAAAGGCTAAGCAGACTCAAACCTAGTATTTCTGGAACAGCTCATTAGAAAATGCCAGGGCTGTATCTATCCCTGAAAGTACTAATTAGATTAGTTTGGAAGTAAAAAATATATCCTGAAAGTGACAAACCATGTCCATATTTATACTACAAAGATTACATGGACATGTTGGTGAAGCAGGAGTGAAATTCAACCACTTTGCACCACCTCGGGAGAGGTGGTAGGGATGATTTGAATCGGTTGGCCCCATCCACGCCCACCTGCCTTCTTCCTTTTAGAGACTGAGTCCCACCAAGCCATGCCCACAGAGCCATTAGGGAAAATTTTTGAATTTCACCCCTGTGGTGAAGGCTTCAAAAGTCAACTTGAACATGAAGGATAATTATTTTATTGTGATGAGGCATGGCAGGTGATCTATATATTCAGGAGGGTGATCCGTATATTCAATTGATGTGATGATTTGTTATGTAAATGACTTCCATTTTGATTATCCATGTGATTCTGTATGCTGTTCAAAAACAAGCAATCCGATAACACAGCTGGGTCCTATAACAGTGCTCTGAAGAATGATAGTCATGCTCAGTGATACCTGTATATTCCCCTAGTGGGGATTGCAATTGCCCTGTGAATAGAATTGTAATTGTAATTGTCCTAGGAATACAATTCTTTTTACTGCATGTTCTCAACATCACAAGAGGGAGACCAAGTCCCATTTGCATCTTTATTAATAACTTTAGTTCAAGGATAGGAAAGCTGTCATCTGCCAGTACAGACGACGTTGAATTTAAGTTCTCAGGATCCCTCTCCATAAGCTGTGCTGACTGGACCCGTTGAAATCCATGGGATTCCAGTTTTCCAACGGAAGCAGGTCTTGAAGAAATTTAATGTGATAAAAATAATGGTTGAAGTAACATCATAAAGAGAATAGTTGAGAAATGCACCTGCAAAATCTGCAAGGCTTCTAACCATGTGAGCTTTGGCTTCATGATCTCATCTGCACAGTGTTGTTCCTATTCAGAATTGTACAGACATGAATTTTAGGGCAGATTGTAAAAGTCCTTGCTCTTATTGAGCAATAGCCATTAAAACCTAACAAGTGAGAACCTTGCTGTAGGGGATAAGCTTGGCACAAATAGAAGGAACCTAGTTTTGTTGGGTCATATTATATAATTCAACAAAACCCAAACAAGCTGCTTAAATATATCCGCATTCTGATGTTCTAACTTGTGACATTGTGGTAGCTCAGAGGTGATCCTCCTATGCAATCAAGTATCCACCTCTGGCCAGGACATCTGGTTATCATTATGTAACTTCAGTGAAATTGAATTCCCACCAGTTGAAATTGAAAGCCCAGAGATTCAGGGGAATTAAATGTTTGTTTGACTGAAGGATAGAATTTGTAAGTATTGTGCTTAACATTAAGCATCTTACATTCCATTTTAATTGTTATTGTAGAGACAACAAGTATAATATTTTGATAACCTCTAGAATATGTAACTCTTAGGATTTTTAAATATAAGTAATTGAATGTGTTTTTTTAATTGTATCCTCACATCTCACCACCACCATCCCCCCAAAAGAAGCCCCACTCTTTAGAGTTGGGAAGACTAACTTGTTTATTTTGGCATTAACCCTGAACTGTTGTATCTCCATGTTCCTGAAATTCAGATCTTCAGCTGCTACATAATAGAAAACTGATTATAGGAGAGGACCAGGCTGAACCTGAGGGAGGGGTCAAATGCATCACCAGTCTTGAGTCCCTAAATCCACAAAAGAGACTTAAGTCAACTCTGCTTGAAGTCCGTTGACTTTTACTTTTGCCTTGACCATTAGTAGATCGGATTTGTGATCATAAGTTACATGGAATAAAGTCTCAGTGCTTTCTGAACTCTTTCCTGGCTCCTGGTTTCTTGCACCTGACACCAACAGGTGTCTATATAGCCACCAGGAGTTAACTTAGAAAGGGACTTCATCTTTTATATACCAAGCCAAGAGCATTGGACCAACTAGTTCAGTATGCTGCTGGTATGAATTGGCAGCTGCTGTTCAGGCAAATGTTTTGCCAGTATTACCTGGAGAGGTCAGAAATTAAATCTGGGATCCTCTGCAAAGAACTGTGGCATAGATCCCCTGATGCAGTTGAGTTCCCTGATAAGGCAAATGTATGATCTAAAGCAGGGTGGGGAACTATGGCCCTTTTATGACTTGTGGACTTCAACTCCCAGAATTCCTGAGCCAGCCATGCTGACTCAGGAATTCTGGGAGTTGAAGTCACAAAGTCATAAAGGGGCCATAGTTCCCCACCCCTGGTCTAGATTTTAGATTTAGATTAACAGATTGGAAGGGACCTTGTAGGACATCTAGTCCAACTCCCCGCCCAAGCGGGAGACCCTACACCATTTCTGACAAATGACAGTCCAATCTCTTCTTGAAAGTCTCAAGTGATGGTGTTCCCACAACTTCCGAGGGCAAGCTGTTCCATTGATTGATTGTTCTCACTGTCAGAAAATTTCTCCTTATTTTTAGGTTAAATGTTCAGTTTCCATCCGTTATTCCTTGTCTGGCCTACTGGTACTTTAGAAAATGGTCTAGAGAGAGTGCAGTGGCTCGCCATCTTACTTTTCCAGTGAAAATGTCCAATAAATACAATTCCTTTTGCTGAATCTCCAAGGGGGAACCACGTCACATTTGATAATGTTTTCTCTCTTTGCAGACACTTTAGTTCCAGGGAAAAAATGCTATTAAATTCAGAATCAGTGGGGAAGAAATTGTAAATGAAAGAATAATTAATGACGCTGCCTGCTTTCTCTTTCCACCAGTGGCGTGAAAATACTTCATGAACAGAAAGAGGCTGTCTATGGAAAGGACATTAATATTATGATTGTTAATTGGATACTAAATACGCAGCCATTAGTATAAGTATAAATAACTTATAAGTAAATAAGTATAAATAAATAGACAGCTGTCACTGTATAAGCTTAATTTGCTGAGAAAAACTTACCTGGTCTGAAAATTTCTCTAATTCTTCTTTATTCTTTATCTGAAAAGAGTTTGGTTTTTTACTCTTGTCTTTTCTTTTTTAAGCATTTTGAATTGTATTAATAACCTCTGATAAAAGCTTTGCTTACATCCAAAACTATTTTTAAAACATTAACTTTATCTAAATTATTTTCAAATAATTATTTTGTGGGTTTTTTTTGCCAATCCTCCATTATTGCTTTTTTTCTGTAACAGTTATAAAAATTAATCAGTGAAACGACTTGCCTCCAGGTGTCGGACTAGAACCCACCTCCAATGTCATTTCCAACTCTGTTGTTCTGTTACTCTGTATTAACTAGTGCTTACATACTTGGACATTTAGTATAATGAAATTAGGCTTTGCCAGATTATGTAATGTGCAGCGGCTTTCTTTTTGAAAGAGGGAGGCCAGCGCTGTAAAAGGAAAAGTGCAACTTTCAAACTGATTTTAGTTTCCTAGAATCTCTGGGTGCCCTACATAAACAGCTGATGAGTTTACAGAAAATAAAATTTATGACTGGCTGCAGGGCTTCTTCATGTTAAAGACTATTCACCCTGATGGAAAAAGGATAAAATAAACATAAGCTGGAGGCCTAGCAAGCAAGGAATGAGGGTGGAGGAGGAGAAGCGGAAGAGAATATTATTTTACAAGGTGTAAACTGCAGTAACAAGCATGTCTTTGAGAATATTTGCACTTGCCTTTGGGGATATTTCTGTTAGTGCATTTTATTTTAATTTAATAGGTACTGGATACTGGGAAAATGAAGGTCTGGTGAAGATATGGCTTAGACTGCCTTCTCTTTGTCTCTGAGTTTTCTAGTTTGTCTTCTGTGGAATGAGTAAAATATTGCAGATTCAGAAGATGTTCCTAGGTTTTGCATCACAGACCTCCCCCCCGCCTGTACTTAATTTTGAGTAGGGTTTTTTCTTGTTTCAGCATTACCAGTTTATCTATGGAAAATGAGTATCTCATGATTGGTCCTTGATAGAGAATTCCTGATCCTTGGCAACTATTCAGTGAGATCATGCAGAAATTCTCGTAATACTGAATGTTCTTATCAACCCAAAAAGTTTGGCTTGCTTTTTCAAACCAAATGAGCAGAAGGTAATCCTCACATATTCTTATGTCCGTTTTATAACTGACAGCTAAATCTGAGTAATGTCTTTGATGAAAGTTAAAAAATATTAGTTAAGAACATCTAATAACTTGGGTCCTAGTTTTTGTTTGATTCCCACAAAGAGTTTCTATTTTAAGAGGGGCAGCTTAGCTTACCGAAGGATCTTAATGAGAAAAGAAAGATCCTTTGTAGATGAAAAAGCCCTTACAGGAATACAAGTTGCTTCTGTTTCTGCACTAAAAAATATATGATTCAACTTACTGACAGGAACACATCTTTTTTCTAGACGCTTGACCTTTGAGTGGTATGCTGTGGACTGTATCTCATAAATGTAACTTGATTCAATTTACATTAAATGAAAATGAGATGCAGCTAATATAATTATACTTGAGTCATTTATTTAGTACTTTACTGACAGATTAAAAATTATATATTTTGAACAACTTTGACAGGGCTCTGCAGATCAATCCTACATTTCTGACGGATAGATAGCTTTGTTTTTAGCTAAAAAAGCCTCTTTTAAAGTCCTGATTTTCTACTTTTTCAACTCTTGAAAAATTGGCAGTGTTTATTTATATTTAGGCTACACACACATAAATTCATTGTTTCTAATACAATCTCTATCCCTTCACTTTGAAAGACAGGAAATGTACACACCATGCCATTTTTCTCTTTTCCAGGAGTCGCACAGTACCACCAAAGGCTGTGGGTGGGGAAGCAAGGAAGTGAGACTGGGTACAACTACACCCTTTTTTTAAAAAACAAAAACATGTTTTACAGTCATTAAAAGTTTTGGTGACTGCTCTGGGTGGGTTATTCCAGCCTGATTGCATGTTTCATATATTTAAAAGAAAAGTCTTTCCAGGCTTCACTCTTGCTTTGCATGAACTCCTAGGTTTTTCTCTGCTTGTAGCTTAGAACAAGGGTTATCATACTTCCGTTTTGCTTTGGCAAATGATATGTGAATGTTTTCTGCTTCTTTTTTTTAAAAAGGGTGTCCATTAAAATGCTTGAAGAAGAGGAAAACCCCTGAGGGCAAGGGATTTAAAAAACTTGGCCTGATTTTGAAAAATCCTTCTTCAGGAGCTGACTGCCCTCAAATGACCAGACTAGGAGCGTGGGGTGTATAACAGTAGTTTTCCCTAACATGGATACCCTAAAAGATGTAGACTTCACTTGGAGTTTCCCATCAATGTGGCTTTTGCAAAGAATTATAGACATATTTTCCTCACATTAGGAAAGAATGGGTAAAGCTATACTTAACCTGGCTTGCCACTGAGTGTACATTTAGTGTATACTATTATTATACTGAAAGATTTCAGTTTGCCGGTTGCCTTACCATATAATATGATGTCTCTCTTTAAATATACTTTGAAGACACGTTTTTTCCAAAAAGCTGCACATTAAAATATTTTTCTGTTGCACTTGAAAAATTTCCTCTCCTCTTTACTTTTTGATTAAGTTCCCTTTGTCTGGTTATTTGATGAAAAAAAGGAAGGAAAAAAGCATTGTCTCATAAACATACATCTTGTGAATTTCAGATGTACCGAACAGTATGGTAATTTTTCCCCATTGCTTGTTCCTAACCTGGTTTGCATGTTCCAATAAATAATTATTTTTAATCATAGTTTATCTTAACTTGATTGCAGGAAATACGACTTCAGTAACAGAGTGGTCAATGTCTGGAATACTCTACCTGACTCTGTGGTTTCTTCCCCAAACCCCAAAAACTTTAACCTTAGACTGTCTACTATTGACCTCACCCCTTTCCTAAGAGGTCTGTAGGGGGCGTGCCTAAGCGCACCAATGTGCCTATCGTCCTTGTCCTATTGTTTCTTTCTTTTTTTATATATATGTATCCATTTCATGTATTCATAACTATGTTTAAACTTATACCTGTTATCTTATAATTGCTTGACAAAATAAATAAATAAATAAATAAATAAATAAATAAATAAATAAATAAATAATATGAAGGAACTAAATTCTATATATTCAAATTGCTTTGCTGTTTTTATCAGTTTAAATATATCCTGTTGAGAAAGGGCATTTGAGGACTTTTCTTCTAGATGAAGGACTATAGATTATTCAGATTCTTTCCATTCTTTTCAGCTTCATGACAGCTTTTCCCCCCCTAAGTTTCTTTTAACTGTTCCCTCAGAAGTACATTTAATTTTGCAGTTTGTAAACATAAAGTTGAATATTCACATACAAAAAATCATATTCACATATAAAAACAATTTTAAATTCTTTTAATAAATTCTGCACTGTTCTCTACAGCTAGTATTTGATTGTCTTTCTTGTCCTTTTTATAAGCTAAGTTTTAGTTCTCATACCTTTTTCAAAATATCTACTATATGAAATACTGAGGGAGTTAGAGGTTCAACCTTAATCCTACATTTCAAATGTGATTGCTGAGCCTGCCCAGTAGAGCAAAATATTATTAGACCTAATATGTAATACATTTAGCCTGATATGATGAGTTCTAATCTTTCTGTAGACCATCTGGATAAAGCTCAATTTGAAAATAAAGATGAAAAAAAAAATTAAGGGCCTTCACACCCTTGCATCTAATTGTATACTAAGAACATGTTTTGGCAACTCTTTTTATTTTAGGGTGAGTCCGTGATGCTGGTTTCACCTCATTCTCATCCCATGAGTGAGACAAGCTTAAGTCAACTTTAGCTATTTGAGGTTTGTAGTGATATTTCCTCTTATCCTGACAGAAGTGCATAGCAGTGCTTAAAATCCAAAACGTTTCACCCACCTTTCCAATGATGGCCCAGTCGGATGGCCCATGAAGGGCAGAGCAGATTGGTGCTATTGGCACTTAAGGTTGATGTGATGGAGTGATGGCATCATCCTTCTCCTTGGACCCTGGGCCTTTTTGCCTGCTGCCATTCTTTTTTTGCCCTCTGGATGGAAAGAGCTGGGCACAGCTGCCAGCTGTATCAGTTCTTAGCAGCATCCCTTAGTCCACCAGATAACTGAGTGGCTAAGAAAAAGGAAACTGGGGCAGAAGAGTGGTTCTCTCCAAAGCTAGCAGCAAAGTTGCTTTTATATAGATTAAACACTCTTCTGGAGGAAAGCTAAACCTGCTGTCAAGATCAGCCCTCCAGAGAGCTAATTGAGGGAACTAGTTCTTTCAATTGATGACGCAGCTTTCCCGGTTTTGACAGAGATGCTATCCTGCTTTTATCCAGACAGGGTCAAAGGAGAGGCCAGTCAGATATCTGTTGAAAGTTACCTCCTCCTCCATCATTGTCCTGACTGGCAGATCATTTCCTTCTTGCTATATTATTCAGAAAGTGGGAAGACACCAAAGCCAGAGGATTTCCCCAATTGCTTTGCTTATCTGCCCCATGTATGTGAAATTGGAACACAAGGTTTTGGCAGAAAGCCAAAATAGAGACTATAAATGCAAAACAGAGACTCACTATTTTCTACCAAGATGGATAGTAATACTTTAACTCAGCGGTTGAGCAAGCTCTTACAAAATGATTCTGAAATTACAAATGCCTGGTTGAGCTTAAATTCAGTGGCCAGGACGCAGGCAGTACAGTACATCGGGATCCCCAAGCCCCAGTCTGTAGACAGGTACCGGTCTGCGGCATGCCAGAAACTACTCTGCGCAAACAAGCGAAGACCCATCTATAGGATGCAGGCAGCACACAAAACCACACCCCATTCCCAGTCCATGGGGAAAAAAACCTTTCTCCATGGAACCTGTCCCAGATGCCCAAAAGGTTGAGGGCCATTGCAGTATAGGACATTTCTGAATAAATGCTTAAAAGTTGTTCTGCAAGGAACCTTTCTTCATACCTATTTAGTTGGCATACTTCCTGGTATTAAAATTATTCACCTACAGCAACAGATTTCAAATTCATAGGATTAAGAATTCCCCAATTTAGGAATTCTGAATTTAAATTTGATTGTGTGTGCAAACCCAATGAGTATGGGGTGAAAATAGGATTCACTGAACAAACCTAGATTTTTTTTTTTTTGAAGTAGCAGCAATAATATATGGTTAATGTTGCGGTAATGGCTATCAATAAGAAGTCAAATGTGTTTTGTGTTTTTAAATCAACAAGAGAAAGATTTTGTTTTCTTTTTTTACTTTTAAACTCCATTTCTTTCCCTCATTTGTAATTCTTAAATAAAGTTCAATATTCAAATCCATATTAAATTGAGTAAGATAAAATATGAAATTATTTTCCAAATTCTCTTTGCTTTATTTTCAGTCCAAAAAACAGGGGTTTTTTTCCCCCACGCCAAAAGCAATAACGCATGCTGTAGCACAATCATCACTAGTTATTTCTTCAATAAAACCCTTTCATCCCAGAGAGTTACAGTGAGCTTTTATATGAAGATGTTTGTATATTTTTTTCTATGACAGCCTTCCCCCTCCCCCCACAAAAAAAGATCTACCAATATAATGTACCTCCTTTTTTGGACTGTTCCCTTTTACAGTGCTGAATTACCAAACTCACGAGAAGGTGCCACTCTCTATTTTCCTCCTTGGAAACTAAGCCTTGCTTGCCATACTCATAAAGTACTTTATAGTCAGTTCTTGAAAAGTGATTCCCTTCAGTGAATGACTCTTTTTGTTTGTGGAAGGACTGATATGAGAGTTTCACGAATGAAGGCCAATATCCGTGTTCCAGGATACTGTTGCAGGATCCAATCTGGGTCGGTCATCAGAGGTTTTGTCTTCCAAGTTTTCAGACTCATGCTGGAATGGGCTCCAGAACGATCCAGATTGGATCTTGCGATATGACAGATTAGCTTAACTCAAGTTTTGAGGAAGAGGGATTCATTCAGGTAGCTTGTGAAACTTGAATGGAGTTATTACTGAGCTTCGCTTTTCGGCTAGAATCCTGTACTCGTTTGATGTAAGTCTGATTGTACTAAAATGCATCTGGTAGTATGTGACTACATTACAAAAGTGATTGCCTTCTACCAAATTCAGTATCTATACTATACTATCTATACTATACTAAGCCATACTGTTGAATAGGGGTGTGGGTGTGTGGTTTCAAAAATACATCCTTTTTAAATTAAATGTTTGAAAAGAAGCAATTTTCAGCTTTTGTTTGTTTGTTTGGCTTGCTGTGATATATGAGTTTACTTTTTGCTTGACTAGACACCAACTCAGGGCAACTCCATGCACAGAATTTCTGCTGTCTTGTGATTATCCCACGTTGGTGTTTCTCCTGACAGATGAGTCCATTTACTTCCGCATCAACTGCAGTGCAAGAGAAACATCTTGGATCTACTTTGCAGTCAAAAAAAGCTAATGCTGTGCCAAGCTGTGAGGCAGTCTGCTTTCCCCTTTGGTGGGAATTCTCACCTCACCTTATGTCTTACCTCATTGGCTCTCTCCCCTCCCCACAGCTTTCATCCCCCTGCTGGACATGGCCCAAAATTCAGTAGAGCCAAAGCACCTTTTGTTTGGCAACTGTTTTTCATAGCAATTGCTTAGGCTCTTTAGAATCACCAAGCATTATGTTTCTTACAACATGGAATCACTACTCATTGGACATGGATAAGGAAGCTGTCTGATGCCGGTTAGTGTGTTCTCCTGCTGGTCACTTAATTGGTTCCTGCCATGTGTCAAGGTCAGCTGCTGAATTGCGGGATTAGCTATCAACTGTTTTGCAAAGAGAAACTGTTGCCATATGGAAGAGATTTTGCTGGATTTCTTTGGTCGTTTGTGAAAAACAGGCTGTATTCATTCAGAAACGCTTTATGACTGAGCATACAGGCAGAGAAACAGGGGAAGCCCAATTTATACTTGTCCTTTGAAGTTTGCCTTATAGAGTAAGTCTAATCTATTAACAATATTAAAGATATTGCATGTGTGTTTAAATATATCATTGAGGCACAGCTTTCTGAACTAATTAGCAAATAATCTTATAGCATTCCACTCTTGGGAAAACAAAGAAACAAACAACAGGATTAGCATCCATATAATTCCTTGCAGTTGATTGATCTCAGCCTTACCAGGTAAAGCAGACCAGTAACACAGCCTAATAAGATAATTTTACTTTATTATTGTAAAGCCATGTTAACGAGACTTTTGCATGTCTGGAAGAACAATTCTCCCAGCATCATTTTTACAGCCCAATGACTAAGGGAGGGTCCCTCCTGAGCTTCTTGGTCTGTCCATTATGCAGCTGTGAGCTATGCTACCTTTTATTGGCCCGTTTCCTAGGCCGCATCTCTTCGCCCAGCATCCTAAGGTCATTCCACATACCATTACACTCTCTGGTGAATCCAGACTTGCAGGGAATATATTCCAGATACTACTAGTTGGGGACAAATATTAAACAAGAACATTTCCATGACATTTTACTTTTCAGTTTCCCAGGAACTTATAATTGGCTATTGCTCCAAGGAGAAGCACTTGAAGAAATCCTGTCGAGGAAAGCTTGCTTATTTATGGTTACTGCCCCTTTTCCAAATTTGGTGCACTCTCTGTTGCGTTCCATTACCAATGCCATATTTTCCAGCCAACATAGCTGCCAAATGGCAAAGGTTTTGAGAGGAACTAAAAATACCAGGAAGTGCTTTTAATAAGGTTGTTTATTATCATTTCTCTATTGCTGATATGATGTCTTCCAACATGCTTAGTTTTTTTTTTGTGGCACACCCATCATATTTCACTTGCAGTTTGGTTTAATTTCATGATTCCATTATATTTAATTTCTGCTAAATGTCAGCAATGTGAACTATTCTTGTTCAAGAACAAGGTGTACTGGTTTTGGGTTTGTAACAAGACCCACCCTCTTTCTTTGAATGACATGCAAGTTCCTTTTTGTTGCTCTAAGGTCACAAAAATTGTTCCCTGAATGGTGGATTTTGTATAAATTCCTAAATTCTGTGTATACCCAACAAAGGTCAGTGAAAGACCACTGTTTTCAGTAAATAAAAGTGGTGCTTTCTAAGGATCAGATTGCCATGGTGGCAACAGACAGGATGGATCGGAGATATGGAATACATCCCCTTCAGTAGCTGCTTTTCTGATAAACAGACTCATTTCCAGCATCAGCTAGTATTTTAGAGGTTCCTCCCATCTTCCACAGATAGAAGGGAACATTTTTTCAAAACATAGGCTAGCTACAAGGCATGTGTGTATGTTAAAAGCAAAATACAAGAACTTTTGTATAACCAAATATATTTGAATCTCATACAATAGATCAGTTAAACTTTCCTCTAATACAACTTTCCTGTAATAGGCAATTGCTTTTGAAAAAGAAAGTCTCCATGTTGCTTATCATTTCCCATTCAGTGTGTGGGTTTTAATATCATGTGCAAGTTTATTTATTAGGCAGCTATAGCCAATCTTCTGCACAATATTTTGTTTCAGTTATGACTTTCATATGCTTTCCAATAGGAAGAGACTCAAAAATTGGAGACTCATTGTGTGTGAATAAAGCAACCCCAAGCATGATGCAATTTGTTTCCTATACGTCCCTCCTTGCAAAGGATGCCCCACGGTAAGGATGCCCCACAATGTGGCCAACTGAGATGTCCGCAGAAGGGTGACTTTGAAAGGAATTGTTGTAGGAAAGGTAATTCAGTTGTAAAAGTAAAAGAACTAGTTCACTAATTCATGTTAGCGACTATGCTTCTTTTTTATAGTTTGAAGAAACTGTGTCCCATACATCAAATTGACAGATTTATAAGAGAAAGGCAAAAAGGAAACCAAATATGTTACAGTAATGCTAAACCAAACCCTGTTAATATTGTACAATAAGATTTGTATGGGGAGCAAGCATTTGTGGTTTATTCAGTGTTTTTGCTGGTCATCTGATTGTTCACTCACACCCAACTTTCAGAGACTTTATGTATTGGCTGCCTCCAGTCTTTCTCATGATTTACAACTTTTTCAATGTTTCCAAGTTTAAACCTGTATCTTGCTCGACGGCATCAATCCAAAATATACTTTACTAGGTTTGTTTTTAGCATCTCCAACCATTCCAAGCATGATTGGGTTTTTTGAAGAATTTGATTACCTGATATGACCAGAATAAGACAGCCTTGTATTCTAGTCATATTTCTGGATTGATGCAGACTAAAATACGCTTGATTGTTTATTTTTGTTCTCCAAGCTATGCATATTACCCCATTTCCAAACTCATAATTTGAAGGAGTTTTTTCTTTTATCTGCTTTTTTATTGTCCAACTTTCACAAATATATGTAATTAATGGGAAAAATAGCTTTACCTATTCCATATTTGGTATTAAGAGTGATCTTGTTTTTTCAAATTGTCTCTATGCTAGTCATTGCAGTGCAACCAAATCAGGTTCAGTATCTCCTCTTTGAGTAAACCAAGAAAAATAAATAAAATCCTGAACTGATTCAATGTGTTTATTGTCACTTATTACTATGATGTGACTTTGTGTTTATAGATACACCGAGGAGAAAAATGTAAAATATGAATAAATTGGGTTATGTGAAGTACACAAGATTTGGTTTATATGTCAGATTTGGTTTGCATTTTAAAATGTATATGCCAAATTCTAACAATATTCCATATGTGTTATTTTGAGAATTGAGTTTTGGTAAATGATTATAAACTGTAATGGAATAGTATGATGTCTGCTTCAATTTTTGGCAGAATGGGAAGGGGAAAAAAGCAGTGATATGTTACCCTGCAAATTTTCAGCCAGATAATTTAAAGAGTTTTGCTACAGTGGAGTTTTGAAATATCCTCCATGTATTTCTTATGAGGCAGAGATATGAGGACTGAAGAATGACCAATAGCCATTTGAAAATAGTCCATCAAAGAGCCTGTGCAGAAGATGTCATGAACCAGTACAGAGAGTGTCCTATTCCAATTAAAAACAAAAATGTTAAAAAGCTGCTTTTAAAAAATTGAAGAGTTTCCTGTTCTATGAATAGTAGTTATTCTGGTCAGGCAGGTTTTTGACATGGCTGATGGGCAAGATTAACCTCTTCTGGGAATTATTTATTACGTGCTTCCTCCCCAACCATTAATAAGAATGTTTGAGATATGTTATTTAACTACATTCCAATAAAAGTATCATATGCAATGAACAGTAAACACACACTATCTTAGACCCATTCAAACAACAAAGAGGATCTAATTCACTCCAGGAAATGACAGAATGAGATAAGTGTCAGAAAGAAAATAAGAGGATTTTAAAAAATAAAAATTGATGGGAAGAACAGGGAGGAGGTGTCCTTGGTGCTCTCTGAGCTTGGTTGTTTTCTTGCAGACGCTTCATTACCCAAATTAATAGCACCGATGATGTTACCTGGTTTGGGTAATGAAAAGTCTGCAAGAAAACAATCAAGTTCAGAGAGCACCAAGGACCCCTCATTTCAACCCTGAGCTGCAAATATTCTCCCTCACTGAGAATAGAGAGAATTAAAAAGGAAGGAAAGGAGGGACAGAAAAGCTGTAGAGCTGTAAACATTCTGAATATGGAGACCAGGGGTGGGATTCCACCAGTTTTACAACTGGTTTGGTGATCTTACCTTCAACTGCAGCCCCTATAAAGCACAGGAAATGGGGGGGGCACTTCCTCATTGCACCAAACTGGTTTGGAGCGAGCTGAACACGGGAACAAGGTCGAATCCCACTCCTTATGGAGACTCACATGGAGACTCAGAAGAACTATGACATAGTTCATCAAAATAGATTCATGGTTAAAGAAAGATAAAGATAAAACATAAAGCCTTAGGAGAATGAGAATGTTTCAGACAAACAAAAGCAAAGAGGATTTTTAAATAATCCAATGCTCTCCCATCTCACTGTAAATCAGGAATTTATGTTTAAAAAAATAGGTTTCGTTGTAATAAAGAGATCATTTTTACATTTTTTTTAATGAATAGTCATCCTGAAGAATTTGCAAGTGATAGTTTCTATTTCATCAGAAAGAAATTCTAAAAATAGAAAGAATGGGGGCTTTGTTCTTTGGAAATGCCAAAAGTTTTCCTTTATATATATACTGTATATAGATGTTACTGTTTTCGTTCATGTTGTGAACTGATTAATCTTTAGAAGATATCCAGCATCTCAAAACATATTTAAAATTTATGGCTTAAAAATTGTTTTTGGGGTAGTTTTTTAAAAAAGGAATAATCAACTGACTCCAACATGAAGTAAAATATTTTTTCTCAAATGTGAATTCATTAATAAGCTTCTAAAAATAGCATTAGTTGTACTTTGCAGGTGGGGGTAGTTTCAGATCTGACTTTGGCATAAATTATAGATTAGAATATAGTTTTTATTTCTTTAATACTATGAAAGTTTTAATGTAGTACAATAAGCAAATTAATTTTAGCTGGCATTTCATCTGCAACCATTTGTCTTTCAAACTGATTATTCTCTTATGTATTTAATTTAAATGTATATTTATTGGTTGGTTGGTTGATCAGTTGGTTGGTTGGATTAAATTTGATACATTACTGGCTATTTAATCTCTTGGCATCTATCTCAGGATAAAAATGTATTTAGTTAAAATAAAGGATACTAAAAATGAACTAAAATGATCAGCAATTTAAAAAAAAGACTGCCCAAAGAGACACATTTTGAAGACCCTTAAAAGCAGAAATCAATCATCTTATCCACTCAGCCAGGAGGATTAATCAAAGATGTATCCCCAAGAAGATCCCAAGGCTGTTGTGGAGAAAGTCTGCAGGAATATCCACACTTTCTTCTTGGCTCATTGTTAGCATGGTCCCCTCAATCTTTTCTGAATACAGGAATAGATGATGCCCTTTAAATCCGTGAACTGCATTACACACCAGAACAACTAGACACAAGAACAGTTTTTTCCCGAAAGCCATCAATCTCTGCTAAACAAATAATTCCCTCAACCCTGTTCAACTATTACAAAGTCTGCATTACTATTACTGTTAATCTTCTCATTGCTCCTTATCACCCATCCCCTCCCACTTGTGACTGTATGACTGTAACTCTGACACTTGTATCCTTACGATTTATATTGACTGTTTCCTGGTATGATTGATTGCTTATTGTACCCTATGACTATTATTAAGTGTCGTACCTGATGATTCTCGACTCCTGACGAATGTATTTTTTCTTTTAGGTATACTGAGAGTATTTACACCAAGACAAATTCCTTGTGGGTCCAATCACACTTGGCCAATAAAGTATTCTGTTCTCTCAGTGAACCTAGAAATCCATCTTCCATTCCACTTTTAAATCCCCTGGTTCTTTGAAAGAACAGTCTGTTCCCTTTTGCATCAACAGGGCTATAATGGTACCATAAGGGAGAAGCAGGGGTGGGATTCGAATTTCTTAACAACGGGTTCTGTGGGCGTGCCCTAAATTGTGGGTGTGGCTTGGTGGTCATGTGACTGGCTGGGCATGGCTTGTATGTAAATATTGTAAATGTTTATGTAAATATTGATTTTTTTTATTTAAAAAAAGAGCAACTTTTACCCCAAATGAGGCCATGCAGGCAGGCAGATTGAGTTGCTGGCAGAATCACAGAGTCACTCGGAGATCTACCTTTCTGTAATCTGCTGCCTGAGTCTGCACTGAAAAATAGAAGCTTCAGTCCTAAGGGAGGTTCAGCTCTGCTCTCAGGCCAGTCGTGCGAATTGCCGGTTCTCTGAACTGTGCAGAATCGTAACAACCAGTTCTATAGAACTGGTCTGAACTGGTAGAATCCCACCCCCGGGTAGAAGATTTTATGGTGACTATAGTCCAGACTGAGCACCAGCCTGATCCCATTGCCAGCCCACCTGCAATTACAGGTAGCCCTCGACTTACAATCAAATTAAGCCCAAAATGCCCATTGTTGTTAAGCAAGATGTTTTTTCAGTGTCATTTTATGACCTTTCTTGCCACGGTTGTTAAGCGAATCACTGCAGTTGATAAGTTAGCAACCCAGTTGTTAAGTGAATCTGGCTTCCCCATTGATACTGCTTATCAAAAGATGGCAAAAGGTGATCACATGACCTTGGGACACCAAAGCGGTCATAAGTATGAACCAGTGGCCAAGCATCTGAATTTTGATCACATGATTATGGGACTGCTACAAAGATCATAAGTGAAAAATGGTCCTAAGTCACTTTTTTCAGTGGTCATCATAACTTTGAACGGTCACTAAATGAACTGTTGCAAGTCGAGGACTCCCTGTACACTGTTGTAATTTGTGAGACAAAAGTTATATAGATAAGCAAATCAATGATGACAATGTAAGCAGGGTAGCCTCTCAAGTAATCCATCTTGTTCTCTTGCAGGTGAATATCCAGGAAGCAGTATGAGCCAGAAAGGATCCATAGGCAGCCACTCTGGCTCTGCAAAGTAAGGAAACTAATGTTTAAATGGAACAAAGTGTGGGTGAAGGAGAAAGCAACTGGAGAGGTTCACAGTTCTGCAATCTGGATTGTCATAGAAAGTATATGGAGGATATGTAGAGGGCAAGTTTGCAGATGCTGAAAAGTAGAATTGTGTCTTGGGTAAAATAGTAATTCTGCTTTCTTATTTCTGGTTAGATGGGGTGGATATGAAATCCTCTAGTGCAGCGGTTGCCAACCAGTGGGGGTGCGGCCCACTAGTGGGCCGTGAGAAAATTTTGGTGGGCCACAGAGAAATCTCACCCCCAGAGCACCCCCCAAAGCAATTAATCCAGGATGTGCAGAAACACAAGGCTGCGACACCCACATGGCCCGCGGGAACCCTCCCCACCCACTCTCTCCTTACCCAGCAAACTTGCCTCGTAAATTTCTATTTTTCCTTTTTCTGACCATCATCTATTCTGCTGTGCCGGGAGATTTAGATTAGCTAGGAAGCAGGAAATGGTTGGATTTCTTGCTACCTACCTAGTCTTTAGATCTTTGGCCCTGCTTTTAAGCACAGCCGAAGCTCCCTTAGGACTGAAGGTTCTATTATTCAGTGCAGAGTCATAGCAAGCAAATTTGAGAGACTGAGCTAACCAATGGCAGATAGATAGATCATTGAATGAATCTGTGATTCTGTGAGCAACTCAATCTGCCTGCCTGCTTTGCCTGATTTTGGGTAAAAGTTGCTCTTTTTTATAAAAAAAATTCAATATTTACATACATGGTGTGTTGTGAGTTAATTTTATGAGTTTGCTTGCAAGCAAATTTGATGTGTCAGACTGAGCTAGCCAATGGCAGATAGATAGATTCCTGAATGAATCTGTGCTTCTGTGAGCAACTCAATCTGCCTGCCTGCTTGCCTGATTTTGGGTAAAAGTTGCTCTTTTTTTAATAAAAAATTCAATATTTATATAAATATTTATAATATTTACATACAAGCCATGCCCAGCCAGTCACATGACCACCAAGCCACACCCACAAATTAGGCCACGCCCACAGAACCGGTTAGTGGTCCCTGGGATTTAAAATTATGAGTTTGCTGGTCCCTGAGGTCCAAAAGGTTGGCGACCGCTGCTCTGGTGGGCCACTGGAACATGTACAGTTTACATTTCTGATTCCCTTTGGGTAATGATAGGAACAACTCAATTGTTTTTCTGTCCCCTAAAACAGTGGTTCCCAACCTTTTGGGACCGCGGACCGGCAGCAGTGACGGCAAGCAGCAGCAGGGGTGGGTGGGTAAGAGATGATTGCGGGTGCATAACCTAATTCCGCACATACACAAATAAAGCTTCTTGCACTCACCTGCCGCTTGCATGGACCGGTTCCCATGGCTCGGGTTGGAGACCCCTGCTCTAAAATTTTATAATTAAGTACGGGACTTGTAGCAAACAAAATATCTGTCAAAATGAGTATTATTTAAGAGACAAATCCCGCTTCTGACAACTGACACAAATACTTATGTGAGTCATGGTATTTGCATCATGATTTTATGGCACGTGTTTCATTCTCGTGACATGAAGTGGTGGTGACCCTTTGAGAGCTGTAGGCCATTTCATTTTAATGTATGCCGATTAGTGTACATTCAAAGTTACAATAAAGTTATTCTAAGTCTAAGCATTTGTGTGAGAGTGGGGAGCATTGGTTTTTGTGTGGAAGGACTGCAATCCCCATTAACTTTGGACACACAAACCCCTCCATAGTGCTTGTATATAGAATCATAGATTTGGAAGGAACCATTTAGTAGACTTGACTATGAGATGGCAGCAAACAGATAAATAATAGTCAACAACAACCACCCCCCAATTCAATGGAGGAATCCAGATTAAAACATCCATAGCATAGGACAGCCTAATCTCTCTTTCGACTCATCTACTAAAGGGGAATACAGCGCTTCTCTGAGTAATTGGTTCCAGTGTTAACTCCTCTGTTTGGGATTTTTTTTTTTATAATTGTCAATCTGCTTTCCTGTAACTTAAATGTATTAATTCATGTCCTCAGTTTTTAAATTGCAGAAGACATGTCTTGACTTCTTTTGCTTCAGGTTCAGGATGGAGACTTTGAGTTCTAATCTAGTGAAAGACACAGCAAGTCGTATAGCCTGAAACCAGCCTGCTGCTGATTTATGTCACTAAGAGATTACAGCTCCTTAAGAACATGGCAATTTGTTTCCTTTTAATTCTTTTATTATGTCATCAGCAGGGGATTTAATTTAATGTATTCAATTTAGGCACCGCCTGATTCCAAATTCTGACTCTAGGCGGTGTACAATAAAAACAAGCAAAAATAGAAAATACATTATAATAAGATTATTTAAAAAAGGTTGGTAACATAGTAAGTTGCAAAGAGCCAGAGCTGTTGCAAAATCTTTGCCCTATTTGAAACCTGAAAATTATAAGAGGCATAAGAAGTCAGCATCAAGTGAGGAGAATTGATAAGCTTATTGTCCAGTCTCTAGGAGAAATTGCTACATTTATCTGTTTGAGGAGTGAGAATTGGGAAAGGAAAAATTGAAAATGCTGTTTTTTTAATCTCATGATATGGAAAAAATGGAGGACCTTGCAGTCAAACCTTGCTTAGGATTCTATGTCCTGTTTTCCCGCATAGGAAACTCCTGTCATAAGCACAATGGGGAAAAATGGTGAATTTTCTCAAAGACAGATTAAAGTGCTCTTGTTTCATCTAACTGCTTTCTCTTTTTCCAGTGGCAGCATGGGTAAAGGAGACGGTGCTGGCAAAATGAGTGCAAAAGATCTATATGGTAAGTCCACAGTTTATGCTTAACAAAGCTTGTTTAAGCAAGTAAGGTTAGATCCAACTTTATATCTAACAAAGCAAGAGTTAACTTACAAAATGATGAAAAATGATCATTTGTTGGCAATTTAAAGAAAATTATTGATTGCTAACATAACATACACTGGGCATTTTTGAAGAAAATTGCCTTTCCATTTTCAATATAGAGTAATTCAACCAATTAATCCCTAATCCACAGGACCACAAGTGACAGGCTAATAAAAGCAATCACCTCTAAAAACAGTCATCATCATCTATCCTTCTGAAACTCAGGGGAATTTAAGGAATAATATAATATAATGTAATTCTTATATTAAACATATATCGATATTGCCATGTGTGGACTAGGTTAATGAACAGTTTGTACTGCTCTCCAGAATGAAGTGCACTTCAGTCACTCCCACTTGGCTCTTCTTGCTAATGCAAGCAGTTAAAGTAACTATCTGTGATTTATTTGGAGCAGCATCTATGCTTGCTAGGAATTCTGTTGGTTACCTGTGGGATACCTGGAAAACAACATCATGTAGCAGAAGATTATCATATACAAGGACAAGAATTATAAGACAGAGTTGCCAGAAGTTTAGATTAATCAAGAATCTCCTTTTAAATATGTAAAATAACTATTAGTTTGTAAGTGTTAGCCTTCTAGTCGGTTCTTGGACAAAGTGTGCCATGAATTCTTCAGTTGCCAATTGTTGGTTTTCTAAGCAGATCTTGTGTTGAGAAGTTAGTATGGTCAGGCTTCTTCTGTTACAATCTGTTAAACTGAACTTCTTCCAGATAGTTGGCCTGACCAACTATAGACTCCTTACTTTTGCTTCTGCAGGAGCATGTCCTTTGCTGGGCCAACTAGGCCAATGTTTCCAGCCTTTTTCATCACAGAAAAATTTGTATCTTTGCCCCAAAAGTGCTTTTTCAAGAGGCAACTGGGCTTTCTGGTTAACCAGAAAGTCCAGTTGCCTCTTGAAAAAACACTTTTGGGACAACCATGATCTGGATGACTGAAAACCTCCATAGACAATTTGCATCCGGGTTTCTATCAGCCCAGTTGGTCAGCCTTTTAGTGCCTGAAATTTGGCATTTCAACTCATTTCCCCCTCTCTCCTCAAATAGATGGGTTGCAAGAGTTTGGTGGACTCTGCATGTGTTGGTAGCTTTTATTACCCTTCTAGCATGTGTAATGCACAATTTTAATTTTCCCTCTTTTCACATCCTCTAGTTTCTAATGCGGTGTTGTCTTTGCTGGTGACACAACACATGTTTGATGGGAAACACACCAATTGTCCTAAAATTACCTTGCACTGAACTGTATGTAGGCACTGCCAGCTCATTGCTAAGGTGCAATAAAAGATAGGCTGTGGAGAGAGAAGTTTTTCTGTTGGCATACTGTCCTACCTCAAAGATGGGAGGAAAACACATAGCTGTTGCTCTGTAGATAAGCTCTGGGAGGCGCGGTTGTAAACCAGGAATCCCCCTGATGCAAAATTCATCTCTACTGCATTGAACTTGCTAATTAAGAGTGGTCTTAGAAGCTTCATGGATATTTATTGAAGTTCACTTCAGGATGCAGAAATATAATAAAACACCTTTTCTGTAGCTGCTCATAGTAGTAACAGGAGCTGATGAATGACCCTTCTTCCTACCTGCACAAATGAATGAATTGTCCTTTGCCTGCCACAAATGTTTCTTGTCTTCCCTTGAGGTCATTAGGGTACTGAATGCTCGCTCTTTGCCTTTGGCAACGAACACCCAAGCTTCTCATGTGTTAAGCTCCATATTCTAAAAGATTCGCCACATGCTTGCTGAAAGATCCGTAGGCTTACAGATCCAGCAGGTAGATCTCAGGTTTCTGCTTCATTCAGTACACAGCTGCCAGCTGAATAAATGTTAATGTAGACCATGAATAAATAAAGTCACTTCTCTGCTTACTGACTCCTGTTTTGAACCAAGATGAAAGGGCATTGAAGGGAAATCCATTATATTCTTGGAAAGTCTGGGGGGGGGGGGGGAAGTATTTCAGAATAATTAGAGGTTTGTACGAGAAGCCCATTGCTGTTTTTTCTGTAATATTAGCAATACTCCCCCTCCTTCCCTGAACTTACAGTAAATTTTTAGTAAGGCTAAAGTAGTAGCATTGTACCTCCTGATCATTTTGCCTTTTGAATTCTTCTAGAAGGGAAATAAGTCCAGATCTCTGGATTTATTTTTATATGTAAAAAATCCATTCCCTTCTGGAGGTTCCATTTAGAGATATGAGCTGTCCACATGGTCAAAGTGGCTCTCGGAGCCTTCTCAGATGATGCGTTTGCTATGGCATTAGGTTCTGTTGCTCATACAAGTGGATCATCAAACAATTCGATCCAAAGTTCTCACTTGAGGCACAACCCACCCGGTTGAAATTATACTACTTTGGACACATTATGTGAAACCCAGCTCTCTTGAGACCTCTGTAATGCTGGGAAAGGTAGAAAGAAAGAAGAGACCAACCCAATCATGGGCTCAATTACAGTGGCAATTTTCGAATACCTAAAAGACCAGATTAGGGATTAATTATCATGGAGGAAATCTATCTATCTAGTTGCTGAGAGTCAAAATGACTTAGTAGCACATAATCAATTAACTTTACACAATGGTCCTCATGTGTAATGATGCCAAAGAGAAAGTTGTTCGCTAGCCCTTCTCCCTTGTTTCCTCTTTTAACGTTTCCAGCAGAAATCACACAAAGAAAAAAAACTGAAACATGCTCAGTATGGCCAAACTGTTGCAGAATGGGATGTTATAACTGCTGTCACGCAAAACTAGAGTTGTGAAATCTGCCTTAAAATACCAATCAGCTTTGAAAAAATGAACAGAGAAAAGTGTGTCTTCTCCAATATTGTTCAAAGTAAGTCCAAGAAGGCCCAACAAACCTGGCTATTGATTTTGGTAACTTCCTGAGAATTCTGAATAGCTTCCTGAGAATCTGTGGAGGCCCCCAAGTCATTGACTGTTCTCTAGTCCAGGGGTCCCCAACTTTGGCAATTTTAAGACTTGTGGACTTCAACTCCCAGCCAGCTGGCTGAGAAATTCTGGGAGTTGAAGTCCACAAGTCTTAAAGTTGCCAAGGTTAGAGATCCCTGCTGTAGTCCATCTCTCAAGCACATAGCAGAGGAATTTGTCTACCAGCCAGTCAGATAATTTTATAACCTTAGCATTTAAAATCAAGATTTGTTTAACATCTCCATAGGTTTTATTTCCATAAATGAAACTACGTGTCCACAGATAGCTATAAAAAATTGGAGTCATGGATGGCTATGGCTACCAAGAATAGATTCGTCAAAATGTTCCTTTTTCTGAAGCAACAGCATAACAACTCTTTGAGTTAGGTGAACTAGGAAATATCTCATTTCTAATAGCTTGTTGAAGATGCTTGTGAAGATGCTTGTTTAGTAATCTCTGTTAATTGTCAGCACTTGGCATCATATTTATCTTTTAAAATAAATGAGAAAGGAGCAGATGAACAGAAGCAGATGAACTCTTGTGGTTGCAATGAAAATGCTGTCGCAGAAGTTATTTTGCACAGGGAAGAAAAATGAGATCT
This sequence comes from Notechis scutatus, assembly GCF_049901735.1. Lineage (NCBI taxonomy): Eukaryota > Metazoa > Chordata > Lepidosauria > Squamata > Elapidae > Notechis > Notechis scutatus. The sequence continues at coordinate 236,253,956 of NC_142009.1, forward strand.
TCGACCACAAAAAGCTGGGTTTGTTCATTGGTAGACTTTAAAGTACTACAGGATCTCTTGTTCTTGTGTGTGTGTGCGTGTGCACACACACACACACTCACACACACACACACTCCTACATGTTATCTGAGAAGACATATAGAGTAAATTTAATTGAATGGATGAGTTCAGATCTCCTTCCCCCTTTCCTTGAACAAGTCTGAACTGAGCCAGTTTAGTCTAGGGGCTAAGATACCAGGCTACAAAGCAAGAGACTCTGAGTTCAAGTCCCACCTTAGTTACAAAAGCCAGCTGGGTGACCTTGGGCCAGTCACCCTCTCAGCCCAACCTTACTTAAAGGGTTGCTGTTGTGAAGAAAATAGGAATGTTGTGTTGATTATGATCATCACCTTGGGTTATTTATACAAATAATAAAGGCTGGATATAAATAATCAAATAAACAAACTCCACTGTTTATTTTGATGCAGTATTATCGTTTCAGTTTCTCCTTTCAAACTTTTTCCCTATTGTCGATAACAGCATCAAATGAGTCTCAGCTCTCTTCTGATACAGAATTTGGTTCCCTAATCCTTTTTTAATGTTGTTATTTCTTCCATATCATTTTCAGAAGAGAATAATTTAAATCCCAGATTTATTTTTCCTACTTTTGTATTTGGTTGAAAATGAATGCAAAGAGGTAAACTAATTACCCGAAAACATAAAAATAATGTTGCTGCTTGTTTATCAGTGCTAATATATCACTTACCAAAATAGCCCATAGCAAATAGGCCTGGATGTGAATTTTAGAAACACAATCTTCCCTTCAAATTGTTCTCATTCTCGATTATTAGACAATCATTCCCCTGGACAAATCCACATTTTTGCTTTTATACTCCTCTGACATCTGTAATTGTGAACTAATATAATTACTACTATGCCATGCCCTCTTCAGGTTGCAGGTATTTGAATTGTTATATTCTAAATGTTGCAAATGTCCTTGTTTTTCCCCAATAACACTGAAACATAATTTTTGCTTTTCCTGTAGTGCAAATTATAAATCTAATATGGTATTGCAACAGATGTCCAACTATGAAGTTCTTGGTGCTAAGCTTGGTTGTGTGCTTGCATATATTTCATTACTCAACTAGGCTACTTCATCTTGTTGGATACTACTATTACTACTACCACAGTCATATTGGGAGCTCTGAAGCCCTTCCAGGCTGGAAGGACTGAACAGTGACAATATCATTGCTCGGGAGAATGCCCAGTTGGGGACTCCTTTCACAAACCCCATTAAGTTGCTCACTGACATGGTACCCATTTATCTCCTTGCGGTCACCTGCTTTCGAACTGCTGAATTGACAGGAGCTAGAGTGTGTGACAAGAGCTCACCCTTTCCATGGCAGCAACTGAGTCTTGAATGTGAGCCTGTCGATAGTCAGCCCAGCGTCCTAAACTCATGATCCGTCATGTTCGTAGTTGGGTAATGAAACATTTGCAAACAAACAACCAAGCTCAGAGAGCAGCAAGAATTCAATTTCAGAAGCCTTTGTGTAAGTTATGAAGAGTTGTGTCTCCTGTTTTGTAGAAATATAGTCATACCTAAGAATGTGGCACCTTGCATAATCTTATAATAGCATGCTGTTCTTGGTGAGTTTTATTTGGCCAGCTGCAGTCCTAAATTCTAAAAGTTAATTTTCAAGGTAGCTATGTACTTGTAATTAGTGATAGGTGAAGCTGTCCAGAGATCTGCCCAAGTCATAAATCTGTCATGCCATTAACTCACAAAAAGTAGCCAAATCACAGCTTTTAGCAGCCCTCTACTGTTCCATACTTGCTTACAATCATGGTGCTAACCTATGCTACTCTTATACCTCATAATAATACCAAATTGTTACAGATGGACATGTTCCAATAGAAGAGATGCTGTAGCTAAATATTTGTTGAACTGTCAAACTCTTGATGCTCTCTGAGTTTGGTTGTTTATTTGCAAATGTTTCATTAGCAAATGAGGCAATGTTACCTAGTTGAGTAATGAAATGTCTGCAAGTACACATCCAAGCTTAGCACCAAGAACTTCCCAGTTGGGAATACGTTGTGATTCCATACTAGCTTTACAATTTGCACTGCAGGAAAAGCAAAACTGATGCTTCAGTGTTATTGGGGGGAAATGAGAAAACTTGCAACATTTGGAATTTCAGGATGCCAGGAATATTGAGACTAGGAGGGGAAGTTCCCAAGCAAAATCATATCTCTGCCAACATGTGTTCTTTTCAGTTTTCCTGTCTGCAAAATGAAAAATAATGCTGATTTACCCAACAGTCTAGTTAACAAGCATAATGCTTATAAAACATTTTGAATCTTGAAAACACTGTACAAATACTCGCAGTTGAAGTTGCGTGTTTTGACAGGCAATCATTGCTCTGGTGTTTTCACCACACGGAGATTTTTCCTAAGAAGGAGGAAGCGTTGGCTGCATCAGTGTTTGCGTTCTTTATTGGCTTTATCACGTTAGCTAATAAACAAAGGAATGCAAGCACTTTACACTAATTTCAAAGTAAACATTAAACATGAAGGAAAGGAATTTAGCTGAGAGATTCCTCTAAATGCTTGCCAGGCCAGTATCAAGAAAGCAGCAGATTGCTATTTGTGTAGTCATTACAGAATATAAGTCACAAAGGTGCCTTTTCAAGAGGCAACTGGACTTTCTGGTTTTTCTTGGAAGATGTTTCACTTCTCATCCAAGAAACTTCTTCAACTCTGACTGGCTGGTAAGGAATGGAAGGATTTATACTCCTTGCAGACAGCTGGTCATTTGCATTCTTTTAGTGAAGGTCACTTGGAGGTTTATCTGTGTCATCGGGGTCACTTGAGTGGTGCAAATGAGTGTGGAGCCTTCTTGGAACTGTTGAAAGGACTGTGTTGTAGATTGGAGATAGATGATGTCGTATGCCTCCCCCTCTGTTAAGAGAAGGCTGTTCAATTTTGCCCTGGATGGCCTCTTTGACCCCTCTTTCAAACCAGCAGTCCTCTCTGTCCAAAATGTGGACTTTGCTGTCTTCAAAAGTGTGGCCTTTGTCTTTTAAATGCAGGTGGACTGCTGAATCTAGTCCTGATGTGTTTGATCTCCTATGTTGTGCCATGCACTTATGAAGTGGTTGTTTTGTTTCCCCAATGTACAGATCTGCACATGGCTTGCTGCATTGTACTGCATATAGCATGTTGCTCAGTTTTTGTCTGAGTGTTTTATCTTTGGGGTGGGCAAGTTTTTGTCTTAGTGTATTCTTGGATTTGAAGTGTGCATATATGTTATGTTGGCTGAAGTTCCTCCTGAGCTTTTCCGATATGCCTGCAATGTACAGAATGACAATGTTGCTTCATTTATTGTTTTCTTCATTATCTGTTATGGAGGAGCTCCTGTAGGGTCTTTTTTGATTTCATTCCATTCCCCACCATCCACTCAGAATTAAAGAAGCTTCTTGGATGAGAAGTGAAACCTCTTCAAAGAAAAACCAGAAAGTCCAGTTGCCTCTTGAAAAACCATCTTTGGGACAACCATGACCTGGATGACTGAGAATCTCCATAGACATTTACAGAATATAAGACAATTTTCACCAAAATCACAGTGCAGGTGATCACCATGTCATCATCACTATGATCTTAATATTGGCATGCCAGTGAGATGCTTCAGATGACCCCAAGTGTGTAAGAATTGTGTTCTTTCTACAAGTTGTATTTCTCTTACCTGTAACTCACCCTGATGTAATATTTGCTTCCTTATTGAATAAGTCATGTTGCCTAGATTCACACTTAGGTATGCTAGCTAGGTCATAAAACAGGGCTTCCAAACTACCATGATTAACTTGCTACAACGTGCTACTCCAGATCAAATACATTTTGGCATAGTTTTGCATCTATGATCAAGCATTGAAGAAAGGAGTTATTGCTGAAATAAATTTGCTTCTCAGGTTATATATGTAAAATTTTGTGCTGAATTTTTTCGGGCTATTTCTTGTTTTTCAAATATTATCTATGTATCATAGATAATCTGAATCTATTCTATGAGTTTTCATGGTGGTTGTCTGAATTGTTATAGCCCATATATTGTGGGCCTAAATATAATTCAATAATAAATTTGACTTTTTCATAGAGCAAAGGCGTAGTCTGAAACTGGGAGTATATGAGATATTTGTATAATAGTGGCTGATAATCTTTCCTCAATGCTTCATCCTTAAAGTTTAATGAATAATAGATATTTGCTCTTCTTTGTTTTTGCATCATTCCACTTGCCTCACTTATGTAACATTAACAAAGTTTTAAGGAAAATGTGTGTAATCACAATTAGGTTGGATACCTGCATTGCAAGAGTAATTAAATATAGCTTTCTCTGGTGTCCTAATTTCTCCTCCTTCTCCCTGAACTTGTGCTAATAAAACAGTACGATGGCATAATTAAGAACATTTGATACAGGGTGTTCCGTAACAGGATCCATAACAGAAAAGCAGCAACAATTTGTAGCCAGACTGATACTGATTTGCTGTCACCAAACATGTGACAAGCAAATTTTTGTTAGCAAGCAATGTCTCGGGTATATCTGGGGAGTCATATATCCTACAAGTTTGTATTCTTTCACCAAAGGTTTGTACTCAACGTGAGAAAGACCTTGATTCATTTAGGCCAGGGGTGGGGAACTATGGTCCCTTTATGACTTGTGGAGTTCAACTCCCAATTGCCAAGTGTCCGAATTTTGATCACATGACTATGAGGATGCTGCAACATCTTAAGTGTGAAAAATGGTCATGTCACTTTTTTCAGTGTCGTAACTTCAAATGGTCACTGAACATGGTTGTAAGTTGAAAACGTATAATTATACACGGTATCTGTGTATAATTTTTATTAAAGAATTTTTAAAAGAATAAAAACAACACAAATATTGAAAAGGAAAACTAAAGAAAAGTAATGTGAAAAAATGCAAAGCAAGACATAGAAAAGAAAAAAATATAAATATGTGGCTTTTGGTTTTAATAGCAATTATAAGTACATTTATATCCCCCCCCCTTACAATATAATTTCCTTCTTTCCATAGTTTACCTTTTCTAATTATCCACCCCATAAATCATAAGTTCATTTTTTTCTTTTTTCAGCAAAAAGTCTATTAGTGGGCTTCTAATTGTTAATAAAAGGAGTTATTGTCCTTTCTCTAACCAAAAAAAGTCATTTTTGTATCTCTGCTAATTCTGTCACCCTACTAGCCAGCCACTCTTCCATTGTGGGTTTTTCAGAGACTGTCCATTTTTATGCATATCATTTTAATAATTATCATATATAAAAATAATCTAACTCCTTTCTGATTGTCTGTTATTACTCTCAGCAAGAAGAGTTGTGGTTTCAGTGGAATATTAATCTTTAAAATTCTTTGTATTCTTGTATGGATTTGGATTACCAACATTTCTGGCATTTTTGCAAATCTCAAACAATATTTTTTTTAAACCCTAGCTTGGAGAGATACTAACTGATGATGATGATAGGGTTCCAGCCAATTTGAGGAAAGGGCACTGGCACCAGTTTAGGGAAACAGATGAAACCTAGAAAGCTTTCCTGATTTTTTTTTTTTAAGTTAGGAATTTAAATCAGAAAGTTACAGCATAGCTGGGCTACAGTTTAGGTTGATTGATTTTCTGGATACCTTAACAATACAACAATACTGAACATAAAGATACAGTAGCTGAAGAACAACTCCCAGCGCCCCTCATCACTGACCATGTTGGCTGGGATTGCTAGGAAATGTAACTCATATCCAGGCAACCAAAAGTTGGCCATTCCATTGTAGATAATGTAAAGGGAACTTAAAGGCACCACTGTTTTCTTGGTTGGTGAATGATATACTGCACACATCCTTTTCGTAGAATGCTTTTCTCTTTCCAAATAAGGGTAGGAACATTTCTCCTTTTCTTTTTCTTGCAGAGAAATTGTCTATGGAGATTCTCAATCATCCAGGTCATGGTTGTCCCAAAGGTGCTTTTTCAAAAGGCAAGTGGACTTTGTTTTTTCTTGAAAATGTTATGCTTCTCATCCAAGAAGCTTCTTCAGTTCTTGGATTAGAAGCAAAACATCTTCAAGGAAAAACAAAGTCAAGTTGCCTTTTGAAAAAGCATCTTTGGGACATGCAGAAAAAATATTGCAGAAGTGCACTGGGGGAATGAATTCCTCTTACAAAGTCATACCAACTGCAAAGCCAATGTGGTAGTGATTAAGATATTGGACTGAAATTTGGAAGACCAAAATGAAATCTACCATCTACCATGGAAACTCACAGGACAGTCTCCCTCCCTCTCTTCACCTAGCCTACCTCATGGGGTTGATTTCTGGTTGGTAAAGCTATATGAGCTCCTGGATGGAAGGATAGATATCCTAATCCTCCTTATCTAAGGAAAAGGTCAATTATTAGTAAGCTAATAGGTCAAATGTTGTCAAATGTATAAATAAAAATGTATTTTTAATGGGATTAAGAAATGCATTTTGAGAACATGAATGGTGTCTGGCAATAACATCTTACACAGATGAAGTAATGTTGGTCAAGTTCTGTCATGTTTGAAAAAGAAAGAATGGTTTTGCTTTCCTCTTGCCTTGTCCATTGTAGATGTATGAGTTCTGAGTTGGAGATACCTTTCATTACAGATCTAAGACTTGGAAATGCCCCCTTTCTGTATATTACTGGATTATTTGAACAGCTGTGTGACCACCTTGAAAGTCATGCAAATCCAACATACTGTGAATAATAATGTGAGATTGTTGAATTTTGCAAGGGCTAAATGCCAGAAGACTTTGGGGTGAGGGAAACCTATTGCCTTTCCTGGTTTGCTTTGAATTCTCTTTCCCAGGGAGACTTTTTAAAGCTGTAGCTACAGATGTAAAAAAAAAAAGTTCATGTTCTTATATGGGTCAAATGGTCACCAATAGGTAATTTGTTCTTGTCTTTTATCTGAATGATTTTATTTCTGATTTCAAAGTTTGTTTGAGATTTACTCATGTGGTGAAGTCCAGCCAGGAAATCTACTGTCTTGTAATAATGGAAGATGTTCTTCTCTGTGTTGTACAAAAGTTTCATTCTGATAGTTTCATTCTACTAATGTAGATAAAACATTAATGTATATTGCTAGTCCATGTAGGATATGCCATACATTAAGTAAATAAATAAATAAATTTGTAAAACATACATATATGTAAAACATACATATAAACACATATACGCACAAAGATTGCAGCATCCACAAAAAAGTTCAGAACCCACAATTGATGACATTTTTATTAGAACAACTAAATATTACAAAAAGTGTTAGAATCTCAAGTTCTTCACTGTTTTTTCCTCTCCTAAATGGGATCAAACTTTGCAGTTCAGGTGTTCTTCTCGGGGTTCTTTTTTTAAAAAGGAGTATGATAGGTAATTGAGGTGTATATAAACAATAACTGTATTTTTAGATGCCTGGAATTTATTCCAGTTAATCTTAGCAAAGTTGCACCTAAGTAAACACAGTAAGTTTTAATTGAGTACATTAAGATCCATGGACATATTTTTTCACCTTGTTCTATTTCTCCTTTCTCACCTTATTTTGTTTTTGTTGCAATTTAGTATTGTGGAAGTCAACTTATTCCTGTAAAAGGATTTTTCTTTTCTTTGTAAAAGGAAATTAATCTTTCTTTACATGTGCCAAATTTCATGTTCTCCATTGACCCCATCATTTAAGTAAAGCTAAAAAAAAAACCCACATATTTACTTTATTTCCAACGTTACTCCTAGATATTTGCTGAATGTTTGCTGAAGGCCATGTTTACTAAACTGTTGGTTAAATCCTTTATTGTACTATACACTGTAAATTCCAATCACCCGCTTCATGGGCTGACAGGAGAGAAATTGGTTTTCTGAGATTCTGTTAAATACAAAGCTTTGAATGTCTGAAAATAAAAAAAAACACAGGAATATTAAAAGAAAAGAAAAGCTGCCTTGTAAGGTTTTTTGCTAGTATCTAAAAAGCTTCTCATATTTGAGAAGGAGGTCAAATTCTGAGCAGGATTGAGATCCACATTTAGGTGTCTTCACATCCTTAGCTGGTAGATTCAGACCTCTCTAATACTATGATAGAAATGTTCAGGAAGCAGTTTTGGAAAATTTTTGCTAATCTAATACAGACTGGCATTCTCTTAAAGACAAGGGAACTTAGCAAACATTAACGCCCTCAAAACATAATTGACCCAAACAATATATAAATGAAATTTTAAACTGCTATTACTGAAACTGAAGTATCCTTTACTTTCCAGTCCTATCATCATTTATCTTTAAATAGCTAATGATAAATTCAGTCAGGCTTACTTCTAAGTAGCAGTTGTAAACTGAGCTCTTACTATTCATATCATAGTGCCCACTTATTAATCATTTGACGTAAATATTGTTTTTATTTCACCATTTCTGTCAGACTTAATTTTAAAATAAGTTAGATTAAAAAGAAGAAAGAAGAGAATACAAGAAGATTATTTTAACTTTAAGTAGACATATGTAAAACTTTCTGTAGCAAAAAAAGTGAAATATAGGGCTGCTCAAAACTACAGGCAGTGTAGGATCGTCAAAAGAAAAAAATAAAGGAATATAAGTATTTATAATAAAAAAGGTTCTGAGTAGATAATATTGATATGCTTCTAATTTAGAGAAAAGCCTACATTAGATAGAAAAGCCTGCATTAGAGACAAAAAAAATGTAATTGTAATTGTAATAATGATTTTAAGTACTGTGTACACTTCAAAGTGAATCAAAAGATCTAATTCATTGCTAAATGTTTACCAGTGCTTTAGAGACAAAGGATCATTGCAGCAAACTGCTGGCTTTGCTTCTTTTTCTGGATTTTTTTTTTTCAGACTAGTGTAAATAAGAAGCATAATTCTGAGATTTAGAAGAGAAATGTTCCTTCCAAGCTTCTGTACCCATATTGTGGCTTGAAGTTAAATGAACAAAACCCTTTTTCTCTCCAGAAGAAAAGCAGGGGGTTAAGTGCTCTTTTTATATTAAAGAGTGCTCTTTACATGCTAAAGAAAGCATCCTTCAGTCAGACTGAATGTTGATTCACTGAATGCCTGACCCTGTCTGGCATGGGAGACTTGGACGGGTCGCAATTGCTAAAGGCTATTATCTGTGACATTTTGCACTAAAGCATGTATAAACTTACCCTGGTTTGTTTGTAATGGACTTCTCAGTTGGCAAAGAAGGTGGCAGAAATTTGTAAAATGTATAGGGCCAGAAAAGCTATATATTCCTTCTATATTGAAGATATTAGTTTTAGGAAGCAGTCAGCAAGAATCCACGCTCTAATGAATATATTGACCAATGGCGTGCTAAAGTGTGCACATCCAGTTTCAGAAATTCTATAAGGCAATTTCGTTTTTTTTCTTTCAGCGAATGTGGTTCATAAGACTGAATAGCTAGCCTTCTTGCAAGATTGCTGCTGGGGCACATTTCAGGGTTTTTCTAGGCATGTAAGGTTTGTCTCCAGTTGCTGGTAGCCCAGAAGGTAAACATCAGATGGAATATGCTCTGCAGTCCAAGTTTCTTGGATCAGAATTCTATTTTGTTGGAGTAAAAACGTGGTTGCATCTGCTAGGGCCAAAACCCAGACTGTGATGCCTCCATGTCATGACTTGGATTCTACACTGATCTCTGGATTGTCAAAGGGACATAGCAAAATCTAAGGTCTGGAATGATGCAACCAGATGATTTGAATTTTTAACTCCAATTTTTAACCCTAAACGTTAATCTTTTCTTTAAAATTAGACTTCTCTTTGTATTTGTTAGTGACCACCCTTTCCTGGATTCAGGGCTAATTTTAGCTATTTCATGGCTCAGGATTTTAAGCTCTTAACTATGTTTAATTGTTCTGTACTTTTCCTGTTCTGTATACTTTTATGTTTTCATTTTTATCGGTTCTGCTTCTAGTGCACTTTGTGCTGGTCTTGTCCTATTTCAGTCTTAGTTCAGTCTTTTAGACCAGTATGAAAACTGGTCTTGGATCACAACAATAAATATTTATTTGCTTTACCCCTGAATGGCTTAAGTTCTGACTATCTGTGGAATCTCCTAAAGTTGCTTGGTTATTCCCACTTGATCAGCAGAGAACCCCTTCTGAAGATACCCCCACTTGCCAGTTTCAACTCTCTGGTACTTGGGAAAGGAGGAAAAGCTCCTAGGAGGTGGAATGCACTTCTCAGAGCAGGGGTGGGCAATTATGCCACCTTTATGACATGTGGACTTCAACTCCCAGAATTTCTGAGCCAGCATAGTTGCCCACCCCTGCTCTAGAGAGAGCATTTGGCCCCCATTTTCCATATATTATACAAGTTGTTAAAAACACATCCCTGCTTCCAAGCTTTTTATTCCTAATGAATGTATTTGAATGCTCAGTTCTCATTTGGCCTTGAATTGTATGAATGGTTCTTTGTTTACATTTTTCTGTTGTAAGCTTCCTTGATTGTCAAATAGATACAAAGGTGGGGCTTCATCCTCTACGTTCAGTAACACATAGTGTGACAGAATAGATTGATTATACCAAAAATGGTGCAGCTAATGAAGTAAACAAGGAATATCACTGTAATGGAAGTTTTCCTTAGGGCCTGGCTTATCTTTTGTGGGGAGAACTTGCTCTACCTCCTTCACAAGTGTATAGGATTTATACAGCCCTTTTCAGTACAGGACATGGACAACAAATTTTGCCCTGTTCTGAAGACCTTTTCTAACTAACCTTTCTTTATGGACTTATCTTGGATCTAGAAGCATAGGCCTCTTGTGTCATAACGACCACTACAATATGATGTGCTACTATTTCAGTGATATGTAACAAAGAGGGAAAAATTTGTAATTTCCTTCCCATGTCTCTAGTTGCATGCCACAATATTCAGGTATAACCAATAGAAACAAAAAACTAGATACAGAACTGTCTCTCCCACCCCCTGACCCCCCAAAATCTCTTCTCCCATCTCTGTTATTCCATTGGTCTTTTGTGCTCTTTAAAGATAAAGGAATCTCTGTTCACCTCCTTATACTTTTAGGTTTATTCTGAAGTTCGGATTTCTCCAGCTTGCCATTTTGTGTGAGTTATGTCTTTATTTTTATTTTTTCAATAATAAATATTGAAAAAGAAACATTTCAATATCAGATTCATTGAATGAATATTAAACTTTAATTAAGAGTTTGGAATTCAAAGACTTCTTTATAAATAATATGAGGGATCTTAGGCCACATAAGATTTTTTAAGATATTTTCATTCGAAGGGCAAAGACTTTAACTTTCATAATCCTATACTTATATTCAGAATGTTACCTCAGGTCTTGCAAGTTTATAGTTAGCTAGTATATAGTTCTTTGGATCTTCACCTGGCTGGCTCAGGTCAAGATTTTGGGCAACTAAATTGGCTAAATCCAGCCACCCTGACTTAAATTCTTTCATTAAACCATTTGGTTGTTCTATAAAACCAGAATATTTCTTTTAAACATCATTCTGTCCAGAAAGAATTGCTGAGTATAAATATTCTTTTTGTTTGTCTTATGTTGTGCTAATATCTCAGCTTTTTACTCCCTTGACACTCTGGCTGTCATGTTATGAAGTACATAACTTTCCTATTTATGTCAGTAACATTCTTTCCCTGAGGTTCTTTTATAATATGTTTGCCTTTGGTCTCTTAGCAATCATTTATTCTTGCTTGTGCATTTTATCTTTTTTTAGTTGAATTTTGTGTTTCGGTTGTACAGAGCACAGGATGTTTTTAAACTTTAAAAATACATATTAAAATGTTTTCTAACTTATTATGATAACCCATCAAATTAATTCATACATACTATCATTAAATTATTGTAAATTAGTTCTAGTTTACTGATGGCTAGGTCAGCCAGATGTAACTGGATAAGAAAATAATGTAAATCTCTCCAGTCATCTGGATGTATCTTATTCAACACAGACAACTAAACAACATCTTATTTGCAAGTTTGCATAATCATTGTGAAGTAGATTTCTCATGCAGATAACTATGAATCTCTTTTCAAGTTTGCCAGGACAAGGGTGTCCCGGGCCACCTGGCAAGAAGGATGCCCAGGAACATAGCAATAGCACTTAGACTTATATACCGCTTTACAGTGCTTTACAGTCCTCTCTAAGTGGTTTTACAGAGTCAGCATATTGCCCTCAACAATCTGGATCCTCATATTACCCACCTCAGAAGGATGGAAGGCTGAGTCAATCTTGAGCCTGGTGGGATTTGAACTGCCAATTTGCAGGTAGCCGAGTCAGCAGAAGTGGCCTGCCATACACCACTCTAACCACTGCGCCACCAAGGCTCAGTTTTCCCACTGAGCTTCCGTTTATGATGTATTTTGGAGAAAGCAAGAAAGCAGAAAGCTCTTCAGAACTTTAAGAGAAACATTTGATATTCCTTTTTTCCCCCTCATCTTTGTTGGAAAATACAGTAGAAATCCTAAGAAGAATGAGATAGTCAGCAGTCAGGCAGGCAGGCCTGCCATACACCACTCAGTAAACCACTGCTGTGCCAGTTAAAAGGCTCAGTAAGGTTATTTTCCATATATCCTAGAGCTTCCATTTGCAAAGTCAGTGTTGAAAAAGAGGTCAGTACTTTTCGTCAGAATATAAGTAGAAGAAAGAAAAGAAACCTCTTTTCTTCTTCAGAACTTTAAGAGAAACATTTGATATTCCTTCCCCCCTCATCTTTGGTGTTGGAAAATACATGTTTTACAAAGTGACACCACAATCATAGTCTATATATTATTTTACCCAAACTAAGTTAGGTAACCATGTTATCCCTAACAATATCTCCTGCTCTTTTTTTCTTTCTATTATGGTCCAATCATTGTACTTCACAGATCTTTCTAGTACCTATATTAAAATAGCTATAGATCCCTCGCATCCTGGATATAAACTGTTTCAACCCCTTCCTCAGGAAACCGCTACAGGGCATTGCATGCCTACTTGACACAGAGTTTTTTCCCTTGTGACATCACTCTGCAGAACACCTAATTCCCATAGTACTATCTTATGTATAGGTATATTTACTCATGTAGTACGGCTATATTACTATTATCTTCTCATCTGTTCCACCACCTTCTCTTATTGATATCATTATTATGATTATTATTAATTTGTTATTATGATTATGATTATTTTGCTCTTTTGCATGTACATTGAGACCTTCTGCACAGGAGTCAAATTCCTTGTGGATCTAATCACACTTGGCCAATAAAATATTCTATCTTCTATTTATGCATATATAATAAATACGAGGGATAGAACTTGGTGGCTTGGCAGCTTTTCCTTGTCTCAGCTGCTCAAATTATCGAGCAGAAAAATTAACACAACATGAACTTAAAATAGAGATAGGGAATGCTTCAGTGCCAGGTTTTTGCACTCTGGTATTGATTAGGTGGAAGTAAATAGTATTGGGCCTCAATATTCAAATCAACAGCAGTGAAAGCAATATTTGGTCAGACTCCTTTTGAAACTAAAAAATAAAAACAGTGTGGAAATGACCCAAGGGAGGCAGTAAACCAGATTATTTTTTAGCAGGAAGCTGCAAGTTATTTCTTAAGCAAACCTTTTCACATCTAGGGTCTTTTCTGCAAAAGTTGTGGAATGACATCCAACAAAGGCAAATGCAAAGTTCTTTATTTACAAAACAAATATAAATTACAGAATTATACACCTGACATGCTAATTGTAGTAATGAAAAAAGATTTTGGAGTAGTAGTGATTAAAAACTGAGAATGAGTCAGTAGAGTAACAGAATAGGGCTGGAAGGAACCTTGGAGGTCTTCTAGTCCAACCCGCTGCTCAAGCAGGAGACCCTATACCCGTGTTGGCAAACCTATGGCACGCATGCCGGAAGCCACTTCTGCCAACACATGAGAGCTCGCACGGAAGAGCCCCACTGCGCATGCGTGCACACCGCTGCCCGACAGTTGATTGTTGGGTATCTGGCACGCATGCGCTGGGTGTGCGGGAGATGCACGTACATGCACAGAGATGCACAGTGCACGTGGGGATTGGTGCGCATGCGCAGACATATGGCATGCGTGTGGAAGGATCGTGCACACATGCGCAGAGATGTGTGGCACGCGCAGGGGGTTGCGCGTGCATGTGCAGGCAGCGTGGGGGGGCCAGCACGCATTGCCTTCTGGGTGCTGGCACACAAGCGTGAGCACGCACGCAATTATCGGCACGGCAGCCAAAAAAGGTTAGCCACCACTGCCCTACACCCTTTCAGAGAAATGGTTGTCCATTCCCTTTTTTAAAATGTGACTACAAAAAAACAGTGATTGCTGTTTTTTAGGCTGCATCAATAGAAGTATAATTTTCATATCACTAGAAGTGAAGAATTGCAATGGTATGTGGAAATGACCATGTGTGTGTGTGTGTGTAGGGGAAAGATGCTGCCTAGGGAACAATCAGATAAGAGAGGGCATAGCACATAGTTGCATAATGAGTAAAGAAAGAAACTGCGAAAGGAACCGTCTTAATTTCTCGGGCTATAAAAGAGATGGCAGATTTGCAATATTGATGTCAGCGTTCCCAAGTAGAGCAGACCAGAAACTTGATCAGATGAACTAATTCTATTCTTAATATGAAGCTACATTAATAGAATCTTTCTAATTCAACTTGTAAAGTCCTAAAATGGACTGGAGCTGAAATATTAAAAAAAATGCCTGTCATATAATCCTACTTGTTCATTAGTTTTTCAAAGAAAGCCCTATTTCCAAAAACATCACTGTCAAGTACTGTACATAATGCAATTCCAAATCTTTGTGATGTTGCCCCAACTTTTAAATGCCGTTTCTAAAAAGATGGGATGAAAACCGACTTTGCTTTTATATGACACTAAATGACAATGTTTCTTTTTTCCAGGTATTTAAAAAACTTTTTTTTAAAATTAACTGGTTGGTTGGTTGGTTGATTAATTGATGGAAAATGTGTTTAATGCTATATAATTTGTAATTTTATTGTTATATAATATTCAAATGGTTTTTGCATTATGTATAATGTTCTGAGATTCCTTATGACGGAAGGGCAATTTTTAAACAATAAATAAATGAACAGTTGTGGATGGTTGATCTTTTTTTGATATTCAGCATTAGCCAGTAGAATCTTTTTGACCTGAAATCAAAGCTTACTTTTTCTTCCAGATACGTAATTTCCTCTCCTCTCCTCTCCTCTCCTCTCCTCTCCTCTCCTCTCCTTTCCCCTCTCATTTCATCTCCAAAAAACTCATATAGAACTTTTTAAAATTCATTAGTCTCTGATCTTTGAATGTCAATTATTAGAATTCCCCAGCCAATATTCCCATACTGAATGTCTGCTATTAAAGTGTGATGGTTATCTTTTGAAGGAGGGGATTGTTGTGATTCACCGGCAGCCGGTGCAGACAGCAGCGGAATCAGACAGTGGGGAAGAACGGGGACCAGTCAGGGAATCTGGAGAGGACTCGGATGAGGGTCCTGCGTCCAATGCAGAGATGGGGCCAGGACTATCTGGGAGTGAGGTGCTGCTTTTGGAGCCTTTGGAGTCTGGCAACAGCGAGGCAGAGGACCCAGGGGAGCCTGTTCCCAATGCGCATGTGCGCAGAGCTGCTAGAAGGCGAGACCAGCTGAAACAAAAGGAGCAACTCAGGAGTAAGGCTGGGAGGTGATTGCCCCTCCCATAGGGTATAAAAGTCAGGCCAAGATGATGATACCTTTGCAGGAAGCAACGTAGTTCGGTCGGTTCAGAGTCATTCTGGAAGCTCTTTGTAGTTCGGTTGGCGTTTTTTTTGTACTCCGGTGGTTTCTTTTCCAGTTCATTTGATACTTCTGTTTTTGGCAGCACTTCACAAAACTGAAAGGTGTGTGCTTATTTCGTGGGACTGTTTGAGATTAATTCCGGCTGGGAATAAGTCTTGTTTTTAAAAGATGTGGGTGCTTAATTACAGTTTGGAAGCCTTGGTCAGAACAGGGATGTAGGAGTTACATCCTAACCATATCTAGTGAGCACTAATTATGGGAAAACTGTATCAGGAGGAAAGACTGTCTTTGACACTGAGTGATGGCCTCTCTTTCTCTGGAAATTGAAGATTGGACTGTGTGTTTGCCAAGAAAATGCCTACTTTGAAACTTACTTAAATAAATAATACCTGTGCAAGTTAGAATGTTGCTGTTATTCCAGTAGAATGGTGTGTAAAACCTTCTATAAACCAATTAAATAAAACTATCAATAATAAATAAGCTATCCTGAAAGAAAAAAAATACATTTTTTGAATGTAGTCTAAAAAAGCTAGCCAACTTTGGAGCAATTATTATCCTACATTTTTTTTTCTCCCACAGAACAAAGAAAGAAATACTCCAACTCAAACGTCATCATGCACGAAACATCTCAGTACCATGTCCAGGTGAGTTGGAAACTCCTTAGCAATAGGTAATGGAATTGAGTCAACGGGTAATCTCTTTCCACAACTGCGATCACAACAGGAATAAGTCACAGGAGGGAGATAATCAGATAATAAATCTAATAAAATAAATAAGCAGTTTAACAGGTTCATTGTGAGCAAGCAACAGAAGAAGGCAGTGATAAACAACTTGGGAAATCCTTCCATTTGCTTAATTTCCCCCTCTTTCCCCCCAAGATTACTCATTGGCGGGGTGGGGGCAGGGAGGTGAAAGATAGCTGGTTGAAATCAATTCTTAAAAAAGGAAAAACCTAGATTTTCTCCATGCCACCTATGTTCCCATCATTTAGGAATGCTTCACAGTGTACCAGTGAGGCTTTTAAGTAATAAATTAAAAAAAACAACTTCTATTGGTGCCTTTGTAAAAGAGAATTGCTCCTGATGGGGAGACAAAGGAAAGTTTTCAGCTGGAGATAGAGGCACTGCTGGTCCCAACAGGCCAGAAGCCAGATTTCCGCTGCTGGTGTAGCCCATTCAATGGATGGAAGAATGGAGGAAGGCCTGCATTGGGAATCCTGCTTCCCAGTTGCATGTTCATTCTGACTGCATGCTTGCTCTGGGCTTCCTATAAAAGGCTGGGATTATATATTCAAATGCACCTTTGTTTAAAATAAACAAATTTTCATTTGTGCCATATTTAAGGTATTTGAGCTCTCAGAAGGCTGGAGTTGGAACCAGGGGTGGAATTCTACCAGTTTGCACCTATTCGCTAGAACCAGTTGTTAACATTTTAAGCAGTTCGAAGAACCGGTTGTTAGAAGAAATTACTGGCCTAATCCTGGAAGGAAGGCAGGAAGGAAACATTCTGGTGTTGCTTACAGAAACTGCCTCTCCGTTAACCCTTATTACATTCTTGGCTGTCTCAGGAACTTCTCTGGAGTTTTTTTCCCCTCCTTTGCTGGTACTTTGCTTGTGTGGAGTGACCATTCAAAGTTACAATGGCACTGAAAAAAGTGACTTATGACCGTTTTTCACACTTATGATGTTGCAGCATCCCCACAGTCATGAGAGGCCAGGCGAGGAGATGCATGCCTTGATGTGAGTGATATTGAGTTGGCCACACCCAGCCAATAACATGACCACCAAGCCATGCCCACCAACTAAGCCACGCCCACAGAACCGGTTGTTAAAAATTTGAATCCCACCCCTGGTTGGAACTACACATATGACTTAAATTCTGGTGATTCCTTTTGGAACTAAGCAATAAGATGATTGTAAGCATTTCCACAGGAGTGATACCTTTGATCTTTCAGTTACCAGAATATATGCCTCTCCTTATCATGTTTGTTCAGGCATGAAGTGAGCTTTCATCCTGAACTCTAATCAAATAAAATATGATTGGCAGTACACCAAGTTCTCATAAGTAATTTCTCTTTATTAGTATGGATACATATCAATACAGATATTATGTCTAGAATTCCAAGCCAAGGTCTTTTTGGTTCTTAGCAAAAATTTTGCTGCATGCTGGCTGGGGAATGCTGGGAGTTGAAGTCCACACAATTTAAAGTTGCCAAATTTGAGAAACACTGTACTAGAGCATTTCCTGCCTGGAAGCCTAGCAGTAATTTTGATGCTTGGAAATCATTCGTCCAAGGGCTACCAAAATGCCCATGTTATTACCAGAATAAAGGCCCAGTTCTCTCTGATGCTCTATCAGTTGAAGAGCCATTCTAGCATGTCCTCCTCCTTTGCAAAGCCTCAGCGGGAATAAGTCCTTTGCAGCTATGAGGGAATTAAAGGGAAAACGCTGCTATGTATTTTATTTTATTTTATTTTATTATTTTATTTTATTTTATTATTTTATTTATTATTTTATTTTATTTTATTTTATTTTATTTTATTTTATTTTATTTTATTATTTTATTTTATTATTTTATTTTATTTTATTTTATTTTATTTTATTTTATTTTATTTTATTTTATTTTATTTTATTTTATTTTATTTTATTTTATTTTATTTTATTTTATTTTGTTATTTTATTTTATTTATCGCTTACAAGATAATAGGTATAAGTATAATCATGAGTAAGAATAAAGGAAATAGATATGAATAAATGGGGACAATAGGACAGGGACGGGAGGCATGATGGTGCACTTATGCACGCCCCTTACAGACCTCTTAGGAATGGGGTGAGGTCAATAATGGATAGTTTGAGGTTAAAGGAGTGGGGGTTAGAAGATGTAACAAAAGAGTCAGGAAGTGCATTCCAGGCATTGACTACTCTGTTGCTGAAGTCGTACTTTTAGCAATCAAGTTTGAAGCGGTTTACATTGAGTTTGTATCTGTTGTGTGCTCTTGTATTGTTGTGGTTGAAGCTGAAGCAGTCACTGACTGGTAAGACATTGTAGCAGATAATTTATCTGCTATAATAATTAATTTATTTAAGATAAAATAATTTATCTTAATTTATAAATCTCACTTCTCCACTTGCAAACATGGCCCAAACTTATTAACCAACTTGGTTTTCTGGCTTTGCTTTCAAAAGGGATTGAGGAAACTAAAAAGGTTTTCAACCTCTCAGGAAAAATCTTACTGTTCCTTTTCAGATGGACAGAATTCGGCAAGTATGAGTGGGGAATTCCACTATCCTGGCAGTAGAAAGCATCGTCCAAAGATATGATAGAGTAGAGTAGAATCAGAATCAGAGTTGGAAGGGACCTTGGAGGTCTTCTAGTCCACCCCCCTGCTCAAGCAGGACAACCTATACCATCTCAGACTAGTGACTGTCCAGTGGCTTCTTAAAAACCTCCAGTGACGGAGTGCCTAATAGTAGAGCTGTTATACTTTTTTTCTCTGTATGATTTTCTGCAGCTGTTTTGTTTTCCCTTAAGAGATGGTCTGGCTTTTTAGAAACGATGGAAGGAATAGTGGGGAACACAGTGGAGATGCAAATAGTCCCGACTTGTTATCAAATTCCCTCTTCAGAGCAGAGCAGTTGCAGGATAAATAACTTTATCCAGAACTTTGTCAAGTCAGCAGAGTGCAAAATTAAGTGAATGCGTGTTTTGCTTGCTGGATTATGAGGAGAAGGAGGTCCACAATGGGCAAACTTCTAATCCGAGAAGCTGGCCTTTTCACAGCAAGCACGGTGGCCTAATTGAGTTTCTTAGGAGAATGGATTAATGTAATTTTGAAGGGTCTTTACACTTCCCTCTGCAGGATGATAAAGCCATAGTGGGAGCACATTGTGTGATTTTTTTTTCCTGAGCCAAGGAAGAACAGCTTTTTTTTCATCAGCCAACAACAGCAGGCAGATGGAGATTAACAAAAGGCCCCCTTTCCTGTATGTTTTGTTGCACTGTTTGATAACAATGTTCTTTCTCCTGGCATTATCATCAGTAGGACCTGCACAAAAATAGCTCATGTATGCAAATCCTCACATCTAGAAAGCAAACTGTTGGAGTATCTTGAGTCAATGAGGGCTTTTCCCCCTTTTAAACTAGGGCAACAGGTTTTGAGCTGAGGTGGAATTATTACAAGTCCAATCATGCCTGGCTGTTGTTTTTTAATTGCTTGCTGAATGCCTTCTTGTGGTTTCAGTATAAATGACTCTGCACTAAAGAGAAAGAACTAACTAAAGGCTACCACACGTGTTTAAATATATAGGACTTAACAGTTCTTCAAAACAAGACCTAGTCCTAGAATCCTCTACTCGTTGTAGAATACCTTATGCCACCAGACTCGAAATTCTAGACCTAGAAAACCTAGAACTACGCCACCTTTGGTCTGATCTAAGTATAGTATATAAAATCATACATTGCAAGGCACTACCTGTCAATGAATACTTCAGCTTCAACCATAACAACACTAGAGCAAACAACAGATACAATCTCAAGGTTAATCGCACCAAACTTGATTGCAGGAAGTACAACTTCAGCAACAGAGTGGTCAAAGTCTGGAATACTCTACCTGACTCTGTGGTTTTTTTCCCCAAACCCCAAAAACTTTAACCTTAGACTGTCTACTATTGACCTCACCCCTTTCCTAAGAGGTCTGTAGGGGGCGTGCATAAGCGCACCAACGTGCCTACCGTCCCTGTCCTTTTTTTTTTTTTTTTAAACAAGTTTTATTAATTTTCAAAACACACAAGTCATCATTATCCATTACATATTTAAACCTTTTTCCATTATAAACTTAACAAGTCAGATAAACTATAATTCTGTTTTAAACCATTTCCATATAAACATACAAAAACCTCTTATCCAATTTCTCTTTATTTCTCTTTACTCTTATTCAATTTTATTATTATTATTTCATCTATTTCTTTCTGACTTAGTTACCATTATTCTCATTCTATATTTCTACAAGGTTTTATTAATTCTCCCCAGAAAAAAAAACCATATACCCACAACACACAAAACATAAAAAAAATCTTTTGGAAAGTAACTTGGACCCAGGTATCTCTCTCTTCATGGACTTCAACTGTATTCATGCTCATCTTACATATCATTACTTATTTTATTTACCATTCTAAGTCTTCTATATTAACTTCTCCACATATTTCACTCTTCTTAATTCTATCTTAATTAATCATCTTAATTTGAGTCATTATATTTGTATCTTTTGTCCATTCTTTATTGTACCTTTGTCTCATTCCTTATAAAAAAAAAAAGAAATTTCTCCTGAAATCACTAATCAGAGTATGATGCCTTTCTATCTCCCCACTAAATTAATCAAGTTAATCTTTAAAATAACACCCAATACCCAATCCGATTTTGCTTGGTACATTCTATCTAAATAATACATCCAAAATAATTAAATACATAGTTAAACAATAAATCTAAATATTAAAAACAAATACTATAATAAAATTTTTATAATAACATCAATACCATAATCTTATTAAACTCTTTAATTAATACTCAATACTAAACCTCCCCTCATATTATTAAATTTTAAAACCAATCATTATTAAACATTTCAACATTTTAATCTCTTATCAACTCTTAAGCCATTTAAGTTTTCTATTTCTAATACAATACTACAATATCATCTTATGTACCTTGCAAAATCTCTTTGAAGAAATTATATTTTATCCTTTATCCCTAAAAAAGATTCCTTTTTTCCCATTTAATTTCAAAACTTTGTAGCTTTTCTCCACCTTTTCCCTTTCTTTCTTCTCCCAACAAACCTTTCTACCCCCCCTTCTTCTAGCCTCTGCCTTACTGGCTTCCCTTCTCTGTCGTATTCCTTTTCCCTTTTGTTTACTATCATTATATTGATTTTGCATCTTATTTTTCCCTTTCTTCAATTTTTTTTTAAATCTTAAGTCCTTTATTTCTCTTCCTTCCCCTCTTCCTTCTTTCTTGGTCAAGTTCTGAGATTTATTAAAGATGGCTGCCTCTCCTTCTTCTTCTGCTGTCTTCATCTGTTGTAATGTTTGTTGATAGTTAATAAGCGCCATTTCTAAAAAAAGGAAGGCTTCTTTCAAACCAGCTTTACCATTTTTTTTGCTTGTTCATAATCTTTTCTCAGTTCCTCAATAGAAAGAGCCATTATAAATCTTTTCTTTTCTTTTCCCCTTCTTTCTTCTTACAGCAACCAAAATATTCCAAAGGAAAGATAAAACAGTCCCAAAGTTATCAATCAGTCCAAACCAAGGCAGTGTTCTCACTTTCACCTCCTAGGGTAGTGTCAATCAGAAAAAAAAAGAAAGTCCAAATCTGTTTCTTAAAATCTTATTGCAATATATTTTAGTCTTTCAATCCTTAAAGCATCTCCTCCAACAAAGTCTTAGCAGTTTTCACCTAAAAAAAAATAGGTTTCTTAATATTCACTTTTTATTCCATAGGAAAAGAGGGTAAGCTTTCCTTTCAGCACCATCAAACTGCCGCTTTTTTCCCTCTTTTAGAAGGTATCATTCAGAAAGTCATACTTTTCAGGAATTTTGTTAAATATGTCTTAGAGTCCTAGGAACCAAGAAAAACTTTCTCCTTCCAAACACTTTCTCCACTTCCTCCTGCGCATTCTTACCCGGCTGCCAGCTTCTTTGTGGCGCCATTACGGACCGCCGCTGCACCGTCCTGGGAAAAGGGGTTCTGCCGGCCGGGAGGGGTCTGCAACACCCCAAACCCCTCTCCGGATCCCCTACCTTCAGCTGCCCCTGCAGGCAGCCTAGCTCCGTATCCGTCCGGATCGGAGCCCCAAAACGCTAGCGCGGCAGGGATCGCACAACCGCGAATCCCTACCGCTCGCGAAGCCGACAAACCGGAAGTCCCCCTACCGTCCCTGTCCTTTTGTTTCTTTTATATATATTTTATTTTTCTTATATGAATCCATGTATTCATAACTTATGTTTTTACTTATACCTATTATCTTGTAAGCAATTGACAAATAAAAATAAATAAATAAATTTGGCCTTGTCAGATCACATAGCTCTTTTGCAAATTATCTCCTATAAAGCAAGATTTGAGAGCCTGTTGATGAACAAAACCATCAAATCTATAGCAGTGGTTTCTTTTATACACTGGCAGTATTTGCATCATAGAATTGGGGAAGAGTCAGAATCAGAGAGCCAGCCTGGTTTAGTGTAAAGCACCAAGATAGAAACCAGGAGACTGAATTTTAGTCCCATCTAAGCCATGAAAGCCAGCTGGGTGACCTTGGGCTGGTCACTTTTTTCCAGCCCAACCCCTCTCACAAGGTTGTTCTTTTGGAGAAAATAGGAGGAGGAAGGAGTATTAGGCATGTTCGCCATTTTGACTAATAAAATAATTCACAAAGTGTTATTTCTGCTGTTTATCACCAGTAGAATCCAGAGTTAGCTGTCTCTATGAACGTGCATGTACTCCATGAATACAATCAAATTGTGGAGTTAAATTGTTTATTGTCCCTGTTTGACCTTTTGTGGTGTTCCCCTCATTTCCAGCACCTGGCTACCTTCATCATGGATAAAAGCGAGGCCATTGTAACAGTGGAAGACGCTGTCAGGAAGCTCAAACAGCTGAACTCCAAAGAGAAGATCTGGGCCCAAGAAATGCTGCTGCAGGTGAATGACAAATCTATTCGACTGTTGGATTGTGGAACTCAGGTGAGCAGCAAAGACCTCTTTTTGGAGGGTGATGATGAGGCAATTTGCTCAACGTACATTAGAAAGATTAAGATTGACATAAACGTATTGCATATTATTTCTCAATGGGCTGATGAATTGCTGCAGGCTTTTCCAAGAAATTCTATTTTTAAGAATAAGCTGGATAGAATTCACACTCAGACCAACCACAACAAAAAGTCAAACGTCTGCCCAGTTTCTTCTGCCTACGTGCATGGCAAGCACCTTGTTGTCTTGGTGCCTTGTATTCCAGTAGGGATGTAATCAAGCTGACTGGGCAGAGTGATGAATAGCACATGAATGGAAACGCTTTCTGTTCTGCCAAAGCATTGGGTGGTGGACAAGAGAGGTTATTTACATTACAATTAGAATAAATGGTCTTGATAGTTTAGGAGCTGCGCTGCTAAATATCTTGTGAGAAACATAATAATACAAGCCAGCCTCCCCTGATCTGGCACTGGTTGGACCACAGTTTCCATATAATGGTTGGATCTAATAAGATAATGTATCTGGAAGCATTATGATGATAAAATCTGGGCTCCCAGTTTACACTAAACCACAGAGTGATTTATTTGTTCCTGGGTTAGTATTATGTCCAAGCAAGACAGGCAAATAAACCCATGTTTTCTTTGAGGATAATAAACAACTATCTTGTCAATTGTGGTTGTAGCTTGCAGGAAATATGAGTGGGGAAGCATGGTTTATTTCTGATCTTCTGGGTCACCATGATTCGTTTTTGTATTCTGTTCCTGCTTCTAACCCTAACTAAAATGAACAGGAAAAGAAACTTGGAGCAGATTAAAAAACTAGTCTAGTTAGGGTCATCCTTGACTTATAACCACAACTGAGCCCAGAATTTATGTTGCTAAATGAGAAAATTGTTAAGTGAGTTTTGCCCCATTTTACGACTTTCCTTGCTGTTAAGTGAATCACTGCAGTGATTAATTTAGCAACAGGGTTGTTAAGTGAACGTGGCTTTCTCGTTGACTTTGCTTGACAGAAGGTCGCAAAATCACCCCTGAACGCTGCAACTGTCATAAATAAATATGAGTCATTATCATTTGTGGTGGACGTGTGTGGAAGCCAAGAGATACTGGACTAAAATTCATACATGGCTTGAAAAAATGACAAAACAGCATATAGATTTGAAACCAGAGATATTTTTATTGGGTATCTTGCCTGAAGGATACAGTAGAGAATTGACATATTTGATTATAAATGTGTTAACAGCGGCTAGAATTGTATTTGCTAGAAATTGGAAAAGTGAAAAAATTCCAGTAGAAGAAGAGGTGATTAAGAAAATGATGGAATGTGTAAAAATGAGTAAATTGACATTAGCAAGAAGCAAGAAGATAAAGATAAAGAGCAAGAAGATAAAGAATATTACAAAATCTGGAATCTATTTTATCAGTGGTTAGATAAGAAAATAGAGAAGTAAAATGTGTTATAAAAAAGGAATGGTATAATATGCAAGATAATATAATGTAATGATATTATATAATTGAATATAATGAAATGAATTGTATGTTCTCAGATTGGTTAAAACTGAGATTTGCTCGATACGAATTATGTGAATTTGTAGTTGAGTCTAATGATGATATAATAATAATACAATATAATACAATATAATATGTATAGTTGACTTATGAAATATGAACGTATGTTTGGAAGGGTAAGACTGTTGATATTACAACATTGCACAAAAGAAATGTACCAACCGACACACTGTATTTTGGAAGATGGTTTTATGTTGATGTTTTATGTTTGTGTTTGTTAGTGTTTGTCTTTATTAAAAATTAAAAATAAATAAATAAATAAATATGAGTCAGTTGTCAAGCATCTGAATGTAAATCACGTGACCATTGGGATGCTGCAATGGTCATAAGCGTGAAAAATGGCCGTAAATCACTATTTTCAGTGCTGTTGTAACTTCAAACGGTCACTAAATGAATTGTTGTAAGTCGAGGACTACCTGTATGGTACTTGATATGATGTGTGAATGAAGCTAATTTCCACCACAAAAAAAATTGGTCTTTAACTTTATTTTCCAAATAAGAAATAAAGAAACTCTAAGGTAGTACTCAGAATAAAATACTGAACTTCTATGAAGTTAAACTAAAACATGAAGAGCTATGCCCACCTTTTAGAAAGCCCAGAGCAATTTTATTGGAATAAATAATGCTCACAATCAGCTCTTAGTCAAATTTATAAGCTGAAAGAACTATACTTTTGAGGGGTTATGGATAACTTTTCTGGTTGGCATCTGAGAGAATCCATTATTATTATTATTTTAAATAAACTTTATTAATTTTACAATTAAAACAGACAAACAACACGTACATAAATGTGAAAAAGAAAAAAGAACAAAAAAAGAAAAGTAGAAAAAAAAGATCATTTTCTGATCTTTTCTGTTTTCTGAGAGAATCCATTATTAAGGCAAGACGTAAACAGATGGTTACAAAAAAGTTATGTATCTTCATCAGTTTTTCTTAGTATGTCCCAATTTATCACAAGTACCAAGAATTATGCTTCCTTTCTTTCAGTCCCTGCTGAATAATGTGCGTCAGCAATAGCGTTGCCACTCTGATGTTGAGTATGTGGCTGTTAATGGATTTCAAGTCCTAAGGGCAAATCAAATGCTCCTGTGTTCATGGTCTCCTTTTGCAAAGAGCCATTTCAATGTGCAAATGCAGCCTCTAGCTGAACATCCCTTTATGTATATTTGAACCACATTCTCTTTGGTGTTTGCTTTTCAGGAAGAGCTCGAAGATTTCCTCCTGCCAACAGTCCAGCACTGCCAGACTGTGCTGAATCAGATGCGCTATCCCTCCATCCTCCTGTTGGTGTGTCAAGACTCTGAACAGCACAAACCTGACATTCACTTCTTTAATTGTGATGAAGTGGAGGTAAACGGTTCTTATTGAATAGGAGATAAATGGGGTTATGAGAGCTTGGACTCACTAGAGCAGGGGTGTCAAACTCAATTTCATTGAGAGCTGCATCAGAGCTGTGGTTGACCTCGGGGAGGTGGGCATGGCTGACTGGGTGGGCGTGGCTAGTTTGACGCCACTCCCCAAATTGCTGGCGTGTTTCCTCTTTGCATTGGGTAGACCGAGCTGAAGCCAGGCTGGCCTGATCTTTCCTCTTCACATTGGGTAGACCAAGACGGCCCCGCAGGCCTCATCCAATCACATCACAGGCTGGATCCGGCCCATGGACCTTGAGTTTGACACCCCTGCACTAGAGTTAAAGTTCCAACCAATCCTCCAAGTGCAAGGTTGGTCTAGATTTTAGAGTTATAGAGAAGAGCCCTCATTTTTTAAAATTTTATTTTATTATGTTTAAGATTTATATGGCTGTCCATCTTAAAACACAACTCTGGGCAGCTCACAACAGAAATTAAATGCTGATCTATAAAAACCATAAAACACACCTTAACTTGGTGCCTTGGTCATTTCCTTGGGATGCCCCAAAACCCACCCAAAACAGTTTCACACTAGCCCAGTACCTGCATAAAAAGCCAGGTCTTGATGACCACCCAGAAAATTAAAAGGATGGAGTCTTTCAGATAGCTGAGAGGGGAGCATCCCACAAGATAGAGACAGCTGTGGAAAAAGCTGGTCCAGCTAGATGGCAAGATTTCAGAGAAGGGACCTAGAGAGGGGCAATCCTGTAGCATGAATATTTAAAGTTTCACAATTATCTCATGCTTGGAGAAGGGAGGATGAAGCCCTACGAAGAGTTCCATGTCCACAGAAGCTCCACACTGAAGTTCTCCTCTGCCAAAACAAATGCAAACAAGAAGCTGTTTTCAGAAATAGTGGGTTTTGCAAAGCTGTCCTTAAAAGAGGACGCGTTTACAGAGCAGGAAAACACCCTCCATGATTCATACAGCAATATATTTGTTGGCTGAATTTTGAAAGTTTAAAGCTTTCCAGAAATTACCTTTACTTGAGGATTGAAGGGAACCTTTGCTTCGTATCTGAATAACCTCTCTGTTTAAATTCCACTGCTAGCAACCCTCAAAGCCCCATGAAATATTTCCTTGATGCCCTGTGCCTGTATGTTTCCCTTTTGTACTTTGTTTTTAAACTGAAGGCATACACCATCAATAAAACCTAGATTTAGGGCAGTCGATTAATGCTGTCAGGTTGCGTGCATTTTTCCATTACATCTTTCCTTCCCCAATCTATTTCTGATTCTGCGTTTTAGGCAGAGATGATTCATGAGGACATAGAAAGTGCACGTGCTGACCATAAGTTTGGAAAGAAGATACGGCCACAGACCCTCAAGTAAGTGGCTTCTGTATATGGACAAACTCTAGCAGGGAGCCCAGGAAAATGCATTTCTTGGACTACAGGGGTTGCAAGTTTCCATGTTTGAGTTATTGCAGTTTGAAAATGGGTGGTGGGAGCTCACTTGGAGTAGCAAAACTTTGAGTAATTTTACCCATATTCCATGAAGATGGAGGAAAGAATTATCTCTGGCAGTAGAATTGCTCTTTCTCTCAGGAAGACATCCTGAAACCCAAATCTAATGAGTGAGAATATTGCTGAGAGTCTTTCAGACAGGTTTCAGTAACAGAGGAAATAGCCTAAAATGTAAGTGGAAATTTACCTCTTAATGCTATCACATTTCAGCACAATTGTTAAGAAATCATTCAACTAAACTTCATTGTGCGGGATTTTTTTCATCAGCTGGAGAATAATTGCAGGTCATTGTGAATCAGTTTCTAGGACTGGGAATTGAAAAGCAGTGACTGTGCAAGCGGCTAAATTTATCTTGCTGGAACTTAATAGGGCAGAGATGAAGCCCTGCTTAATGCATTTGTAAATGAAAAAAATATTATAAAGTTGATAGGATTAGAGATAGTTGCACACTACCTTCAATTCCCATGGAAATAATTTGAACCACAAAATTTGGGGATTGTATACCAATGAGTCCATCCATGCTCATCCATCTCCCTTCCAATTGACCAAAGGACACTATCCAGTCAGAGTTTTGTCTGGACCACTGGTTGCACTGGGGTAACTGAATCCCCTCTTCCCCACTTCAAATAAAAGGGAAATAAAAGAAATCAGTATTACCTTTTCAGGGCATGATGTCTCCATTTATTCAGCCATTTTAACAAACATGTCAAAGCAGCTGCTTTGAGGAGATACTTAACTGGCTCCCCAGCTGACATCTGTTGCACATTTAAAAGGCTCTTGCTTTTTTTTTCCCATGGTGAAATGCTAGTATGTCAGCAACTTTATAATCAAGCATTTTATCCTCCTACTTGTAATCTTGATTACATATTAACTACAGTGCAATGCTTGTAGACAATTATTGGGAACAAGGCAAGTATTAGGAAGGTAAACAGTATGGTAGGTGAGTTGGTGAGAAAGAACAGTGGCCGCTTTGGTTCCAGAAGACAAGATGATGTGTTCCTTTTCATTAGTGAAAATGACATCATCCACAAACTCTGCAAAACCACAAGTTCAGAGGGAAAAAATCACCTGTGCTCTGGCTTCAGATAAACTACCACAGAACTAGAAATAAATTGACTCAGTTCCCCAAACCAGCTGATGCTATGAGATCAGACAGAGATGTGAACCAGTTTAGTTTAGTGGTTAAGGCACCTGACTAGAAACCAGTGGGTTTTAGTCCCACTTCAGGCATGAAAGCCACCTGGGTGACTTTCGGCCAGTCACTTTCTCTCAGCACCCCCCTCCCCCACAGTGTTATTGTTGTGGGAGCAATAATGAAGGAAGGAATGTTAGGTATGTTTGCTGCCTTGTTATTTATAAAAATAATAAAGGTGGCATAAAAATAAATGATAAATCTGGAACTGATATAAAGGTGGCATAAAAATAAATAAGATGAATCTGGAACTGATTTTGAGTTTATGCAAAACCCTTGTGTCCCATTTCTATGGAAATTTTACCTGAAAGTTCTCATCAATTGGACTTATGCCTTATGACGCCCACTGGTTTGCTTTTTTCCCAGCACCTGGAAGGCTTGGTCATTAAAGAAACATAAATTTATCCATATCAGTCTCTATTATCCACAGAGGTGCTGTGTGCATTTCATGACTCTTTGCAGGGGGGGGGGGGAGCACAGGATGTGAAAGGACTGATCAAGCTTAGAAATTGCACATAAATCATAGATAATCTTGAAAGTATTTATCAAATTTATGTAGTTGCCCATCTCCCTCCAAAGAGAGGATGCACTACAATAAACAAAACAGCCAACAAAAACAGATAAAAATATAAAAGTCACAATAATAAATACAACATAAAAACAAAAGTACTAGCCTGGACAAAGAGAGGATAAAAATGGTGCAAGTATGTTGATGTGCCTGTGGAACTTTAGAAACCAAAGAGGGGTCTGAAGAAAATGTTCAACAGCCAGTTGTGGGCCTAGTCTGACACCTCTACTGTCTCCTTGCTTGCTAAGAGTAGCAAAGTAGAATGGTGATTTTATACACACTTATTTATTTAGCATTAAATCCAGCTGAATTTAGTAGGATTTCTACAGTGATCAACCTATGCAGATCAGCTTAGTCTGTACAAGTGGATGAAAATGAAAGGCTTTGTACTGTTAGATCACCCATAATTGAGGTCTATATGAAAAGTTTTGTACTCTTCCCCTCCATAAATAAACATTGCTCTTAATCCAATAAAATCCAAATTAATTAACACTGATTTAAATTCATTTGCTGTGTGACTGCTATTTGAGTGAATATTACATCTTGTAGTTATCAAAACAATTCCTGTTTTCCTTTCCTCCCTTCTAGGGCGAACCAAGAGAAGATCAAACAGAGGCAATCCATCCTCCCCCCACCTCAAGGGCCTGCACCCATCCCTTTCCAGAATGAAAGCAGAGGCTTCCAAAAAAACAACCAGAATCGTGTGGTCCCTCCGTCCCAGCCAGGTACAGGAATTGTCAGTGCTCTATCAGGCCCCAAGAACAAAAAAACACAAGTAGAATTATTTCTCTGTAGTTTCTTTTATTGTTCCTCAGCTATAGACAGAAATCTTGCCAAAATAAAGCAATTTATTGAGTTTTTGCATCACTATGAGTATTGCTAGGGAGGAGCCTTCTTAACTCTTTTTTTCTCCCAGGGAACAAGTGCTTTGTTACCACTACCACCTTTGTTACCACTAGAAGGCAGCCCCTCCCTCCTGGGTATCCAGACTACATTCCACCACATCCATGAACACGTCAGACAGTACACCAAGTCACCTGCACTTGAAGGCCAGTTCTGCCAGCATTTGCAGGAGCCTGTCATTGCCACACTAACGTGGCCAGTGGAAAATCAAGGTCATGTCATTCTTGTCACTCATGTGCATGTCTTAAAGGCCCAAGAAAACAAGGCATTCATGAATATTTTCATGTGGTAATTAAAACACAGCATGCTTAAATCCCATTCTCCTCAACCTTTGAACAGCCTGAATTATGCCTAGTGTCTTCACTGTACTAAAGAAGGTGATGGCAGGTGGTTTTTGGATCAATAGTTGGGGAAGGAGGCCTTCAACTTTGTGACATTTTTGTTTTTAGTAGAACCCTTGGGCTTTAGTAGAACCTCATATAAAACTGTTTATGTATAAAGACAAATAGGCCATCATAACTGATCTGATTCTTGTTGATCAAAACAGAGGTGAGGTATAAGTCTTTGCTGTTGCCATTAAAACAATTAAGAGTTAGAGATTCTTACCAGTCTGTTACAAATCAACCACAAATCTATTGCTGAATCTACAGCTACCCACTCAATACATGGTCTATTTTCTATCTCACAAACCTTGTGCACACTTCCGGCTGGTACTAGCTACTGATTAACTGATACTAGTTTTCTAACATTTCCTGGTGTTTGTCTAGGGACACCCCCTCTCTGTCCTAATTTCTGTTTCTCCTCTAATCCATTGCCTCCTTCTGGAGAACAGCACAAGAACCTATTTGCCCCAGTGAGTAGGAGGCAGTGGATAATGGGACTGATTACAGCGAAATTACCCCTCCCTGCATATGCTGGGGGTTTTCCAAGGATAGCAGAGATTTTTGCCATGTGAATTAGCAGCAACCCAACGCTAAAGGAAAAAGGGTGCTGTAGCTCCATCAAGAGCACAAGCATTGCAAAAAGAAATAAGGGAGGTTAACCTGTCTGCCGCTTTACAGCAATTTATGCAAAATGGGTGGACATGCAGATTTCCTTCTGAAGAAACCAGAAGGACCAGAACAGAGCCACTGCCTTTTTTAATTATTAGGAGCTTGATGCAACTA
Organism: Notechis scutatus; assembly: GCF_049901735.1. NCBI lineage: Eukaryota > Metazoa > Chordata > Lepidosauria > Squamata > Elapidae > Notechis > Notechis scutatus. Next base: position 236,285,759 of record NC_142009.1, read on the forward strand.
TATAATTGCATGATGGATAGCACACTAAGAGATAAACTTTTAGCCAATCTGGTGATAGAATGCAGAGGAAAGCTTCATCAGCTGATTTTCTTCAGAGAGGCAAAAGTTACAAAATTTGAGTATCAGTTGTCTGACTAGTGAACCCCAAATAAGAAAACACTCTCATGAGTTTTGAATTCGCAAAAGTAAAACTTTATTGGATACATCATTTTGGTCCTGAAGAATCAAAACCAGCTCTGGTGTTCCCGCGCAAATGCTTGCTTAATTAAATGATATTTTCCCTTTCTTCCTACCCCTGTCCAATTATGAGATGTCCTTTTGTTATGGGAACAGTCAGTCTCTTTCTCAAGCACCTGCAGTGGTGACCTTGATAGTTGCCAGGCTCTCACAGTCCACGAACACATTCTCAGTATTCTATTTCCCCTTTCCCTACCCCAGTTAATTGGCAAGTTGAAAAGCATTAGGTTTGAAAGAAGCAAAGCAGTTCAATCTTGACACAGAGTTTTTCTCTTTTATTGGCAGCTTTTCCTGACTTGATGCCCTCAAACATAAGGAACTAGAACCCACCATCCCCAGCCATTGTGTCAGTTTGACACTGAAAAACTTGTTTAATTGAAGGTTTAGAATGCTTTAAACTTTATTGGATAGAAAACAGTTTTGTTTGGACTTCTTAACAGACCTATACTTTGATCCCGAGAACTAGAATTCTATTTTAAAATTGAGTTTTGCAAAACAGAAATAATATCCAGTGATAAAGAGAGATGGCCTTTGTGCGTGCTTTTTAAAGCAAGTTATGCATTTGCGTTACATTTAATCAACCACGTTTATCAAACGATGTATCCCAAAAGTATGAACTTGACTATTAGCCAGCTTCCCACCTTAGTGTAGATTTGTGTGTTGCAAGTTGACATAATGTTTCTAGAAACATATTTTGTAATTATTTCATGGATCTTGCTGCGTATTAGATGAACTTGTTAGATGAGAGCACCTGGATTCTGGACTGTGCTAGATATAGCTAGATTCACACAGTATTTACTTTCAAAACCTGGTTACGCTGATTCTTTTCTTTCCAAAAAGTCTGTCTGAAAACAAGTCAAATTCAGATTTGCTGCAGGGATGGCTAAAAAAGGACACATTTTAAAGGCTTATGAGGATTGTGCTCAAGAACAATTTCATTACAGCTCTTATCTGACAAATCTTTGGCAACGAGGCCCATGCTGAAAAACAGAGTCTGGAATTGGCCAAATCGATGAAATTCTGTCAAAATGTTCTTAGATGCATGATTGCTACATCCAGAGCAATAAAATAAATAACTATGTGATACTTCCACCTTCTGAGTTTTTAATGAATACATTTAGTTCCCAAACTATTCCTTCTGTTTTCTTTGACAGAATCCATTGATCTACGCTATGTTCATAATATTCATGTCAAAGAAAGCTTCATAGGGTAGCTTGATACAGGGAATGTTTTTAAACAAATAATTTAATTCCACTCCTATTTTGTTTTCTTTCTGTTGACAATATAGGTAGTCCTCAATTTACAACCACAACTGAGCCCAACATTTTTGTTGTTAAGTGAGACATTTGTTAAGTGAATTTTGCCCCATTTTACGATTTTTCTTGCCTCAGTTGTTAAGTGAACCCCTGCAGCTGATACTAACTTAAGTGAATCTGGCTTCCCCATTGATTTTGCTTGTTAGCAGGTTGCAAAAGGTGATCACATGGTCTTTGGACACAACAACGGTCATAAATATGAATCAGTTGCCAAACATTATAATTTTGATTACGGGAATGTTGGAAAGGGTCATAACTGTGAAAAGCGGTCATAAGTCACTTTTTCAGCATCGTTGTAATTTTGAACGGTCACTAAAGGAACTGTTGTAAGCTGAGGACTAACCGTACTTTGCTTTTTGTGTTTTTGGCAGAGTACGATCGACGAAGTAGTAGCTCCCAGGATTCTGAGGAGTCTCGTGCAGCTTTAGCACAGAAGATTGAAAAAGAAACGGTTAGTGATAGTAATTTTTTTTTTTAGAGTTATATGGGAGGGGGTGAAGTAACCACTTGATGATAAAATCTGTTTGTTGATTGTCCATGTGTTACCAAAAGAAATGTTTTTTTGAAATGCAAATAAGAACATAGCAGGGAAAGATGCCCTTGTTCAAACATTTCTCTTCACTTGGTCTGGAGGCGGCTCACAATTTCCTAGTGGTGATTATTTAAAACAAAACGTACCTGCTGATCACACTGAATGCTCATGATTAAAGCGGCAATGAACATTTTGACTCTTAATCGGGGAGATGCATAGTAAGTTCGTGTGAGCATGATGGACGGCTTCTAGATCTTGGTTTTGTCTCTTTTGTGTGTTTGCAGCAAATACTGAACTGCACCCTCGATGATATTGAGCTCTTCGTGGCCAAGCTTCAGAAAGCAGCAGAAGCATTCAGGCAACTGAACCAAAGGAAGAAGGGAAAGAAGAACAAGAAGAAAGGGCCAGCAGGTATCCACAGCTAAATCACTGGCTGTAGGAGCAACTGAATATAAGGCTCTTTAGAGGGTGTATATTGTTAGATTCAGGGAATTTTCCCCTTCAAAAGGGAAAAAGAGAGCATCCTTAGTTTATGTCCAAAATGGGATGACACAGGTTTGGAAAAATGTACATGAGATAAAGGGATAATGGCCTATGGGACAGCCTTTCTATTTTGACTTAGCGCACCCTGTGCAGTTTTTTCCTCAATTTCCAGAAGGACTTGAACATATTTTTGTTCTGCTTAGGGGTGATTAATGATAAAAGGGCTGCCTTTGTTGATTTGTTGGTTTGAAAAATTATATGACTGCCCAACTCTCTCATGGTGACTCTGGGTGGCTCATAGAGTACAAAACCCAATAAACACTCGTTTCCTGGTGACAACAATCAGATCAGCCACTTGAAGGGCTCCACATCACTCTAGGTCCCCAAGCATGTTGGTAGAACGTATCTTCAGGGCCTTCCAAAAAAATATCAAAATTGGGCCAAATTTATCTCTGGAGGGATAATGTTCCACAAGGAGGGAGCCACCAATGAGAAGGCTTTTCTTTTTGGCCCGTTATACATCTCCTTAAGAGAGAGGACCCATAACAGATGTCAGTATTAGAGTAGGTGTGATTTTTATTGGCTTTGTGGCTTTGTTATTCTTTGAAATTTTTTCTTGTGGAGCTGGACAATGAATTATTTTACAAATAAGCAAATTGGCACACAGTCCAGGGGTTAGAAGCACTCGGCCAACCCTCAATTAATTCTCTCTTGCTTTGGTGGCCCTTGCAATTTTTTATCAAAATAAACACAAATGTTTTTTTCCTGAAAATTTCAGCTGAATGAAAATGAGATTTCGTGTTCATTTTATATATCATTACATGCACATCACGGAAGTGAAAGAAGCAACAAATACCAATCTCAAGGATTCTTTCAAGAGCCACATTTGTTTTTTTAATGGTGACCCCACTGCACCACATGATGTAGTTTATTATTATTAAGCCAGTTCTGTTAAGTGATGCCTGCTTTCATATACAGTGCATTTAGAAAGTATTCAGACCCACTTTGCTTTCATCATTTTTGTTATACTGCAGCCTGATTTTATAGTTGTTGAAATTCATTTTTTCCCTTCATTAAACTACACTCAGTACACCATAATGACAAAGTGAAAACAGAAGTTTAAAAATGTCCGTAAATGTATTAAAAAGAAAAACTGAAATATCACATTGGCATAACTATTCAGACCCTTTGTAACAACACATGAAATGTTGTAATGACGAGGCAGCCGAGTTGTTTGATCATGAACAACTGAATCATGATGATCTTTATTGGAGTCTAGTCTTGCATTTATATACATTTTTAATTATCCTCCATCATTGGTTAACTTTGGTTACTGCTTAACTTTCGTTACTGTTTAGCACAGTAATCCATACAATTAATTATCTCTAGTTAAAGTCTAACATATGTTTACTTTCTCTCTCTAATCCTCCTTTAGATTAGTGACTTTGTTTACCTGAGTTGTATTTGCTTGGAAACATTCTTTATCTGAGGTTTGCCATCCGAGATTGGAACATTCCTGCAATTACAACTCTACAATGAAATTTACCTCCAGTGCCCCCCATTTCTCTTGATCGTTGCTGACATGTTTCTACACCTTGATTGTAGTCGATCTGTGGTAAATTAAATTGATTGGACATGATTTGTAAAGGCACACACCTCTCTATAGAAGGCCTCACAGCTGACAAGACATACTGTAGCAGACCAAAAGCCATTAGGTCAAAGGAACTGCCTGTAGAGCTGAAAGACAGGATTATTGCAAGGCACAGATCTGTGGAAGGATACAATAAAATTTCTGCTGCACTAAAGGTTCCTAAGGGCCCAGTGGCCTCCATAATTCTCAAATGGGAAAGGTTTGGCACAACCAGGACTCTTCTAAAAGCTGGTCACCCAGTGAAACTGAGCAATTGGGAGAAGGGCCTTACTAAGAGAGGTGACCAAGAACCTGATGATCACTCTGACTGACCTCCAGAGATTCTGCATGGAGATGGGACAGAGGTCCAGAAGGGCAACCATCACTGCAGCTGTCCACTGATCTGGACTTTATGGCAAAAGGAAACCTCCCCTCAGTGCAAAACACATGAAAGCCTGCTTGGAGTTTGCAAAAAAGCACCTGAAGGACTCTCACACTGTAAGGAATGAGATTCTCTGGTTTCATGAAAACCAATATTGAATTGTTTTGCCTCAATTCCAAACATTATGTCTGGAGGAAACCAAGCACTGCTCATCACCTGCCCAATATCAACCCAGCAGTGAAGCATGGTGGTGGCAGCACCATATTGTGGAGGTGTTTTTCAGCAGCGTGAACTGGGAGACTGGTCAGGGTTGAGAGAAAGCTAAATGGAGCAAAGTACAGGGATATCCTCAATAAAAACCTGCTCTGCGGTGCTCAGGAACTCAGACAGGGTTGAAGGTTCACTTTCCAACATGACAACAATCCTGAGCACGCAGCCTAGATAACACAGGAGTGCCTGAGGGACAACTCTGTGAATGTTCTAGAGCAGGGGTGTCAAACTTGATTTCATTGAGGGTTGTGTTTGACCTCGGAGGGCCGGGGTGGGCATAACCAGAGGGGCATGGCCATCATGATGACACTTGTGTCGGGGGATTTCTCTGGTGGCCCAAGCACTCTGCCAGCAAAAATGGGCTCCCGAGTTCCATTTTCAGTTGCAACAGCCTCCTGGAACCCTTTGCCAGCAAAAAGGGAGGGAGCTCGGGGGGCACGCACAGCTCTTCCGAGCTCCATTTTTGCTGGCAGAGACACCATGGGCCTGTCCTTCACTTTTTCCAGGGCGGCCACACGGGCCAAATCTAAGCATCCTGCGGGCCGGATCCAGCCCCTGGGCCTTGAGATTGACACCCCTGTCCTAGAGTGCTCCAGCCAGAGCCCTGACTTGAACCCTATTGAAGGAGGGACTGAAAATGGCTGTCCACCGACGGTCGCCATCTAACCTGACTGAGCTTGAGAAGATTTGCGAGGAAGAATGGCAGAAAATCCCCTAATCCTGGTGTGCAAAGTTTGTCACGGCATACCCAAAAAGACTAAATGCTGTCATTGCTGCCAAAGGTGCTTGAACATAGTACTAAGTGAAGGATCTGAATACTTATACCAATTTCTTTTCTTTTTCTTTTTCATAAATTTATAGACATTTCTAAAATTCTGCTTTCACTTTGTCATTATGGGTTACTGTGTGTCATTATGGGTTACTGAGTAGATTAGTGAGAAAAAAAATGAATTTCGTCAACTAGAATTAGGCTGCAACATAACAAAATTGATGAAAGCGAAGGGGGTCTGAATACTTTCTGAATGCACTGTACACTCTATCCCATCAGGCTTGAAGGATCCAGTTCAAATTCTGAACCAGGCCAGTTCTGAACCCCACTCCCCTCTTTCCTTGCTCCGTTTCTCTCTTCTTGTTCAAAACTAAAAGCCACTGGATGAAGATGAATAAGGGTCCTCTTTTCATTTCTAGCTCTTTCTTAGTCTTGACACCTCTCAGGTTTTGAGGCGGAGGATAGGAACACTGGCCATTCCCTGTCAGGATGGGGTCATTTTTCCCCGCCCTTGTGACTTGGGTTCAAGTTCAGTGATTCAACTCTCCCTGTAAACAGTGATGCTCTTTTAATTAGGAATAAGCAAAAGCACATAGAGATATAATAAAAGGCATCGTTAAAGACCTCCAATGTCTCCAATGAAAAAAACCCATCTCTCGACGTGTCCCAAGAGACTGGGAAAATATTTAGTTTTGCCTATAAGGCCTTTGAGAACCAAGCAACCCCCAAACCCCCATGGAATATGAAGAAAAAAATATACTGGTATTTTGATGACCAGTGTTTATAGAGGTAGCTTTTACTTATGCTTTGAAAGGGTTAGGTGGCTGTTTCTTTGTAAACTGTTCCAGCCTTTCCTCATATGGAGACTCTAAATATATCGAACTACAGATCCGGCCTTTAACAGATTGCAGAGCCACTGGCTGTCCCCCACTGGCTGTGCTGGCTGTGGAATGATGGATGTTACAATCCATTGCACTGAAAGGCATCCAGTTTGGCAAGATTGGCATTTCAAACACTAAGTGCCCTCAAGGAATGTAGATTATTATGGTTCAGCATGTCACATTAATGTTTCTTTATGCACGGGAGTGTCAATTTATTTTTAAATGTGTTTATTATTTTTTGGTCTGAAGAGGGAGTTCTGACTCTGCGCGCAAAACCTCCACGTGAAATCGAGTTTCTTGACTGCTTTCAGAAAATCAAGCTGGCATTAAATCTTCTGGTAAGAAGCAAAGGGTGTTGGATATAATTTTCTCTTATCTCAGTTCGATAGATAATGGCATAGTTCAGTGGTGGCTAACCATTTTGGGCTCCTGTGCCAAAAATTGTGCGCACACTTGCACTTGCGTGCTTGCATGCCAGCACCCAGAAGGCAATGCATGTGCCCCCCCCCCCACACCCCTGCACATGCATGCGCAATCCCCCCCGCTGCCCCCTTACCTGCACTGCGCCTTCCAGCTTCCAGCCCGTTTGAGGCCTTTTTCGGCCTCCCAGAGGTTGAGGAAAGCTTCTGCAGGCTTTGCAGGCTGAAAAATGGGTCTGTTTCATCACTTCCAGTATTTCTGGAAATACAGGAAGTGATGAAACTGACCTATTTTTCGGCCTGCAAAGGCTTTCCTCAAGCCCCTCTGGGAGGCCAAAAAAGGCCTCAAACAGGCCAAAAATCAGCTGTGAGGCGTGCACATGCACAGTGAGGTATGTTTGCCTGCGGCTCGCATGCCGGCACAAATGGCTCTGCGTGCCACAGGTTCTCTATCATCGGCATAGTTGTTTGATTCATGCTGTTATTGGAAATCAACCAAATATTATGCTTACATAGTCAAAGATTTGAGAATCTTAGTAGAAAGTAGTAAACAACTTTGCAAAATTGCAAAAAAAAAAAGCACAAGGTGGTGTATTGCAGCTGACACTTTAAAAAGTCACAAACTCAAGCATTAGTTTTCCATTTCATAAGATGCATTGAGAATTACCGACAGAGAGACACTATATGTACATTACTACTGGAAAATAGGAGCTGGAGAACAAACAGTCAAAGGCAATATTAAAGGAAGATCCAAAAAAATATCCATTCACAAAATATCAGCATATAGGACAAATACTCTTTTGCACTGGTAAATAGTGCAAAGCTTGTATACATGTTACATGTCATGTCATATAATGAAATCTCATTTCAGCTTCTACATTTGACTGTAATACAGAAGAAGAAATATATCAATCCTTTCTAAAAAAAATTCTTGACAGTGTAATCTTGTTGTACATGAGGGGAAAAAAACAGAATAGGTTTCTCCTCCATAGCATTTGACTAAAAATGTACTGAGAGAGATAGAAACTGTACAACACCAAATAATATGTGTACCATGTGCAAGATCATTACCCTTTTGGCAAATGTTGCACTATTGGCAAATCACACAGTTAATATGCCAGTTCAATACCTGTGCAAATCTTAAGGTAACCTTGCATGTGTGTCATATAAGAGATAGTGTGGTTCAAATTTACCTTCAGTCCTAGAAATTCTTCCTTCCTTAGCAAGCCCTGCCTGATAAGGATGCTATGTGGGAAAAGAAGGTGGGTGGAAGAGTGCTTTGTAAAGCGTCTTGCACTCTTGAAGGAAATAATCTCAAGTAGATGGGTAGGTAGACAAATGGATGATGGATACAACATCTGATTTTTACTGTGTTGTGTTATTTGTTTATTTATTAATCAAACGCATAGGTACATATTACAACCTCAACTGAGCTCAACATTTCTGTTGCTAAACAAGTTGTTAAATGAGTTTTGCCCCATTTCACGCCTTTTCTTGCCACAGTTGTTCAGTGAATCACTGCGATTGTTAAACTGGTAACAGAATTGTTAAGTGAATCTGGCTTCCCCATTGACTTTACTTATCAGTAAATCACAAAAGGTGATCACATGACCCCTGGGACATTACAATATTCCTAAATATTGATGCCAAGCATCTGAATTTTGATCACATGACCATGTGGATACTGCAATGGTTGTAAGTGTGAAAAACGGTCATGTCACTTTTTTCAGTGCTGTTGTAACTTCTAACGGTCATTCAACAAATGGTTGTAAGTTGAGAACTACTTGTATATGGCCGCCCATCTCACAGAAAGTGACACACTGTGATTTACTACAATGTTACACTGATTCTTGCCAAATGAGAGAGGTGTCAAGGCTACACAAGCAGTTGCCAGACTGCTTCTATCTATCTATTAAGTCTTGTGAAAATAGCAACAAGGTAGCACATTATTTCCAGTATAACAAATAGATCTGTCCATCTCTCATATCAATACCAAGGAACAAAGCAACTCATAGGGTTTCCTTTGCAGTTTAGCTCCCTCAGGTGCTACATTGCTGAAGATTCAAGCTTTGGCTGCCCAGTGGACTGCAATCAATGCAGGTTGCTGTAAAGCAAACCCATTATACAATTTAAATAAGCTCTTGCTAATTAAACAATGTTTGATTAACAATACAACTGTATGTTCCTTATAAACCTCAAAAGAACTCTTCTGGATTAAGTGAGATCAAGTTAATCTTAGTAATTCCTGCAATAGTTGATCTAATGCCAAGAGGCCAACTGCCCACTTGATCATGGGAATAAGGTAAAGTCATAATACAGTACTTTGACTTTGCACAAGAATCTGCATGTATGATTTATGTTATTTTAGAGAGAAATAATTTACACCATCTGGATTGAAATATGCTGGATATCTTCTTGGACATTTCTTGGAGTTGCTAAATGTTTTTTTCTGTTTGCATTTTATTTTTGAACAGTTTTATAACATAATCGAATATAAAATATATTTAGATTTAACTTGTTTTTCTTCTCTCCTCAGGTCAAACTGAAAAAACATATTCAGAATCCAAGTGCTTCAGAATTAGTCCATTTCCTGTTTGGACCACTGGAACTGGTATAAATTACCTTCTCCTTTATTCAATAAATTTTAATCCAGCATTCCTCATCTAATGGCACCCAGATATGTTGACTTTTGATTCCCTGAATTCTAACCAGCCATGTTGCATGCAATTTCTGGGAGTAAGTTTGAGAAGGGTAATTAAATCACCAATAGGCATGTTTTTCACACATATTACATTTTTCTAGCCTGTTTAAATATTCATCTATTCCAGATTAGGGATTGATTTACAGTGTTCCCAAAGTAGTAACCTAGGAGGTTGAAAGGTCATGACAAGTTGAGAGGATTTACTTCAGTCTCCTCACAATATCTGAGTATGGAAGCAAGGCTGTCATATCTAATAAGTCAACACATGTATGACTCTGGAGAGGCACATGACTATTTGGTGCACCACCAAAAAAGCAAAGAAAACAGATTTATCTTTTTTAAAAGAAAAAATAAATGTGGTAATTGCAGAGATTTTTACAATTTCCAAAAAGGTAGTTGTATTAGTCTTTTCCAGCAAAAGTAGGACTCTTACAATACAATACAAAACTCTTACAAGAGTCGTGGTGGCCCAGTGGTCAGAATGCAGTATTGAAGGCTAACTCTGCCGACTGCCAGCAGTTTGATACTGACTGGCTCAAGGTTGACTCAGCCTTACATCCTTCTGAGGCCGGTAAAATGAGGACCCAAATTGTTGGGAGCAATATGATGACTCGGTAAACCACTTAGAGAGGGCTGGTAAGCACCGTGAAGTGGTGCATAAATCTAAGTACTAAGCCTAAATGCTGTTGCTCTCTTAAAGCACAACATGAATTGTTGCAAAACTTTTGGGGGAATCACAATCCAGTCATAGCCATTCATTACTAACTGCAATGATGGAAAAATAACAAGACATAATAGTCAAGCCATGTAATAGGAAGGTAATCTGGGGTAAATATAAAATCTTGATAACTATACAGTACATGGAATTTCCCAGCCTCCTTTATACTGGGTTCTTTTAAGGTAGAATCCTTTTGAATGGTTGAAAAATGGCTTTGAATAACTCAGATTTCTCTCCACCTAAATTTAAGCTGCCATTTATGGGATAAGCTATCAACTGACTCCCCCTCTATCTCTTTATGCACCCTTTCCAGCCTTTCCATAATCTCTCACAGATGTGATTCCACAATACAACCATGCGGCAACACAATCCCTCCTTTAATTGTGTCCCAAGTACATAAGCAACAGAGTTTGAGCTGTGATAGCAGAATACACCTTTGGATACTTGCTCCTCACTGTTCTCTTTTTGCAGACACACATGACTCGCTCCATCCAACCCTTATGCAACAATAATAGCATTTAGCGTTCTTTGTAGTTAATTTTTCAAACATTGATAAGCCTAACATTAGTCATTCTGTAATTGAAACTTTTGATCTTGGGCTCTTAGCTGGTACAGAGTTATATAGAAAATTAAATGACCATACTTTTGAATGATAAAACTGAGTAAAATTGGAACCGCACCTGAAATGTGTTTATTATTAAAGTGGCTTAAAACTTCACTTAAAAACTGCATCTCCGTTATCTGAATCTCTGCTATTGCCCTCAATGGCAACATTCTTAACATCACACATTTTCTGGAGGACCTAGATGGCACCAACCCATTCTCTTGATTAGCATAGTGCATTTTGCACTCAATTGTGTCTGTACTGCAAATATGGACTTTAGAAAAGTAAACTTGCTGTGAACATCCAGTAAACAGTATATTAACTCCTATTTATCACCCAAGTACTATTTAAAAGAATACCTTGGCATGGCACCAACCTGGAAGTAAAAGGCCATGACTAAGCTTTGATTTCTAGATATTTTCCTAATCCAGCAGTTTAAGTACAGGTAGTCCTCGATTTACAACCATTTATTCAAAGTTACAATGCCACTGAAAAAGGTGACTTATGACTGTTTTTCACCCTTACGGCTACTGTAGCATCTGCATGGTCACGTGATCAAAATTTGGATACCTGGCCACTGGCATTTATTTATGACAGTTTCCCACTTTTGCAACCTTCCAACAAGCAAAGTCAATGGGGAATCCAGATTCATTTAACAACTGTGTTATTAACTTAACAACTGCAGTGATTCACCTAACAGCTGTAGTCATCAAATGGGGGAAAATTCACTTAGCAATGGACATTTTGGGCTCAATTGTGGTCATAAGTCAAGAACTACCTGAAAAGGCCTAAAGATTGATATTTCCCAATGTTTTAACCATAAAAGATTTTTGGAAATTCTCATTTGTGATTTCTTGTTTGTAATCCAGATTGTTAACAGCAGTGGAGGCCCTGAATTTGCAAGGTCTGTTGTCAGTCCACTTCTTTCAAAGGATACTACAGATTTTCTAAAAGGGCATCTAACACCAAAGGAAATGGCATTGTGGGAATCCTTAGGAGGCACCTGGACAAGATCAAGGTATGTAAATAAAGCAGAAGAGGAACCCAAAGAAGGATTCTTCCAGACTAATCTTATGATTGAAAACAATAAAAGCAACAGCAAATACAAACTATTAAAAATACAAGCAGTAAAATGCAAAAAGAAAAGAAGTGTGAAAAAAAGAAAACAAAGATTAACTTCGCCCTTTATCCCAGCAACTAAAGGGCAATTTTAATCGTTTATTCCATCTTTAAATATATAATTTCTCTTCACTCAATAGCACATCTTGTAAATAAAAACCAAGATCCAAATGGTTTGTCAATTGTTCTTTGTTAGCAAAAGTCCAGTAAGGGAAACCAGATACAATTATTTTTTCTCTTTTAGCTTTGATTGAATAAGCTAATTTTGTAAACCTTCCCTGAGTTTTTTAAGAATCTCATTTTTAGTCCCTTCGAAGAGTCCCAGAGCTAGTTTTCTATTCATGTTGGAGCCACAATTCTTTCAGAACTTTAACAGATTTTTTTGTGTGTGTATTCAATAAATAACATTCATCCTTTTGTTTTTTCCCCTCCAACAGAATCTTACAAGACCTTAATAGAGTTCTTTTGTATATATAGTATTAAAAATTATTGAAGTCTATTTCCTGGTTCAAAAGTTGTGTATCTACTTTAGGGAACATTTGTCAGTGTTATTTGTCAGTTCCATTTGCTCGTCCATATCTTTCTCTATATCCTTGGGTTTTTTTTATCACAACTAACGTAAGTCCCCTTCAGTATAATTTCAAAATTATCCATTGCAACTTGTTCTCTAGCATCATTGCAACATGCTATGTCTATCTTATTAAGTTTACCTATTTTATCAAAGTTTGACAGATAAATATTCCAATATTCAAAATATTCTGTGGACCCTTAATCCATTATTAACTTTCTAAAATCCATATTCTAAATACCCTTTTACTGCATAATTGAAAATTGTTTATGTATTTATTTTTCTTTATCTAATTTATATGGCCAACAATCTCACAAGCAAATTTGGGTTGCATACAACAAAACTAAAACCACATTTATATTAAGGAGAAGGAGAGTCATCCAATGAATACAACTAAAATACAACTTGCTGATCCAAAGGGTTTTAATCACTCCAGTATAATAAAAAAATAATATATCCCAAAAGTGATTAGGAAATGAGGCTCAGTTAAGCTTAGTTTCCATAGAAAGTTCGTTATGAGGGTGAGTTTGATGGAACCCTGACTTGTAGGTATTCAACTCATAAGTTGACTGCAAAACAATAGTTTCCATGGTCTACTTACAAGGAGTGGTTGTCCACAGTCATGTGGATAATCTCAACAACCTCTTCTTCCTCCAGAAATTTTGCCACCTGGATCCTGCATCCAGCTGTGATTCTCCTTGCGAATATGGCCCTGTTACTAGCAGGACATCAGATCACCATGGTGGTCACAGGATGTCTCGTGTCTTCCTTGGCTGAAGTTGGTGAAAGGCAAAATTATCTAAAATGCTATCTGAACAGAAATAAAGTAGACTGAAGGCAAGAATTTCCCTGATTTAAAAAGTGAGGCCCTTAGCAATGAAGCACACCTTAACTTTTCTTCCTTGCTAGTGCCTCTCCTCATGAATTTAAAACCATAGAGACCCAAAAAACACTTGTGAACCACAGCCAGGAAGTGGGGTGGTTATCTATGTTGTGAGCAATGGTTGTTTTGTCTCTAGCTTTGTAAGGTCATTGGTAACATTTGTATGTGAGCTAAGCAGTCCGAATGCTGGTGTTCCAAAAAGATGCTCAGCTTTGAGGACTAGTAATTATAGTCTGAAATGGGAAAAGGCTGCGTATGTTCTTGCTGCCTAGAAAATAAACTTATTTTTAATATCTGTTCCAAGAGCTGAATGGCCAAGAGATGCCAACATCCCAAGATATGTTCCAAAGTTTCACAATGGATGGGAGCCACCCCTGGAAATCTTTCGTGGGGCTCCATGGGAAATTGATATTGGCCATTTGCAAGAAGAGGTACTTTCTAGATCCCCTTTTCTTTCCTTCCTTCCTTCCTTCCTTCCTTCCTTCCTTCCTTCCTTCCTTCCTTCCTTCCTTCCTTCCTTCCTTCCTCCCTCCCTCCCTCCCTCCCTCCCTCCCTCCCTCCCTCCCTTCCCTTCCCTTCCCTTCCCTTTAGCTATTTATTCAAATTGTGAATGTTGTTGTTAAAGTAAATAAACAAATCTATGAAGGGTTCATATTTTAAAAAAAAAAAATAGTTGAATTGATCATTCAGGACATGTTGAACATTTTTAATACTTAGCTAACTTGCAGCAACCTAGCTAAGCACTCCCTAGGCTCATCCATGTGAATTTATTTGCACTGTTCCAGAATCAAACTGCATCTTTGTGTTCTCTTGTCATTGTTGTGTATAGCAACTGAGCTGATTTATTCGTGACTCGCCAAACAAACCAGAAAAAAAAAACCCCTCTTTTTGTTTCCAGCAGTGAAATTCTCAAAACTTTATGAGTCTCTGTTTTCCTGCTGTTGGAAATCTTACCTCATTTCACCTCCCAATGGCTGGGCTTCAGCTAACATAGCATTCTATTCTCCCACCTATAAAAGGGAAAGATAACTAACCTTCTTTAAAATAACCACTTAGATATTTCTGTATATGACCAAACGCAAGTTACCTTGCTCATCATACCACTTTAAAAGGAAGAGTTGATTTGCATTGTTTTGATCCAAGAGCTTCTTCAGTACTGATTGGATAATATAAATCTTTCCATTCCTTCCATTCCCCACTATCCTGTCAGAGCTTAAGAAGCTTCTTGGATGAGAAGCAAAACATCTTCAAAGAAAAAAACAAGAAAGTCCAGTTGCCTTTGGGACACCTTTCATATTATGATTTTGATTGATAAAAATGAGGAACTTTCTTTGGGACGTGCACATTTCCTTTATTAATAATATTCTGGTCTCTTCCTTCTCCTCTCCTTGGAAGCTGTCATCATCCAATGGGTGTCCCAATCGCCACTTGAAGCCAGTCCAGACTTCAGACCAAAAGCAAGCAGTGGATGCCTTTGCTCAGCATGTTACTCAACATGTAAATAGGTATTTTCCTTTCATTGTTTCATTTGTGGGATGAAAAAATGTGAGCAGCTGATATCACATCATTCTGGGTATCTGCCTTTTGACAAGTAACACAACTTTAGGTTGACAGGCCAAGCTGATGATGCCAGGGCAAAAACTACTGTACACACGACTTGATTTAGTATTTGATATAAATAAAGTGAATTTAATGTGACTACCATACTCTTTGTGTATTGAATAGTTTTCTTTTTCTGTCATGTGATACCATTCAATGGTAATCGTGTTGGGACTCTATATGAAGTTTGTGGCTAATATTTTGAATAATTGCAGCCTCTCTGGAACCTCAGATTGTACACCCAACCTTAAAGGACATGTTGTGGGGCTTAACTATGTAATTGTGGAAGGATGAAATAATAGTCCTCAAGTGTTTTTTTTCCTTTATTTTTTTAATTGAAGACATGAAGCAAGACAAAAAAGATTTTTAAAAAGAGTTTTAAAAACAAGCAAAGAAACCAGGGAAAATAATAAAAATAGAAAGAAAGAGGGAGAGAGAATGAGAAAGAAAAGGAAGGAAGGAAGGATGTTCAGATTATCAGTATATGTGTGATTTTAAAATCTTAAATAGGCTTAAATATCCATGTTTAGTACTATATCTAAAATGACATTCATACGGATGAAGAAAAAATACTAACAATAATATTGTTAATATAAATCAGGGGTCTTCGAACTTGACAGCTTTAAGACTGTGGACGTCAACCCCCAGAATCAGTCATATTAGCTAAGGAATTCTGGGAGTTGAAGTCCACAAGTCTTAAACTTGCCAAGTTTGAAGACTCTTGATATAAATGAATACATGATGACTAATGTCCTTCACAGTAGGGTTCATGAGTGATTCAGAGTAATTCGGAATATTTTTGAACAGATTTCAATGCCACTGATCCAATGAAAGCATTCTCCTAGTTCCACCATTCTTTCCAGTGACTCATTCTGTTTACACCAGCTTAAATATCGTTCTCCTTTTCTTATTTGTGCTGCTCTATGTTTCTCTTGTTGGGAGCCACTTCTGGAAAAGATTACTACCTTTTCTCCTGGTAAAATGATGTTCCCTGCATTGGTTTCAAACCTCATGGAAGCTAATGTTTTCTCTTTTATCTATTCCAATGTAATACAAGCAAGAAAACAGGGAGTCCAGCTGCTGTCTTCTAATTGTTAACTTTGTTCTTTTACACACTTGTATGCTGCCAAATTTCATTTCAACTCTGGGAAGAATTGGGGTTGCAGTTATTGTCTTATGATGTCTTGTCAGAGGTCTGGCTTGCTTACCTTAAGAAAAGTATTTTGTAATATGAATTAAACTATGTTCTGAAGGATTATTGCTTTAATTACTTTTACAGGCAGACTTCATTATTATTTTGTTTTGTTGATATAATATGTAATTTAATTTTTTGCAGGAACTGTAGCACATCAGCTAAAGAAAGCTGGAAAAAATGTACTGGTGTATCATTTAATTTTTAAATTAGGCCATGACTTATTCTGACTAGTAATGGAAGCCTGTGATAATGCCATTATATCTTTCTTGCAAAAAAATAAAAATACATTAGCATCATCTTCAACTAGCCAGTTTGGTTAACATTTGAATTAAATTCTGACTAGAGGATTGTTAATTGACAAACATGCTACCAATATTTTTTTTGCCACAGTAGACTAACCTGACTCTTTTCAAACATTATCTTTCTTGCAGGAATTTTGAGGCACAAGGTATAGCTCAGTCAAAGAGATATGCCAAAATTCTTTATGATTTCACTGCTCGAAATGCAACTGAACTGTCAGTGCTGAAAGATGAAATTCTAGAGGTAAAAGAATGAATCCAAGATCCTTGCAAATAACTGGAAAGGGAAGTGGGAGGCGGGCATGATCACATGAGCTTTGAATGGATCCTTCAATCCTCCACATACAATATTCCATATGAGATTTTTCAGGGCAGGTAAGAGAGAGAAGGAAACCTGCACTTTAATACTCTGCAGCACTAACTGGTTTATGATGGAGAAAGCACCTATGGGAGGGTCTGTGACAATTCTCCACAGCCAACTCGCCATGACAACTTGTTATGGCCAACTTGCCACAACCAACTCGTTGAGGGACAAGAGTTACACTAATATCAGAGAAATAGTGGAATAGAATCATTAAAGAAAGGATGCAAAATGAGGGACAGAATGAAAAGTGAATGGCAAAAATTAAAAAACTTTTTAATTTATTTTAAATAATTAAATAGAATTGTTAAATTGTCCCGCAGCAAGTTGTCGTGCAGCGAGTTGGCCATGGTGAGTTGTCCCATTTCGCTATTAAGCTTTCGAGCTCACTAGTCATTCTTAAAGCTGAATGGGCAGGAAGCACTGAACATTGGGCAAAGTAGATTAAAAAGCAAAAAAGATGGGATTTCACTTATTTGCTAGTAAGTTTTTTTCTGTAAATTATTTGAAAGTGATAACATATTCTCAGGGAGGAAAAAAACATTCCAGAGTATTTACAGAAAGGAAATAACTATGTGCTCAAGAATGTAAAGAATTATTGGTAGTCCGAGAATTACACCGAGAATTTCCATTGATAAGTAAGGCAGATGCTAAGTGTTATGATTTATGCCTGATTTTATGATCTTTTTTTTTGCCATGGTTGTTAAGTGCATAACTGCAGTTAAGTGAATCATATGGTTGTTAAGCAAATCCAGCCTTCCCCCATTGATTTTGTTTGTCAGAAGCCAGCTAGGAAGGTCACAAATGATGATCACATGATGCTGCAAACATCATAAATGCCAAGTTTGTGACTCTGGGGACCCTACAATAGTTGTAAGTGTGAGGACATAGTCCTAAGTCACTTTTTTCAGTGCTATTGTAACTTCAAACATTCGCTCATTAACAGTTGTTAAGTCAAGGACTACGTGTAAGGTAAAGATTCCAGAGGGAGAATGTAGAATAGAACGTAATCTTTTGTAGCAGATAAATTGTTTTTTTTATTCACAGGTGTTGGAAGATAACAAGCAATGGTGGAAGCTGAAAAACCGAAGTGGACAGGCTGGTTATGTTCCATATAATATCTTAGATCTGGTGACTCTGGAGGATTTTGCAGCAATGGAGCAGGTCAAATTTACAGTAGTTCTTAAATTAGATATCGTAATTCTTTAAATTAAACACAAAATTGCATAGGTGACTTTGATAGTTATGCTTCCTTAAATGATTCCGGCTATTAATTTTTCTTAACTACAAGGAAATCATGTTTTAGTCACACACACATGCACACACTCTGCTTTAAATTTCTCTTTCTTTAATAATTCTTCCTTTATTAAAACAACAGTGGAAATGGCAATAATATGTGTCTTCATCCCTCCATTTCTTCTCAAAGCAATCCTGTGAGTAGAGTAGGCAAAAGTATTCATTGACCCTAAATTGACCTTCTAACCTTCATGTCTGAGTGAAGATTTAAATGCAATCTTTTTGCACCACATTATTCAATTCCTGGTGAATGTATGAACAATCACTTGCCACATTCTTTACAAAAGTAGTTTTAAAGGATAAAAAAATTCCTAAAGAATTAGGGTGTTACCTGGGCACAAAAAAAAAAAAAGTTTCATGCAATAAAGATGCAGACTGTTTTTTTAAAATTGTTTTTATTATACATTTTCATTTATTATTCATCACGTTTCCATTTCTGCAACGCCAGTGTACCAAATCTCATTTAAGTGTACATACACCCTGATTGTAACAATTTTTCTCATAATTATACAATGTAATTTCTTTTGAATATACATATTATTTTACATCATAATTATAACCATTATTCTCATAGTTATACCATATAGTCTTCACCTCTAGTCACTCTATAGACTATAATGATGCAGACTATTAATTCATTAAATAAATGAATCATATTACTCTTCTCACAAATACTGAAAGAAGTATTCATTTATGTGGAGGACTTTCATGATAACATTTCCTTAGAGAATCAAAGTCTCTGTTCTGTTATCCACAGAGATATCTGCCTATATAGATAGATATTATTGTCCATCATAATGTTCCAGCATATCAGCATCTCAGCTAAATGCCAGTAAAAGCAGATGTCCTAAGCAGCTGAAGGTTGAAATTATCTCATAATAACATCAGAACAATGGTAGGAATTTTGTAAGTGGACAATAAATCAAGGATTTACCTCAGTTAAATGGTTATACTTTCTTATCAAGCAATAAGGAATGAAGGATAATAGAAATATGATTTTACACTGAATAATCACAAAAACAATCATTGGACATTTTACAGAGTAATCAGAAATACCGAGACTTGAGTCCACGAGCATCTGGATCTTCCAGCCCCTCCCATAAGTTACCTCCTAGTTATGCTGGCGACAAATGGGGAAGTGAAATGGCAGCCCACAGTTCTTCAGAAGCCAAAGGACGTAAGTATCCATGCAATCTAAACCAATGTATTTAATATATTAAAAGAAAGGTACATTATTAATACTGGCCAAAATTTTCAGATCTTTTAACTCAGATCAGTTGAAAAGTCAGTACCAAGAACCTTTGAACTAAGAATTAATCTTAAATGTGTAATTGGGTTACAATATGCAAGTTTAAAAAAGGCATTATCATCAGGGGTGGGATTAAAAATTTTAACAACTGGTTCTGTGGGCGTGGCTTAGGTGGTGGGCGTGGCTTGGTGGTCATGTGACTGGGTGGACATGACTTGGTGGTCATGTTATTGGCTGGGCATGGCCAACTCAATATCATTCACATCAAGGCACGCGTCTCCTCGCCTGGCCTCTCATGACTGTGGGGATGCTGCAACAGTCATAAGTATGAAAAATGGTCACAAGTCACTTTTTTCAGTGCCATTGTAACTTTGAATGGTCACTCCACACAAGCAAAATGCCAGCAAAGGAGGGGGAAAAAACTCCAGAGAAGTTCCAGAGACAGGAAGTCTAGTCCTGCCAAGAATGTAATAAGGTGAGGAGAGGCAGTTTCTGTAAGAAACACCAGAATGTTTCCTTCCTGCCTTCCTTACAGGATTAGGCCAGTAATTTATTCTAACAACTGGTTCTCCGAACTGCTTAGAATGTTAACAACCAGTTCTAGCGAATAAGTGCGAACTGGTAGAATCCCACCCCTGATTATCATACTTTTATAGAAATTAAATTATGTATTGGAAGGTTTGACCCTTTTGTAATTGTTTCAAGAAGGCAAATGTAACTCTATAAATAATAAAGCTATCTCAAGAAGCCATCTCAATCTCATATCTGCCTTGAAATGATCTCATAGCATTTCACTGGTGGACAATCCTTGTAATACTCTTGGTATTATCTTTTGCTTTAAATTATCCTTACACTGTAGTTGCTTGTCCCCAAGGTAGGTAGGAGTGTTCATCTGTTTCTCTCTCATATTTTAATGTTTTCAATAGTAGGCTTGCAAATTTAATGCATCTGGAATACAGTTCAATGTACTGCATGTCTACTTGGAAATATATTCCAATTATTTTGAAGGCTTACTCCCAAATAAATAAGTATAAAATAAGATTTCAATTTGATGGTTTTTAGATTCAGTGGTTGAGAATTAACTTTGAAGGCTTTGGGGGAAATGCAACGCATGGAAGAGACTTAAGAGCACACTTCTCTTTGGAAGAAAATGTTGAGCTTTGCCCACAACTTACAACCACATCTGAGCCTCAAATTCTGAGCTAAGTGAGACAGTTGTTAAGGAAGTTTTCCCCATTTTACGACCTTTCTTGCCACAGTTATCAAGTGAATCAGTGCAGTTGCTAAGTCGGGTGTTAAATGAATCTGGCTCCCCATTGACTTTGCTGGTCAGAAAGTCACAGAAGGTGATCATGTGCCCCTGGGACAGTGACACCGACATAAATACATGCAAGTTGTCCAGAGTTTGAATGTTGATCAAATGACCCTGACGATGGTCATAATAGCAATAGCAATAGCACTTAGACTTATATACCGCTTCACAGTGCTTTACAGGCATCTCTAAGCGGTTTACAGAGTCAGCATATTGTCCCCAACAATCTTGGTCCTCATTTTACCAAATTCGGAAGGATGGAAGGCTGAGTCAATCTTGAGCCTGGTGGGATTTGAACTGCCAAATTGCAGCAGCCGGCAGTCAGCAGAAGTAGCCTGCAGTACTGCACTCTAACCACTGCGCCACCTCAGCTCATAAGAGTGAAAAACAATCATATAAGTCACTTTTTTCAGTGCTGTTGTAACTGTGAACAGTTACTAAAAGAATGGTTGTAAGTTGAAGACTACCTGTAGCTGGAGATGGACATCTTTAAATGTGCATTTATATGTAGCGTAAATACAATCAAATAATTGATGAAGAGACTTTCTGCAACAAAGAATTGCTTTAAAAGATTGATAGGCCTGATGTCTGTTCTGAACTTGCATAATTTTTCCTCCGTTTCTTTTTTTAGAATTGATCCATCACATGGACGAGGTCAATGATGAATTGCTGAAAAAGATCACAAATATCAAAATCCAGCAACCTCAAAGGAATTTTAAAGTAGAGAAGACCCAGCAAGTTCATGTTCCCTTAACCTTTGAATCCAATGCTATGGAAGTCAGAGTTTGGCTAGAAGCAAATTCATTCAGCAAAGGGTAAGTGGCTCTTCTTTTTTTATGCCTCCCCATATATTTTTTTTTTATTTCTTGCAATTCTCCCTTCCCTTCCCTCCAACTGTAAGCTAAGGATAGTGGAAGTAAGTCTAATGCAACCACAGGGCAATAGATTCATTTTTGTTTCAGATAATGTAAAATGATTGGGATAGCAGGATAAAAAAAAGTTAATTGTTAATTGTTTCTTAACTATTAGGTTTCTTGCAGAATAGGGAACAGGAGAAAATGCACAAAAACATCTTCAACATTCCATATTATACGTCCCTCAAATCTTTGTCAACTTTTGATATAAAATTTAAAAGATCAAAATTTAAATATTGTCTACATTTTTAACAGGGTCAGTTAAATGCCACAGCAATGAGTCAGCATCCTCTCAGATTCTTTAAAATCAGGAGGTGGTGAAGGAAAAGAGAAAAAAAAATATCCCCCAAATTATGATGGTTTGTCACAAGATATTAGATTACTCTTAGCATCACCCTGGGATGATGAAACTGATTGAGTCCCCAAATAATCTCAGCTGTCAGTAAGATCTTGCCTTCAGGTGACACAGGAATGTACTTGGATGGAAACAGTATATTTCCCTACGTTATCCCCTTTTAGCCTGTTAACCTGTTATGCCCAGAAAATAGAAAAGTTTGCACACGTTCTGATCTGACCTTTTATTGTAGTTGGTGCTAATCATGATATTGTAGAATTGGATTTTGGATCTGTTCTTCTCATAGAGCAGCTTGGCTGTCTTAATTCACAGGAGAAGCACATTTCATTTGTACATGCTAGCTAGGCAATAGTTTCAAAATCTAAGGGACTGGTTTGGACAAAACTCAAAATCACTTTTTTGTGCAGCTATTGATAAAAATAGGTACACCAACATTATTGCCAACTAACACACATATACTATATTAATCAGTGCTTAAAGATTACCCTCCTGAGGAAAAAGTTAAGGAATAATTGTAAAGAAACATCTGCAGGTGCAAATCAAGTTTCTTTTTAATAAACTGTGTTACTGCTGCTGGGCACATGTGTTACCATCTTCTTCAATTTCAAAGGAACTTTCTTCTGTAAAGGGCATTATATAAATATACTTTTGATTTAGAATAGCCAAAATAATCTCTACTTACATTTGGATGTTCTACTGATTAGGGCAGGATTTCCGGCAAATCATAATGTAAAAACTTTCTGCAGATCACTTAGTTTTATTGTGCTTAGTTCTATTCTAGCTAAAAAGGAGAATGACACGGTGTTCTGTTATCCCCATAACCACTCCTAGATTAAAGTTTACATAACTATATGACAGTGATGACTAGGTCTTTGAGTAGTTTGTCCACTACTTATGTATGTCAGTAAAGGTTCTGTTATACTTGCCCAGAATAGCATCGGAGGAAGAGGCAAAAACAGCCTGATCTGAAAAGGTTTTAAAAATGTAGAATGGAATAGAATAGAATTATTTATTGGTCAAGTGTGATTGGACACAAGGAATTTGTCTTGGTCATAAGTTCATAAAAGAAAAGATACATTCGTCAAGAGTCAAGAATCATAAGGTACAACACTTAATAATAGTCATAGGGTACAATAAGCAATCAAATCATACTAGGAAACAGTCAATAAAAATTGTTAGGATACAAGCGACAAAGTTACAGTCATACAGTCACAAGTGGGAGGGATGGGTGATAAGGAGTGATGAGAAGATTAATAGTAATGGTAATAGTAATGTAGACTTTGTAGATAGTTGGACAGTGTTGAGGGAATTATTTGTTTAGTAGAGTGATGGCGTTCAGGAAAAAACTGTCCTTGTGTCTAGTTGTTCTGGTGTGCAATGCTCTATAGTGTCGTTAGTTTATGTCCAGGATGTGAGGGGTCTGTAAATAATTTCATAGCCCTCTTTTTGACTCGTGCAGTATACAGGTCCTCAATTGAAGGTAGGTGGGTAGTAATTGTTTTTCTGCAGTCCTAATTACTCTCTGAAGTCTGTGTCTGTCTTGTTGGGTTGCAGAACCAAACCAGACAGTTATAGAAGTGCAGATGACAGACTCAATAATTCCTCTGTAGAACTGGATCAGCAGCTCCTTGGGCAGTTTGAGCTTCCTGAGTTGGCGCGGAAAGAACATTCTTCGTTGTGCTTTTTTGATGACATTTTTGATGTTAGGTATCCATTTTAGGTCTTGTGATATGATAGAACCTAGAAATTTGAAGATCTCTACTGTTGATACTGTGTTGCCTAGTATTGTAAGAGGTGGTAGTATGGGAGGGTTTCTCCTAAAGTCTACCACCATTTCTATGGTTTTGAGTGTGTTCAGTTCCAGATTGTTCCGGTTACACTACGAGGCAAGTTGTACAACCTCCCATCTGTATGCGGATTTGTTGTTGTCTCGAATGAGACCAATCACTGTTGTATCATCTGCAAACTTCAGTATTTCAACAGATGGATCATTTGAGATGCAGTCATTGGTATATAAGGAGAAGTGGAGAAAGCACACAGCCTTGGGGGAGGGGCCCCCTGTGCTAATTATGCAGGTGTCAGATGTGATTCTGCCTAGCTTCACCTGCTGCTTCCTGTCTGTTAGGAAGCTGTATTACTGTAATTTAGTTTTAGTTTAGTTTAGTTCAGTTCAGTTCATTTTTAAGAAACTGGTCCATTTTTCAAATTTCTTCTACTTCATGAAGACTGAATGCAGACTTTTCTCAGAGATGAGATCAGGGCATCCTTTTAGAAACCTTTGGAGCAGATGTCAAGGATACAGAACTAATTACAACCTTCTGTAAATTTAGGAGAAACTATTTGACCTAGGAAAAGTGTCAAGTGCCTTGTACATCTTTAAATAGTGTTTTTTCTCCTTAATATGTTTTTTAGAACTGTGGACCATCTTGGCATACTAACAGGAGCACAGCTTTTCTCCTTAAACAAAGAAGAATTGAAAAAAGTATGTGGAGAAGAAGGTGCCCGGGTATTTAGCAAAATCACAGTACAAAAGTCTATTCTTGAGGTAAGGTTCTTAAAATAGCAACTCTTTGATGATCACATCCAAAATTTAAACGATGGGTAGTGAGTCTAGTGACATTGTAGCAAAGTTCCTAATCGTTTAAGACTGTTAATACTTTGAGGGCAACCGCAAAATCCTGGGAAGATGCTGATGCTTTAAAGCAGGGGTGTCCAACCTTGGCAACTTTAAGACTTGTGGACTTCAACTCCCAGAATTCCTCAGCCAGCTTTGCTGGCTGAGGAATTCTGGGAGTTGAAGTCCACAAGTCTTAAAGTTGCCAAGGTTGGACACCCCTGCTTTAAAGCATTGTAGATAAACTAGCAGACTTTGTTGCTGTGCTAATAAGGTAGTTCAGTGGTTCTCAACTTGTGGGTTTACGATGTCATCACACAGGAGTCTGAGAAGGTTTGAAGAAATGTTATGATTTAAATCTCGAGTTAAATCTTGGGGGGAGGGGTCCATTGGCCACAAAAGGTATTTAAAGGGGGTAATATTTAAGAACTGAATGTAACTTCCAGATAAAATGCATTTTTATAGCGTTAGTAAAAGTAATTTAACAAAAATCCCTACATTTTATTCTGGTTCCCCCCCCCCCCCTTTAACTTTAGGCCTTTTGTCTAGGCCATTTTGAAAGCAGCTCTGGACCTTTGTGATCCTATGATCTCAGCAATGTTCAATAGCAAAGACAATTATTCCCAGATCAGATGGATTGTGTTTAAAACCATAGTCATTTTCTCCAAATTAATTGTTACACACTACTATTCCTGCAAAATTAATGGCTTTAACATTAATCAGATGAGAGGATTTGGATATCTAAGTGTCTCTTTCCAAGCCTTGATAACCTGGAACAAATAAGGAAGGGCTAACCTGCCCCCAGCCCCAAAAGTGTTCAAATACCATCCTCCATTTTGCGATTATAAAGATAATAAGTATGTTTAGTGCCATCAAAAGTTGCAGTGCAAAAGTCATTAATCACCTGCTATATGATGCATGGATGTTACCGTAGTATTTTGTACCAGCTCTATGAAGATAATCCAATTCAAATTTCTAAGGGTTTTGCTTCAAGTAACTCACTGTTTTATCTTACTCCCTGTTGATACTGGAATTTGAGCTAATTTCTTTGGAGACCAAATGAAATCACTGGGTGAAGTATTAGACCAGAGGTGCTTAGATCTGGCCATGGGCCCCACCTGGAAATAGCCAAGGACCAGTCTGGGGTGCCTCTTCCGGTGAAAACGGGGCATGGGGAGGCTGCAGGCACCCCCATGCACCCCATTTTTTTGCCTGGACAGCCTCTTGCAGCATTCTGCCAGTCAAAATGGGGTGCAATAGGGCTGAAGCCCCCCCCCCGTACCCCGTTTTGGCCAGTAGGGTGTTGCAGGAGGCATCTATCCCCCCCCCGGGCCGGCCTGCGGAGGATAACTACAATGCTGATCGAGTCCTTGAAGAAATCCAGTTTGACACCGCTGTATTAGATCAACTTACACTTCTTCGATAGTACCACCTTCCTGTAAGGAAAAAGACTACATAATATTTCTCTGCAAAAACAGCTTTGTCCAAGTTCATTAGAAGAAACAATTTTATATATCCCCTTACAATTCCCTTTTATATGCCATAGTGGTGAATTAATAGCACCTCTCTCAACTACAATCATGCCTAATCAAAGGAGGGAAATTATTTTCCTTATCTTAGCTGAAAGATTACAAATAGATTCTCCAGATGGGCTGCTAAATTTGTTGCAGTAGTTATTTCTGCTAATTATTTAGTTGTCTATTAAGCCTAATAATTTATTTTCTCTCCAAGGACATTTGCATTTTATGTCTATTTTAAATCTCAATCGTTAACTCTCTATATGTACCCTTCTTATAGTTCATGTTTTTGCCATGTACTGTGAAATCAATTTTAAAAAAAGAATTTTTCTGTAGTAAAACTGCAGGTCTATCTTTAAAGTAATAATATGGCTTGCATCTTTTTTAGCTTGCCTTCTGAGGATCCACCAGGATATTATATGTGTGTATACTTCTGGACTAATGCTCACCTTGAATCGTGGTTTTGCAGTTGGTGGCTGCAACATTTATTTCATTTTTGCAAGAACAGGAGTAACGAGATTTTTGTTTCTGCAGGAACTGCAGCAGTTCAGGACCTAGTTTTGAATCTCTGGCAAGTCAGAGCATGACAATAGTTCTTTGTTTAAAATTGTGAGATTGCTGGAAGAGAAAACAATTGCAGGTCATCTCAAATTCTCAAATTGGAGAGAAGAAACCATAGAGTGAACTCACTCTCGAAAATGCTAAATTACCAAAGTGATTTGCTTTACGTAGGTAATGTTTTTTTTTTATTAAATAAAATTCATTATCTTTTTTTTTCTTAACAGAACAATAGAGAAAAGTCAGAACTTGAGGAAATCATGCAGCGACGCCAAGAGAGGATTGATTCTTCTATTTAAGTTATTTTGGTTTATTTCAACTTGTAGTCACATACATTTACTTGCAGGAGAAAGGGAAAAGAGGAAAAATATAACGGAGTACCTCTTCAAGTGAGACTGTTGGGACTACCAATGTGCATTGCCATTCAGACCAACTGTTCCATCAGCAATGTTGACAAAGGGAAGACTAAACTCCCTTTCCCAATGCATTGGGAAAGAAGCTGTAGTATTGAATGAAGTATTATATTTTGATATTGCTATATTTTATACAAGATGTTACGTCTATGATTTCAGAGCATGAGGATGACCAGATTTTAGCTCTAAGCAAAGGTTGGGTTGAAGCAAAAACAACCCAATCAATCTACGCAGTACGTTTTCTCTGTGACCCATCAATGCATCCAGAACTGGCTGGAAATACCATTTTGTTATAAGCCAGCAAATCCGTGTGCTTTGCAGCCTGCATGCTTCCAAATCTTCTGCTAGTTTTGTACAAAACCCAGTACAATCTATATCTAGCATTCAGTAGGGAATCTTCTGCATCACCTTTGTTACATGCAAAAGCTTATCATTAGCAGGCAAGATCTTTAAGTTTGCCTGCTTTTTTTTCCCCTAGAATTATTATTTTTTCCCAAGCCGCTTTAAAAAAAATTACATGCACTCAAAAAGGGTCTTGGGAAAATACTTTGCACTGTAGTAAGTTGGGTTCACCCAGTGGCAGTTTAATGATTAATTGAAATAATTGAAATAATTCATTCATATTGAAAGTGATGGCAATCTAGTTTGCTTGCAAGAACACATCTCTCTTCGCATATGTTTTTCTATAGGCTTTGTGTGTGTGTGCGTGCGCGTGCACGCACACACACACACAAGACTTGAATCAACTGGAATGCTTTGCACTTGCCCAGGCTTGACCCCACATACCTCTATTCCGATCCTGAAGTGATCACATGAGGCATCCCTGACAATTTCAACAGCAAATCTAAATAGTCACAGTATTCAAATTGTCTTGTGAAAAGGAATGTCAAGGCATATAACAGAATGCATAATTGAACTGGCCCATAGCCATGTATATAAAAGCTTCTATTTCTCATTCATTAGTATGAGGAGATACCTGGAGTTCTACAGTCCAAGCCTGTACATACATACATACATACATACATACACACACACACACACACACACACATCTGTTTAGAACCAGAGCCTCATAGGAAGAGCTCTCAGACTGCTCTGACAGTGGACTCTCTGGCACCTCTGCAAATATAAATGCAGCAAGGTGGAAGAGAGAACAGCATTTCATTTGTTTTTATTTTTCCCAAGCCCGTTTTCTTTTATGCCTATTCACTTTTAAACCAACTGGAGGAAGTTGTTCTCCACTATCTATAAAATTGGTGTAGATTAAGGTTAGGTTTAGGGCATGACAGCCCCCCCCCCCAAAAAAAAGGCTACCTGTATGTTTTCAGGCTATTCCCTGCTTCCATTTCCCCCAACGCTGGACTTCAGGTGTTAACAAGCAAATTTTAAACATTTTTTTCAGAGGTTGGGAAAGAATATTCAAAGTTAGATCTCGCCACTTAAGAGGTAAATTGAAGAAGTCTCCCAAATACTCTTCCAAGGGAGTCATCCAAAGAAATACAATTTAGAAATCAATGTGTTTCTTTGTTTTAATCCATTATCCCTAAACTGTATTCAGACCAAGCTTTAGAATGAAGGGAACTATTCTCAGTAACATATGGCAAAAATATTCAGAGTAAAGGTGGACTAAAATAAAAGCCAAACAAATACATTCACTTTTGCTGTTTGGCATGGCTTTAGAATGCTTTTCTTACTTATCCATTTTATCCGAGGGATAGGACAAAATTAGCTCTTTGTTTGGGCACTCTTGACTCATAGGCAGCTTCAGTATCACCCAATTAATAATGATTAATCAAAATACTAGGAAGAACCCAATATATAATTCCAATCTGATGGGATTCTCAACATTCCAAATACATTCAAACTATGCAATTTGTTTTAATTTGGGGAAGGATACCCAATGTGTAGTTCATGAGACAATTTATTTTAATTCCAGGAAATCCTCTAACGATTTTCATAAAAATTAAATTTATGAGCCATATGGAGAGGAAGAAAATGAAATGTGAAATTAGAACATAATACCTTATGCGCTCAAGACACCATTAATTTTAAAATCCAGAACAATGTTGGTGAAAACTTATATTTGGTGGCTAAGTTTTTAGTAGGTTTCTTATACTAAGGTACAGGTGCCGCTATGTCTCCTACCTTTTGTAAAGTGAAGCTCCTCTTTGCTTAATTAGGCATAAGCCAAAATCCACAACCAGTTGTGATTCTCAGATGCTTTTCTTTTTCTGTCTAAATTATGTAATTGGCTGCTTACATCCACAGTGGGAAGCTGTTTACCCAAAATCAAAGTATGCAAATGAAGTGGGATTGTAGACTTATGAAAATTGCTGTAGTCAGTGTTGGTGAACACAACTCCATTCAAATGGCAAATCAGTATATAAGATATTAGCTGCTAAAACTTCATTTACATATATTTTGAATCTGAAAATATATAAAGAAGAAATTATTAAACATGGACTGTGTCTGGTATATATCACTTATTCCAAAAAAATGTGTATAATTCTGCATGTTTGAAGAAATTTGCAAAACCAAGCCTTTAAAGAAGGCATACTTTGTTTGTACATTTGTACATTAGCCAGAATGGTTTATCTGTACATAACTATTTAGACTAAGTTCTTAACAAAGGCAAAAAAAAAAAAGCTTTTGTGGAGATATTGCTAAATAAAAATATGCTCATGTTAAGTATTTTAAAGTTAAGTATTTTTTGCAGAGATAATTTAAATCATACTTTAAAATCAGAAAAAAATATATATTATATGTGAAGCTGACAAATATGTAAGCAGCAGCAGATGCACTTACTTATAGACCAGATATAGAGCTGGCAAAATTAACTATCTGCTTATCATATGAAATATTAATAGTACAGTAAAGCTAAACAAAGTAATATAGATATTGACAACTCCTAATAGGAAGATTATACAATAAATATAAGAAATAAATGGCTATGTTCTCACTTTAAATGTACATTAATAGCTGTAGATTTTAGTTTGCTAAAGATACATGATTATCACCATTAAGGAACAATCCCAGGAGAGAGGAAGAAATCAAAGTAACAAAACTAATTTTTCCGCACATTGTATTGCCTATCTATATGGTAGGACTAAAGTGACATTATCCCGTCTTTCGTTTGACTTCTTACAACTCTGTAAACATCTTTTCTCTTAATTGAAGTGAAATACATTTCTCTGGCTCTTATTTTCCAATGACATGTCAGAACAGAAGGGGTTTAGATCCTCTAAATCCACAGCCCGCCTCGGCATGTTTGACTTTTCTCTATCTGAAGGTATTAGAGTATAAATAATTCCATCAGTGACTTTTCTGCAGTAGCCAATAGGAAGCTTAGGAGACTGAATCACCTTCTGAATCACTGAGGAATCACTTTCCTCTCTGCCATTGGAGGAGGAATGCCAAACACACTCTATGGCAAATGTAGTTGCAAGACTCTCCTGTATCATATTAATGGAGCAAGCACAATCCTCATTGCATCACAAGCCCCGGAAAACTGCTGTAGGGAAACAAGTCTCACTCTTGATTTATTTGGAAGTATTTGAAGCGTATCAAATTGGGTATATATACATATATCTGCACGTATAACCAAAGATGCTTTCATTAGTGTTGCTGAATTGTCTGTATGTACTATAAATGAAATGGAAAGTTGGTTGAAAATTAATATTAATTTTAAAATGTATCCTTATGTAAAATATGAATGGAAATTTTAATGCTTTGCTTAACTGTATCTATGCTTCATTTGTTGCACAATTTGCATGATTTCAACCAAAAATGGGAAATTTTAGATTTTTAATACATGTCCTCTCTTGCATATTAAAACTATCTACCAGCACTGTTCAAACTGGGGGCTGTCTCTTATAACTTAATATTTTAGTTATTCTATATGGAAAGCCTTCTGCGTGTATTTGCTTAATATATGGACACGACTAGCCCTACAGCTTATTTTCATTTGTGATCAATTATCATATATTGATAGGGACTGGGGTCAAAATATTTTCTGTGTTGGCTAGAAATTCTGAAAGTTAACCTGAAGGGCATCAACGTGAAATATGCCAGACATGAGATAAACTATGCAACTGTAGCACTGTGGTAGTTACAAAGAAGTTGAACACCTTCTCACCACTCAACTTTGAGTTTACCTCTAGTTTTTATTCCAAGTCCAAACTTAAAATCTTACAAATGATTTTCTATACTAATGTGCAAAATGTTTGAATATGGGAAAAAATGCCCTGCTTGTTTAACATTACAAACAGGTTGTTTTGGTCATTTAAGTCTTGAGTTAGAAACATGACGTCGGGCTGCAAATGCTGCTGAACTGGCCAAAACCGTCAACTGTAGATGTAAAACAGCTACTCTGCACTCAGAACATTTTTTGAATTCAAAAGAGACATTTCAACTTGAGAATGGCACTTTGTACATTCCTATTCTGGCCTTTATACTGCATATGAAGTAGGTAGCGGCCCAATTTGAAATTTTGATCAAAGTAATAGAAATCTGCAATTTGTTCCATTTTCTCAGGCCGTATATCCTGAGAAGGACTGTTGTAATCCCGTTGGAAGAAAATTGGCCAATGTCAGCAAAAACCTATACTGAATGAATGACATGTCTGCTAGGCTGGATTGAATTTTGAATGTCAAGTTAGGGAATTCCTCTTCCAGAAAAAAAAAAAAAAGCAGTACATTTTGTTTCTACTCTTTTTACATGCATTTCCATTAAAATTAAAACAATGTATAGGGTAAAAAAAAAAATCTTTTCTCTGATATCCATTAACTGAGTACTCCAATCCACAATATGTTAAGAAATTAATAAGACAGGCAGTATGAGCTGATGCATGGGTGTTTTAGCATAGCAGAGATTTTCTTTTTGGCTTTGAATATTGTATCAAAGAAATACCTAATTAGGATTATAATATACCTTTTCCAATTAGCTATTAGTGTTCAAGTAATCAGTTGTTCTTCCCAGTTTCTAATGTAAGAGCACAAAGAACACCATTTGCCTGGCCCTGATTTTCTTTTCCCCAAAAAATAATTCCTCCACAGGGAGTCCTCATTTAGCAACTGCCTCATAAAGCAACTGTTCATAGTTATGACAGTGATGAAAAAGGAACTTTGCAACCAATCCTCACACTTACCACTTTTGCAGATCTATAAAGCAAAAGAAAACTATAGGTAGTCCTCTTTTAGTGATCACAATTGGGACTGGCAACTCAGTAGTCATGCAAAGCAGTCGCCATCTCGGTGACTGCTTTGCATGACTACTTTTAATACAAAGCTGGTAGCCTCACACTGCAATGCATTCAGTTAGCTGGTAGCCTCACACTACATGCATTCAGTTTCACAGCTACTACAATTGTTGCTGAGCAGGGACAAAAATAGCTAGATAAATTATTGAAGCCTGGGAATCAGTCCCTTATGAGTCAACAGGAGTGCTGATTTACCACCAGCTTATCAGGTGTTTAGGAGCTGGCAGTACAAAGGAACAACGATCAATAACTTAATAGCCGGCAACACACTAATGAACAAAAGCTAGACACAACCAGCACTGTTAGATATTCAATGGGGAAGTCAGTAATACCAGAAAGAAATCCTTTCCTTCTACCGTTGTCCTGCCTCTTCAATCTAGCCCATATCTAACACTGGCAACGAGGATGGGATTCTAGAAGAGAACAAAGGAAACGAGGCGAAGACAGAAAATTCTAACAACAGAACACTGCTATCACCGTGCTGATCATCAGAATGTCCACCCACGCTCAACCAGAACCTTTTGATCCAAAAAAGCATGACTGGGTCGCATACACGGGACAATTTTGAATGTTTTTAGAAACAAATTCACTGCAGGATGCAACAGAACAGAGGAAGAGAGGTCTATTTGTGGGATATTGTGGAAATCGCCTCTACAAAACAGCTAGAACCCTAGCTGCTCCCAAAGATGTGGAAACAATGGAATGGAAAGGATTACAGAAGATGTTAGAAGAACATTATGCTTCCGCTGCATCGTCAATGGCTCACCGACTTGACTTTTACCGCAGAGAACAGAAACCAGGTGAGACCATAAATGATTACCCTTACAAACCTACGAGATATTTCTGCAGGCTGTGAGTTTGAAAATGTGGAAATAACTTGGATAGAATTGTAGTTGGAATGAGGGACCTGAGATTGCAAAGGAAGCTGATAACTAAAAAGAGCATCTCTTTAAAAGAAGTAATAGAGGAAGCTCGAGCAGCAGAAATCTCGGGAAAAAACAGCAGCTAAAATTGAGAAATCCGAGAGCGTTCACTCGG
The DNA here is from genome assembly GCF_049901735.1 of Notechis scutatus. Lineage (NCBI taxonomy): Eukaryota > Metazoa > Chordata > Lepidosauria > Squamata > Elapidae > Notechis > Notechis scutatus. The sequence goes on from NC_142009.1 coordinate 236,319,247, forward strand.
CTTGGGGGATGACCAGTAAATATCAGGGAGAAGGGGGAGATTGGAGAACTCTCCGAAGAAGAGGAGGAAGAAATACATAGAGTAAAACCTGATAGAAGTTCAGGGCCTCAAGGGATGAGCCAGAGACCCCTATGGTGTGCAGGCTGTAAAGGAAACCACCCCCGGGCGGTTTGCAAATTCAGGGATACAATCTGCAGCTGATGCGAGATGCATATTGCTGAAGCATGCAGAGCAAATCTGCCAGCATACCCCAGTCAAAGACAAGCAGGGTTCCCTAATCACCCACATGGCCCACAACAAAGGGGATTCCAGAGACCTCCTCTTTCAAATTACAGGAGGGAAGAGAATAGAATGGAGAAGGACAGAGGCTATGAACACACAATAGTGGGGCATTCTGATCACCATAAATCAAAGAAAGTCAACATCACAGTGATAACAGGAGAAAAACCTTGTGATATGGAAATTGACTCCAGATCCTACATATCTATGGTGTCCTGGACAATTATAAAAGAAGCAATCCCTGGCATAACTCGACAACAACTAAAACCACAACGTTTAATACTAAAAGATTTCCAGGGAACAGAATTCCCATGTTAGGAAGAGGAATTTTTCCAGTAAAATTCAGAAACTTCACCGGTGAATTGCCTTTAACCATCGTGGACAAAGAAGTACCAAGCCTCCTTGGAATAGAATGGTTTAGAGCCATAGGAGCGGAGGTGACCATCCCACACCACGCAAGTGGATGAGCACAATCAAATGAGAGAGGACCTGCAGACTGAATTCAAGGATGTGTTTGACAGAACCCTAGGCAAGTATAAGGGGACCCCTATTTCCCTCAACCTTGATCCAAAAGTTCCCCCTGTCAGAATAAAACCAAGGCAAGTCCCTTTCTCCTTGAAATCCAAAGTGGATGAACAATTAGATAAACTCATAGCCCAGGGAGTACTAGAGCCAGTTGATCACGCTAAGTGGGAGACCCCCTATTGACTATAGTTAAGTCAGTTAAGCCAGATGGGTCAATTAGAATCTATGCTAATTATAAAATTTCACTTAATACTGAATTGCAACAGAGCGCGTACCCAGTGCCAGTTGTACAACATCTGTTGCATTCAATAGGAAAGGGGAAAATTTTTGCCAAATTAGACTTGGCTCAAGCCTATCAGCAGTTACCTGTGGATGAAGAAACAGCAGAAGCTCAGACCATTGTAACACACGGGTGCTTTCAAATGCAAAAGACTGCAATTTGGAGTCAGCGTAGCCCCTGGACTATTTCAAAGCTTAATGGAATGCCTACTACAGGGCATTGTGGTGGTGGTACCTTATTTTGATGATGTCCTCTTTGTGGCAGCAGAGGACAAAGAACAACTTAAACAAAGACTAAGGCTAGTCTTGAGCAGATTTCAAGAAGCTGGCCTTAAACTCAAAAAAGAGAAATGTCACATAGCAGTACCAAGTGTTGAATTTCTGGGATATCTAATTTCTGGGATATCTAATTGTTGAGACAGGTATACACCCCACCGATAGTAAAATAAAAGCAGTTAAGGAAGCTCCCACTCCAACAAACAAAACAGAATTACAAGCTTTCCTGGGACTTTTAAACTTTTACAGTATTTTTCTACCACAGAAAGCAACAGTTGATGAACCACTTCACAGACTTCTTGATAAAAATGCAGAATGGACTTGGGGGCACAGAGAAGCAACTGCATTTGAATCCATAAAAGGACTCCTAACAGTGTTCTAGTACAATATAATGAAACATTACCTCTTTCACTAACATGTGATGCATCTCCTTTTGGGGTAGGGGCCATTCTCAGCCATAAATTCCCGAATGGCAGAGAAGCACCCATTGCTTTCTACTCAAAAACTTTGTCCAAAGCTGAACGGAATTACAGCCAGCTAGATAAGGAAGCACTGGCGGTAGTAGCAGGCATTAAGCATTTTCACGAATATCTTTTATGGGAGACAATTTGAACTGGTCACAGACCACAAACCACTCCTAGGCATCATAGCAGGAAACAAACCATCACCAAACATATTGTCCCCTAGAATGACAAGATGGACTGTTTTCTTAGCTGCATATAACTATCGCCTTATACATTGACTGGGCAAGACCATAACTCATGCAGATGCACTCAGCCGTTGCCCCCTTCCGGAACCTGTTGAAGACCCAGCTCCAGCCACATCCATACTCCTCATTGAAGACATCGCCACCGGCCCTATCACAGCATCAGAGATAGCCAAACACTCAACCAAAGACAAAACTCAGGCACGTATTTTAAACTGGGTGTTGAGGGGATGGCCAGAGGAAGCGCTGGAAGGTGACTTTAAACCATTTAAAATTCGGCAATATGAATTGTCTGTAATTAAAGGGTGTTTGCTGTGGGGGGGATAGAGTTGTGATACCCGAGACGCTGAGAGAACAAGTCTTAAGAATGTTGCATGAGGGCCACTCAGGGATAGTAAGAATGAAAGTATTAGCCAGAAGTTATACTTGGTGGCTGGGAATGGATAAGGAAATTGAAAAATAGGTTGCGGGTTGTACACCTTGTCAGGAATCTGGACCCGCACCCCCTTCAGCACCAACCCTAGAATGGGAATCACCAAAAGCACCTTGCTCTAGAATACATACAGACCTGGCAGGGGCAATGCAGGGGCAAACATTTCTAATAACTGTTGATGCATATTCAAAGTGAGTGGAAGTAACGATCATGAAAACCACCACAGCAGACGCTGTGATTAAGATATTGAGGAAATTGTTTGCCACACATGGGTTACCAGATGTTGTGGTATCGGATAATGGGCCCCAATTCACAGCAAACAATTTTGAATGTTTCCTAGCTGAACAGGGAATCCGCCACGCATTATCAGCACCTGGACACGCCCAGAATAACGGGCAGGCAGAGAGAGCCATAAGGTCCACGAAGGAAACCTTAGCAAAAATGGGATCAGGGGATTGGCAAATGAAAATAGACAAATTCTTAATGATACAACATATCACACCTTCGGCCGCCACACACAGAAGTCCAGCAGAACTTTTAATGGGGTGGAAGTTAAGATCAGAGCTAGATAGATTACACCCACACTACAATCCAAGCACACCCGCAGATTCGATGAGTAAATGCAGATATTTGAACATAGGTCAATCGGTCTATGCTCACAACTATGCGGGGGGGGGGGGGCATGGATCCCTGCACGAGTAGTGCAAGTCACAGGCCCCCGATCTTATAGAGAACTAGAAGACAGGAAAATATGGAGCAGACACATAGACCAACTCCGGGGACGATTGGAACAGAATCTGAATGACCAGAAAACCTCAGAAACAGAAACACAACATAGAGAGGTAAGACCAACCCTAACAACTACAAATACTGAAAACACAAGCCTCCCCACTCTAGGGTGGGACTCAAACTCAAGTACACTGCAGGATAATTTAGCTGAAGGGGGGGAAATCCAGCAAAGAAACTCAGAGCCCTCTGTTACATCGGAGCCAGCCCCACCCCTGAAAAACCCTGAGGCTGGCTCTGGAGTAACAACAGACCCAACTAGTCAGTTTGCCACTGTGGGTGTGTGTGTGTGTGTGTGTGTGTGTGTGTGTGTGTGTGTGTGAACTGTGAAGGTCCAGTCGCACTCACAGGAGTCCCTCCTACTTAAGTAATTGAATGCTTCTTCTAGGAGGGGAGGGGTGTTAGATATTCAATGGGGAAAAGTCAGTGATGTCAGACTTCTCCCATTGGTTCATTTTCCAGGCGGGAAAAAACGAGCCAGCCATAAGTGGCTGAAATTGTGGACAGCAGCCTGCAAAAAGAACAGCAGGCACACCGAGCAGCAATCTTTTGTTCAGAGCTAAATAAAAAAATCCTTTCCTTCTACCATTGTCCTGCCTCTTCAATCTAGCCCATATCTAACAAGCACTATATAAATATAACTTTAGTACCGCCCAGTGCACGTATTCTGGAAAAAGGGAAGTTCCCTGAGGATGGGCTCCAGCATGAGTCTCAAAGCTTGGAAGTATAAACTTTTGGTCCAGACTGCACCTTGCAACAAAACTATTTGTACAATCCATATTTTAAACAATGTATGAAATGAAGTAAATCATGTGGGACTCTCTTGCAAGCCTACTCCTATATTTTTAACAAACTTTTTCCTTCTTGGGGTTTCCCCCAAATGCATGATATGCTTTTTCTGGCACAACCTAATATTGACACATGAGTTGTGCTCCTGAACCTGACATAGTAGGCTAAGAGTGAGTGACCAGGCCAAACTCGCCCAGCCAGCTTTCATGCCCAAGGCTGGACTAAAATGCACCATCTCCTGGTTTCTATCCTAGGCCAAACTGGCTCTCAGAAGCTGTCTTTCAAATGGTCAGTGATATTTTACTTGATTAATTCCTCAGTTTTAAGCCATTAAGGACAAAAAAGCATATTGTGTCCGTTCTACATGCTAAATATGGTAAAGATGGTTAAGAGGGATTTGAAGATTAGTGTAATGTTTAGCTCAGTCTGTTGGCTGCTTTTTCTTCTCTTTACATATTTATGAAGACGGAAGAAAAAGCATTCAACAGGTTGAGCTAAACCTCTATGTGTTTTCCCCCAGCACCCAGCCAGGGTGGATCCTACATGTTAAATTTAATGGATTAAAATTTAATTGATCATTTTTTCCTCTATTTTTTTTTTGTTTGTTATTAGGATTGAAAGTATATTTCTGTTTTGTTTCGTTGCTTGTTTTACTGTTTTGTATTTTATTTTCTATGATACAACATTTAAAAAGAAAACATATTAGGTAAAACCGAGGAGTCCAACGCAAGATTGCAGGCGGGGAGGGGGAGAAACGAGGCTGACTTATATAACAACTTGCCTCTCAAATGCGCCCTTTCAACGATGAGTTCTAGTTCATTTAAATTAAGGCCAAGGCACCGCCTGCTCGTCCTGCAGCCCAGAGCAATCCTGATTGGCTGCCGAGCAGGAAAAACCAAAGGCTACAACCAATCGCCTGTCCCCATTGCCCAGGGCAGCCTTTGCGCACCCCAGCGCTCTTTGGAAGGGAGAGAGAGAGAGAGAGAGAGAGAGAAGGCTCGAGAGGCGGGGAACGGGTTCTGTGATGACGTAGGCGCCGGCCTCTGCCCGCCCTTCTGCCTTCCGCCAAAGAAGCCCGTGGCCGCTTGTCTCACACACACGCACCGCTACACACCTTCGTGCGTCGCAAGCCCGGAAGCCGCGTGCCGATCCCCTGGATTTCCCGTCCGAGGCTACGGAAACGACTCAGCCGCGCCTCCTGATTTCTTCGCAACCGCGCGCGACCATGTCAGTTTCCCCCGTGAAAAAGCAGAAGATGGAGTCGGCGTTGGAGCAGCTCAAGCAACACACTACCGTGGTGGCCGATACGGGAGATTTCCACGGTGAGGGGCGACGATCCCTTTGGGGGATCCGGGAGAGGGCGATAGGAACGGGGGGAGAGCTCCTTTGACCTCTGGGGTCCCCTATCAAGTCCGATCCGGCTGGATTTCGTGCCCTTTCCTCGTGGTTTCTTCCGGGCACGGTTGAACTCCCGTCGCCTTTATCTCCCCGCCTGAAGGGAAAGCCAGTTTAAGAGGGAAGAGATGAGGAAGTCGTGTTTTTCGTAGCCCGGTGCAATGCTTATTTTTGCATAAACAGGCCTGATAATAAGGCTACCCACTCATTTAGAACAGGGGTCTTCAAACTTGACAGCTTTAAGACTTGTGGACTTCAACTCCCAGAAATCCTCCTCCAGTCATGTTAGCGCAGGAATTCTGGGAGTTGAAGTCTTAATCTTGCCAAGTTTGAAGGCCCTTGATTTAGAAGCTCTCTGCAATGTTGGGATGTTCATAAGCTTTCTCCGACTTGACTTCAAAAAAGGTGCTGTTTTATTGGATTCCGATTTTGTTTTCATGGGCAATTTAAGGCTACCCTGTTTGAGGGAGCTTGGAAAAAAATCAAACTTAGTTAATACTTGAATGGGAGAGGCCACCAGAAGGTCTCATAGCTATAGATTAAGCTGTTTTGGGGGGCAAAAAAAAATCTCAGAAGAAGGAATTGGCATTCCACTTCTGTTTTGTTGCCAAGAAAACAATATGGATTAATCGCTCTACCTTCTGTGCTTACAAATACTACATGTGTGTCAGGTCTTCATGCAATTGCTGTATTTTGCTGCTGTCATACCCAATTTAGTTCTAGGGATTAAGGCAGAGGTCGCCAAACTTGGCAGCTTTAAGACTTGTGGACTTCAACTCCCAGAATTTTCCAGGCTGGATAATTCAATCAATCAATCAATCAAATCAAATCAATCAGCATAGCTGGCTGGAGAATTCTGGGAGTTGAAGTCCACAAGTCTTAAAGTTGCCAAGTTTGGGGACCCCTGGATTAAGAATTTTACTTCAATTCATTCTAAATGCAAGGCTTTACAAAAGTTTACATATTACTAGTAACCGGTAGCATTTTTAACACTGTGCCCAGTATTCCTTTCCACAAGGAGCAGCATCAAAAGCGTCCCACCTATGTTATTGTGAAGTGATATAAGCCACTTAGAAAATGTTATTTATGCAAAAGCAGAAGTCGTATAGATAAGTGATAATTTATTAAATGTACTTGCTGCCCAATAATTGACAATTATTAAAACTTTGTATATATATTTAAAATCTTTCAGATAATCTTTTAAACTCTCAGTTTAACTCTCTTAACTGTTAGTCTGCATAGTTTTGCAAGTAATTGATATTTATGTTTTTCTGGAGGATATACCTATTGATTTTTTTCAAATCCTAGCTTAATTCTTCTTGGACATGGCTGAAGAGAATCATAATATGCTTTTCTATTAAATGCTATTAAAATTGGCTTTTAATATGCTTTTCTATTTAAATGCTATTTAAAAATCGGCTTTTATAAATAAGTAAGCTGATCTGTTTACAGAGCTCCTATGTATTCTACCACTACTCTGTCTATAAAATTGCATAAAATAGTATTGCTTACAAAATTTAATATTTCTTGATCTATTGTTTAGATTGCCAATGTATATTATACATGGATAATAGTCATTTCTCAGGGTAAAAATTGCTCAGATAATCTAACCTTACATGAAATATTAACTATTTTGTAAATGGTCTTATGAAAGACATTTCTTCTTCCTGTTGCTTAACGGGTGATGGAATCTTGCTGTTGGACTATGAGTTAGCAGATTTTTGACAAGAAAAAAATATTTTTAACTTGAGAATAAAACTTGCAGAGCAGGAAATTACCCTCTATATGTGATGGTGTTAAATATTTGATGTAAAAATACTTTTGTACATTTTCTGTGCAAATATTGCACAATATATTTAAGAATATCACATGGCTATGTGGGTTTCTGTGATGCCACTTGGGTAACTTTGCAAAGTACTTTGGTATGGTATGTCCTCCTTAAGTAGTTGGAGATGATTACCAGCATATCTATGTTCAAATCACCTACAGGGACCTTAACCATGAAAAGCACAATTTTCTAGCCTGCCTATGTAGCATTTTGGAATGTAAAAATGTACTTAGAGAAGCCAGTTCAGAAATAGTTATTTCTACATTACAGTGCATGTGCATTGTCATACACAGACATGAATTTTACTTTTGGTAGATCACCCTGCAAATTATTTGAGTCAGCCTTTGAATATGGACAAGGTAATAGTCATATGCATATGCACAATATATCAAAATCTATTTTTTTTTTGCAAGTGGATGTGGGATAACACACATCTGGATCTTGATATGGTAAGAACTGCAGCTATTGGCTGTTTACTGCGCAGTACTTTCTATTCAAAGGCAAAAATGTGCTCAGAGTGTAGATGATACAGATGCAATATTTGTCTGTAACTTATTAAATATACCTGTTTACTGTAAGAGAAAGTTCAAAGTTACGATGGCTGAATGAGTGGAACTTACAACCGGTCCTTGAAGTTCTGGTCATCCCAGCACTTCTGAGGTCATGTGATTGCTATCCGGGTGTTTGTTGTGGCATTCTGTAGTCACATGGTCGCCATTTGCGACTTTCCCTGCCAGCTTCACATAAGTGAAGTCAGTGGGGAAGCTGGCAGCGAAGACTAGAAGATGCTCAGATAATTCTTCCACATCCAGCAGCAGCCAACCCAAGCCTCACTGTGCTTGTGTCACACAGCACTGGCCAGCAGCAGCCATTTTCCTGTCTCCTGGCCAGCTTGCAAACCGCCTGAGACTTGCAACTTTCTGCCAGCTTCCTCACTGATTTTGCTTGTGGGAAGCTAGCAGGAAGTTGCAAGGAAGGTCCTTGTTTAACGACGGCAATGGGGACTCTCAGGATTGCCATCACTAAACGATGCTGTCATGTAACATTGTTCTTTAAAACCATGTCACTTGGTAACAGAAATAACTTATTAACAGAAGACTGCATTGAAATGCAGAGGGAATGGAGTAAATAGTACTTCCTAAATCTACGTAAATGAAGAAGTTCACAAAAAACAGTTTGCATAATTGGGTATCATTTTGATCTTAATTAAATTCTATTCCATGACACTTGCTATTCAGAGGTTTGAAACAAAGCTGTGTTGCTCTTTATGCTTTGAAGAATACTGGTTATTAACCAAAGTTACACTAAAAGTAAAAAAAGAAAAGATTAACCAGGGTTAATTTAGTCTCAAATTTATGGTAATTGGCTGCTTATATCTGAACAATTAAAACTTGGTTCTCAGATTTGTAGCAACTGAACAATTGGATAGACTTTTAATCAAACATTGGTTTTTAGGATACACTGGTATTATAAGTAAAGGCAGAACATAAGCTATTCATTACAAAAACCTGAGCTTTATGGATTTATTCCAAAATAAAAGGCTTTTGAGCTCCAAATATGTATAATTACATGCTTGATAGACTGTAGGGAACACACATTAATTTGAATATATTGTCAAATGGGCAAGCTGAATTATCCATTTGTATTCTTGACCAAGGTTTTCTTTAGTGAAAAGTACTGAAACAGGTAATTTATTCATCAGCGCTCAATTATATATCACATTTTTTCACAGCTTAAATATTGTTTTGACTGAAGATTGAGCAGTCTTCAATATACAGTATATCTTCTATTATATAGAGATAGTTCTCGACTTAATGACCACAATTGAATCCATTTCCGTTGCTAAGCAAGATAGCTGCTAAGTGAGTTTTGCCCCATTTTATGAGCTTTCTTGCCATAGTTGTTAAGTGAATCACTGCAGTTGTTACGTGAATTGTTTGGTCATTAAGCAAATCTGGTTTCCCCCATTGACTTTGCTTGTCTCATAAATACATACATGCCAGTTGGCAAGCATGACCATGGGGATGCTGCAGTGGTCATAATAGTGTAAACTGTTCATAAATCACTTTTTTCAATGCTATTGTAATTTTGAACGATTGATTGTAAGTTGCAAGCAACCTGTATAATTGATTCCGTATAACCTATCAAACAAGCTTGCAAACTCCCAAAGTGATATTATAGCAATAGCATTTAAACTTGTATACGGCTTTACAGTGCTTTACAGCCCTCTCAAAGCAGTTTACAGAGTCAGCCTATTGGCCCCAACAATCTGGGTTCTCATTTTACCCACCTCAGAAGGATGGAAGGCTGAGTCAACCTTGAGCCTGGTGGGATTCGATCTGCCAAATTGCAGTAGAAGTAGCTTGCAGTATTGCACTCTAACCACTGCACCACCGAGGCTCATACAGCAGATGTCATTTTAAAAATGTCCTCTTGTGTAAAAAGAAACAAATTAGGGAATACATGGAAAGCCTCTAGATTTCTTACCAACCCTGAAACTTTCTGAGTCTTTGCCTCAGAACTTTTCCTCCATAGGAATACGTTTCATTCTGTTGGGGTTTTTTTTGTAGATTTTTCTTTTCTTTTCTCATTAAATCTCTATTTTTGTTCAACTATATTTTCATTAATTATTACACTCTGAGTTAGATTCAAATATTGTAGATCTTGGTTTGACTGCATATTTTCACATTATGAATAAGAGGTCACTTAACTAAAGTGCTTTTTTATTAGGGATTTCTCATTAGTAACGTTCTCACTGACACTAACTTGAATTTGCCTTTTACATACCATGTTTTTCCAGATTATTTTTTTCTGTTGCTACATTGCTCTTTTTAGACTGATTTCATTTAGTGGATTGTATCTGTACAGCATATTGAAATCTGTTTGCACCATGGTAAAAATCATGTTAATAACATGATTATAACAAAGATGTTATGGAGAACAGCCTAATATCCTAATATCAACTTCCTACATGACTTTGAATGAGTCTTTGAATAATATACCCTAGCTGCTAATTTTACTAAGAACTGTATCTGTCTCTTCTTAATTATTAGTTCTCAATCATATTATATGCAAACATAATTTCTGGCATTTGAATAACTACATGAATTACATTGCTCCATCTTATTGCATACCCTTAAAAAAAATCTTATCAAGCTGAGAGGCTAACATCCATGCCCCCAACCTTTTTATTCTTCTTTGTTGCTTTTCTTTCTACAGCTATCGAAGAGTACAAGCCTCTAGATGCTACTACCAACCCATCCCTGATACTAGCTGCAGCTCAGATGCCAGCCTATCAGCAGCTGGTAGAAGATGCTATTGCGTATGGAAAGAAACTTGGTGGGTGAGTAAGTTTGCCAAGGTTCTAGTTTTGCAGTTTTGACACTTAGTTGGTATTATCAGTATGTGTCCTCACTCTGTTATCTTTCACCTTCACATAAGATACTGTCAGATTTAAACCAGGATCAAAAAATAATAATAATGACAGAATAGAGGAAATCAAAGCCCATTTTGCAAACTACCAGCCACTCCCAGTTCTTTCTCATTACAGAAGGAAGAAGGAAGAGAGGAATAGTTGGCTCAAGTGCACCACTAGGGAATGAGTCAGAGGTTTAAATAGAGGCCTCTACTGAGGTTGCATTAATCACATTTGTCCTAGGAGCTAGAGACTTAGATTTAATGTTGATAAAGCTCAGAACATATGTATATGTACACGTGCACACCTTTGAGTCAGTGATGACTCCTGGTAACTGGTTTGGACAAGTCCCTATGGTTTTCTAGGTAAGATTTCAGAAGTGATTTGCCATTGCCTTCTTCCTAGAGTTGAGAAGGTGACTGGCTCAATGTCCCTTAGCTGGCTTTATGCTTAAAGCAGGACTAGAATTTATCTCCTATTTTCTAGTTTGGCATCTTAACCACTGCATTAAACTGACTGTAAACTTCAGAACATTGTGCAAAGAATTAATATTACTGTTCCAATTTGACTCATTTATTTTTATAGATGTCACATTGGCATCACATTTTTTCCTCAGTACATGAACTTCTACTTTGGTTATTATACAATTCTAGGTCAGAAAATGAACAAGTTACAAATGCTTGCGATAAGCTTTTTGTACTGTTTGGGGCAGAAATACTGAAGAGGATACCTGGCCGTGTGTCCACAGAAGTAGATGCGAGGTGAATATTTTCTGAATTCATCAAATATATTATTTATATTTGTTTGTTGGATTGATTGATTTATATCTGGACTGTACTTCAGGAAATCAAAGTGACATGCATCCCCCATCTTATTTTTACCCATAAGAAGAAAAAAAAAAACTGAGATAGGCTGGCCTGACTATCTGACCCAGAATACCTGAGCCTGAAGATGGACTTGAATCTGGGTCTTCCTACTTCTAGTCTAACTTTGTAACTCCAATACTACATTGGCTCTCATAATGTTGCATATGAGCCTGTGAAGATTATCAGTGGAGGTATGACTCTGAGTGGCTCACAGCATAAAAACAGAACAGATAAACAATTCAGATAAACATATAACAAAAAACAAAAACAGATGGCAGATCTGATCAACACAACAAATCACATACCCAACAAGGGGCTCCAGCCCAAAGCCTTTTTTTTGTTCTTATTAAACCAGTTAGTTTCTCTTGCATGGATTAGAGAGATGGCCATCCTCTTATTTGCATCTATGTACTGGAGTCTTTTGTTTTGCTTACCATTCGTGGTTTCTCTGAAGGCTTCCAGCTGAAGATCTTGTTTAGAAAGGCCTTTGAATAAGCCCTTTGTTGTCCTATTATAAAGATACTAATTTTCTTAACGGTATTTGTGTTTCTTTAATGTTATTCAAATTATTTTATTTGATGGGATGTAATGTTTAAGACAATTAATGCAGAAGTAGAAATGGCGCATGATAAATAGATATTCCAAAGCTGGCAATTTTAATCGTGTTCTCACCTAATGACATTGACTTCTTAAGCAGAAGACTGAGGTTGGCAGTGGTATAGAAAGGCATGAAAGTTGCATCCCATATCTTTGCATATTTGCCTACTTGACTAGTTTGCACAAATTATAATGAAACAAAAAATATATCTTTTTATTTTAAAGGTTGTCTTTTGATAAAGAAGGCATGGTTAAGAGAGCCAGACAATTCATAGATCTTTATAAAGATATAGGAATTAGCAAAGATCGTATCCTCATCAAGCTGTCATCAACATGGGAGGGCATCCAAGCTGGCAAGTAAGTGTACCGGGAACAGTAGTACGGATATAAGACTCATTTGATAGCTATTTTATATTCCCTGTTTGTCGTTTTTTGCATAGGAATTTCTATCTTAATCCTATCTTGTCTATTTTTACCATATACACTTATTAAAATAGCTCATTCTGATTACATTCATGTTTGAGGTTTCCTCTGACATAGCCAGTTTTCATCTCCATTTAACGTGGGGGGGGGAAACATGCAGTTAAAACACAGCCATTTTCATTTCTTTCAAGATACATTTTTTTCTTGCAACGTGCTACATCAGAAACCTCAAACTTAAAAGCCCCCAGATCATTTTATGCAGCCTACTCCTCACCCAAAATGATAAGAGAGAAATGACCAGACACAGGACAGCAGTATGCCAATATTGAACAGAAGCTACAGAACACCCACCCCATCTCCTAAGAAGAAAACATGGTGTGACAAGCCAATTGGCAGTTGCAGTCTAGTCTCATATCAAGGCACAGAGGGACCTGTCCGTTTGGCACTGGTGATGAGCTGTGATAGTGGGTATAAAAGCAGCTATTCTTATGTCTGATAATCATGTTGCTGCTCTGTGTATGGTGAATGACGTACTTTCTATTCTCAGATATTTTATTCCACCTATATTTTAATGTTAGAGCTTTAAAGATTCACTTCCGTTTTCTCTTTGATATGCTCAAGATACGTTTCCAGCTCAATGTAGTATAAATCAGGTGAATATTTCTGCATGTCTATACACCTATTATTAAAGGGGTTAGACACTTTGGATTAGGTGATCTGAGGAAGGAAAAGGGCTAAGATTTTTAAATTATTTAAAACTTTAATCTCTTTGCTTTTCCATTATATAGAATTGGAAATCACCAATATCAATGGCTTTTTTCCTAATTAATAATATGGAGAAGGGTTGCCTGCTTTCATTAAAAATAAATTGAAATTTACCTAAATCTGCTGGAATTACAGTCTTTTTTGTTAGGAAGACAATATGAAAACATTTTTTTTTCCTTCAAAGAGATCTGCCATGCATCATCTAATACCCCATTGTATAGAAACATTCTAGCAAGGTACATAAATTCATCTACTTGCTCTAATTTTTTGCTAGGTATCTATAATTTGCAACCATCCACTCCATTTTCTCTGTCAGAAATTTTATATTTCAATATTATATTTCAGTTTTCAGACCTATAGTTTTCCTTGGAATATTCAGTATCTATGATGATGCTGTCTATTCAGTCAGCTCTGATTCTCGGCAATTCTATGGACCAGTTCTCTCTATGGTTTCCTAACTTGTATGGCTTCTTTCAGTTATTTTATAGTCTTCTCTTATTTCTTTCTCTTCTTTCCTTTTCTTCCATGTACATTTTCCCAGGATTCACTCTTAATATTACCCCAAAAGCATTTTATTTAACATTCAGAATCTCCTTATTACCTGTGCATTCTTAATTGATTCTCTCAATCTTTATTTATCAATAAACAAATAAATCATTTCAGATTTAATTTTTTTTCTTTTGCCATTTGACCAGATGAATATGTTTAAACAATGTTTTCAAACCTCAGAGATGTTTTTATAAGTAGATACTGACCAAGCAATCATTCTAATTTATTGCTGACTCAGTTTTCATGTACCTTTTATATTCCTATTCATCCATTCATGTTGACTAACAGAATAATTTGCCCTGCAGCATCACATTCAATTATCCCTTCCTGGATCACATTACAGTCTGAGTTGCCATTTCCATATGCTGAGATCATTGTTAGATGAGACCATTTGACCCATCATGTTTCATCAGTCAAAACTTTCACAGAACACTTTGTAATAAAAGAGAGAAGTAGTCATAGTCATGTCACAAGTAGCCTTCCCTCCTAATGCTATCAATAATACCAGTCTTATCTTGGCATGTTTTACTCTGTATGCCACAAAGAAAGCTGAAATTCTATTTTGTTCCAATTGTCCTTCTGCTATTCTACGACAGCTAGGATCTATAACACAGAGACCACTTTGCAAGCTAACATACTGTTGCCCATATCCCACTAACCACAAAGAAAACAAAGTGTCCTGATCACTGATAAGACATTTCTTTTTTTTTTAAAGTAACGTTTAAAATAAAATTGTATATACAGCATTGAATAAAATTGCATGCATAACAGAAGTGATACTGATAGGAAAAAATCATTTGCTCTGTTTTACCTTATAGGATCCTTGAAGAACAACACGGGATTCATTGTAACATGACCCTGCTCTTTTCCTTTGCTCAGGCAGTTGCTTGTGCAGAAGCAGGGGTCACCCTCATTTCTCCTTTTGTTGGCCGTATTCTGGATTGGCATGTTGCAAATACGGACAAAAAAACCTATGAGCCATCAGAGGACCCAGGTAATTGAATAAGTGTTAAGAAATTAAGTTTGCAATTGAATCAACCTGCAATGTTTAGTATTTGAAAATAAGCCGTTCTGAGAGTTCTTTACCCCTGAATAAAGTTGCCGTAATTGCTTTAAATCAGGGGTCTCAAACTCAATTTACCTGGGGGCCGCTGGAGGCAGAGTCTGGGTGAGGCTGGGCCGCATAAGGGATTCCACAAAAAACGTTGTTAAAAAAATATCCTCAAATGTTATACTTTCATATCACGTTGGGGGCCACAGGATATCGTCCTGCAGGCCGCAATTAGCCTGCGGGCCGCGAGAATGAGACCTCTGCTTTAAATAGTTACCTTATGTTCTCTTTTAGGGGTAAAGAGTGTCACTAAAATCTACCATTATTACAAAAAGTTTGGCTATAAAACTATTGTAATGGGAGCTTCTTTTCGAAACACTGGACAAATCAAAGCACTGACTGGCTGTGACTTTCTCACCATTTCACCTAAACTTCTGGGAGAGCTCAGTAAAGATAACAGCAAACTGACCCCAAAGCTGAGCGTCAAAGATGGTAAGTTTTCTGCCTTATTAACATGTGAGGTCCAATAGCCCGAAACAAACACTGCTCAATGCAGTTTAAATACAGATTAAAACACTTTAATCATGATCTTTTACCACATCTTCTCAATGTGTAAGGATTTACTTTTACTGAAATATCTACAGAGGGCTGTATATGTATAACGGTTAATTCTTTCGGTGCTCAATAGGTAAGGTTCACTTTCTGAATAACTAATATCTCAAAGAGATACATTAGATACAAAGAGATACATTAAATATATTTACTGTTCAAGAATCTGTAATACTTCTGCTATGGGACTGAAAGGATAATATCAATACCTACGTATTCATATTAGTTTAACTGAATGGTTTCTGTAAGATGTTGAGATTCAGCATTCCCTGTGATAACTGTACAATTTGTATCACAATAAAGTATACCATTGCCTACTTCCATAATTGGTTTCTTCTATCATCTTCAATACAGCCCAGGAATCTGACTTGGAGAAGGTGCATCTGGATGAAAAGACATTCCGTTGGCTTCATAATGAAGACCAAATGGCTGTGGAGAAACTGTCGGATGGAATCAGAAAGTTTGCTGCTGATGCAGTTAAACTGGAAGTCATGATAAAGGTAAGATTAAGGGATTATTGGCTTACTAAATATATTTCTAATGACTTTAGGTATATAAATTCAAAAACGATATACGCTCAACTATATATAACTTGCAAGTTATTTTCTGGTTTTCAGTGCTACTGCATATGCTGCATTGGCCTTAAATAGGTTAAATCCTATTTGTCAATCTTTTCTTGTACATTAAATAACAATGATTTCTTAAAATGTTTGCAACCAATGTGCCTATTTATATATTTTTTCTCCTTTTTTAGGAACGGATGTTCGGTACTGCGAATGGAAAGTAGACATGGCAAATTTAATGGATGCTAAATAGATGTAAAGATTTACATGCTGCATACGAAAAGATTTTCTGTATTCACAGATTTCTGTATGAATTTGCAGAGAAAAGATTCTTCGGGTCTGCTGTGCTTTTATATATCAGGATTGTAATATTACAATTCTGCATTACCAATTTTTTTATTCTTCACTATATTGCAGATGCATAAAGGACCAATTGCCTTGCTTTTTTCTTCAAGGTACTACTACTACTAATAATGATAAAACATTCTGATGTATAAATGCATTCCAAAAGAATAAAATGTACTACATTTTATACAGCTTTGTTGACTCCTATTGAGGCAAGGCCTCCATTTGAAGGATTTATACACGCTATTTCTACAAACAAAATCACTGTAAGATTTGAACAAGTGTGTTTTGTAAACATTCCATTCTTAAAATTATGAGGAGCTTCCCTACAGTTCTTGTAGACTGAATGATGTCTCACAGGGTTATTGCTGTGGGGAAAAAAGGAGGAAGAAAGATTATGTACAGGGTTGAATTGTACAAATCAAAGATTTGGATATAAATCCAAATTGTAATGCAGTCTCAATCTATAAAATTTCAGATAAGTGACTGTCTAGTGTCTAATTAAAAACATCCAGTGATGAAGCACCTACAACTTCTGAAGGCCAGCTGTGCCACCGGTTAATTGTCCACACTTAGGAAGTTTCTCCTTAATTCCAGGTTGCTTCTCTCTTTGATTAGTTTCCGACCATTGTTTCTTATCCTGCTCTCTGGAGCTTTGGAGAATAATTTAGCCCCCCCCCCTTTGTGATAGCCCCTCAAATACTGGAATACTGCTATCATGTCACCCATAATTATTTTCTTTAGACAAGCCAAACCCAAATCCTGCAGCTGTTCTTCATGTGTTTTAGTCTTGTGGCCTTTGATCATCTTAGTTGCTCTTCTCTGAACTTTTCTCAAAGTCTCAACATCTTTTTCTGTAGAATTTTAAATGAGAGTTTCAAACAGTAGCAAAGTCCTTTTCAAATGGCCATTAATACTGCACAATTCCTTTAGATCGAACCCTATCAGATATAGTACAGCACTTCTAAGGGCAATACTGGGGATGATGAGATCCCAGTTTCGCATAATTGTGATTTAAAAATATAGCGATGACCAAGTGACAACCAGATGACTGCAAGAACTATCAATCCTTTCATTCCACGCCATTCAGTCAGAACTGAAGCAGCTTCTTAGATGAGAAGCGAAATGTTTTCACAGAAAAACATAGAAAGTTCAGTTGCCTTTTGGGGGGGGGGTGGGGGGAAAGCACCTTTGGGACAAGGCTAGTGGAGGTATCTAACGGCAGCACGAGTCAAGAAAATTCATATATTTCATTAAGCACTTCTATTTTTCCATCATAATCTGAGTAAATTGTGTCCATATATTTTTATACTGCTGTTTTATTAACTGACAATATTCTTTTATGCAAGGAAGAGGTGCTGTGTAGCAGTTTTAATGTATTACTGATATATCAGTAACTTGTTTCTAACTTGTTTCTCCCCCTTGTCCACTTGGCAAACAGTGGAGCAATATCTACAAAATGCAAGCTTTGGCTATTATACAGTGGAGTCTTTGGTACTCTGAATGTGGTTGTTTGCTTGCAGATGTTTCATTACCTAAGTAACTTCAGTGTTGAGCACTAAGGAGTCCACAATTCAATCCTTGGCTACATTTTTTCTTATTGGTTGTGTATTGGAATCTAAAAAAACCCAAAGCTCAAGTACTACTGAAACTTTTTAGGTTTTGTAATTCTAGAAACATTGCTTTTCTTTTGGTGTTGCATGCAAATGCACTTGAGAAGGTAGTCTGCTTTTTAAAAAACAAACAAACCCCAATGGAATGTATTCTTCCTCTGGTTCCTGTGCTACAGTAAAACTACTCTATGGCTGTCTGTGTTACCCAACCAAGTAAAAAAGCACAATCATAAGGTGATTGTGGAATATATTTGCCTAGGCTACAGGGGTTGCCAGCATATTATTTAGTCTATTATATGACTCTAAACCTTGATTCGCAAACTAGTTTGCAGGAAAATCTCAAGTACTTCTTCAATCTTGAGTCAAAATTATAATCTATGCAAGTAGGGTACTATTTCTATCGTTAACAAATAAGATCCACAACATACAACTTGAATATAGTTAATAAGATAGTATGAAGTCTTCATGATTTATTTCAAGAATAAAATGGAAAAATTATATACACAAATATGGCTAATCACTAATTGTGTGTTAGACAACACAAGCAAATAAAACCTGAAGTAAAATTTAATCAAAGCCTTCTATAGTAGGCAAAATAAATGAACCACTATTGTCATGCTACAACAAATGAACACTAACCAACTTGAGGAAATAAATTTAACCTGTCCCATTTTAAAATTAAACATTTTACAGTTAATCGTTCCTTTTCTTGAAGTTTACATCTTCTGTTACTAATAATATCAGTAATCTTACTGTAACCTTTACAATATACTATATATTCCTATATGAGAGAGAAAATTACTATATAGTCCTATAGCTTGAAACTTAATTCACAATCTGAAATGATAAAATGGAACTAACAGATTCACCTTGGCTTATTAGATAACTTAGTCCAGATCTTACACTAGTTTTGCCCAGATCAGGCACAATGGGAAACATAGCTAAGAAGAAAAGATTTAAACACACTATAGTTGATGGAAGTTCAGAAACACAGGGAATTGTGACTGAAATCTTTCAAATCAATTTAGCCTCAGTTTATGAAAGTGAGAGGGTAGGAAGAAATATCCTTAAGACTCATATAAACTATGAATATCTATGAATACTGGTACATCTGATAACAGGCAGGTCTTACTATATGAATTAATATTTGCTTGTTCACAAGCTATAAAATATCACTTTTAGAAATCAGGTTTTCTGTTGGTTCATAAATGAAAGGTTAGCAAATCAAATAACTCTTCCATGTTCATTTGTTCTGCTCATTCACAGGGACGTTTCCATCATTTTCTGCTGAAAGAAACATTACATCAAATTAATCACTATAGAGATATTTCCATATGATACATTTAAGGAATAAAGTGCTTGAGAATCCTCCTACCTCTTATTCTAGCAGTAACCTCAAATTGACCAATTCCAGGGTAGGGTCAGAGAATGCTGACACAAATTACTAAAGCTGGTTACAGTAATACAGAGATGCATTTGCAAAAAACAAAACTTCTGTATTTTACTAGTAATGTCACCTGCCTTTACTTACCTGCCACTGCAGAGAAAAATAAGATTCTGTACAGCAGCAACTGTAGAATTTTCATTTTGTCCAGTGACAAGGTGTCTGTCAAGCACGACATGAACTGCATCTACCTTGCTGGCTGCAGTGGAAATATATGTATATTCACATCTTAATTTACACTTGTAAGAATAGATCCTTTTTCAAAAACCTAAGAAAAATGTTACCTGTTTTTTTTTTAAATTAATAAGAAATGCTTACTTTTCTTTCTTTACAATGTGTGAAATTCACAATTGAATCCTGCATTGGTAAGATGTAGGTATTAATGTTTAACAGCCTTCTAAAAGGCCTTTAGAAGGTTAAGAGGGATAAGGTTGAGCCAAGGTAAGTCTTGTGCTTTCTCAATATAAGGAAGGAAGAAAAGTCAATTTCCTGGTTGGATATCACCACCTTCTCTTTCAGATAAAGAAGGAAAAGACAAATGATCATCACACGGGGCAGTTTATTTCACATAGAGTATTATCTAAACCAGGATTTCAAGCTTACAAAGTGCATGAAACTCTCAACCTTATTTTGTGTGGTTTGTACCTCACACACTACTTGATTATTATCACCCTGGAAATCTTTAGACTGATTTTTAAAAAAATGAAGTGCAGATCTGTGCCAGGATAGGGCTCTGCAATGAGGCATGAAGCCATACTTTACCTCTGATAGAGAGGAGACTGTAAGCCTAATGCCTAGTTCAAGAGTAGCTATGCAATTCTTACTGCAGGTTGCCATTCTACAACACATCGCCCTTCCATTACATTTTAGCATCAGGAAAGCAAGGGGGGGGGGGAGGCAGTTGATGCTAGTGTGATCTTTATCCTGAGATTGCTACATTGCAGACTTCACTATTAATCAGCAACAGCACCATTTGAAGTGGATCCCACAAACAAAAATAAAGTGGAGTTTAGTTTCCGAATTTAGGAAAAATGCATCTCTTAGAGCTTTTTAATTGTAGGGTGGAGAGGCTGCGGTGTAACTATCATTGCTATGACCACTGCTGCAAATGTGTTGCTATTAATCAGATGGGCAACCAGGTCAGCATTTATTTATTTATTTTGTCAAACAATTATTAGATAACAGGTATAAGTATAAACATGGTTATAAATACATGAAATGGATACGAATAAGAAAAAAAAAAGAAACAATAGGACAGGGACGGTAGGCACGTTTTGGTGCGCTTATGCACGCCCCCTATACTTTCTACATACTTGAGAAAACCACAATTGTCTCACTGTACTCTTAAGATCACGAGGTATGTAAAAAGAAATCCTTGGTAGTCATCCATACTTTAAATTCCTATAAATTATTATTTTTTATTTACAAATTTTATTAAATACATTATTTAAAAACATTGAAATCGTATTTGACATATCTTTTTGTCTTATATCTTGTAATGTATACTTCTTTATATATATTTATACATGTTGAATCTTTTTTACATTTAATGTTCCTTTAATATTAAATTCCTATAAATTATTACCACATGATACTTTCTACTTTAAAGTGTTCACAAAATTATTTAGTGATTCTAAATGCATACTGATTTTAACAAGTATTAATAAAAATCGAAGTCAGCAGAAAATATTAAAAAGACATACCACTAAAAGTAGCTCCAGAATCTTTTGAAAAGTCTTCAACAATAATGGGTAAACTAGCAAAACTAGGAAGCCTTACAAGTTCATAGACAGAAGGCTGGAAGAAACAAACCAATAGAAGTAATATTTTTACACTGTATTATAGTGAAACCTATGCAGGAAGAATTATGTTTTGGTTAAAGAACTAAGTAGAAGGCAGTTCCTAATCAAGAGAATAAAGTCAGGATCACTTTATATGAAATACAGAATTAAATGCATCACTGTTGCAAATGATTTCTCTAATGATTACTAATTCAGTAATTCAGTTACATTGTAGCTATAATTGTATTTATACTCTCTGCATGTGATTATCTTAAGATTACTAAAGTACTTTGAGAATCTCTTGTATATAAAGCTAGATTTCAAAGGTTTTTTTTTAAAAAAAGCAAATATACTCTTTTTGTGCTCATAAAATTAAATGCAAGTAAATCAGATGTGCTTCAGCAAAAATATAAATCTTGAGGAATATCTGTGACTTGTAATATGAGAAATTCAGCCATATATGAAAAACAAAAATAAACTACATCATATTGCCTGGATATTTAGCAGCACCTGGGCAATCTTGATCCATTTCCAAAAATGTAGCAGGATCAGACCAGATAGGAGAGCATAGACTAAACATTGAAAAGCATAAAAATAAGATAATGGAAATACAGATTACTACATAGGCAAGACTGTGAAATTATAGAAAATAAAATTTTATTCAAAGAGACTTTATATCACATAGGTTTCTATAGAATTTTTTCAAGAGAGCGATCCATTGTGAAAAATGCAGAGTGTTGAGGTAATTCCCCATTAGGAGAATGAGTGCACACAGGGAGACGTAGTGAGAGTGGTGAAGAATAACACACAACCAGCACACAGATACACTGTATAGTAAAATGTAGGTTTTTACTTCCAATAAACGGTTAAACAAAGTCCAATAAGCAGTCTAAGTCATACACAGTTAAAGCAGTCAGTTTTTCAGTCCAGGGATAATCCAAATATCAAAGTCCAGTATCATAAACAGTTCAGTAACAGACTTACAGCAATCCAAGAAGAATGACGATCAGCAACAGTAAATAGGAAAAATTCAGGAACCAAAAAACAGCGACAACAGGACTAAACAACCTAGGTTTCTGGCTCCATCTTATGGCCATTTGAGGAACCACACCCAATTACAATTATAGCATCCCCTTAAAGAGACAGTATTAAATGTCTATCCTGGTTCATATATTTCTAACCCAACTGTTAGATGACTATCAATTCCTAACACACTGTTCCTTCAGCATACATTACCTACCCCTGTTAAGCTGTATTCTTGAAACACCCAGGATTTGTCTTCATTCGTGGCACAACATAAGGCAGCAACTCCATTTCCAATAGCACAAATAGGCTCTATTAAAAAAGAAACCTTTATATAAAATCTTTTTAGTTTTAGGAAAATGCTATTTTGAAATGGGTCTTTCTTTCAAAAACAGTATATCACTTGCTGTATAAATGCAATGTTTATTATTTCCTATTGTACTTTTTTTTAAAAAAAGGCAACGGGGAAAAAGGGATCAAAAAGGTTAAAAGGGGAAGATACAATATTGATGAGAACAGAATAAGCAATGCATATTCAATTCTATTCTTTTCATGCATTCCTCACCATTACTGAGCAGATTGTGTATCTGATATGTTGTCCAAAATCTTTTTAAGGACTAGAGTCAAAGTAGAAGAAATATTAAAGGTAATATGGTATGTGTATCTCATACATTAATCACCACTTTTTGCCACACGCTTCCTGATCTATGATGTACACAATAGCATGTAAAACACCAAGGAAGTTTACCTACTGTTCTCCGAACTGAAATGCTGCAATATTCTAGCTAAGTAGCCACTGTTTGATAGATCTGTCAAAGCACCGGGACAGTCAGGGATCAACAAAGCGTGGTATCTTGCACCTAGGTAGGAAGAACAGACAACGCTGAGTTCTATTATTAAAAACCAGCAGAGGCAGAGATGACTCAGAAGACCAGTGGACAGTGCTCTAAGCATTTCCTGCTATCTTATTTGCTCTACTTTCAATAGCAATATATGAAGGTCCCATTGCATAAAAATATAAATCGATTTTTAAATTAAATTTAACTAAAATAAAAAGCCTGTCTGACAATAATTTCTGCAACCCACTTAGTATTCCCAAACAACGTTCAAGTCCAGGACAAGATTAATGTATCCCAGAGGTATGTTCAATCTGCCCAACTTTTCTGCTATAAGAAGAAACTGATTTGCTTCCCCATTTGCCCCTAAAAGCTCAGGGCTACTTTGGGATAAATGTAGCTATCTGTGAGAAAGGCAGGGAGAAAACAAGCAAAGGGAGCACTGCTCACATATTAGCCATCCTTTAAAAATACAATCATTATACCCATCCCATCATCACTACTGCCTAAAGTCTCAAATCTGTACTTACCTGTTCCAAAAACAAAAGGGAATCTGAAAGAAGTTTGATTGTAAACTGCTCTCAATTATTAATAATATAAAGAAACCATTAAGCTAGTTTGGTTAGATAAAGGTGAAAACAAACTCCTAAAATATGTCAACGGGAAATATGAAACCATAGCTTTTATTGGGTCTGAAATATAAAAACAATCAAAGCTTTGAGAGCAAACTTTATCTTTTCCTCCAAAAAAATGCAAATGGAACAATAATAGTTTCAAAGCAACTTGATTATCAATTTAAATTATCTTTATTTTAAACTGCAATATGTGGTAGAATTGTATCCAGATATTGAAAAGACCATTAATGTGTAGATAGAGCGAAAGGAGATACACCCAATCATACGTCAAAAAATATCTCACCATCAGTTGATTCCAACTTGGCCGGATTTGCGTAGGATTTCATCCGGAAATCCTGGATCCAACGCATATTTGCTTCATTAACTCCAACAAAATCAATTGGCTTCCCCTACAACAGCAAAGCCCAATTAATGCATCTACATATACTAAGCCTTTGGGATAAACATTTAGTGAAACAAAAAATATTTGGAAAAAAAAACAATAGCCTGTCTCCATGAAGTAAAAACAGTGTTATTGGTTCTAAATAAAGATGTCATTTTTCATGTGAACCAAAATGGAAATACAGGCCAACATTCACACAAATACACCCAAAAATATTGTACATTTACAACTTGTGCACTCTTTAGTTCAGCTGGATTTAGTTGCTTTTTAATAAAACAATGCATTTACCGATTCCTGCATTTTGAGACCCCTCTGGGACAGAGGTCTCCAGCCTTGGCAACTTTACGACTTGTGGACTTCAACTCCCAGAATTCCTCTGCCAGCAAAGCTCCACAAGTCGTAAAGTTGCCAAGGTTGGAGACCCCTGCTCTGGGAAATTGCATATGGAAACAAAAAAGAGAAAAATATATGAAAATAATGGTGGATAAAATTTATTTTCCACTACTTCACTAAAAGCAGGTCAACATTACCTGTAGGTGCCTAGTTTGGAACATTGCAACTTCTGATTACATTCCATTCTAAGACTATTATTGAAGGCCATCATTTCCTGTAACAGTTACTTCCTTCCTCTTTTTTTAATCTTGCCTGGGGGAAGAATCTATTTCATCACCTACTTAATAAAACTAACATGGGACATTTACATTTACTTACCCCTGGGGTAGCAACTTGTAGATTAAAAGCAGAGCTCGCCAATGTAAAAGAGTGGAAGAAAGAGTCAGCTGATACACCTGGTGGACAGATATAAGCACATTGTATTTGTAGTGAGAGCTTCTATATGGGGAAAAAACATTGGTATGGCTGCATATCTAGGGAACAAAATCTGGATTTGATCTATAGCAGCAGACATACTGAAAAAGCTACTTGGCTTTTTTGTAACACAAATATGGGAGCCTTAGCATTCACTGATAATTCTTACTAAATATGCAAACTTGATAGCCTTTTCATATTCCTCAAAGTAAAAAAGACAAAAGACTTAATATCCTAAAGGTGCTTTTTCAAGAGGCCACTGGACTTTCTGGTTTTTCTTTGAAGACATTTTCTTTGTTAGAGTTGAAAAAGCTTCTTGGATGAGAAGCGAAACACCTTCAAAGAAAAACCAGAAAGTCCAGTTGCCTCTTGAAAAAGCACCTTCCTAAAAGTTTGTTATGACAACCATGACTAAAGGTTTTTGTAACAAGAGGAAGGATATAAAAAGAGACAGTGTTATGTGTGTGTGTATACATACACATACATACACACATACACACATACATATATGCGATGTGGTGAAGAGATAAAGCTGTTGGAGTAACATGAGGAGAGTTATATTGAAGACCAGCTTTTATTTTTCAAGGCTGCTAGATGAGCTCCTGAAGGGAAGTATACTTTAAAAATAATATAAATAAAATAAAATATTAGATTTAACCAAGAGCGCTAATAAGCCACAAAGAACAGCCCAACAGCACTGTAATTTCTATGTTCTTGCAGGCAAAAACCAGAAATCCTAGCTAGGGCTTAAGGGAACTGAAACCCAACATGTTTATGAGACTTTAAAATATGTTAATACTATGTAGAAATGACAGCATGGCAACTATGGAATGCCGATTATGCCCACATAAAATGCAACAGACACCTAACTAGATCCTTGATGTTGGCTGGTTAAAAAAGAAGAAAGGGCCAGGTTCATATGTGGATGGGAGACCACCAAGAAATCTCAGGGCTGAAGACTACATTGGAAATGTCATCCAGGGTAGGAGAAAAGAGCTGCATATAACTTCCGCGCTGCTGTCAGGAACATTATACGAAACAGCCCATATAAACAGAGAAGCTGTACTCCACCCGAAGCAGAGTTTATCTTTTGCCTTAAAGATCCATCACTCCGGCGCAGCCAGATAGACTCCGCCTGCAATTACTTTGTCGGTCAAGCTGCCCGGAATAGCCTTCTCCAATCTCCTGCGTCCAGCTGCGGGAGAACCAGTCATGCGCATAGCGGAGGATCAAAAGTCGGAAGAGCCATTCTCCCCACCGGGAAAAAGGCTGTTGCCCCTGACAACATACGTCTTTCGGGGGCGATTCTCTCAAATCTCCCGCCGCCCCCCGCCTCGCCTTCCCGTTCAGCTCTCAGGTCCGCCCTCTCCCGGAAGAGCGAAAAGGAGGGCGGGGAGGGCAGAGCCACCCGGCCTTACCTGCAGCAGCGGCGCTGGCCACAATGAGGCACGTCGGCTTGCTGAGCCTCTCCGACATGTTGACGGCGGCGGCGGCGGCGGGAGCCTCTCGGGGAAAAGAGAAGCGGGCAGGGCCCAACCTGAGCTTCGCGGCTGGGAAGGATAAACCTCGCCGCGCTTTCCGCCCACCAGCCCGCCCAGTTTTCCCCTTGCGCAAGCGCCCTCGAGTCGGCCACCCTCTTGCCCGGTTGTGGTGGTGGGGAGGAGGTTGGTTTGCAACCCCACAGCTGCTTTCTTCGCCGGCCTGGGTTTGGCCCCCTTTTTCTAATGTGACCTGACGCCACCTTTTCAGCCTTGGGGGTCTTTTTCTTGTAGCCAGAAATCCTCTAAAATAAAAATGCATACATTGTTACTATTGTATTGCTTTTTTCCTTCCCCAACGCAGCTTACTTTGAACGATAGCTTTAAAAAATGATTATTATTTTTTACTGGTGAGTCGACATTGAAAAGGGGTCTTTTGATGTTAACGTTTTCTGCATTGCTAAGAATTCCACTATTTTCAGCATTTGCTGCTTGCTTCTCTCGTTTCTTGAAAAAAAAAAATACAACCTTTTTCCTCTCTGCATTAACAGCTGTTTCATAGCAGAATAAATGGATTTGAGCCTTGTAGCTGCAACAGGTGGAATAGATAGCATCACCACTAGATGGATTCGCAACTGGCTGGCAAACCGTACTCAACGAGTAGTCCTTAATGGGTCTAAGTCTACATGGAAGGAAGGAAGTAAGCAGTGGGGTGCCACAAGGTTCCGTCTTAGGCCTAGTACTCTTCAATATCTTCATTAATGACTTAGATGAGGAAATAGAAGGGGAACTTACCAAATTTGCAGATGATACTAAGCTGGCAGGAATAGCTAACACCCAAGAAGATAGGCTCAAGATCCAGATGGATCTTGACAGACTAGAACACTGGGCCATATCTAACAAAATGAAATTCAATGTAGAGAAAAGTAAAGTCATACATTTAGGCAAGAAAAATCAAAAGTACACATATAGACTGGGTGAAACCAGGCTCAATGGCAGTAACTGAGAGGGATCTTGGAGTCTTAGTGGACAACCAGCTAAATATGAGCCAGCAGTGTGCAGTAGCAACCGAAAAAGCTAATTCAATCCTAAATTGTATTAATAGGGATACAATCAAGATTAAGGGAGGTACTAATACCACTCTATAAAGCCTTAGTAAGACCACACCTAGAGTACTGCATCCAGTTTTGTTCACATTATAAAAAAAGATGTTGAGACTAGAAAAAGTACAGAGAAGAGCAACCAGGATGATTAGGGGACTGGAGACTAAAACATACGAAAAATGGTTTCAGGAACTGAGCTAGTAAAGAGAAGGACCAGGGGAGACATGGTAGCAGTCTTCCAATATTTGAGGGGCTGCCACAGGGAGGAAGGGGTCAAGCTATTTTCTAAAGCACCTGTAGGCCAGACAAGGAATAATGGATGGAAACTGAACAAGGAGAGATTTAACCTGGAAATAAGGAGAAACTTTCTGACAGTGAGAGCAATCAACCAATGGAACAGCTTGCCCTCAGAAGTTGTGGGAGCGCCATCACTTGAGACTTTCAAGAAGAGATTGGACTGCCATTTGTCAGAAATGGTGTAGGGTCTCCCGTTTGAGTGGGGGCATTGGACTAGATCAGTGATCCCCAACCTTTTTGACGCCGCGGCCTGGTACCGGCATCAGCTGGGCGCCGCCATCTTTTTGATGAAAAAGTGCTTCCGGTGACCTCACCGGAAGCACGTTTTCATCAAAAGATGGCGCCAGCGCTCGGTGAGCTTTTCTGGATAGAAATGGCTTTCTATCCGGAAAAAGCTCACCGAAGCGCTGGCGCCGCCATCTTTTTTGATGAAAGCGTGCTTCCGGTGAGCTTTCTACCGGAAAAGCTCACCAGAAGCACTTTTCATGAAAAAGATGGCGGCGCCAGCAAGCCAGCGGCCCGGTAGGAGTTGTTCAGCGGACCGGTACCGGTCCGCGGACCGGTGGTTGGGGACCCTGGACTAGATGACCTACAAGGTCCCTTCCAACTCTGATTATCTGTTATCTGTTTAACTTTCCTAGGGCAATCTCAATCTCTCAAATTGTATGTTACTGTTATAAGATAATGTATGGAATACCTGCAATGATCAGGCTGCATAAAGGACAGGTGTGGCACACCTGAATCTGGGAGATGAAGACAGAATATAAAATAGACTCTAATCTCTAGATTGAAGCTTGGGTTTATAAAACATTTGCACTATCCAGATTAGAAGCTTGAAGAGGTAGAGATTACAAAGGGCATCTCTATTTTTCTTGGATCAGGGGTCATATGTAAATCATAATGATTTTTAGTCACAATTTATTCTTTGTGTAAAATAAAAAAGTGCACTATCTGTACTATGAATGTTCTGCTCTAGTGGAAAATTCTATGAAATCTTGAAACTCTTATGCTATATTTAAGTATGAGCTGAAAGGCAAGCCCATTCCTAATCGTTCATATTACTTTGCAATAATTTAAGTAAAAAATAAAGTAGAATACATGTTGGCGCCATTGGGTCTTTGATAAGAGGATGATATGAGAAGATGGTACTTTGTTTTATCGTGGATGTTTTTTCTGTCCTAAAGGAGATAAAATGCCTCTATAATAGTCTGCTTGGCTCCTCACATTAATTTGGCTGGCCTGATATCCACTTGAGGCCATTTGGTTGCCGTGGTATTTAGCTGCTGCTGCTGCTGTTATATTTTTATTATGCCTTTTTTTACCCAATCTCAAGGACATGAACTGTCTCTAATCAGAATGTTTACTGGCAAGTAACCTAGTAGATCTCCTCTGTTCTGGTCTCCTTTCTAAATGGTCCGGTGCAGAGACTGAGAGGCCTCCTAGGACAGATCCAGTTGCTCAGGTTTGTGATTGATCAGCCTCAGATGATCTCTGGCTTTGTCCTTCCAGAAGCTGATATTCTATAGGCTCATCTGGAACAGCTTCTTCAGCTTCAGACTCTTAGGTTCAGAACCTGGCCCATTTACAGTCATTTATTCTGTGGATCAAAAAGTCTACATTGCAACCATGGAATTCAATGCAATTTGATTTCTCTACAACAGGGTTGTCAAACTCAAGGCCCGGGGGCCAGACGTGACCCATGGGGCTGCCCTGCAAACAGCGAAGTAGCGGCTTGTGGTGCCTCTGCCAGCCAAAACGGAGCTCACAAGGGCTGCGCATGGCCCCCTGAGCTCCGTTTTCAGTGGCAGTGGGTTGCAGGAGATTGTCCCAGCCAAAAACGGAGCTCATGAGGGCTGCACGTGGCCCCCCTGAGCTCCATTTTAGCTGGCAGTGGGTTGCAAGAGGCTGTCACAGCCAAAAATGGGCTTGGAAACCTGTTTTCTCTGGCAGAGTGCTTGGACCACCACAGGCACCGACATGAGTTGACGCCATGCTGGCCATGCCCACCCTGGCTCTACCCACCCCGGCCCCCCCGAGGTCAAGCACAACCCCGATGCAGCCCTGTTCTACAAGATTAAAATAAATCTGGTTGAGCTATCACCAGCCAGCAAGTTGAACAATTCTTTTCGTTTTTTGAATATGGGCTGCTTTGTACTTTAACTGCTCTTAAGATGAGGCTATCCCATTTATTCACTTTAAAGATTCATGTATAAGAACAGGTTTTGATGATTTTTTTTTTTGGAAAACTGGATTAAAGAACAGGAATTGTACCTCCATTCTAGTCTTTCATCAACAGAAAGTCTTTGAAAACTGTTTTTGTTATAAGTGGCTTTTATCACAGCGCCATCCCTCTCATAATGGGAACTGATCTGGGCACAAT
Source organism: Notechis scutatus (assembly GCF_049901735.1). NCBI lineage: Eukaryota > Metazoa > Chordata > Lepidosauria > Squamata > Elapidae > Notechis > Notechis scutatus. The sequence goes on from NC_142009.1 coordinate 236,349,505, forward strand.
ATAATTATCAGGGCAGCATTTATTGATTGATTTAAATTTTGTTGTATCCCCAGAGATACATACTTGTGGTATTTTCCATCTCAAATGCTTTTGATGTTCTGCCCCTTGACATGGACAGATAAATGCCAGTTGTCAGTCCATACCTGTCAGCCAACTGCCTTGGCTGAAATTTGGTACTGTATGTATAAGGGCTGATATAATCACATGCCTAAAATATTCTGGAAAGAAGACGTTTTAAAATTTCATCCTCCAACATGAGACATGAGTTGTAATCTGGATTGGTGAAATGCATAAATGGACATTTACTGTAGTATGTTATAATCAAATGGTAAAAAATATTGTCTAAAACTGGAAGTTTTAAAATCTGAAAGATGAAGTGCAATTGTTTAACTTCGAGGGGGATAATATCACACAGAGTAATTGAAACTGCATCTAATGAAATAATAGAACATAGGAGCTCCATGGATCTTTATATAGCCTTAAAGATGTTTGTAGTTCCCATCAGGAATATGTTTCTGTACTTGTAGAATGCATGCTGATTTCCTGGTACAAGGACTGAATATACTAGTAATTTTTCACCTGTAATTTCATCACAGTCATATGATTTATAGTACAATTCTGTCTTTAACTGCTCTCCGCACACGAAAAATGAAAGGACAAACTGACTGTAAAGAAATAAATTTTGAAATAATTGCATGCCTCTCCTATATTCCCTTTATTATCTTTAGAAAAGAAATTGTTTCAAAGAAGAGAACAATCCCTGTCCTAAAAACTTTACCATTGCTTTTAAAGGAATGAGAGGAAGGCATTTAGATTAAGTGAGGCAACAGGATTTTTAACTGTTTTACATTTAAATTACTGAATTGTTTACAGTGCTCTATTTACACATCCTCTCCTGTATGATTCTTAGAAATTAAATGCCTGTGATTTGGTGCTTCCCTAGGAAAGGGTTAAATGATGGAGTTCTGCAAAGCATTTGCTTTGTAAAGCCATCTTATTCATCCATGCACAACTGCATCCCTTTAGCCTAGCATAGGATTTGCACGTACAGACAGGCACAAAGATACCTGGGAAAGCTATCAAAGAGAGCTATCCAAAGGACACAGATTTTTAATGTTTTGAGGATATTTTTTTATAAAGCACCTCTTTCATTGACTTTGGCATTATGTTAAATTTATTTTTGCAAACTTATATTTCTTTCTTGAACCTCATTTACTCCTATTATTATAACATACTTTTATTGTTGCTATGGCCTTTCTCATGCAGCAAGCTATCTGGCATGCAAACACATTAAAAAACACTTTGATTTTCCTTTTTTTTTAAGACCCTAGAATTATTTATTTTAAATTAGGGGGAAGAATTTTTCCTATATTTTTTCTTATTCTTTTCTTGCAAGTAGAACTACATTAGGTGCTATTATAGGTAGATATTTTTTCATTTGCAAAAACTGTATGGCAAATCCTTCAGAAATGGGGAAAGATGTGGCTGCTTTAATCATTCAACAAGAGGTGCTTTTTAAAAGCTCTCACAAATTGCTTGTTACTTTAGATCAAGAGTGTCAAACTCCCGGCATCATGGTGACGTCATGTGACATATTGGGACTTTTTCTCCCTTCGCTAAACTGGGTGGAGGCAGGGCCAGCATGTAACGCATCTGGCCCGTAGATCACGAGTTTGACACCCTACTTTAGATGATAAGTCATCATCTTGCTATAAAAGCCTGATATAAATGTTTGATATAGATATTGGCTACAAAATATTTTTTTATTTGACAGTTGTAATTGTAAAGAAATAGAAAATTACACAGTGGACCTACTTTACATTTTAAGTCATCTTTACATATTTCTGTCATTCATATATATAGTTAAATTACTATAGTGTTTCTACTGCTTACTTTCTATTTTTAGGTCATAATTTCAATATACTATGCATGTTCAAAACCTTTATATAGTTAATGTAAACCAAAAGTATCTCTTTCAATCACTGCAAATTAATTCAGCATTTGTCATAGTCAGATGTAATTTAAAATAACTCGCTATTTAGTCAAGAAGGAAAAGACAGAGTAATGTGAAAAAGACCTTAAGTTGTATAACTGCTTAGTAATTCCATGGCCTTTATGCAAGATTATTTGACTTAATTTGCCTCCAATTAAGAAGGCAAACTCCAATTCTAATTTCATTCTTCTTTGGGTCTGATTTCCAAGACCATATTTCTCATGGCCTAGAACTGTCATCCTGAAATATTTTAGAAAACCTGGATTATCTTGAAATGTCAAAAACAGAGGTACATGTAGGTGTTTTCAGAGAAAGACTATACCAATTATTATGTTGGCATAATTGAGATCTAGACTTAATGTTTGTTACTCAGCTGTTGACTCACAATTGCTATCCAGACTAAATATGAACAAGGACTCACAATAAGCTTTAGCATAGGCCTACACTTCCCTGTCTTTGCAGACTTCTAGATTCATTATTTATTTCTTAGAATGAATTCACACATTAAAGGAAATAAAGAAAGGATATTATGGTTTACTAACCTAACATAAGACAGAACAAAAGCTGAACATATAATTCTAGTCGTTTTCCCCCTCAGATTTCTCATTTATGACCATCTCTAGGATTTGTGACAAAATCTGGTTTGCCATGGAGAAAAACAACAAATGTTCACCACCTCCTAATCTCCATGAAGTTTCATTCCAAACGTATTTGATTTTGAGCTCATTCCACTTGCAGTACTTTAGTCCATATCACCTTCATGGTTCTTACAAAAGACAGGTTTTTCAATAACATGACGGGATACCACAGGAATCTTTTTAAGCATTATGAGAAAATTCAAGAGCACCGAAAATTTAGTTCTTATACATCGCAGGAGACCTGCACTTGGAATAATTTGTTCCAAAATGAGCTGTCAACAAATCAGTGGTGATGATTAGGAGTGAAGGCCGAATTCCTATTCCCAAGCTAACCAATTTTGTAAAGAAGACATTACCTTTCAGCTAGAAATAGAGGTACACAGTTTACAGAAATGCCATATAGCTGAAATTATCGCAGAGGTATTCCCCTAACTGCAACAGTCTCAACATAGTGCTTTAAAATGACTTAAATTTCCTCTGCTCCTGAATCATATGATTGTTATTTTAAAAAAATGCTCTGGAAATGTACTGCCAGCAGCATTGTTATAAATATGGTCCTATATAATTCCCAGGCCCTTAAGCTATTTCTACTATTCTTTGCTATCATTATCCCTGTATTATTTCCTGAAATTATATCAGGGAAAAATAAAGTATAGATAACGCGAGCCTAAATTGGAGCAATATTCATATTATAGAACTTTTGTTTCCTGAATTCCCTGCCTTACGGGTCTGTTTGCTGGTGGATTTAAATAAGAGTTATAAACAAATATCAGTTTTGATTATGCATTTGTCTAATTTGTAATTTTTTGAGTACAGAATTGCTCCCTTTTTACGATCCTGTAATCCCTTAATTCAGGAAAGATTTGGGCTGACTGAATGGAGCTGAGCGTTTACTTCCTGATGCCATGTGGAGTTCACAGCAGATATTTTTTCTCTATGCCCTAGGAGAGAAACATCTGCCTCTACCTAGGATTGAACTCTCAATCTTCTGAATGGGAGGTGTCTTCACTACTAGGCCACCAGGATTGCTGTTACTGCCCTAAATGATAAATCATTCTTGATCCGTGTTCAGAAAACACTCTTACCCTAATAAGTTATGTGTTAGTTTTCTTTTTTTTAATAAAAGGATTATACTGAAAATAAAACATAAAGATAACTGTAGGAATTATACAATATACATGTATATCTATATAGATATATATAGTTTATTTCACACAATCCTGATAATAGTTACAGGTATATTGGGAATCATTTACAGTTCCATAGAAAATGGAGTGGCTATGTAGCTTCTGATGCAAATAACATACTGTGTGTAAAGCATACACGTTCCCAATCAACCCACCCCACCATTCACACAATGAATTTTCAAAGCTAAGACTAGATTCAGCTATGTAGGAAAGCCTTGAGAATGCTAGGATACAGTGTTGGGTGTCATACAACACTGTAGGTCACAAATGGGACAAGCTAAACTACTTTAATTTTCAGTCTAATAGTTCTACTCTACCTGCATTATTGCATTTATACGCATTTTAAAATTCAAATAAAAGAATACTATATGGGAAAGGAAAAATTATTTGCCATTTTAAGGAGCTGAGCTGAAGCCCATACAAAGTGTCCATAGAAGCATAGGCAATATCAGAAGATTTCAAAAGGTTCAGATTTATTTTCTAACTTAAAGTGGTGTGATTTCACATTTGCTTTGACAAAAGGTAGTCTGCAACAGCTGACTTCCAAATGAAAAAAAGAAAATGCCTTAATCTCTGTTATGCATAGGCCAACATAATTTAAGTTTGCAATTACCAATTTTGTTCTTTCCAATCGTGTTGGACTATATCTTGGAACTGGGTGGGTTATAGCCTAGGACCTATGGAGAATCTCAAGTTCTTCATGTAAGTGTGCCTGTTGAGTAAGGGAAATAATTAATATTATAGACTACTCAAATTAATGGGGAAACTCTTTAGTAATGTTACATAATTTTTAGAAAACTTTTGCTGTGGAGTACATTTTGTATGATTTTGTTTTTTTGTTCAAATGAATCTAGAAGCAGATAGCAAACGTTCAGATTGAATCAACTAGCATTTCCCATCTACAAGGATTACTTTTGGCCTTCCCTTAACCATAAATATAGGAAAAGATATAAGAAATATGAGGGGGTGGGAGATCACCTCAAATACATTTACGAACAAGGACACAGGAATATCACAAAAGGGGTATTCTCCTTGCATTTTTGGTCACTTGGGAAACTGAAGCTTCTATGATTGAAAAATTAGCAACTGATTAGACAACTTTAATTGCACCATGTAGCACTCATCAATTCTGCACAAGTTATAATGATGGAACTGTAGCTGCTAGCTTATAATCAAGGCATGGCTTTGAGATTGAAACTTTGAGATTATAACAGAACTATCTTTCATATCCCAGATGCTTTGGGCCATGTTTATATTAAGAAACAAGAAATATTAAGTGATTACATCAACCAATGCTTTTTTCCTCATTCATCCTAGATTACAATTCAGTCATAATTTAAAATGACGTTGGAGTCAGACTGAAATGGAAACTGTTTGGCAGTGTGTGGGAGGTTCTGTTGTGGAGAAGATGAAGTGGGCCTTGTACCCTGGGCATCTTAATAGATGGTTCAGTGGAGGGGAAAGGAGTGCTATAAGAAGAATGGAAGAATGTAAGATAGACAGAGCCAAAACATTTTGGGTAGAAGTATAGTCTTAACATTTGCACACTTGTACATACTATATATTTGTCTAAACTAAAACACTTTTAATTTTTAGATGCTAGTTCTTCTCATTACATTTTATTGTCCCAACACATCTAAAACAACCATCTAGATACAACAAAAATGGCTTTTGGGGGTGAGAAGGAGTTTCTTATCCTTTTACTAGTTTTCCCTCTTTCTTTTTTCACATTTTAGTCACTAAAGAAACACCAACCATTTCTGTAAACATTACAGGGGCAATACTTAAAACTAGTCAAGAATATAGTGTAGCTTCCTCTAACTCATTTTTAGTATTAAATAGTAAAATCTGAGTCTTTCTTTCAGGTAAAAAAGCAAAATATTATGTTGGGAAAAACACCATGACTTCAAGTATCAGCAAGAATGAATTACTGATATAGTTGAAGCATCGCTGCAATTATAGCTGCGTCACCTTGAATACTCAGTTCATGCATAAGTTCCAGTATGTTTAATAAAGTAACCCTCTTGAATGTCCTGTACAAGGTTGATAAAGGCCTGATCTTCCTGACTCCAGTGATACAAGTTTATGGCCAAATTGAGATTGCTACTATGTCTTAATATTTTGTACTAAGAAGCTCTGCAAAGAAGGAATGTGATGGAACTGTCTTTCCAGATTTATATGCAGAATGAAAACTTTTGTATAATCTCCATAAAAATGAGAACTGATATATTCCCCACAAATAAGCACATATAGAAAGTTTGGCCTACTGGATGTGGATTTTTTGATAATACATGATAGACTTACATTAAATGTGTATTCCTGTGCTAGCAGGTTATACATGGACATCCACAGGGTAGATTGGGTAGAGAATGACAGATGTATCATGACATCATCAAACACATACAAAGGCTGTGACTTAACTACTTCGGGGCTATCAAACTTACAGCCTGCGGGCTGGATGCATCATACACTGCTCACGGCCATGCAAAGGGGGGAAAAGTCATGATACATTACATGACAATGCTGTGATGACCTGTTTGACACCCCTGAGCTAGTTGCATCAGATATTGTGACATCATGAAATTACTGCACCACTTAAACAGTGATATCATAACACATTTTGCTATTATAGCAGTTTGCTAATGAATTTGCTGGAGCTACCATGTCTTCTCAGTGTTCAAAGACTGTCTCAAGGTCAGTTTCCCCAATTCCATTACATTAAAATTAAAGATGGGGCAAGGATAACAGTTCCAATATTAACAACAAAACTACCGTGTTTCTCATATAATAAGGCCGGGTCTTATTTTTTTTTACCTCAGTGTTGGTGGGGCACTTCGTATCAGGGTCAACGCAGGCAGCACCATATCCGGGTATGCAACAAAAGTACTTCCTAACGGCAAGCCCCCCCACCATTGCCCCCCATTTCTCATGTTTTAATATAGGCCTTAATATGGGGGAGGGGCTTAATTTCATTTCATGCCTATAAAACATGCTGGGACTTCCTATTGGGGGAGGCTGTATTGTTGGAGAAACAGGGTATCTATAATAACTAAGGAGAAGTGTCCAATTATTTTTCACATCCCCCGTGTCTTAACATGAGCTCTAGCTGCGTTTATACTCATATATGCCATTTGATATAGGAAGTACCCAGTTGGAGCAGACATTTAATATTAGCTGACCCTTTCTTACTCACAGAAAAGGCTGTACTCACTTATTTTGTAAAAAGAACTTAAAAGTCAATGCAATTTACTCTAGAATGTACTTTCTGAGGATTGCACTGTGTCACAGAATTGCCTTGATCCATTCATTCTCAATCTAAGCAATGGAGGAGGGCTGGTATGTAAACTTGGAGGGGTAGGGAAAGAGTAAAAATACCAAGTATAAAACCAGTTAGTTGATGAGTTGTATAATAATCCAGCTGATCTGCAACAATAAACAGAAACAATACAATTTTGCCTGTAGCAGTATGGCAAATATTGAAATTTGGAGGGGGGGGAGATCCATAAAAAACCAATAGAAGTCAGAATTCACTCAATACATACAAGGATCCCAGCTGAAGATGATTAGCTTTCTGAAGGAAGTGTTTTGTTACTTTATCACTAATTATAATAGAAGTGTATCAACAGCCTTAGAACTAAAGAAATGCTTACATGGGATTGTTGTACGAAATATAGCCAATATTAGAGATGTCCTGTCAAACTTAGCAGCAATTTCCCTGGTGCCAATAAGCAGCAACCAAAAGCCACTAAGTAAGGAGACAGGACATATGAGGGGTTGCACAAATCAGGATGCAATGCAGGCTGATTTGTTCCACCTTTAAAAGAAACAAACATAAATGTTGACACACATTCAAAAGCTTACATGACATTGCTTACCAAATCGAGTCATAGTTAGCCTTTCTACTGCAAGTTGCACATTTCTATAAAGCACAAGTTCACTAAGCTTGGTCTACATAAATGAACACTTTTTCCAGATGCCCACTATTCAAAGCAAACATGAGGGAGCATTTGCTGTGATTATTATTCCAGTGGAATAGACTGGAGATGTATTTGTGGAGTATACATGAATACATGCAGCAAAATTAGCCCTATTCTGCATCACTATCATTTTCCTAGGGGTCAATTTGGGGCAGGGGCAAAGATGACATACCACCACTAGGTTTACCTTAAATCTCAAGAGAGAAATAAGCTTGCATATGTTATTATCACACAGATCCACAGTTACATCATCAGGATTCTTCCTTTCTGCTTCAGACTGTTATCAATTGCTCCAGAATAGTTTGGAACATGTATAAGAAGCAAGCAGAGAAAGTTCTCTTGTACGCACAACAGTCCATCAATCAGAGGGGTTCCTTACACGCACAAGACGGATTATTATACATTCATCAATTAGCTAAATGTATTTCTGTTTATTGAAAGGAAATCTTGGTTTTGGCTACTGTACAATGGAATGCAAGTGGCACAAACACAGACACTTCGCGTGAATGCAGGTGTGCAGATAAATGGTTGCATTCTGCTTTTCTACAAAGAATACAGATTTTGTAGCTTTACAAAAATTATAATGTATATACACATATTCTCAAATAAGGCAGGGTTAGGAAAGCTTGTACACATATACACAAGAATACAGGTTTTCAGATGGGGAGCAGGTTCTGAAAAATTATTCAGAACAGTGGGATATCACAATATTAAACAATGACTGCCAGTGAATGATTCCCTTATAGACCTAACCTATAAGATCACAGCCATAAATGCAAGAGAGAGATGATTTAATTGTAGCTTAGATCAGCATTTCTCAATTTTGGCAACTCTTTGAGATGTATGGACTTCATCTCCCATAATTCCCACCCACCTCCAACCATGTTGCCGCACATCTTAAAATTGCCAAGATTGAGAAATACTGGCCTAGACACTACGTTCATTTTACTATACTTCTGGATTGACTTTAAAGTGAGTGGGGCTCAAATACAAAGAAATCTAGTATATGGGTTAGTTTCTATACATGATGAGATGAAAACATGATGCACACACACACACATCAATCTTTTACTAAATCTGATCGAATTGGTATGGGTGTGTTGTATAATTAATACAGACACACACACACACACAATGTTTCACACTAGCATGGTCCAAGCAGGAAAAAAAATATCCTAAATAAGGGATAGTCATTCAATCACCTTACATTATAACCAATGCTCCAATGTCCAATTGTTTTCTGTGCTGTGGAAATATCTTTAGTATATGTATCAAAGACAAATAACTGTTTCCCGCCCACATCCCAAAAAATCTGGTTTTAATCATTTCAAGAAGACCACTAACACAACAAGGCTATTTCAAAACAGGAAATTTCCTCTCATCTTCAGCATCCCAGTTCAAATCTATGGGGAAAAAATAGCTCTTGTGGGTCCGTTTTTGTTATTGGTTTGCATAATTTCCAATGAAATACATGATACCTAAATCATTCTTCTGGTATATCTTGAATTAAAGCTATACAATATTGAAATGAAGATCCTCCATTGGGTTCAAATTCTTGCACTTGGGCAGTTATTCCATATGCAAATTTTCTTAAATCCATATTCCAGATGAAATAAAATATACACACTTATTCCTTTGGGGTTCGTTGTTTTTCTTGACTCCCCTTCATAGCACAAACAGGTATGTAACTTTATATGGAGAAGCTTCAGCATTTGTTCAAAATCCATACACACAGATGAGCTCATCAACTTTTCTCCAAAAGTTTAAATCACATAGATTTCAATATCTGATTTAAAAAAAAAAACTTTCAAAAATGTATCTAAATTCTACAAAGGGTACTTGGCCAATTTACAGCCAGAGTTGCATTTGACATGCATTTAAATGGTAGACAAAGACTACTTTACTATGTTCCAAAGCTATTCCAATCAGTGGCTAAACTATATTTAGTACCATGCTTTGTAGACATTGTGTGATAAGACAGTGAGCCAAGATGTTGCCTTCTGGGCTTTAGTTAGTAATCTCAGTCGGCTAAGTTTGCTTCTTGAACTCTGATAGCTTCTCATACTCCAAAGAGAACTTTGTAATTTAGGTGAGAGTTATGCTTTGATGCTTTGACAACGAACTGAAGTAGATGAATACTGGATGGGACCACATGGTCATCAGATTAGTGAAGATGCTGCCATTTTATGCATCTTTGAAAGTATTTCAGTGAGCTGGATACAGGATACTAGACGGTCCTCTTGAAGAGAAAGTGTTTATTTCATCTGCTCTTCCATGGCCCAACTAAAAGCAAAGGATTCTGAAAATGATGCTGGAACCAAGTTTAAAGCTGACAGAAAGCAGGATGGGGAGGAGTTATGGAAAGAAAACACAAAATAGCATCTACTGACCAGGAAAACAAATCTGGTGTTTTTTTTTCAGGACCCTGGCATACTAACCTTAAGCAACACCTACCTATCTCTCTCTCTTGCTATATACTGCATATTTATAAGTATGTATAGAAGTGATTGCATGCACTGATGTCAAAAGGAACAGTACACAACCCGGGGGAAATTCTGTTCCCTGCACTCCTTAGGTTTCCTATTTTTTCCGAGCTAGGATGGCTACTCCTATGATCACAGCTATGGCAGCTACTGCTGCCCCCCCAAAGATGAGCAGGGGCTTGATGTTCTCAAACATGCTGCACCCTGGCAACTCTTCCGCACTGTTCTCTTTATGCTCAGAGTTGGCAGGATGGGCAGTGGCCTCAGGCCCCTCGGCTGCTGGCACTGCGGTAGGCTTCAGGTTGCTATGGTCATTCAGCATGGCTGCCTCGCTGGGTGCCGCGGCCCCCTTTTTTGCAGGGGTGGTGGCAGCAGGAGTTGGCTGCTCCTTGGGTGCTTCCTTCTTATCAGCACTTGCCGCCGGCCCAGAATGAGGTTTCTCAGGCTTTGCTGAGCTAGCAGTCTTGGTATCAGTCTTGTTTGCACTTCGGGTGCTTTCTTTAGATTCCATTCTGCTCATGAGAGTGGCAACAGGTGGATATCACCTAAACTCAGCTCAAACCAGAAGGATGTGAAGCCGGCTGTTGAGGCGGCTCTCTTCCTTTGGCCCAAAGAGAGGTCCTGTCTCTCACTTCTGGACCTTGGGATAGCTGCGGCTCTGTGTCTCAAAAGGTGTGTTGCTCAAACGGTATCTTGCCTGAACATAGTACAACTCCTGCAAGATCAAGCAGAAACACCCAGGTCAGAATATACAGTAATACCCATATAAAGCAGCATTCTTCACACTTTGCATTTGGACATGATTTTTCATTTTTTTATTTCTCTTTGTACTATGGCATTTTTATGCTATGCACCTGTATGGTGATACAAATACTGCTGTTATAGCAAACTGAGTTATGCTCCAACATTTCCCCCCCATTAATAGTATTATGTCTTTTCACAATATTCACTTTTCTTTTTCAAGCCCTGGACCATAACTAGAGCTTTCCATTTCAGTCTCCTGCATAATTTCTGAGCCCAAAATTTATGTTGCTAAGAGAGACTTTTGTTACGTACGTTTTGTCCCATTTCACGATCTTTCTTGCCACATTTGTTAAGTGAATCACTGCAGTTGTTAAATTAGTAACAAGGCTGTTAAGTGAATCTGGTTTCCCCAGTGACTTTGCTTGTCAGAAAGTCGCCAAAGGGGATCACGTGACCCCATCATAAATGTGAGTCACTCGACAAGCATCCAAATGTAAATCACGTGATCATGGGGATGCTGCAATGGTCATAAGTGTGAAAAATGGTCATAAGTCACTTTTTTCAGCGTTCTATCTTTAAATGCTAACTGAACTGCTATGTCGAGGACTAACTATATAGCAATTTGTATCAATGCCAATTCTCCAGGACCTGTTCCATACTTTCTATCTTCAGGCATTCATGGAAGAGCAGACATTCCATATACAACAGAATGGACTAAATTAAAAAAAAGTCTGGACTTAAATTCTCCTGCATAATTTCTGAGGGCATTTCAATGATCAATCCACAAGGTTTCCAAAATCTTTATACTGCTAGTCTCAGATCAGGAATGTGAACCTAATAAAATGTGGACAATCACTTCCCAGGGGCAGTTATTGGGAAATTGTAAGAGATAGGCAGCACACAATCTTTAAATGTGAAACTCCCCATGGTAGCTGGCTCTATTAATGAGTTGTACAGAAGCTCTTCTCTGGGCTTTGAAACTCTGACGGCTCAGGAGGACCTAATAATGCAATTTTTTTACAATATTCCTGATTCGTAAGCATATCTGTTCATATGCCAGCCTTCCTTAACTTAGAGGTCTTTTCAAGTACATTAAGATTTTAGTTTCCAAAATTCTCAGCAATCGTCATGTTGATAGGGAACTCAAAAAGTAGAATTCATGTATCTGGGAGAGAAACTAGACCGGGGGAATATACCATCCAATTTTTATTATTATTATTTACAAAGACATAGCTCTAAGTCTGTACAGTAATCTGTAATGTTGGGAAAGGTGAAAAGAAGGAGAAGAGGATGGCCAAAAGCAAGGTGGACAGACTCAGTTGCAACGATGGTAGGTGTACCTTTGGAAGATCTGAATGATTACATTGGGGGAAGATTATTCTGTAGAAAATCTATTTGTGTAGTCACTGAGAGCTGACACATAGGTAGCATATCACTCCAGCTTTCTATTTGTATAATATGCCATATGAGCATAGAGATGTTCAGCAGATGAACTAGCTGATATGTGTACATGCCTACGTACCTCCCAACTCCTCCATAAGCTCCTTTCCTTTTGATCTGTTGAGTGAGAAAGCAATAAGCAGTAAAACCCGGGTATGGTCATTTTCAACGCATATTCCAGCATGCTCTTTTAATCTGCTTCCCATCATTGGTGGGATTCAAATATTGTTGCCACCGGTTCGGTGGGTGTGGCTTGGTGGGAGCGCTTTGCATGCGTGCACACACTTTGCGTGCACGCACACACCAAACACGTACTTTGAGCAGGCACGTAGGTGTTTGTGCAGGCGCAGAGGCGTTCTAACTCGCCTCCTGCAAGCCTGCACGATCCCGCGGCTGCTGCTGCATGGCACTACTCTATGCCGTGCAAAGCAGCTGCGCTTCAAATTCAGCAGATAAAGATGAGTATGGGAGCCCGGGCGGGTGGGTAGGCCCAACAGCAGAGCCAGCAGAGAGAACCGGTTCGGTCTCTGCTGCTCGTCGCTCCTACTAGCTCTCCAGAACCGGGCAGAACCGGTCGAATACCACCATTGCTCCCCATCACGATTTGTTTAACAAGCTAAAGTCTATCTTGCAGAACAGCAAAAAAAAAAATATATTTTTTTTAAAAATTGCTTTGCTTTTATAACTGGGTAAACTGGGTTGTGAAAAGCAAGGATTGGGTTTTTTATTGTTTTGACTGGTTTGATTATTTCTATGACTTAAAATTCAGGTATTTTAAAGAGAATAGTAGTGGAAATATAACATAGAGAGCTTTGATGATTGTTTAGAAAATGCAGTATAAGGCCAAACGATTATGGATAGAATTGCAAAGCTTAAGTAGCGTGCTTCAAAGTATATTTACAGTCCATTTTTCCATTTTAGCGATCTCTTTGTATCTCTAAATTGCTTATAATGGGTTCAGAATGTGTTTGGTTTATAAACCAAACAAAAAAAGCTACGACTTAATACCAAATCTTGTAATTGAAAGAATAAGATTCACCCAGGCAGAACTAGAGAAGCTTTAAGTTTGGTCCATCAATGTACTGTTCATCTTTGGATGAACAGTAGAAATAATTCCTTACATGTTCAGGTAAATGTTTGTGAATACCATTCATATACATCAGACTTTAAGCATCAGATCAGTTCATGGATTCAACTGCACATGATGAAAAAATAGTGATTCATATCAATAAGTAAATAAAATCACCAAAATCTATGAGCATGTCTCTGGGACGTCAATCATCACAGAGCAAACTGCCAGAATTATTGGCTCACCAATGACTATCCAAAACTAACCTAATGCTTGATATACTGTTTCTATAGAGCTATAACACAACACCATCTAAATTGTACAAAGGTTGATTTTCCAAAGAGCCTAATTTTGCCTGGGCAAAAGATGAAACTAAACAATTCTATTTTGTATCAGGTGACTTCTCTCTGCATTTTCTTAATTATGGAAGTAGAGCTGGTACCTGGAATAGATTTTTAAGAATGTTACAGAACTTCTCTTCCCCCCACCTCCCAACAATTCCTCTTTCGGTCAATCTTTTCCCATGTTTCAGATTGACTGGCAAGCAATTCACACATTTTCTCCATTGCTTCAGCATCATGTACTGACGAGAGAACTCATAAAACATGGCTTGCCATACCCACTTTCCTTTTATTTAGTATTCTGCAATAATATTCACTTTTGCTATTGAATTCGATTAAACTTCCTGCAAAAAGGAAAAAGCAGAACTTACAAAACAGATAATTTTTAAAAAGGAAAAATAAATAAACCCAGTGGGATGCTATCTTCAGGGTGAAGACTACTTTTAAAGATGTGTACAGCCAAAGAAGCAGCTAGCTAAGAGACACAGGAGACATGTAGGAGAAGAAGAAAAAAGGGGATAAAATAGAGCAATCCTGTTCAGCACAGAAAAGAATAATTCTTCCCTGCTTTTCATTAAATCATGTCAATTGACCCTGTTCAATTCCAGCTTCTTTTTTTGATGGGGATGTTATTCAGCATTCAATGGGCTAGAAGCTCTCCCAGTGATTCTTCATCTTATCCCTATTCTTATAAATTCCTCCTTCCCCAAAGAATAGAAATGAAGCATACTTTTTGACCACAATGTTGAAACACAGTTACTCTGCAACAAATGGATGACTCATTCTATTTTTCTTATAGACTTGTTATTGTAAATAAACATTTCTTTTACAAATACTGTCCTCTGTGTCCAATACTTGTTTTCTCTCTAAAATATACCAGATTAACAACAGGGATATACACTGTTCCAGACAACTAGTTTCTGTATTCCTGATCAGCCTGTATTTTGGTATTTAATTCAAGTTGCTTCAGTCTTTGACCAGAGTGCTCTATCAGGCACGACTCCTTAATATAGCAGAAGTCAAACAGGATAGGAACTTTGGACTCCATTAATTGAGGATTAACTTGATTCAATTGAAATCAAACAATATTATTGTTTCCATATCAGATAAAAGCACTGGAAAACTTATCCCTTTGATTACAAAATAGCAATCACTTAATCATCCTGCTCCTGCATCTTGGTATTCATAGATAAAGTAAAATTGGTAGGTTTTTTTTTTTTGTGGATACTGTTTTTTTTTTGTAGATACTGCTAGGTTTATCACATTCAGTCATAATTTCTACCCAGGATTTGCTGAACAAGCCTCAAAGGGCAGATTATTATTACATGTTGTACCTTATGATTCTTGACAAATGTATCTTTTATTTTATGTACACTGAGAGCATTTGCAAATTCCTTGTGTGCCCAGTCACATTTGGCCAATAAAGAATTAATTAATTCTTTCTTTCTTTCTTTCTTTCTTTCTTTCTTTCTTTCTTTCTCTTCTTTCTTTCTTCTCTTTCTTTTTTTTTCTTTTCTTCTTCCTTCCTTCCTTCCTCTTCCTTCCTCCTTCCTTCCTTCTTCCTTCCTCTTCCTTCTTCTTCCCTCTCTATCTCTCTATCTATCTCTATCTATCTATCTATCTATCTATCTATCTATCTATTATCGTGCAAAACCATGGCTTACAAGGTATAGAATTGGACAGTTGAGGAGAAAGTTGAACCCACTCACTGATTATGTTAGCTGTCCCCAATTTGTTCTTCTTCAGGGTTCTAACATTTCATATCCAGGACAAAGAATCAAAAATGCTGTGGGAATTTTAGTATTGAATCAGGGGGATTAAATTTGCCAGTCTTGTATGTTGTACAATTACTTATATAAGCACTTCACCTAATAGACCAACTATATCCTGTGTTTTTATTCTAAAATTCAAAAACCAGAAGTTAATAACTTTATTGGGATATTTTTTTTGAGTCATAGAAGACTATGAAGGCTTTCAGGTGTTCTAGAACTCTTCATCAATCAAAATGGCAATGAAATGGGATACATTCTACTTGATGAGGAAAATAATTTTATATACGTATTAATTATTAGGCTTACTACATCATAACTGTAAAACTGACCCGCTTAGTGGTCATCTGAAGTGTTGCAAGCCTGATAGGGCAGAATTGCTTTTGTCTTTGTGTTTTCAAAATTCTCTCCCCCTGGAGGTTAGGTATGACCCGAAGTTAACAATAGAATAAAATTCTTTATTGGCTAAGTGTGTTGGACACACAAGGAATTTGTCTTGGTGCAAATACTCTCAGTATACATAAAAGAAAAGATACATTCGTCAAGAACTCATAAGGTACAACACTTAATGATAGTCATAGGGTACAATAAGCAATCAAATCATACTAGGAAGCAGTCAATATAAATCGTAAGGATACAAGGGAAAAGTTACAGTCATACAGTCACAAGTGGGAGGGGAGGGGTGATAAGGAGTGATAAGATTAACAGTAATAGTAGCGCAGACTTTGTAATAGTTGAACAATGTTGAGTGAATTATTTGTTTAGCAGAGTGATGGCTTTCCGGGAGAAAAGTTAACAACCTGCAGCACTAATTAGATATTCCGTCTTCAGGATGATGCTGAGCTGAAGGTTTCATGGTTGAAACATTTGGCTCTGGGGAACTTCTTACTTCTCTCTTGTGCTCTTCCTTTTTTCCCTTTTTTGACATCTTACCTAATGAAAAATGTTGGAGAATTCAAAATCTTCCACATGCTTGGAATCAATCAAATTCTTGCCATCCCTGCTCATGGCTATAATTGTTCATTATGTGTGCCTATTTTATTGTTTTCCTTTTTCCTGCCTGGATCTCTTTTCCTCTCCTTTTATTTGTCATAAATTAATTTGTATTGTACTGTTAAATACAGTGACGTTTACAAAAACATTGCTAAAAATCTTTTTCAATAAATACAGTCAAGTACCTGTATTAGAAATGGTAGTACAGTAATTCTGACTAAAATTAAATAATTCACTGTATTTTAATTTTATTTAAGGTTCATTAAGTAAAACAGCTGACAGTGAAATCAGAATAAAAGTCGTTGGCTGTTAGGATGTATATCACCAGAAATAATCCAGTAGAAATATATAGCTGAAGAGCCAAAATGTCAAAGGCATTATAACGTACAAAAGTTCTACAGTTTTTGCAACAAGGGAAGAAGAGATGCTCCTGATGCAAATGACATCATCATGGTTTGTATTGGGTGCCTCTGCATGTAGCCCTGCAGATACAGACACAGTTCACACATAGTGCTAAGCCATCACCTTAATTTTCTTTTTTGAACTAGCTGCAACTGCCTATATTCTTGGAACACACTAACCCAAAACCAAACCATGTTCTCAGCTCAGCTTGTTTGAGCAAGATTCCAATTTCGGCCAGGGTCAAAATGTATAGTTACATCTATGGAGACCACTGTGTAAACCTACCAATGGAAAAGTCAGTTTGCATCTTTTTGATCAATTGGTCAACTGACTGATTACATGACATCAAATCAGTGTGAGAGGATCAGTGACAACTCTCTTGGCCCTTTCTTGCATATGGCTTATTACATGTTTTAAAGGTAATTTAATACAAAACTAAGAAGATGACATGCTTCAAATAAACAGAAGGGCCAGCTTTCAGCATCTCCTTTATTTCCCAGAATTTCTCTGGAGCCCAAATGGGTCCCATCAACTTTGTTAGAATAATAATAATGTTGGCAAGAGGACAAGAGATGATGACAAGTCATGTGCAGGTAAAATGATGCTGAAGTCCCCATGAAAACCCATGTTGTGAACAGGCCACTCTCCTCCCACCACTTTTTTGCTGGAGCATCCATGATGCAGCTATAAAGTTCCACAAGTATCTAATGGTTCCCAAATGCTTTTGGCTTACACGAAGTGTAGTCTTAGTTTTCAATTCAAGTTCAGGAAGTTCCTCGAACAATTCAAGTACCTTTCCAGACAAAGCCTGAAATGTGAAAAGCACCTCCACCCTCTTGTTTTCCGGTGATGCCATTGATTCAAATGTATGCAGTGGCTATTTTTACACAGTCCAGCTGATCCAGTTTTCTCTGATTAACTTGCCCAGGGAAGAGCCATTTTCTAAATCCCCCTCAGCATTCATAGGGGCTGTCAATTCCATTTATTCTGATCTAGCAGTTTTAAAATACAGAGGGTCAATTGGGATTAATGCAATTGCTGATGGGTTTATATAGCATTTACCCATATCCTCCCCATTTTTTCTATTTTTCACAGCTGTTCCTTTCATTATGAGGGATTTATGTATGCAAATAGAGAAGGAATTCCTAGAGACACTTTGCAAGCTATTGAGGACAATTTGCAACTAAAATTAATACCTCTGTGGTAGATGTTCATTCAATATATTTATTTCCCATCTCCAACCCCCCATTATCCAATTAAGTGTGTGATGTGAACAGGGCCTGACAGCATTGTCGTTAAAGAACACACATAATCTATATGTACATTTGTACTTATATTGGAAGCACTTCGTGTACATAAGTTATATAATGAATGAAGCCTCTTTCAGGATCACATATATATTTGTGTAGCATCTGCAGAAATGTTTTTCCAAACACATTTTTTCAGCTAAGCACTGATCATTAAGTTTCTCGAACCACTAGTCTTTCCCTCTCTCAAAAGATCTCCCTTCCTTTGGAATTCTGACATAGTCCAGAGTCAAATTTTAGCAATTGCTTCTGCAAGCTGCAGCCTCCTCAGAAGACAGAAACCTTGCCCTCTCAATTTGACCAAACATGCTCAAAACCACCCGGTACTGGCCCTATGGAAGTTCCTTGAATTACTCAGTCTGACAGTGCGGGAAAAAAGTTCCTTTCCTTAATTATGCCAAATATTGGCTCTGCAGGACAAATTTAAATCAGAAAAATCAACTGCTTCCCGTTTGTCTTTCCCAGAAGTGATTACCCACCAAGTATATTCCTTTATCTTGCCCAAAGACTAACTCCTCACAGATGGAAAACTATAATGTTGGGAGAAGCATCCAATCTTGATATCCTATTTTTCAGTGATCTGAAGTTGGTTCCCATGGTGCATCAAATGCAAACAGGAAAAATCATTCCTATCAGTAACCAAGAACAATAAATATTGAGTTCATTCATTGATAAAATAATGCTCTGTTCCATCAAAGGACTGAGCATTGTTGGTGAAATGCAGAAAGAAAATTACCAAACAGCAGCACAGTTTGGATTCAGACATTATGTCAAGCCAAAATTAAATAATGTAAATTGCAAGATAGTACAGCAGAAATATGAACATCTATTTTTATCTGTAAATTGTTACTACAGTATCATATTAAATATATCCTGGTGGTTAAACCTTAAATTATAAACCATTGTTGAAACATGTGTGGCAATTGTCCACACACGTGGGCTACGTTTATTACTAAACCTATGAGAGCCATGTAAGCAATTTAAAATGTTCTTGTAATAAAACATTCACAGCAAGCTGAACTACCCCTGAGTGGCAACAGGGGGCATCAGTCAAGGACCTATGGCCCAGTAAACTAAATTACTTATATTCCTGACTGTACCTCACAGATATTATAGCTACCACAATGACCCAATAAGACAGGATAAGTTTACCTAAAACATTGCAATGTCATGCTGTAATTTATACTGTGTTTGCCTTTTTCTTTGTCTTGCCTTAGAAATGTAATAGGCTAAAGGTATATAAGCTGTGGCTGTTTTTACCAAGGGTTGCCCAACAAACTGCCTATGCTTTCCTGGAAGCCCAGTGTACACTGTATTGTCTGCATACCTGTGTTGAATCTTCAAAGTGATTTGGTTGCTTTAAGTGAGCCATGGTTTACTTTGAAGGATGAACTCAGCCACGAATCCATTGACTTTGAGAAATGGGACATAAATTTATGCCATGGAAACTAACTGGAAGAAACCCCTTTGGGTCATATTACACCCCACAATACAAAAGCTCAACTGAAATGGTAGTACAGAGCAAGAAAGTGTAGCCAAGAGGGAAGATCACTGGCACATTTGACAGGCAGACCCAAGGTCAAGGAAAGTTTCAGATGAAAATATTGCATAAATAAGTGCACTGATTCACAGCTTGCTCCAGCAGCTTGCTCTGTCTTTATCACTTTAAAATGGGCGTTGGTAGAGGTTACCCTGAACGCCCTTTCTATCTATGCTGCGAGAGAGCCCAGGATGGGTTGACTCCTTCCTATGATGTCATAGCTGAGTCTGTACTAAGATATAAAAGCCAGCCCCCGGGAGAGACCCCAGCTTTGGCGAAGATACTTGACAGACTGAAAGGTGTCTCTGAAAGCACAAATGAATACAGAAATATGACTTACCATCTCCGGACGAATCAAGGGAGGGGCTGGGCTCTCTCACAGCATAGATAGAAAAGGTGTTCAGGGTAACCTCTACCAACGCCCATTCTCCTCCATGCTGCATCGAGAACCCAGGATGGGACATACCAAAGCTTGCAAGTCCAAGGGTGGGTCCTTGTCCGGCTCATCACACCAACTGTTGAACCACTTGTTGAAGCACCCGTCTGCCGAAGGCTGCAGTTGCCGAGGCAAAGACATCCAGACTGTAGTATCTGATGAAAGGAGACTGAGATGTCCACATGGCCGCACGACAGATCTCCTCCAAGGGTGCTTGGGTCACCCAGGCAGCCGAAGTGGCCGCGTTTCTGGTAGAGTGCGCCGTCAGACCTCGAGGAACCGGAAGGGCCGCAGCTTTGTAGGCCTGCTCAATGCAAGATCTGACCCACCTGCTAATAGTAGAAGAGGCCTTGTGCCCCAAGTGAGAAGGGAAAAGGAAACAAAATGGTTTCAGACTTCCTGAAGGAGGAAGTGCACTTAATGTATATTGTAAGAGCCCTACCTACGTCTAGTGAGTGCCACTGCTGCTCTAAGTCATGGTGCGGGAGGGGGCAGAAGCCAGGCAACATTATGTACTGGGACCTGTGAAACAGGTGTTAACCCTTGGAATAAATGAGGGGTCCAGATGGAAAACAACCCTATCATCATGAAAGGAACAAAGGTCTTGTCTGATGGAAAGAGCAGCGAGCTCAGAAACCCGCCTGGCTGAAGTGATGGAAATGAGGAACACTACCTTTAGAGTCAGGAAACGGAGAGACGCTGTTCTAAGGGGTTCAAAGGGGGCTTTGTAAGGGCATTAAGGACCACATGAAGGTCCCAGGAAGGATACCTGTGAACCACCGGTGGGTGCAGGTTGGAAGCCCCTTTCAAAAACCTCCTAACTGAAGGGTGATGGGATAAGGAAGGAAGCGAACCCCATGAAAGAACCGAGGAGAGGGCTGCAACCTGCCTGCGTAAGGTGTTGGGGGCCAAATCTTTCTCCAGACCATGCTGAAGGAATCTAAGAACCACTGCCAACTGGGCTGAAGCAGGAGAGAGACCCTGCCTAAGGCACCATCGGGAAGGGCCTTCCAGGTGGCATCATAGATGCACCTTGTAGAAGGTTTGTGAGACTCCAGGATAGTGATGATGACCCTTTCTGGAAGATCAGCCTCCTCTAGCTGCTGCCGCTCAAGTGCCACACGGTCAGCTTGAGCCACTGGGGCTCTGGGTGGAGCAGAATCCCCTGATGAAGGGAGATTAGATGGGCTGGGATCCTCCAAGGAGAAGCCACCGATAGGTTGACCAGGTCCGCAAACCAGGGCCTCCTTGTCCAATAGGGTGCCAGGAGGAGGAACTCTGCTCGTTCCTCCAACATCTTCCGAATTACTGCCGGAATGATGGGAAGCGGGGGAAAGGCATAGAGGAGATTTTTGGGCCATCTGCACCAAAGGGCATTGGTCCCCTCCGCTTCCTGGCAAGGAAACCTGGTGAAGAATCTGGTGACCTGGGCAATTTGAGAAGTGGAGAAGATCCACCTCCGGCGTTCCGAAACTGAGGGAATGGTCCCTGAATAGAGAAGGAGGAATAGACCATTCTGGTCGACTAGGCTCCTGCTGAGCCAGTCGGCCTGGGAGTTGTTGATCCCGGAGAAGTGGTCCGCCGAGATCGACAACAGGTGTTGCTCTGGCCATAACCCCAAGCGTAGAGCCTCTCCCATGAGGGCTCTGGACCTTGTCCCCCCATCGGTTGACATGAGCCATGGTGGCCATGTTGTCCATAAGGACTAGAACATGAGAGCCGGTCACTGAGTGCCTGAAATGCTTGAGAGCTAGAAAATGGCTCTGAGCTCTAGCCAATTTATGGGAAGGGCCTGCTCTGACCTGGATCAAGGTCCTGAGCTATCTGGCCCTGCACATGGGAACCCCAACCCAGGAGGCTGGCATCAGTAGTTATCACTAGCCTGTCTGGGACCCTGAAAAGGAGTCCCTTCCAGATTAATGGGGAACACCACCAATTGAGAGATCTCCGGATTTGTGGCAGGAGCGGGACCTTGATGGATGAATGGCTGGTTCCTGCTCATTGGTAGGGAAGCAGGAACCATTAGAGTGGACAGGAGTGGAAAAATCCGTGGCTATGGAGATATGACAGGGTAATTTGCAGATCCCGATGGGCTGCATGGATGAAGGAGGACAGAATCAAAATGTTGTCCAAGTAGCATTGGATCCTCACTGGAACAGAAAGCAGAGATGCCATCAATGCTGCCAGAACTTTCATGAAGACCCTTGAAGATGATGAGAGGCCGAAGCGAAGTGTTCAATACTGGTAATGGGTATCCTGATAACAAAAACGGAAAAACTGGCGATGATGAGGCCCAATGGGGATGTGGAGGAAGCCTCCATGAGATCAGTGGAAGAGAGGAGATCGCCCTCCTGAACGCTCTCTAAAATAGAATGCAGAGTCTGCATTTTAAATAGCCTGTATTTTGCAAATTGGTTGAGAAATTTTAGATCCAGGATGGTTCGCTACCCCCACTGAGGCTTTGGGAATGATGAAAGGTGAGAATAAAGCCCACGTCCCCATTGAGTGGGGGGAACAGGTTTGAATAGCTCAGATTTCAAGAAGGAGTTGAATGGCCTGATTCATGAGGTCTTGCCTTGAAATGTCCCAAGAGACAGGACAGATAAAAAAATTTTTTTGGGGGGGTGGGGTGCATTAGGAAGTCCAATTATAATCCTGACCTAATAGTGCTGAGCACGCAGGCATCCGCCGTTGACTCCTTCCATTTGGAGGCAAGGAAGGCTAGGCGACCTCCAATGGGTGGGGAGAATGAGGGATTACTTAGAGCGATGGCAGGAACGACCCCCACCCTCCCAAAAGGGCTGTTTACCAGTATAAGGAGCTGGGCGATAGTTGGGTCTCTTCCCAGAAGAAGAGAGAATTTTATGTTTATTTCTGGTTTCGATGAGATAACGTTCCAGAGCATCGCCAAAAAGCTTATCACCCGCAAATGGAACTGAAACCAGCTTCCATTTACGGCATGACTCCGCCTGCCAATTTCTGAGCCATAACAGTCTTCTTGCTGCTACAGAAGATGCCATGGCCCTAGATGCAAATTTGGCGGAATTGAGAGTGGCATCTGCAGTGAATTCCGCCGCTGTGATAATCTTATTAAGGCCTTGGTGAGACCGAAGGTCAGATGTAGGCAATCTAATCTGGAGTTGGTGCAGCCACCATATGGATGCCCACGTGAGAGTGCCAGAAAATGGGAACGAGGCCAGAACCGGAATGTCAACAGAAGGCACTGCCAGGGCATTGTCCAGGGCTGCGCTGACGTTGTAGAAATGCTTATCCAGAGAAGATGGGCGAGGACCTGCCGAAGGGGAAGCGCACTATTCCTTGACCATATCCAGGAACAAAATGGGAGAAGGCAAAACCTCTGTGTGCACTACAGGCTTGGAGAAGAGTGAAGTCTCCTTGGCTAGAGGGAATTCCTTGTGGCTCAGGAGCCACTTCCTCCAGTGACAGCTTGGCAGTGACCAAGGCCATGCTGAGTAATGGCCTGAAGAGAATAGGTGTGAAGACCAATGCAGAGGATGTATGCTCTGGGCGAGAGTCCTCTTCCTCTGAAAGATTTTGATCAAAGATCTCGCCCTCTTCATGTTCTGAACGAGAGGAGTAACTGTGTTCAGATGGTGAAGCCCTTCCCTCCTCATCAACCTCCTCCCATTCTGATAGAGAAGAATGGACCCTGAGGTCCTGGGGCCTGTGTAAATCAGGGTGATGAGGCAAGGAACTTATAGATTGAGAAGGGAGAAGGGCCTGAACCCTTTCCAGAGGTCAAAGGATTTGCTTGAAGCCTTCAGCCAATCCCTGCCTAATGGCCAATGAAACAACATCTTGGATATTCCCTGGTCTATGCTCAAAGGTAGGGGCAGAAGGCCGAAGGCCCGCTGCTTTGGGAGTGAAGGTGGCTTCAGGCCTAGATTGAGAAAAGGTTCAAGGCCTGGAGGGAGTGGGAGGAGTATAGGGCACAGAAGCCTGTTGGAAATAAGGCCCAGATCTGCTGAGATCCTGAGGATCAGATTGCATTGTAGAAGCCTAGGAGACCAGGATGGAGGATGGAAAGGCTCATAGATAACTTCTCCTCCCCTGGGAGGGCTTGGCTGGTGCCCACAGGTATCACCTGAAACATGCTGTAGTTGCACTCCCTTCTGTTGAATAGTTCTGTTGAACTGCCTCTCTAGGGCTGCATGTCTGCGCTTTTCTGCCCTCAACTCAGCCTGAGTTGCCTTCTTAGGGGCTAGAGCCTTAGCTCT
Source organism: Notechis scutatus (assembly GCF_049901735.1). NCBI lineage: Eukaryota > Metazoa > Chordata > Lepidosauria > Squamata > Elapidae > Notechis > Notechis scutatus. Next base: position 236,374,062 of record NC_142009.1, read on the forward strand.
CATTTTAGCAGCCACCTCCCTCTGGACTGATTGGGTGCGTTGCCTACATCTTTTTCTCTTATTGGGTTTAAGAGACTGTTCCACTGGGGGGGGACTCTGCCTGACCCTTATCTTGCTCCATTTGAAGAATAAAGGCTTTTACGCTGGAATGAAACTGTTTGTAAATTTTTTGTATTAAGCCCCTTAGGGTATAAATTGGCCCCAGGGCTTACAAAATGGCCGCTCCCCTCGTGGTGGAAGGCTTCAATCCAAGATGGCCGCTGACTATGGGAAACAGGCTCTGAGATCAAAGAATTTCTCCTTAGGCTATAAAGAGCCCCGAGTGAAGTCAGCAAAAGAAAAGGCAACCTCTGGCCACACGATCAGCTGGCTGACGCTGGTATCGGTTTGCCGATCGCTTTTTACGACCGCTCAAACCGCAGGCATGAGGGAGGTCTACAGACGCTGCCCAACTTGTCTGAACAGCACTCTGGCAACGCTTCTCCCGACACTGCAGGAGAGAGAGAGCCCTGCTCTCCTGGAAGAGCAGCTGCCCAGATCCCTGGGAGCTGCTTGAAGAGAGGAAAAAGGGTACTGAAGATCGCTGGTGAGTGCTATCTAACAGAACGCTTTCAGAGACACAGCTACTGACTGAAAGGAGCTGAGTCAAAAGCTGGGGTCTCTCCCGGGGGCTGGCTTTTATACCTTAGTACAGACTCAGCTAAATGATGTCATAGGAAGGAGTCAACCCATCCTGGGCTCTCGATGCAGCATGGAGAATATTTTCCTTCATTCTCTGGAACTCTTGCCCAGAGGAAAAGTAGCAAGTTTATTTTGCAGACATAGTTCCTTTCTAAATCTCTAAATTTCTACTGTGTCACACTGGAAATGCATCCTCTGAATTCCAAGAAATCAACAAACATGTAAATAAAATTATATGTAAATCAAACTTGGTTGTGCTCAAATACATGACGTATAGATTTTAATCTTAAAACACTACTGCCTTACTTTCAATTCAGAAATAAAACTTGAAAGAGACACACAGAGGTCCTATGGCAAATCACCCAGCCATTTTGCCCCAGGACATCCCAAGGACATGTCCACATATCTCTACTTGCATCCTGCCCCCAGATTCTCTCCCAGCTGGGGCAGCCAGAGAAGAGCTGGATGTGCTAGGTTCTATGAGTTGTGTTTTCTCTCATACCCCATTTCAAGCAATGAAGTTATGATGTGTATTGTAGAGATGGGATGAAACAATGTGCTTTGTCCATGCAATGTTCTGGCTCCAGTCCCTTTCTGTGGGATCATTTCTTTCAGTCTGAACCCAGACTTCTTTGCTCATCCCACAGTCCTTTTTGGAGACTGGAACTTCAGCTTCCAAGCCATTTATTTTTACATAGGTTGGGCAACTGGTTGACCTAGAAAGTGCAAAAGCTTAAAACCGACCAAGCTAAGCCTGATTAGTGCGTGAAATAGTGAAAGGTCTATTCTAGGTCTATTCTGGGCAGGGAATTCCTTTCCAGTGAGCCTAGAAAACAGTGAAAACTCCTGGCTTTCTCTTCTCATGTTATAGCAATAGCGTGTAGACTTATATACAGCTTCACAGTACTTTACAGCCCTCTCTAAGCAATTTACAGAATCAGCATATTGACCTCCTCCCCAACAATCTGGGTCCTCATTTTACCAACCTCGGAAGGGTGGAAGGCTGAATCAACCTTGAGCCTGGTGAGATGCGAACTGCCAAATTGCAGGCAGCCAGCAGTAGTAGCCTGCAGTACGGTGTTCTAAGCACTGTGCCACCACAGCTCATGCTCTCATGCTTATGCTCTTAAGATGGTTTAAAGCTCCCACAGTTTGATCCATTTCTCCAATACTAGCCTTCCACTGTCATTTCCCTACTGGTTGATGATCACTGTTCCATTTCATAGTGCTGTGATGACAGACCTATGGCATGTGTGCCACAGGTGGTCCGCAACATCCTCTCCATGGGCACACAAGCTGTTGCCCCGGTTCAGCTTTCCCATGCATGCGCATGCGCCTCCCTCCGGCCAGCTGGTCATCAGATATCTGCCACCCATGCACAGGGGTGGGGCATGTGTGGAGGCGCATGCGTGTGCACGGGAGACGGGTGTGGGAAGACTGCACGCAGGGGGCAGGGCACATGCGGGGGCACCATGCGTGCATGCGCAGGGGTGGGCTGTGTGCAGGGGGTGCACATTGTATTTTGGGGGTTCTGGTGCACGCTTTGAGCACTCAATCTGGAAAAGGTTAGCCATCACTGCCATAGTGGATGTACTAAAAAAAACCAAAAAAACCGTATTTTTGTTACTGCCACCTGGTGGTCATTATATCAGATAACTGATTAGTTAATCCATAGTTTCAAGAATGACTGAAACAAACCAAAGGTTAAGTTGGTCTTTACTGCACAGAAGTAAAATTTAAAAATATACCATGTGGCCGCAGCATTGTACAGGCCAACTGAATGTGCCTTTTCATGTGGCATTTCAACCCAGGGAACCACCACCACTCATGGCTTTGAATTTTGCATTGTAAACCTGTGTGGACAGATGTACAGCACACACGTGTCCCAGGCTACAGTAAGGGTTGGTTTGGGGATAGCAAGAAATAGTGTGGCATGATTTCCTGCTGGTTTCTGGGTGTGAGTGGAACAACTGTGCAGCTGTTTATGAATGTGGCCTTAGTGGGATGAGGTGGTTCTTGATACTAAGTGAATGAAACTAATAAAAATCTAGCCTGGGTCTGTTTACATAGCAGCCTTCCCTAATCTGATGCATAGGCTCAGATATGTGGGACTTCATTCACATCAATTTCAGTAAGCATGGCCAGTCCATAATAAAGTACACCAGGTTGAAAAAGGCTGGTCTGAATTCTGGATGAATTCACTCATTGTATTAAGCTGTAATATTGCTGGTTTGATTTTGGCCTAATGTGCCACTGAATTCAGCCATTATAACTTACAAATGATAAGTTTACAACATAAGAAACTTGTGTAAATTCAGCCTATTATAATTTTGTGGCTATCCTTAGTTTCTTAGTTAACAAACAGTTGAGAAATACATTTGGTCAGATGGAAGTTGAATGCCATTGGTGATTGGTTCCTATTTCTGTATGCTTCCCTGAACTGCATGTATTCCTTCTAGCCAATTCACAATGAAGAACTCATTTATATATAGAAATCTTGCCACAAGGCTCAGTCTTTGGCTCATAGATTAATATCCTTGGCAGGTTGAGCCAGTGCATTTAAAATTACAATTTCTGGGAAAAGATATGCACACTCAATAAGACTCAATAAGACTGTTGATGCTTTAGGATGCCAATACTCTTATATTCTCTCTTATCCACAAGGGCAAGAGCAAGAAAAATAAGTATACTATATAGAGCATAGAGGAATACAAGAGTCAAATGGGTTCTGATCACTCCTGATTTTTATTGCTTGCAACAAAGTAATTTTCATTACCCATTTAAGTGGATTTATCTCATGCTACTCTTTAGGGTTAATGTTTAACTATCTCCCAAACATTGTACAGAGAGAGGCAGTTTAAATGCAGAAAGCTACTACTATATTAACATTCCAGGTGTGACAAGGTTGATTGTAGAATTTAGAGTTTAGAATTCTATCAGCCACTATACTGATATTTTAGGGGGGGGGCATTTCTTTGTTAAATACAGAAATTCAGAGCACCATAAAGAAAGAACAAAGCTTTCAGTGTTATGACACTGAGCAGTAACTCTACAGAGAATGATAGCTTTTTTCCCCTCATCAATATTTCTAGTAACTACTAGCTCCTTCTGTTTCCATCTGACTACATTCCAAACAATGCAGTGGGCCAGATGTCACCAGCCATTCCTCTATTCGCTCTGTCGGGTGAAAGCAAAGATTGGGCAGGATCTCACAAGATGTCTTTCATAGGCACCAGTCCAAAGCTACTGTGTCGCACTGGAAATTCAAGAAGCCACTGCAGAGAAAGATCCTGACTCAGCTTGAAGCAACAACCTTTAACAAATAATAGCACACAATCAGTGGGAGGGCCTGGATTCAACAGCCTTCTCCTGCCCCATTCCCCTGTGCAAACTGAAAGGGCATGTAGTGGAAATTGTGCATCTCTAAGCTACATAGCAGCAGAGGCTTTCTGAGATGGATGATTTATTCTTAAATGATCAAGAAACAAGAGGGGGGAAAAAAGGAGAGCAAAATTGTCTTCCTGTTGCAGTGAGCCCTCAGTCAACAATCTGGCTAAAAAGAACTGAATACTGGAGCAATTTAAGCTTGCCAGGGATGGCAGTGGCAGAATGCCAGGAAGGTGGGTGGTAGCTAAGGGAAGATGCCGCCAAAGAATGCCCAGCTTCTATATGAGTCGTGACATTTCTATGCCGCACCTATAGCAAGGAGATTTGAAAGCATCCTCCAAATGTGAGAACAGGTTCCAACTAACTAATCATGAAGGCCTCTAGAGAAACCAGCTGATTTCAATCCATGTATTTCTTAATCACTCCCAAGCACCGCCCACGAGAGCTGGAAAAAAAGGTGAATAGCCCCAATTTTTGGTATCCTCTGCAAAATAAATCATAATATTGAATGCAAACTACAGTCATAGAAAAGAATAATCTAGTACCTTATTTGCATAATTATTAAATAAGGCTGCCCAATGGAAAATATAAAAACTATCCTGTGAAAATTAGATATTCCCCCCCTCAAATTAAACATCCAGTGCATTATACTGGAATTCTATTTCAATCTTGTTATGCTCTATTATAATTTTAGAAATTTTAGTCTAAGCACATATTGTTGTTATGCTCTGAACCGACAGATAAAAACTTTCCAAATGCATAGAATTCTCAATATTTACTCATAAACAAAACTACAGCAGTGGCAGTTTGTGAAAAAAATATTTATTTGCTTATTTATTACTGATATTTTTTATGCAGCTCTAATCTGAACAGCTCTGAGGACTGTTCTTTGATCTTCTCAAACAAGATACTGGAAGAAAAGCATCCATTTCTGGAGCCCAAACCCCAAAATTTGATATTGAATTCACTGTTTTATTTGGAATTTCAAGCAGTACAGGAATGATAAAGGTAAAATTTGTTAAAATAATAGCAGATATTAAACAGGTATTAAAGAGTATTTACAACTGCTACCTACAACTAATTAGTAAATTCATTTTTAGAAAGCAGCAAAGAATAGCTATTTCTTAGTTATTAAGCTTTTTTTCCTTTTTTCTAATGAACTCATTATTTTTCTAATGAAAAATAATGTAATTTTTTTTAAAAAAAAGTTTTCATAGTGCCATTTTTCTAGCAGAAAGTATGTTTGTGTATGTATCTGTATACAGATGGGGAAAGAACAGAGTTCTTCCAAATGAAGACATTACTTTTGATAGGATAATTAGATTTTCTGTACAAACCAGCATTCAGCCTTTATCACATCAAGTAACAGGAAATTTTAAAAAAAATCCCAGTCACAACAAAATTGCAACAAAATGCACAATTAATCAGATTGCTACATACTGAGACAAACCTTCATTGCAAAAGGTGCCTTTTCCCCCTTTGAAGTTGTCTGCCAAGATCCTAAATTTCTGCCTGTTCCTCTCCTGGTTTAATTTAAACTAAGCTTAGGTATGTTTTTGGACTATGACAGTACTCTTTAGTTGGCCTTCTATTTCTTGGAACCAGATACAACATTTTTCCCAGGAAAACCAATTATAGGATGAAATATTTCTGAGCACCCAAGGAAACCATTATGCAGAATAGTCCTATCTGCAAATGACTAATGCAAAAGCACATGATGCTCTTCAGCCATTGAAGCCTAATGTTAGCTTGTTCGTGCCTGCTCACACCCATAATCTGACCTTCACGACAGACAGTAGGGCATCCAGTATCCAGAGACACAATCTTCATTTTAATGCGCTCAGGTGCCAGGATCGGGTTAATGGCCCCTCGATGACTACTGCTGTATATTCAAATACTTTTGTCACAGCAGCGGCGGTCCAATGACCTCTCTTAAGAGAAGGGATAGCACAGATAGGCCGCAAACTTCCAGACCATCGCTAGAGGGCAGCAAAGAGGTTTTGGTTTGTTTGTTTTTTTAAAAAAATCTTAATTATTTGCTATCATCTAACTGCCCTCCTGAGTTCTGCAACCCTGATGTCTTCCCCATCTTTGAGCCTCACACACCCTTTCACCAACACTGCCGGAGCCCTGGCTCGCTTCTCCGGCGTGCAAAAAACCATTCCCAGTCCCGATTCTCCTCCCACGGCACCTCAAAATATATATTCCCTACACTTTGGAGCCTTGTCGCGTTTCAGAAAAGCCAAGAAGAAAAGCCATCCATACCTTCACTCCCACCTTGGGCTCCCGGCTGCTGATGTCACACCTCGCAAGCCAGATGCTCCGCAGAAAGGAGGAACGGATGGACGGGAGAGGGCGGTGGAAGCGACTGGGAGTTTCCCACAATGCCTCGCTGCGGTTCCTCTGCCCTAAAACCAAGGAGCCGAAGAGAGGCGGGGAAGGGGTGGAGCGAAGGGAATTGCTAAATGCGGGGCCGGAAAGTAGATGCGGTAAAAAAAAAGTTGGTGTTTTTTTTTGGCCCCCGGGTCGCTTCAGCTGACCTGCCCGCCGAGAAAACAGGGCTAATGACACCAGGGTGGGTGGGAATAGGCCTGCTCGGAGAGCGTCGGATGACGGGCGTTTTTACGTGCAAAGCTTGGGAAAAGGACCGGCTTAACTCGCCAGAATTTGATTTTGGAGGCAGATGGTGGGGTGGGGTTTTCAGAACATGGTGCGCTCCAAATTTTTCGGAGCAAAGTACTCGGGATGCGTTTGTTCTTAATAGAGCCTCTCGGCATTAGTCAACAAGGCTGACTAAGTCAAAAGCAGATTTTTTTTATATTTATATTTATACATACATACATACATACATACATACACACTTTAATAAATTGACCATGGTTTATTTCTTTTGGGGGGGGTGCCTTTGGGTCAATCTTGTCAGTTGACCTTGCCTGCTTCCAAGGGCGAGTCACTGGCCCAAAGTTATCTGGCTGACTTTTTGCCTAAACCGGGATTCTAACCTGGTGCCTTTACCATTACACCAAACAGGCTCTCTAAAGTAGATATTACCCTTTTCTATCAAATGGAACTTCATGGTTACAAATAGAAACTTCACTGGGTCATCCAATCTTATTTGACTTTTATTAGCAAGAAAGCTTTAATATAATTAAGTTACTAAAAATGCATGTGTTCTCTTTTATCAGCCTGGTGTTTTCAAGCCACAAATTTTGAAAAATTCCTAGTTAAATAGATTGCACATTATGCTGCTTTTATTGCATTTGTCCTTTATATAGTATCCAAACAGTACGGGACAGGGAATCAAACCTATCTTTTGGAAACTTATTTTGTCAGCTTAAATCTGAGAAAAATGTTTTTAATATTATTGTTGTTTGGTTTAATTTTGGGTTTATATTGTAAATCTCTAAAATATTTAAGTCTATGCTGTGAGCCACCTGGAGTCACTCTGTAAACTGAGATGATATACAAGTAAATAATAAAATATTGGTTGACATTCATTTAAAGCTGATCAGTTTCGCATTTCTCCAAAAAGCTTCAAGTATGTGCTTTGCATTACTGCAAGGAATGATGGTTTGATCTGGACACACTTCCTTTTCTTCTTCAAGTTTATCAGTGATACATGGTGGTCTCAATTTAGTTCCTCAGTATAGTCCCTTTCAAACCTCATTTTTTAAATTTACCTGAATGGTAAAAATAAATATACACACAGAGGAACAGGAAATTTAAGAGTGGCCACAAGATGGTAGTACACTGTGTGGAAAGAAAGAAAAGAGAGGGAGGGAAGCAAACAGAAAAAAATGGACCCTGTTGCTAGTGCAAAGAGATCAAAATTCAGGCAAGAGAAAAATAAAGACAATGAAATCACTGGGTCGTGATGAGAATCAGTTCATGAAATTACTAAAATTGTGGCTTGTTCTTTTTAATCTTTCTACATGGATCTGGGGATCCATCACTGGGGAAATGTGGGGGCTGTGGTAAGTAGCTAGCTTGTCACAACCAGCTAGCCCTAACCCATACATATAAATGGGTCTTCAGGGAAATAGATAAACCGGATCACATAAAAAAAAGTTCCCAGAGTTGCTAAATTTGGATTGCTGTATTAAAGTGATTTATGAATACTCCAAAAGGTTTTGCTTGATTTCACAAAAACAAAAGGAAATTTGATCTTCATCTCCATCTTGAAATTTCGCTAGACATTATGAACACTTGAAATTTAAATTCTCATGTTGTTCACTGCTATGTAAAAACTGAAAACTCTGCCTTTAAACTACATATTCAACAGGTCTTAAGCAAACTGTGCTCAAATAAACTCACAACTGAATAATAATAATGAACTAATATAAAAGGCAGATTAAAATATTTTCAGTCATTCTTTATTATGTCAAAGAGAAAGAGGACAACATATATTTGATTTTCATTAATAAGTTTAGCAAGAAAGCTTTGATGTAATTAAGTTACATTATATTAGTTAACTTTAGTTAATATTAGTTAATTTTCCTGCCTAGGTTTTACCACTAGGCAAGAAAGACCAAAGGCCTAAAACCAATTAGGCAAAACCTCATTCCAAAATAGAAACTGTGAGAGGGACCTTGGAGTCCTAGTGGATAAAACATGAGGGGATTTAAACATGAGGGGGTGGGGAGTGCAAAGAAGAGCAACTAAGATGATTAAAGATGATATGAAGAAAGGTTGCAGGATTTGGATATGGCGAGTCTAGAGAAAAAGAGAACTAGGGCAGACATGATAGCAGTATCCCAGGAGCCGCCACAGAGAAGAGGGGGTCAACTTATTTTCCAAAGCCCCTGAGGGCAGGACAAGAAACAATGGATGGAAACTAATCAAGGAGAGAAGCAACCTGGAATTAAAGGGAAAATTCCTAACAGTGAGAACAATCAACCAGTGGAACAGCTGGCCTTCAGAAGCTGTACGTGCTTCATCACTGGAGATTTTTAAAGACTGGGCAGCCACCTGTCTAAAATGATATTGGATCTCCTGTTTGAGCAGAGGTTTGGACTAGAAGACCAAGGTCTCTTCCAGATCTCTGACTAGTTATTAAAGAAAGCATGTGTTCTATCAGCAAGTTATGTGTATATATACAGTATATTGTTTGTTTTCTTAAGTTTTTGTGGGTACTTACATGTATGGTATTCAGCTTTGTTCGGGTATTTTCCCACGTCATTATAGTTGTGCTTTTAAAGTTGTAGCAACGTTTCGGCAGAATCTCATCTGCCATCAACAGGCTTCTGTATTGTGTTCGTCTGTGAGTATATTGTTTGAATATATACATACATACATACATACATACATACATACATACATACATATCCAAACAATATATTTGGGGTGGAGGCTCCAGTTTTGGGGAATCCTTGTGTGAAATTTCAATTAGAACGTATCTTCTGAACTCACCATTGGGCAGTTGTTATAGGTCAATAGTCACTGATTTAACTCAATTTAATAAACTCCTATGTTCCTGTTAATATTAGGATGACTTAGTCCAACTTATTATCTTTAGTTTTCCAGTCTGAAGAATACACAAATTTTTAATTTAGGTAATTACAGTACTGTGAAGATCACAGATAAAAGTTAAAAACCACAAGAAAAAAAATCACAAAGAGCACTGGAGAATCAGATTTTAATTCTATTTAGATATTTATTTTACATGACAATACACAAAAGTACTTTTCAAAACTCTCCAGGAGAAAAAAATAATTTTCCTTTTAAGTTTCATCTTTAAGCAGCACTTTAAAAAAAGCACAGTACAAGTAGTTTAAAATTCCTATTCAGCAACAGGATATACTAAAATTGTAATCTGAAACTTCATTCAGGAACATCTCAGAACAAAATAGGTGTGTGCACAAACACGCATACACACAGAGAGTAAATGGAAACATGAAATGTTATTTTATTGAACAAATGAGTGTTTAAGATAAGGAAAAACAAGATCTTTTCATATCAGAAAATAAATAGGGAACATAAAATGACATAAACTTGTCAATTGACATATTACGAACAGAAATTGCCACTACTAAAAACAGTACAGTACAGAAAAGTTGATTGGTCCTTCCTGTTTTCAGACAAAGAAAGTGGATGTGTCACAATTACATTCCTAACTTAGATTAAGAGTGAGGAAGTTTGTCCAAAACCATTTTACCATGTTAATTCCTATCCCTCCAGTGTTATATTGGACACAAAATCACACATACATACTAAACTGCACTATTTAAGAAACAGTTGTGGGGGCCTGAAAAATACCAGGAAACAAAAAAGCCAAAGCAGGAGAGGAAGCATCAATGGTTTTAGCGGGGGGGGGGGGGGAAAACGTGTTCTACTGGTTCAAACAAACTCACTGATGCAACAAGGAGAGTTGGTGGCAAACTTGGAAAAATAATTTAAAACAAATAAAAGTGATACCCCTGCCCCATCCCGCTACCCCACAAAAGTTGTAAGCACAATATCAAAACATTCCCACCTGGAACCTCCAGCAGTACGCATTCTTGCACAAAAATACAGCCCCACACAAAAAAAGCTGAACTCTGCATGCCGAAGAAGACCTCACACCAAGAACTCAGTGATCACTGCGTACATAACTTAACATAAAATGGATGCCTGAGGTCCACCAGTTTTCACAACGGCAGGCTTACAAAATAAGCATTTTTTTACCATCATTTAACAAGGAGCTTTTGTCCCCCTTTGCACATGTTTTCAGTATTTGCTCAATTTATTGGAATAACCTGACTTCAAATGGGAGCAAGAAATATTTAGTTCACAGACCTGTCAGGTGCATAGATGTCGGCCATTGTATATGCTTCACAACATTTTGTGGAACACAAAAAATGCATTATGCGGTCCACAAACTATTGTTAAGAGCTCCAGATGACAGAACAGAGATTATAGTAATTTATGCTGAAAATTATCAATCAGATTCATTCTTTTGCCAAGAGTCTGTATGGTATTTTGAAGCTTGTCATACAGCTTTACATACAATATTTTTTATAAGTATGAGCCAGAATTCTATTTCCAGTTGAGATCAACAAAAAGAGGTTGAAAAAATGGAACATACAAGGTCCAGCTGCTCTCTTAGAATTTTAAAAATTGCCCAGATATACCCTAAATAACGGCTAAACACACTTTTGTTGGATACTCACGTAAAATCTATTTTCCAGGACTGAATAGTGAGGCACACACAGCATTGACTATAGTTTGTGCTTGTGATAAACAAAGCCACTTCCTGAAATGTTGCTTTTTATGCTTTCCAACTACACAGATACTTAGAAATTATGTAGAGGATCTTGGGACTTTGTCAGCAGATAAATTAAAAAAAAAAGGAGAACCAATGGGATCAAATTTGATGTAGGCAAATAAGCCAGCAAAAGAAAGATGGAGTTTGAAAATGGGCGTGATCAAAACCAGACCTGACAAGAAAAACATTGCAGAATACCAGTAGTCCTCGACTTATAACAGTTCATTTAGTGACCATTCAAAGTTGCAATGATGCTGAAAAAAGCAACTTATGACCATTTTGCACATTTACGACTGTTGTAGCACCATGATGGTCACATGATCAAAATTCACATGATCAAAATTGGCAACTGGCTCACTTTTATGACATATCCCAGTGTCACATGATCCGCTTTTGTGACCTTCTGAGAAGCAAAGTCAATGGGGAAGCCAGATTCACTTAATAACTCTTACTAATACCTGCGGTGATTCACTTAACAACTTTGGCAAGAAAGGTCATAAAATGGGGCAAAACTCATTTAACAAATGTTTCATTTGTGCTCAATTGGGCTCAATTGTGGTCGTAACTCGAGGACTACCTGTAAATCCTCCCATGCATCCCTAAGGGAGAGGCTGCTGGGCAGCTGCTCAGAATGCTGCCAGTCTCTCCATTCTTAGTCCCTCCCTCATCATGTGATCCAGGGCGGAATTATTAAATTCCAGCTCTTCCTAACTTGTTTTTACAATGGATATCCCTTTAAAAACAATCAAGCAACAGCTAATCATGGTTTGGGCGAAGAGGATTTTTTTTAAGGCACTTAGGCTACCATGAAAGTTAGATGGAGCAGCAAGAAAGATAAGTGGGATATTTATCCTTTCAATAGTGATCAGCCATCACACTTTTTGTGAGAGTGAAGCTGAGCGAACCTGTGGGTACAAACCTGTTGAACAGTCTTTCCAAAACACAACCACCTGGAAAAAAAAATTCTATGGAAATGTCCCAAAACAAGCCAGCAGAAGTGTGCTACTGCCTATTAATTACTGACATTCGATTTCATCTCTAGACAGAGAAACAATTCTAACATTTGTGAAGACAGAGAAAAACCTATAAACTGAGCTGATCAGAAATAAAAACAGTCCTTGGAAATGTCTACATAGCTTCTTATTTCTCAGTGAAACTGTAACTCAGTTACATCCTTGCATCCAAAAACAGAGCTATCTAGGCAAGCCAGGCGTGCAAAACTGAATATATTGCCTGTCCATCTGTCTGCCTCTCTTTCTCACACACAAAATTAGCAACAACTTAGTATTTAAACAACAGAGTTGGGGGAGGACCAAAATTTGTCATGGTGCTTTGTCATGGTGTTCATTGTTTTGAGATGAGGGATTTTTTTGTTTGCTTTAGTTATTTTTGTACTATACAGTATGTTGTCTGGGTGACTTGCAGCTCTTTATATTTATATTATTCAAACATTTTCTATCCTCTACTTTGTGGAAATTTCTACCAAAGAAGACTCTACATTCCAGCTAGTTTTCGAGTAAGAGGACAAAAATTTCAATTATTGAGAGAAATTTGCATCAAATACAAGTTTGCTAATGAAATGTCTTCTCTACTTTTGGAGGACATAGACAAACCTCCAAGTGGCCTCAACAACTCTGCAAAAGAATGCAAATGACCAGCTGTCTGCAAGGAATATAAATCCTTCCATTCCCCACCATTCAATCAGAGCTGAAGAAGCTTCTTGGATGAGAAGTGAAACATCTTCAAAGAAAACCCAAAAAATCCAATTGCCTCTTGAAAAAGCACCTTTGGGACCCATCTCTCGTTTTCCCCCCCCCTACCCCTTACCCCCAATGATCAACAACCGCCAATACATGTAAAGTTGGAAGTTATCCTTTTATGAATAAAGCAAAAGAATTAACTGCATATTTTTCATTGAAAACTGAGTTTGGAAAATGATGCCAATTTGAGTAGGGACAGGCTTGAGACAAAAATGCTGTTGATGAACTTGTTTAACAAATAATACAAGTAGCAGGATTAGAAGAGATGACAACAGAGATAAAAATTAAAAATAGGCAGGCACTGCCATGTTGTGCTGAAACTAAAGAAGACATGGAAGAGAATATTATGAAATTACAAACAGGAAGTAAGCAATCAGGGTTACTATTAAACATTAAGATCATAAAGGTAATGCCAATCTGCATATTTGGACAACTTATTTGTTTATGGGAAGATGAGATAGCGGGAGATAGTTTTGTCTTATGTTCAAGAATGTATAAAGATATATTGTGTGTTGGAGAAGTAAAAAAGAAATCAACTGTAAGGAGAACATAATGACAAATTTAAACCAGTTCATGAAGGATAAGCATATTCTAACGCCATTAAACTGCAGAACAGCAGTGTTTTTTCCAAAGATATGTTAATCTGTTAAAGCTGAGAATTGAAAGTAAAGAATATAGACACCTTCAAATTATAGATTTGGAGACTATTACTGAGAGAACCCTAGACAGCAAGGGGAACCAATAAATCTGTTCTAAAGAAAATAAAGACTGTTCCCTTGAGACAATGATCAGAAGCAGAAACTTGAGCACTGGGCATGTGATTCAAATATATGGTGAATTATTATTTAAAAAACTGTTCTTGGCAAGGCTGAAAGAAGCAGAAGAAAGGGGAGCCAACATAGATAAACAGGATTAAGGAGATCACTGGAATATCTGGGGAAGTTCTATGGATTATCACTGGGACAGATGGTGGGCATTTGGCCATATTTGGCCTAAAATTATGACATTTAACTAACATTTCTTATAGCAAAACTAAATGACATGTCTTCTGACATGGATTTAAATCTAAGCTTTTCCCCCTTTTAAAAAGTTTTGATATGTTTTATTAAAAAAACAATTATGCAAAATCCTAAAGACAAAAAATTGGCACAAGTGAATATCCTTTCTGACTATGGATAATTGCTGTAGTCTATTACATGCAGAGGCTACAAGATTATACGATTTTCCTCCAGTTCTTTTTAAAAAGCACAATGCATCTCACCATTGCTCCCCTTTTAAAGCGTCTCATATGAAATAGGCTAGAAACTTATTCATGATACAAGCAATATCAGAAGAGGTGCATGAAAAAGAATACCAACATTATTATTTTTTCTAAAATCCAAGGCCAGAGAAGAAGTAAGTAAATTACATAGTGCACAGACAATTGGAAGATTATCTGAGTAATGGAATACTGTTCAGGGCTACGAGGAAGGACATGGCAATGCTATAAAGATGGCAAGGAGCAGAAGACAAAAAAAATGCTTTGCAGTTCACTCAGACACCAATACTTGGACAGGTAGAGGAGGCAAAGACCCCCCCCCAAAATATGAATCAGGCTGTAACTTTGAGTTGTCTTAATAGGCTATGACAGGAAGCAGATGGAACTGAAAATCCATATTTAAAAATGAAAAGTAAACTGATTTTCAAGGTCTCCTTTTTCTTCCATTAAAGGAAAGATATTTTCTTAAGTCTCTTCCCTTTAATGATGAAGCATCATTCACATATTTAACAGCCATTTAAGTTTTCAGATGGACTTCAAGAATGTCTTAATTTTATATTCAAACCACATTCACTGGCCAAAAGATTTGCAACAACCAATGACCAAAGAGTGATTGAAACATGAGTTTTTAAAAATGGTAAATGCATATTCCATTCTACATTTTGTTCACACTCTCAGTAGTTCAAGCAGTTGACTTCCTTCTAAGGTTACAGTGACATGATACAAAGCTATACAATATTAATTCCCACTCTCATATGGCAGGTTTCATCAGAAAAATGGGAATTTAAATGTTAATCTCCCCAAACTGATCCCATGTTTCTAGAAAACTGCAACCTTATTATATAGATACTTTAAAAATATCACTAGGTATTTACTTTCTTTCCATGTCATAATAATATATTGTAAGCAACTGCACAGTCACTTAACAGGATTCTTAATAGCTTAATTAGCTGTTTTTTGTATTTATACAACAATTAGAGCTATAATATACATATCAAATATTACAATCAATTTCATAGCAGCAAATGGCTTAATGAGTACCAGCAGAATGCACTGTCTTAGAAAGTTTTGAAGAAGTAAAAGTGACAAGGAATCTTATAGCACCTTAATCATTAGCAGCCTTTGTAAATCAAATACAAATAGCTATTGGATTTTTTCCCCTCCTCAATAGGGTGAATTTCATAGTAAATATTGATTGAAATCTCAAAGATTTCAATAAATTACGTTGGGAAAATAATATTCAAATTAACCTTCCCATTAGCAGCAATGTCATCAAAATGTTAAGTTGCACCTTGAAGTGTATCAACTGGAAATTTTTCCAGGCACTATTTCATACAAAGGCACTCGTGCATAAACAAAGATACTACAATCATGATAAATATCTGCAAAGTTCAATGATTGTCATATCCAAGATCTCACAGGATAACTCCAGTATCTTTCTTGCATGAACTGTTGCATTCAACTACTCTAAATCTTTTAAGACTTTCAATAGCAAAGTCTTCCAAAATTTAGTAATGTTGTTTAATAATGTTAAGGTTCCACAGATGCTATTGCAATCCCTGTCCTAATGGAAAAATAAGGGAACAAGAGACATCATATATTTGTGTTAATATCACACCAGTGTCTAGAGCAGAAATTCAAATCTGGGCAGCCCCCTCCTTAGCAAGATCTTATATATGGTTCTGGAACCAGTTAAATTTCAGTAGTGTAGCAGCAAGGAGTATAAACACACATTTAATGGCCAACTTTAATGAATTTATACTATTTTTGTGCCACCTTTTTGTCTATGCAGTTTGCATCAGATTAAATGAGTTGGTTTTAAATTCCTCATTTTGTTATTGCCTCTTTTAGCCTTGTTAGCTTGGTTCAAATCAGCAGTGAGATTGTTTAAATTACCTCCTTCCTTGATCTAGATGTTACCACTATCATGCTATTAATGTGGATCCTAGAAATATTGATATCCTCTGGGTGTACCTAAGTGTGATATTCCTTTTTCTGATTCACTTTTTTTCTAAGTATCTAAGCCTGAATGCCAGGTACCTTCCAATGCATGTAGACACCCAGATTCAAAGAAATCATAATTGAGAAATGATTGATAAAATTCACTTAACGGAGGAACAGAGGGGGAGATGGCACAGAGCACAGAATTTGATCAGGGGAAATTTGCATTTCCTAATTAACATTACATCTGATTTTATAGCAGAAATTTTGATTTGGGGAGGGGGAAGTATCAGGTCTACCTCAGAATCTAATTTATAAATTCATTATAGCTCCAGAAGATCTGATGGTAGGAGGAATCAATGAACTGTACTGATTTTACAATAACAGATGGATTTAATAGCAAAACATTCAGAAAGTCTTTCAAATCAACCCAGAAACAAATGTATTCCATTATTTATTAATTTTGAAACAGAGAAAGTGAGCTGGAAGTCTTTGTCCACTCTATAGGCTCTTTGGCTCAAAGCTCAAAGCAGGAATCACCCTCCATCTTATCAGTTTATCCAGTGCTTACAGTATATCCTACCCTGTGGATGCAGGTTGCTCGGGACAAATACTCTCTCTTCTTGACTTCAGAACCATAAGCACTTGCAAAGAAGGATATGAAAGTATTAGACTATTTTCCCATCTAACATGGTGGGAAGACAAAGCTGCACATGAAAAAGATACCACTCGGCTATAATGGCTGTAATACAGTATATCTACCTCTAAAAATTATACTGTTAAGACATGAAGTCTAAACTCTGACTTTCACACATAAGACTTTTGACAGAATGTTACATATAGGAGTTACTACATATTTGTGAGAGAAATAAAAGCTAGAATTGTTTCCTAATTTTAAAAAATAATGTTAAAGCAAGACCTGAGTTTTAAGAAAAGGCATTCAGTAAATGTATCTTTTAATAATATATATTTGAAGCAGAGAGTTTTAGCTTTAAATTCAGAAATAATTCCAGAAAACATGACACAAATGGATTTTTGATTGTATTTATCCATTTGCTTTGTTTACAAGATGGTTTTATCTGTATTCAAATGTTGCTTAATAATATTTTGTGGCAAAAATAGATGGGAAGAGTAGAATCAAATTTTATTATTTTGTTATCTTCAGCTTTCCTAATGCAAAAGATTTCAGTAGGAACTCACAGAGTAAATAATGTATGTTTGCTTTAGCTTACATAATAATTAACAGGAGAGTCTATCCCTTTAGTCTTATTTTAAAATATTTTGAAGTACTAACAAAATGAATGCCCTTAAATGAGTATCTGGGTGGTAACAATCATGAAATAGGTTTTATTCAAAAGGACACAAAAGTCACCCTGTGATGCCCTTTCCCAGTTAATGTCACCCACTATATTCCCCCATAGAACCAGGTTTAAACTGAGATTTGTTAAGATATTAATAATGGCAGTTAATGTTAGATTTGCATTCAGAGAAGAGATCTGAAGTGTAACAAAAGGAGACATTTTTCTGGACACCCCACCCCGAGTCAGCTTTTTAAATTATCATGTTTAATCCAGAATACCCCTTTTAAGTAAATAGCATTATATTTTTAGAACTTGAGAAAGGATCACCAAATAGCCTATGTTTGCTATTATCATGTTTAATCATGGTATTATTATTTAGTCAACCAGAGTCCTTTCTGAGCTCTTGTGTACAAGACCTAGAATAGTTAATTCATATTTAGTAAATGAAATGTAGTACTGAAAATTTCTTGCTTCTCTGTTAGCATGCAGTGGCTAAGACGTGTTACTTGTGCCCTGTGAGTACAGACAAAAATGCTGTCAGAGACAATTTAAAAAATGACAACAACTAACTAGCACATGATTAAACCTAGGACTGAGCTTTATATGATATTACACTGGTGGGGAACAATATAAAGTGTGATATCATGTATTAGATAACAAGTTTATGTAGACCAGTATATATGCATTTTCTGTTGTGCATGTTGTCTTCCATAATATGTCCAAAGTAAAAGCAAAAAAAGTTCAAAATCACATCCACATTCTATTAAAAACCAGCACCATTAACTTCTATTCCACCTCAGTTTAATGAACATCAGTTCTCAACTTCCCTCCCTAATTATCATCACCACCCAAACTCTAGGTGGATATTGCCAGAGTCAGGACCTACACAGTGTTCTTCTAGGGCAGTCCCCAACCCTACTGTACCAAGTGGCCATTTTTAGATCTCATCTCCAGCACATCTTCTTCCAAACATGCAATTAAGAAAGCTTTTATTTGCCAACAAGTTCTTGTGCTTTCATGCAAAGACTGAAATACAGATTGATAAAGAAAAGCAATGGAAAGCTCACTGTATAAAAATAAGGAACAGTTCACCTATGGACATCATCTTACTTTCATTGCAAACTTTAGCCGGTGTTGGTCTTCGCACGCTAAATAGCACATAGAACCACATATTTAAAAATAATACAAGCAATTCATTGTCAGTTCAATCTTTTTGCTTTATCAAGATTATCCTAAATACAACTGTGTTACATGGAATGTGCAAAAGTCACCACAGGTCACAAGAAGCTGGTCAAAGCTCTTGGACCTTAAGTAGAAAAACTCAAATCTGTTAAAACAAGATGAAAAACTTCTACAACTTAAAATATGCTTGAAGTCACATTGTAAGGGTTTCTTTTTAAAGTGAGCACTTGCGAGTAAACCTTTGGAAACCTAGGTAACTCTGTCAATACCGCAGTGATTCATAATTTCCCTACAAGAAAAGAACCCAGCTAACTCTGGCCCCATGGAGCCACAAGGCCCTCTGACAAGCATTCAGACAAACATTAATTACACTGCAATTAGATTGTCTCTGCAGCTTAAGCATGCCTTTCAAATATTAGTGTTAATTGTTACATTGCTAGATAACAGGAAGGCCTGTGAAACAGTGACACCTTATTTTACTACATCTGGTCATGGTAAAGTTTTCCTTGTCCCAAAATAGTGCTTTTTCTCCTTTTCCAGCAGTACTGCTAACCCACAACTCAGCAGGAAATCTGCCTGATAAAGCATGCAGATGCAATCTAGTGGCAATTTTTTTTAATCTGGCCCTAGTTGAGGTATAAATAATTTTCTTTATCCAAGCTTTTACCCAAGCAAAGGTTTACTTGGAATTAAAATAGAATCTCAGACTATTAATCTTGTAGACACTATTGTAGAGGACATTAAACATTTGATTCTTTTTTTTAAAAAAAATGACAATCATATTTTTAAAGTTTAAATTTAACCAAATGGTTAATTAAAACGGATCTAAACTTTATGTATTGAAGTGCATCAACTAATCCTAATTTTGTGCTTCCTAAAAACCCAAAATTTTGCTTAATTTCTGTTTCAAAAATATCAAAATATATTGTTGCAATGAATTAAAATATGTGCCATTATATTTTTTGATTTAACAATGAAACCTTAAGGCGTTCTTTTTGTTTTTTTTAAAGTGATGTCTGATTAGCTGGGTGAAAGAAATATAGCAAAAGAAGTTTTAAACCATGATTAAATGCTTATAAAAGGACTTAAAGAAAAATATGTGTGTCATGAAACAAATTATTAAATATAGCTTCTATTCTAAACCAGTCTTACTGCCCCACAGTTATTTTGTCCATTTGCAACCCTAAAACTAATTTTCCAAAATAGACATGGTTTTACATTGAATTTGAAAGAGCAAGTAGAAAAATTAATGACACATTTTTAAAAAATCCTTATTACTCATAAGGGATGTGAACATAGTTAACATTCTGATTTGGAATCCAAAACATTTCTGAATAGAGAAGACAACTATCTATAAAAATGCTTTCTACAGAATGGCATGAAGATACTAGCAATTAAAGCAATCTACAGAGACATGAAGTCCAAAATGTAAGCAAAAACATGCCAAAAATTAGATCTTCTGTCCCCTAAGACTAAAAGTGTTGTAATTTTTAAAGAGAAATATTTTGTTTTTAAAAAATGTGTCCCCCAATGTTGGATATTCAAAAAGGATATTCAAAGAAAAGCAGCTGACTGAACTAACCAAAGCCAAGAACAAAAAAATATATACAGCCAATATTAGAATGGCTTTTTCCACTGAAACAGCAAATGTAAGGGAAAAACAAAAAAAAACAGCTTGAAATGAGAACATATATGCATGGATGACTTTATGAAAGTAATAAACATGCAAACTTCCCCTTTACAATAAAAACTGCATCTGAAAAATGCAATTTGTTGTTCAGGGGAAAAATGATAACCTGCTGGTATAAAATAGGTTAAACTTCTTTGATTTTGGTGTGTCTAAAGAAACATACAAGGTTTTCCTCCGCCATGCTCTGTTCCACCAGTTCTTTTGTAGCATTGACCAACCATAAGAGAGTTCAGTTGCCTTTGGTCTTACTATGATCCCAAACAAAAATAAGGGAGCAATAAACACATTCTATACACAGGTTAAAAGACACAGACATGTGAAACCTAGGATGGGGTGAAAAGTAGCATGGAGAGCAGCATCTCAGGTTGAAAGAGGAGTATTTACGTTACTGGAGTTTTATCCAGCACATTTTTTAAAAAAACCATTAACTCAAATAATTTGGTTCCCCCCAACTGTCATAGCTCACAGATAATTCATGACCCTGGACGTTTCCAATAGATGAGGTTTCAGAGGGCAAATGCACAGTTATCCCGAGTACATTTTCCCCACACGGATCTATTATGAAGGTGATCCTTTCATAAAATGAAAACATTAAGATGCAGCTTTCCCTTTGCCCTCTCTTCATATTCAAAAGTTTATTTAAGTCCAGCTAATTTGGAGAAGGGATGTTTAGGAGACCCATCTAAAAACAAATACTTTGTTCTCAGTAATTGCCTGGGTCAAGTAACCTCCCTTTTATTGGGTACCAATTGATTCTTTTCCCCAGAGACTTAACCCCAAGAATAGAGACATGGAAACACATCCTGTTCTTTTGCTCCTTCATGAGTTGTTGGCAGTTCCAGAAAAGAACTTCCATTAGACAAGAGGAACAGCAAGCCAGTCAGACAGTCTGTGTTAAATAGTGTCTTTAAAATTGATAATTAAAAAACAGACATGACTATTTAGATATCCCTCCTCGGGGCCATGTTGTTATGAGGAAAATAACTTTTAGAGACAACATTCATTCCCACTATTACTGCTTGGAACCCTTTCTGCCGTTGCTCTGACATCACAATGACAAAAATAACTATGATGAATTCCAATTGGATGAGAAGAAAGGTGAGAGGTTAATCCTGATGCCGTGGAAACATGTCGAGGAAGAATTCAGCAATGCCGATGAAATAGACAACTTGTGCAATACCAAAGAGTGGGGCAATGACCAAGGCTCTGCAATATGCTCCCTTAAAAAAGGCTAAGGGACCTTCATTACGCCAGATTTTCCTAGAAAAAGACACGGAGAAAAGAGATGAAATCACCACTGGCTTCAAATATCATGTTAAACCATGATTGGTTTTAATAATGGTTTGTTGAATACATTGCATTAATCCATAAATTATAGCTCACAAACCACACTGTCTGGAGTTGGCAAACATGCCAAGCCAGTATCAAATCAACCACTTCACACGTCAGGTTTACACACCTCCCCTGGGAGGGGGTCCAGAAGAGGAAGTGCCTCTCTTGAACATGAGTCCATCTATGTTTCAAGTCTGGCACCAGCCATGAAATGGGATGGGGGTTGGGGGTAACAGTTTCAATCCAGGAGGTCTTGAAAGCTTTCAGAACCTCTGCTCTGGAGATAATCAGATATAAACCCCTTCAAGATGGGCTTTAGAGAGCCCTTGGGTTTGTTGCTGTTGTACTGGAATTCATACTTGTAGCAAGAATTCTGCCTGAATTCTATTGATGAGTTAGCCATTCAATCTCTGTGGCTGCTAGTTCTTGGGGTTTAACTTCTTGTGTGTGACACAGAGTATGGGGTGGTTAAGGATCATCATGGTAACTATGGACCTGACCCAAGTCATTGAGGTCTTAACAGACAACAAGGATAACATATTAAATCTGATTTTCTCTTGGACCAGTTGTAATGTGGAGGACATCACCATAGGGTTGTTGTTGTTGTTGTTTTGCCATAGTTGGGTCACTCTATGATTGCTTGTTGAAGCAGTAGCAAGTTTTATGCCAACCACTCTCAAGATCCCATCCTTCCATTGCTAATCCTCTGTTAACTACTCATTAACAACATCCTTCAGACAGAGATAATTTACCTGGCACAGTCTATTATCCCTGAATATGTGTCCTCATTGACTCCTCTCTGCAAGGACTGAAGTCTTGTCTTGATTACTGCAGAAATATATAGTAGTAGAGTTTGTTATAATCAGTGCCTTAATTTGTATCAAGTTATTTTTTGCAAGTTTTTCAATTGTTACAGATACTTCTATTCAATCTATCAAAGCTGTACTGGAAAAGATCTTATCAATTCTAACTTCAAGAACATATCAATATTTAATCTTGATTTAGAACATTCTTCTTAGAACTAATCATACATTATTTGACAATGAGGAATTTGGATAATGGGCTGTGTGAATGACTTTGGGAGACAGAAGGAAGCGTTGAGCCTAGATATCCTCATGTAAATGTATCTCAGCCAGCAAAAGGAAAAGAGGACTGGGGACCATTTCAGAAGGTACCCTCCCTACTTCCCTGTAAAGTAAAAATAAAAGAAGGGGTGAGAGCTTTCAGACCCTAACACTCAGAGTTTTTCAATGGGAAGAACTGTTTGTGAACCACAATAAAATACATGGAAATATCCCATTGCTGAAGAAAATGAAACTAAGGTTAGGGTTAGGTCTACTTGGAGTAATGGCTGAAAAATATTAATAGGGAATATTCTTAGCATTTTTCCAAGAAAAGAGCTGGTGACAACTTTTTGTTCAGAGTTATTTGTGAACTACAGTAAAATACAAGGGAAAATCCCATTGCCAATCAAAATGAATCTAGGTTAGGGTTAGAATTAGGTTTAGGACTAGGGTTTGGTCTGCTGAGAGACATGGCTAATAATTAATGTTAGGGATACATTCTTAGAGGTTTTCTAAGCAAAGCGATGTTGGTAGCTTTTCATTTGGAGTAATGCCCAAAAAGTAATGATAGGGATAGATTCTGAGAGGTTTTCTAAAGAAACAACATTGACAGATTTTCTTTTTGATTTGATTCTGAACCACAGTAAAATACATGGGAAAACTCCACTGCCAATGAAACTAGGGTTAGGGTTAGGGTTAGGTCTACTTGGATTCATGGCAAAAAATAATAATGCTAGGGATAGTTTCTTAGAACTTTTCCAAGGAAAGTTGATAGCTTTTTGTTAGGGTTTGTGGACTACAGTAAATTACATAGGAAAATCCCATTGCCAAGAAAAATTAATCTAGGGTTAGGGTTAGGTCTCATGGCAAAAAAATAATTAAGGGCTGGATTCTTAGGTGTTTTCTAAAGAAAGCGATGTTGATAGCTTTTCTTTTGGAGTAGTTTGTGGACCACAGTAAAAAATACATGAGAAAATCCCATTGCCAATGAATCTCAGGTTAGAGTTAGGTCTACTTGAAGTCATTGTCGAAAAGTATTGTTAGGGAAATTGTATATTCTTAGCAGTTTTCTAAGAAAAGTAACAGTTTCAGCTTTTTGTTGAAAATTGTTTGTGGACCACAGTAAAATACATGGGAATATTAATTGCCAATAAAAATGAATCTACAGTTACGGTTAGAGTTAGGGTTATGTCTACTTGGAATCATGCCCAAAAACTAATGTAGGCATAGATTCTTAGCAAGATCAGAGACTGTGAAACCTTTTTATTCGGTGTTGCTTCTGGATTATAATAAAATACACTCAAAAATCTCTTTGCTAATCAAAATGAAAATAGGGTTAGGGTTCAGATTAGGTCTACTTGGAGTCATGGCTGTGTAGTATTCTTAAGGATATATTCTTAGACATTTTCTAAGGGAAAAGATGGTGATAGCTTTTCCTTTGGAATAGTTTGTGATTGCCAGCAAAATATATGAGAAAATTGAATTTCCAATAGAAATGAATCTAGGGTTAGGGTTACATCTAAATTAATATTCATGGCTGGTACATCTTTTCTGGGTTACATCAAAAGACTAACCATTTGTAATCTAAATTTTGTGAAGTAAACTGTATCCGAATGGAAGATTCATGAGAGGTATACACTTTAACACATGTAAGCCAACTCCTTAAGAAATCTCTGATGCTTCAGAGGAAGTCACGTGGAGCTTTCAGATGGCCTGGAGTTAACCCTTTGTTACACATGGACTGCCTTAGCTGGTTCTTAGCTTTTCTCGAGAACAGCAGCAGAGAATAAATTATCCCAATAATCTTGTCCTCATTAGCAAATGAACATCAGAATTCTGCTGTGCAGGCAGAATTAACAGAGCAGAATTCTGATGTTCATCTGCCAATAAGGACAAGTTTTTTTCTTCCAAATTTGCCTTTGATGTGTGGGAATTAATTTTAATTTAAAATATTCCAAAAACTTAGGGCTTATTTTAATTATAGTTTTTAAATGTCTGTTTTACTGTTTTGGTTTTATTTTGGTTGTTTCCCTCAGCATCCATAGCCAGCATTGTTGATGGCTCTTCCTGTCCCCACACCCCAATAAATGCTATAAAAGTACTTACCATCACAAGGATTGACAGCTACGGCTGCTGTGCTGCCTGCCGCACATCCAGATAGGAAGGAGACATAGAAAGGAGCCTTGACTTCAGGGCTCTTCTGCCCCAGTTTGTTCAGATTGGCAAACAGTGGAAAATAAACAACGGAAAATGGGACATCCCTACAAGAGGAGAGGCACACAAAGAGTGGGATTTCTGAAAAGCTGTTTCTTTCTGTCCTATAATAGCACTAGTTGGCCACACACATGTTCATTATAACTATCTGATGTGTGCACTGAGAAAGTAGTTCTGTTTCTCACTTTATACTTGCATTTAGCTCCATAAAGCTACTCCACAGAGCATCCCTGGCAAGTTTTTGGTCTTCCAGACTGAATGAACACTCAAGAGAAGGTCATGGTGCTCATTTAGATTCACCCCTTTCCAGCCAAGCCTCTTCTCTCCTAGAATATATTATTGCTTCCAATTTACACGCAAAAAAAATCTTCTGAGACTAACCAAATCAGCAGCAAGCAATAGTGATTCTTAACATAATTTTAGAAATACCTCAGAAATAATAAATACAACATTTCTGATAGAAACACATGATTTCTTTTGAACAGGGTTAGAGCCAAGTGGCTGTGCTGAAAGGCAGGAATTAGGACCTTTTACTTAAACACACATGCCACTGAAATGGTTGTGTGTGGATCTGGAAAAAAATGCCAACCTGAGCAATGTGGCTCCAAGTCCTTTATACAGTCCTGCAATGCCTTTGCTCCGAAGCAAATCTCTTGTGATTTGCATTGCCGTCATTCGCGTCTCTACCGCTGACTCTGCAGCTCCAGTGCCAGTGGATGATGGGCTGAGCTGGGCTTGTCCTATCATAGACTTCTTCTGAGCAGCTGCAGAGGAACCAAAACAGCAAAACCAGTTAGATTCTTCCATTTTAGTCTCAGGATGCAGCACAAGTGGAAACCACAACAGATGGTTAAGCTGTTAAAAAGGTATTCTTCTCTGACCTCAGAATAAACAGAGAACAAGACACAAGAATTTAACTTGTCGCAAAGGTGCTTTTTCAAGAGGCAACTTGGCTTCCTAGTTAATGAGAAAGTCCAGTTGCCTCTTGAAAAAATACCTTTGGGACAACCATGACCTGGTTGACTGAGAATCTCTGTAGACATACGAATTTTACTTATTCTTATTCAAAGATTACTTTGGTACATATGCTAGGGGTATGCTCATTTGTAATTTTTTATTGGTTATTTTTTTGCTACAGTATATCAAGCTTGGACTGATGTAAAAGAAGAGTATCTATTCCTGAGACTTTATACGTTGGTTTAATAAAAGTGTCAACACTCAGCCTTTGAATTAGCTAGATAATATTATTGTATAGTTAATCCTTGACTTATAACCACAGTTGTGACCAGAATTTCTTATAAAAATTAGATCCAATTTTATGGCAATCATGCGGTCGTTAAAAAAATCCAGCTTCCCCAATGGTTTTTTGTTTTTTGTTTGCTGAAAATAAGCAAAAAAACAACACCCCAGAAATCATGATCGTGATTAAGGATGCTGCATCTGATCATGTTGCCAAATACATGAATTAAAATCAAGTGACCACAGGGTTGGTGTGACAGTCATAACTGCAACTATATCTCATAAGTCACTTTTTTCAAGGATGTCATAACTTTGAATCATTGTTAAACAAATGGCTGTAAATTGAGGACTACCTGTATAAGGTCTAGGTTTAATTCATTATTTAAAAATTGGACCATGCTGTTGAAATTAAAGAAAGTTATATAATTTCCGTAGCCTGATACATTGTTTTCTTTGTTATTCAACTCCCCCCCCCCCAGTAAGAATTAGATACAAAGTAGGTGTAGGTTTTTGTTTTTAGTGTTCTTCACATTTCTTGTTTAATTTTTTTCTTTTTCCTTTTCAGGCAGTTACTTTTGTTTTCCTTTCCTTAGGTAGTTTAGAATTGCTTCTCCCCTTTTTTTCACTACATATGGTAGTTCTCTGTACAGTTTATAATTCATATTTAGCTCTTTGTGTTTATTTTACATAATAACATACAATAGACCTCCATTCATTAATAATATACGTAGTTATAATTGTTACACAATATTGTAAACTAGCAACTACCCTGTTTCTCCAACAATACGGCCTCCCCCCCCATAGGAAGTCCCAGCATGTTTTATAGGCATGAAATGAAATTAAGCCCCTCCCCCAAATTAAGGCCTATATTAAAACATGCGAAATGGGGGGGAATGGTGGGGGGGCTTGCCGTTAGGAAGTACTTTTGTTGCACACCCGGATATGGTGCTGCCTGCATTGACCCCGATATGAAGTGCCCCACCAATGCTGAGGTCAACATCCAAGCTGTCACCGCCTGCCCGCCCGAAGATGCAAGGGGGGGGGGGGGAATTAAGTCACCCCCAAAAAGACGACCTAGCCATTTTTTCGGGGCTCAAAAAAAAAATAAGACCCGGCCTTATTATATGAGAAACACGGTAGTTTATTAGTTAGTTTAATTACTTAGTTATTTAGTTTAGCAACTAAGGTTTTTTTTAATAAAATAAATTTTAATGTTTTTGAAATGTATTAAAATCATATTTAAAAATAATAAATAAGACTTCTGGGAAAGAAACAGCAAACTGAAAATGACACCACAAAAAGTGGAGCTAACAGCCACAGTGGAATGAAACACTGGACATCTCTTTGATAATTCCTCTCAGGACAAGGAGAGGACTTGAGATTGCCCACAAGTGCTCCAGAGTCCAGACAATTGCTCCTCACAGGAGACTGCAAGATAGCGGTCTCTTGCAGATTTAGAACTCTGGGAAGCGAGAAATAGACATCTTGCACAAACTATAGTCAGTGCCTTTAAAAGGGTTGACATAATTCCTTTTCTTATCACTTCTAAAATTTGTTTCTTAACTGCTTCAGGAAAAACAGATGATTTTTAGAAAGCTTTGTATTGACAAACTTTATGATCTTGCTAGACCAGAAAATTACTTGTAATCTTAATCTTGTAAAAGTGTTACTTTTCCCTCTCTGAATTTCTACTGTTATCAGCAGAGGACACAAAATGGGGACAGCCATTTTAATTTATGTTTAAGTTCTACACCCTCTGCTTTTCCCCATTAACTATTCTCTGTAATCCTTCTGTTTTTTGCCATAGAGTGGGCTACATAAAGTCTTACCAAAGCTAGTGTATATAGAGTTAAAATAGCTTCTGAGCAACCAAGATACTTATGTCAACCTTTGTGCCACAGTGACAATTTTCTGCAAAAAATAATAATCATAATAAAAAGAATCTGCATTAGCTTATTTGAACTGAAAAATACAAAGACAGGAAAAAAGAAGCAAATAAAAGTATAAATATAGTGTAGTGCTCATTCACAGCAGTCTAGCTTGACATAATGTTTATACTATAGACTGAGGCTTTAGGAAATAAATGAACAGTATGGCTGACTCAGCTCCAACAATAGCAGTCATTCTTCATTCAATTCTATGTCCCACATTAACATCACTCCAGAAGGAGGCAGAAGTGGCTCCTACAAGTACTATGGACTGTTGGTTTGGGGACCCACATCCCAACAGTTGGAAGGTGTCCATTTAAAGATGAGGTGAACCATTCCTGAATCAGTAAAATTAACATTTAATATAGTAGTTAAGTGAAGTGTGTCCCACCATTTCAGAGCACACATAGTCATCCTTTTCCTACTCTACATACAGATTGAGTATTGGGTTTTGTTTTAAAGTAGACCAGTCCACCAAAAAAAAAAGTGTGCATGTATGAAGTAATAGAATAATGGCACATAAAACTTGCCTAAGGGAAAACTAATATACCTCTAAGACTTCAGAAGGCAACTCTACAAGTGGGGAAAAGAGAAAAAAGATGAATAAAAGCATCAAGAGTGACTAAATCTCTTCCTTGCGTTAGTTTTCCAGTTTAATAATTTATCACCAGAAGAAAGCTATTATTTTCCTGTCTTTTCTCCACT
The DNA here is from genome assembly GCF_049901735.1 of Notechis scutatus. Lineage (NCBI taxonomy): Eukaryota > Metazoa > Chordata > Lepidosauria > Squamata > Elapidae > Notechis > Notechis scutatus. Next base: position 236,402,987 of record NC_142009.1, read on the forward strand.
ATTTAAATATTTAAAAGATCCTGTTTCATTAAAAAAGGGTTCTATACATGAGGTAGATCACCCATGTCTGGACAAAAAAGAGAAAAGACTTCTCCATAAACAAAGGGGAGGAACTGATGTTATCACAGCTCTAAATTGTCAGACTCCAAATTTGTTCCTAAACTTTATTACTGAATTCAGCTATTAAAAAGGGTCCATTTAAGAAACCTTTTGACTCTTAATATAAGCATCCATTTCTTATATTTATTGCTATTTATTAGCTGTTTCTATCTTTATGTTAATGATTTTAATCTTTTGGGGATCATTTATGTAGGCATGTAATTGTACCATGGATGTTACTTGCTAGGTCTGGAAGACACTGTTGCTAAGCATAGATTAAGTCTCTTAGTAATGCTTAACCATTTGGGTTAAAGTGGGAAGAAGGGTTTTTTTTTGGAATTTCCTACTTGACCACCAGATGGAGCTAGAGGCTAGCAGTTGAATGGCAATTGAGGCTGGAAGGAAAGGTTATTACATAGACACAATGCTTTAGTATGTTGCTTTTAGATTGCTACTAATTTTGTTAAAGGAAAAATCCTTATTGACTTCAGCAGGGGAGCAAAATGCAAGATGCTGACTTTGTTTAAATCATTGCTAGATTAAGTGTCTCTCCTCAGGGGGGAGGAATGTGCCCACTGCTCTGGAGACGGCTCTGGCAGGAGGATTTTTATGACCCTGTTACTTGTAAACAGGCTGGAGAGGGCCTCTTTTTATTGCTTTTCCTCCCTTCCAGATGAGCAGAGGAAGATCAGCTTTCGTTTTACCTATAAGCACACAGGCATGACTTCTCAGACTCTCTCACTGCATTTGTAGAAGGTTTCAAGACAGAGGTTTGATTTTCCTTTGAGAGCTGGGGAATCTCTGACTCTCCTTGTTATGCAAATGGAGTCTCTGAGATAGCAGGAAGACAAATTGAGCAGAGGAGAGGGGGGGGGGTTTCCTGTAATTCAAACTGGTTTTGCAACTCTGTGGCTCAGAAAGAGCTCTCTTTGTCTCTAGCATGTGGGGGAATTCCAGCCCCTCCCACCATCCAAATAGCGTGTAAAGGGTTCCGTTGCACACAGAGAGAGACAATGAGAATTCAGGTTTAGATTAGCATTGCATATTCACTCCTGGCTTCAATATTATTTTGCTTTATCACAAATCCAAATTAACTGTTTTTATACTGATGGGCTTCAGGACTTCAAATTAATCATCTTTTTACTGTTCTGTATTCTGTACAGTGGTAGATTTTGTCTTCTGTACAGATGCAGATAGATAAACTCAATAAAACATACATACAAAGTCTTTATTATTGGTTCATCAAATATCCTCATAACTCACATTTGTGACAAAGTTCTTCTTTAATGACCAATCCTTTGCATATCTATCTTTTAGGTAAAAAGATGGTTATCTCCTATCCCTTTTCTCCCATCTCGTAGCGGTAGAAGTAGAAAAGTTACCACGGGTCCGTGAGTTCAGGCAAGAGCGAGGAAACCTCCCCCAACCCATCGAGGGTCAATTAATGACCAATCAGGATTACAGATGTGGTCACGTGATATGGACTACATTTCCCAGGATACCTTAACTACATTTACCAGGATGCATTCCCTTAACAATTGCTAACTAACTATCCAATTCCCATACACTGGCTGGACAGCACAATGGATGTTTTAATAACATTGTGATTGTAACCTGTTGAGACTTTTTAAACTGCAATGAGTGAAAAAAGAGTAACAATAATTCAATATTCCCAATCTGGCATCCTGTCATTGTTTTATAGAGGCCTTCCTGTTATCTCTGTGACTCCTGACCATTTTCAGGACATAATAGAAATGTTAGTCTAACTCTGTGCCTAAGATGGATGGTTTGGGAAAGCTGCATCTTTCTCTTTGTAAAATCTTACATTAGGATAGTTTGCCTCAACTCCCTCTACCCATGAAGTAGCTCACTGTTAGCTTTCTCCAATCATTAGGAATCATTGGGTGCATTTTCTGTTATTATATGAGCACTATAAGTAAAAGAGAGAGAGAGAGATAAGGTACCAATTCGGCCTGCATCTTGCAGCTGGATTTTGAGCATCTCCATGGGAGTAGTGACAATCACCTGGCAGGTCCCTGCCCCACAACCGGCCAGCATCTCTTTAGGCAGCGTCAACTTGCCCCTGGAAAAAAGACAGGGAAAAAAGAAACAAGCACACAGAAAATTAGCTAGACAATCCAGCCACCTAGCATAATCTGATTTCAAGCAGCAACAGCAACAACAAATTTTGTCCTTTCACTCAAATGCCCAGTTTTACTGCTAAGGAATCAAATGACAACCTGTATGGAATGAGAGTCATAAATAAACCTGTCCAGTTTTGGTCTTCTTGATCATGAATGCAATGGCATATAAAATCTGAAGACTCAATAACACAGCACTGCAGCACAATTTTGAAATACCTTTTTTTAATAAACAAAGACAGCACTCGGAAAAATGAAATATATACTGTCCTTGCTTTTATTCAAAGACAATTTCTATGTTCCTTGTTTTAAAACAAAAACTACAGCCAGATTTATCCAAATGCACCTTTTGGCAAAACACTGGACACACAAACAAATACACTACAAACATTGGAGGCAAGGAAAAAATTCCGGGGGAATTAGTTATGTTAATCTGTAAAGCTAGATGTCTCTCTAAGAGGTTGACAAGAATCCTGTTTTGGAAATAAAGCCACTGCAGTGCTAGGCAGTAAATCTCTCTCTAACAGTATTTTGGCTCTGCAGAAGTGTAATGCAAATCATAATACCACATACAGCTGTCATCACCTGATGACACTGCAAAATCAAAATGTAACAGGAGACTGTAGCCACAGGAGTATCATTACCATCAGAGCAAAGGAGGATAACAGGAAAGGAATTTAGTCTTCTTAGTCAGGCAACACTTTGAGAAAGAAGTAACTTTCAAAGAGGACACTATAAGGGGGATGAAGGAGAAAAGCAACTGCATCATGGGTTGTCCCTTTAGCCCTGAGGCATATTGGCTTTGGGCTTTAGCCCTTTCCATCATACTACAATCTGCTGTTGTAGAAGTTCGTAATCTCAAAGGCCTCACAGATAACTCCAAAAGTGCTGATAAAATTTGCCACCATATTGCATGGTTTTCATGGGAGAAAAGAAAAATTATTAAATACATGGGGATTAAATGAATGAAATATTTAACTATTTGTTTTCTACTACTGGCTGCAAACAAATAGAAAGTTTCACATACTTCTGATAATTTAGCATAATATAAGTGATCAAATCTGAAACTCTTAGCCTGTAACACTAGGCAAAAGCAGAGCAGTTCACAGTGTTGGGAACAGAACAGGCTGAAATCCCATCACATTCCAGTCATCAAGAGGTTATCTTCAATTAAAAGAATTAAAAGAATATGCTACCTAATTAAAAAACAAAGCCCTCCCATGCTCATGCCTCCTAGTAGAACCCAGAAATTTTCTGTTTTCTTCTTTTCAATACAATATTTAACTCCATGATCTAAAGCATTTTACTATGTGTATATGGTGTTTTTTTAAGGGACTTTTGACTAGGCATCCATGACCAATGACCAGCCTAATCAGAAAGAATGATCTGAAACAATGCTTCCACGTTTTAATAAGGACTCATTCTTTTGCATTTTTAATATATCTGTTACATATATCTGTTACTGTACATGATGAGAGGAGACCATTAAATCACTTTAGTTACACTGAATAAAGAGGATCAGGAAAACATACTTTAAGTAAACCTAGCATAAATCACACAGAGATCTAGAGTGGAACCCTCTTTCTAAATGCACAGGCTGGCCTATTTCTGGCACTACGGTTAATTTGTCACTTCTCGGAGAATTCAGAGCAGCCAAAGATCTTGGCCACCAGCCAAGAGCTAGAGCTGGAAATGAGGTGGTACATTGCCCAGTTATGTCTTCAAAGCCAACACCACATAGCTGAAGCTTAGCATCTGTGATCCATCAAAACCTTCCCTCTGTGGGAAGCCCGGAGTAGCATAACATTCATCCCTTTACCTAGAGGGACTGCCACTGCTTCAAGCAGTGACCACAATATGATTGACTTTTGTCCACACAAAAATCACCACAATGATGTAATCCCCAATTGTAACTTCAAAAAAGGCAACTATGATCTTATAGACAACGATCTCTCATCCCTTGATTGGCAATCTCTATTCACTGGATGCAATACTGTTGAAGACTATTACAACATATTTTTACTTGAAGTCAAAAGAGTCATCAAACTATATGTACCAACAACAACTCCCAAAACAAAACAAAAAAGCAGATTACCCATAACAATAAGGAAACTTCAATCCAAAAAGAGATCACTCTGGCGGAAAAACAAATCTGGTCACATTGCCTATTTCAAAAGCCGATACAAAAATTTATGCCACCAGATAAAGACCGAATGCACCAATTATCACATTAAACAAGAGGAAAACCTTCTAAGCACCAATTCCACCCGTGCTTTTTACAATTTTGTAAACAACAAACTAAAAGACTCAAGGTCCATCCCACCCTTGATAGGACCTGATGGTAAAGACTGCAACGACGACACCATTAAAGCCAACCTCTTTAACACATTCTTCGGCTCAGTATTTGTAAACAGCAACGGATCATGCCCAGTATTTCCTAGCCGTACCACAGATAACAACAATGATCTAATACATATCGATTTTACAGAAGACAATGTTGAAAAAGCACTACGCAATCTAAAACCATCTCTATCTATTGGACCGGATGGAATATGTGCCTACTTCTTAAAAAGCTATCCACTGCCATAGCCAAACCTCTAAGCATAATCTTTGAAAAATCTTTCAGGACCAGCTCCTTGCCTAACCTATGGTCACAAGCCACAGTCATCCCCATCTTCAAAAAGGAGACCCAAGCCTAGTTGAAAATTACAGACCAATCTCCTTATGCTGCGTCACCTGTAAAGTCATGGAATCAATTATTAACCAATCCATCATCCTCCACTTAGAGACAAACAACCTACTCTCCAATAAACAATTTGGTTTCAGAAAAAACTATCCTGTAATCTGCAACTCTTACACTGCAAAAACATATGGACGACACAACTCGACCAGGGCAAAGCAATAGACGCAATCTACATAGACTTCTATAAAGCCTTTGATTCAGTGGTTCACGACAAACTACTCCTAAAAATAAAATCCTATGGTATCTCTGGACAACTGAATAACTGGATAGAAGCATTCCTGGCAAACAGACAACAAATGGTCAAAATTGGGAGCGTCCTATCAAATTCTGTACCTGTCAATAGTGGTGTCCCCCAAGGCAGTGTTCTAGGACCAACTCTCTTCATACTCTACATAAATGACCTCTGTGATCATATTAAGAGCAATTGCGTTCTTTTCGCTGATGATGTAAAGCTGTTCAATACCACAGACAATACTGCTACCCTACAAAAAGATCTTGACTATGTATCAGAATGGTCAAACAAATGGCAACTTCAAATCTCAACAAATAAATGCTCTGTCTTACATATTGGCAAAAAAAATCAGAAAATAAAATACAAGCTGAATAGTCAAGATCTTGTTGATGACCCAAGCTCTGTAAAGGACCTTGGAATACTCACCTCTAATGATCTAAGTGCTAGAGCCCACTGCAACTACATAGCCAAAAAGGCATTAAGAGTTGTTAACCTAATCCTACGTAGCTTTTTCTCTGGTAATATCACACTACTAACCAGAGCATACAAAACATTTGCTAGACCAATACTCGAATACAGTTCATCAGTCTGGAACCCACATTACATATCTGATATTAGCACAACTGAGAAAGTCCAGAAATATTTCACAAGAAGAGTTCTCCACTCCTCTACTCGTTGTAGAATACCTTATGCCACCAGACTTGAAATTCTAGAACTAGAAAACCTTGAATTACGCCGTCTTCGGTCTGATTTAAGCATGGTATATAAAATCATACATTGCAATGTCCTACCTGTCAATGAATACTTCAGCTTCAACCATAACAACACAAGAGCACACAATAGATACAAACTCAAAGTTAACCGCACCAAACTTGATTGCAGGAAATACGACTTCAGCAATAGAGTGGTCAATGTCTGGAATACTCTACCCGACTCTGTAGTTTCTTCCCCAAACCCCAAAAACTTTAACCTTAGACTGTCTACTATTGACCTCACCCCTTTCCTAAGAGGTCTGTAAGGGGCGTGCATAAGCGCATCAACGTGCCTACCGTCCCTGTCCTATTGTTTCTTATTCTTCTTTTATTTTTCTTATATGTACCCATTTCATGTATTCACAACTATGTATACACTTATACTTATTATCTTGTAAACAATTGGCAAATCAAATAAATAAAATAAATAAATAATAAAGTTTCCTCTCCGGCTCAAAAAAAATAGCTTCAGGCAATCACATGCAGCCAGTTCCTCAGTCTGCATGATTGCTGCTTAGGTGCGGAGTTCTCTCATCTGAGGAGATTATAGTTGTAAGACCACAGCAGAGATGATCAAATAACTAAATATAGATTTCTCCTTTGAGAATATAGGAAGGAATTTTCACTGTACCCAAGTCACATGGGTACAAAAAGAAAACAAAGTTGGCAACATCCTTTTTAAACCATTAAAGCAATCAATTCCCTCCTTGAATAGAATCCGTCAGGGAATCAATTCTCTAAGAGACTAGTTTTCTGTATTAGTTTTTTCTCACAAAATGACTCTTAACTCCCTCATAGGTTTAGATTTTCCTTTGAATATCTATTGAAAATTATTTTTGCGTGCTCAAAAACTGAGAAGTGGGCACTAGCTACTTTAAAAATACTTTTACTCCTTTTATGATGAGCTACGCTATTTTAAAAAATGAAGTTAGTTTATCACTTGCCTCCCAAACTTTTCCCCACATTTTTCACTGAAACATGACTGAAATAATCTTAAGTTTCTGGATCAGGATGGGCAGAAATTAGGTCACAGCCTGCTTGTGATATCTATTTTTGGTAAAATGCTGAGCTTCTCCTGATTAGTGGAAGGCTAGTTTGGAAAAACTCTCCAGATGTTGGAAAAGCAATTCCCAGCATTACTAATTAGCTAGGGCTAGGCCAAAGTCATTCTGGAAGCTGCAGTCTGATGGATGCTGCTTTGAAAAATACTGTTCTAAAGAATGCTGGATAAGTAAAAATTATCGATTTTTTTACAGTATAATCATTAATTTTATCATCTCAATCATCATTTATAATCCACTTTTCCACTACAGGTACTCAAAAATGCATCATTCATTAATCAAAAATCCCTTAAATAAGCCTTTACAATTTAACAGTCTTGAGTTAGTAAGTAAACGGAAGACCAATGGTAGACCCTTAAAAAAAGATCATACCATATTTAGAAGGAAAAAAAACCACCCGGTGAACGTAGTTACAGCTGCGCTTAAAACAAACAAATCAAACATTCAGGATTAATTGGATCAATTGAATTGAAACAATTTCCCAAGAATAATATAAAGTTAGAAAAAAAATCTCTCTCAGTAAAACTAGTATATTCTAGGCCAGGGCTGTCAAACTCCTGGCCTATGAGCTGGATGCGTCACACCCTGGCCATGCCCACACCTGGTTTAACAAAGGGGGGGAAAGTCCTGATACGTCACGTGACGCCACCATGCTGTGAGTTTGACACTCCTGTTCTAGGCTTTTAAAGTGATGAGTAAAGAAAAGGTTGATCTTCAGAATTTTCTCCATTCCATTGGGCTATTACCCTTCCAGCAGAATTAATCTAAGCTGCTTTTACAACCTAGTAAAATGAACTTTGAATATGGGGATGGGGTGGTAGTGGCTAGAGTTAGTTTTTTTGAAAACATGGGTACTTCAGCAGAATGGTTGTTACAACGTGGCTAGCCAATCAAAGAATATCTCTTTACTAGAAAGTGAATTGATGAAGATACTTCTTGGATGCTATGCCATAGAGAAATCAGGCATTGTAAGTACAAGTTCTCTCTCATTTTTGTTTGTTAAAGCAAAACAGTATCACTTACAAGAAACATAAAAAGGAGATATCAGTTTCCCTGCTGATTAGGATAGGATGCATAAAGAAACAGTTAATGCAACCATGCTTAATAGATAGGAAGGGAAAAAAACAAAGCTCAGCAAACATATTTGGCCAATCCTAAACAGCAATGTGAAGGTCAAGATAAAAAGAATAAGATTATATTGCACCACAGGAAGGAGTCAATATTAATGAAGATAAAGTTCCTTTGGAAAAAGTAATACAGACAGTTCTCGTTTAGTGACCACAACTGGACCAGAAACTTGGTCATTAAGTGAAGTGGTTGCTAACTGAAACCACATCTGTGCTTTCCATCTTACTTCAGCTTTCCTTTGCTTTACAGACCTGCAAAGGTCACAAGTGCAAGACTTGCTCGTAAACTTACTTTTTGATCACTGTCATAATAGCAAACAGTCACTAAATGAGGCAGTCACTAAACAAAGATTATAGTCAGAACATTTTTAAATGTTTGAAAACATTTACAAAAATATTGTTTTTTACTAGCAATTTCTGAGTCACAGTACCCAATGGGACCAAATGATAGTTAGTATACATATGCTCCAAAATCGCCTGTAGAAATTATGCAGTGCAATGCTAGATACTATTTTCAGACCCTTGCAAGTACATATTTTGCTGACTATAAAGTCCTATAAATATTTATTTAGATGCAAGTTTCACAGTGCTTGGGAGGATTTGTGCCTTTCAGAGGTCTTGACCATTCCACTTTGGCCTTGTGAAGTCCATTATTATTTGGTATAAAATATAGCACACTAACACCTTGAACTGGGTCACATCTGTTAGAGGGATTGGAGGTACACAGCATATTTTGTTGAAGGCTGCTATGGGAATGGAAATTAAACAATAATCAAACAACTTCTTCTAACATCTTACTACAGGCTAATTTTACCATTAGCATATGGTAATATGGTTGACAGAACCAATTATTCAGAGAAATGCTTCCCTGTATTAAGGATATTTAAGGATATTGTGGATGGCTTAATGGGGATTTCCAATAAATTCTAAAAGGAAAAAAATATAACCTATATATTAAAAAATTATCTAGATAAGGACATGGTTAGGTCTCAGTTTACCGGACTTAACTTTATCCCCAATGGCAACTGAATGTTCCCACTTAGGATGGCCCCTGATTTGTTACACTTGTACTCAGATCTTTTAGGTCACAGTGCTTGGGAGACAGATAAAATGTAAGTGGGGATATAGTTTAAAAACAATTAACAGGGTAATAGTTCTCATAGCAACAATCAGCAAGTTTGAAAATTAACGCAGCGCATACATTACAGTGCACAGTATGCAGACAAATAAAGAGATTAATTATGGTCAGGGAATACCTAGGCATAAAAGCCTAAGAGGTATCTCTCCAATTGTATTGTTATCATTATGGCACTGTTTGCACAACATGCTTAAGCAGGTTAATCATTAACCAGTTAACTTTCTTGACACTGGTTCTAGCAGACATTCCACTCACTTTGTGGACTATGGAGACCCTACCAGCACGCCTTCCACTCCACCACCCTTCACGATGCTGTGTGCTGATCATCATCCCTCCCCTCTCTGAACAGAGCCCCAGGGACATAAGGCAAGATTCCCCAGGGAATACAGAAAAACCTCCCACCTTCTTCCATGCTTTTCCAACTGGTGCACTGAGGGTGCTCAAATGCAGACACCAACAATAACATGATGTGCACTTGAAGCAATTCTATATCTGGTCTTGGAATGGAAAAACATAGGTCTGTATTCTTAAAAACAGACATGTGCTACAGTGCTGAATCAAATTACTTAAAATTCCAGCTCAAGTACCAGCTATATTTTTTTTTTTTGCTATCTTTGCAATCACTTATTTGCAAAAGCAGCACATGCATTTATATTTTTACTATATTGAGGGACGTGCGAATGTGCATTCACTTAAGGCTGACATCAAAACCAATTCCATTCTATTGGTTTTATTGTTACTTCTAAGACAAATATATCTACGGTATGATGCTACAAAATTGTCTTTGGGACCAGATGTCTAAAGCAGGTAAAACCAGTTCTACTAATCTGGTCCTGCTATTATCAACAAATCGTTTAAAAGCCATAACATGCCAATTATGTGTTTCAAGAAATGCATTTCCATGCATTCCACAAGGAATATGACTCTGAGGCCCATCACATCCTAAGAAGTTTTAGATTATCAAAAATACAGGGGCTGTAACCAAGGTCAACTCACAGAGTCATAATTTAGAATGCACATAGGGAACGTATGAAAGCAGAATTTAATAATCCCAGCTTAAGTTTGTCTGATTAAACAAACAAAAATCCTGACGTTACTTATGTAACTGTCTGAAAAAAAGAAAAATCCTATGCCTGCTTTATAGTTATCAGTATTTTAGGTGAAAAGAGGCCCTGAATCTTTGCATGATTAAACTGGTAATATTTATTCAAGCTGCCAGCCCCCCCCCTCTTCTGCAGGGAAATAATATTCATTTTCTACATTGACCGTTAAAATTCAGATGGCATGATTACAAACAGAACATTTCATATCTTTAGGTGACCTGAGGAAGGAGTAAAGAATGTATCTAGCAGGCTTAGTGAAGACACGGCGAAGCCCCACATCAAACAGCTTCATCCCAAATTAAAGCACTATTTCTGGTCCAGCCTTCATTACTGCAAAGGCTTCTGTGTCAACATATTGCTTCACAATTTCTCTTCATTCAAAGATAGTAAAGCTTCACACCTATGGATTCACATTCAGTGTTCCAGGAAGCAACTACTGGAGGGGAGATATTTAAAATACTGCATGGTGTATGAAGAAGAGTTAAACCCTGCCCCCAACTATTATTTCTAAGAAAACAAAAAAAAAGTGTGCATTTGTATTTTAATTTATTTACTTGGCATAAAAAGTCATAAAATCGAGAAAGCTTTTGAATTCCCCAAAAGATTTCAAAAATTATATTTCTAGTAGGTGGAGTTAAATAACTAGAGGCAATGTTATTCAAATATCAACCAAATATAATTATTTCATTGCCCAAGAAAAGATTTCTCTTTTATGATAACAATTATCTTGTGATTATAAACTCCACATCTACATTTAAATACTATAAAAGTCTGTATTATTTTCTTCTATTCCTTTCTTTCTCTATTTCTATTTCTTCTGTAGTATTTCTAAAAAGAAAACAGTTCTAGGAAAAGTGTGTTTTCTGCAGTTAGTCAATAATTTAGATACCTGAATCTAATCCCATATTTTTCCATAAAATTATGACAATGTGAAGTTTCCATAGCTTCCAAGCTGGATTTGTTGTCTTGCTATACTGCTTAAAGTGTTTTGGTGAACTAGAAAACTGCATTTTTTTCACATTATCTATGTATTAAAAATATTGTCTTAATATAGAAGTTGGAATTTTATTAAGCTATAATAAGATGCATCAACAATCATACAAGAAATTAGCCTTGATTTACTTTTAGAACACCAAAGCAATAAATAGCAACCATTCCTGCCCTGGAATAAGGAGGATGTCGTATTTTGATAGTGTACCAAATAGGGCATGTCAAAAGCTGATAGTTTGTCCTACTCCCAAAAATATAAAAATTGCCTGTTCCGGAGTTGGGATGTATCCATTTCTATATTGTGGGCACAATAAAGCAGCTGAACTTTACAGGAGCAAAATCAACAGATACTTATGCTTAACTGTTCTATGAACTATAATCGGGAAAAATACACGATGGAGTAATAGTGACAAATCCCAGTTTAATCTTCTCATTTTTGTTGGAAATCATTATGTGCATACCGCCCACACTTCACTTACCCATCTTTGGCAAAATGGTACCTAAAGAAATCATTGGCAGCTAACTTGATGGCTTTTTCTGGAGTCACAAGTGTTAGATTCACTGCAGCCCCTGGACAAGAAAAAGAAGAGAACGCAGAGCTTTGTGATTTGAGGGATTTTAAATCATCTTTGCATGGTGACAATGAATTGTGCTCAAAACAAAAAGTGAGTCCTAGGCGTGGTATCTACATACAGGAAAAGGCATGTTATGATTGGCAGCCAGCAATTAGAGACAATAGTGCTGCCATTTATCTTCTTTCTTATATTGTGTCATAACTGTGCTACATAAAGACAGTTGTACATTCATATACTTGAAGACAGCTAAACTGCAGAGGAATTTTGTTAGCATCTTTTTTAAAGAGAAAGTACAAATCTTTCCCAACAGCTGATGGTTAATCCTTGGACAATGTAGGACTGTTGTCCCCAGTGCCATAGCTTCAACTGTAGAAATATAAACTGATATTTGCATTACATCTAACTGGAACAATCCCCCAATATGGCTGAATGACAATTCACATATCCCTTCCCACTAGCCCTGAAGATGGAAGCTACAGGAAAATTTTTATTTATTTATTTATATACATATATACATATACATATTTTATATATAATGAGTGAATGAATGTAAAGGGACCCAGGGTTTTTATTCATGTATTAGGACATATTTACAGGTTTGGGTTGAACCTGCACACAGTGAAGTCACTGCATTGAAAAATATATACACCTTTTCAAGACATGCAGTCCAAAGTCAAGCTTTGCAATTTAGAATCCAATTATGTTGCAAAATTCACTGGCAAACACCCCACCCACCCACCCCCCCGTTCTTCATTAGGTAAAGCCAGAAATAACCAGTGAGCATTCCAGAAACATTTATCTTGGCTCTGTTTTTGTTTGTTTGTTTGAATATACAAAATAGGTCAGCTTTGTCACCACATGTTAAAAGGAGTTGTTACTGTATTCCTTTCAAAACATTTTAACTCAGTCCACAATCCATGCACATTAATGGTAGATTCCTCCAATCTCCTTAAAAGAGATGAGTACAAACTGGAAAAACTACTTCAAATTTTATTTATTATGTATTTGTTCAGTGCCCTAAGCAAGCCACTTCAAACAACTTCAGTCCTCTCTTCCAAATAACGCTTGGGTCCTCCTTTAAAAAGGAGTTTTAGGGACTGCCAAAATCATGCATATTAAGGCTCACATATTTTTATTCCTCAGGAAACTCTACCTAAATATTCATATTTATCAGTAACATTTTCCTGTCAATGCAGGAAAATGCCTGACACCTGTTTGTTCTGAGTGAAATCTTGTTCAGGGGAAATTCTCTTTGCAGGAAAACACACCAGAGCGCCACTTTCAGCCAGTTCTGCTCCCTGGCATGTAGACAGCCTTTGACAGGGATATGGGAAAGAGGAACTCTATTGTATATAGAGAAACTAAAAACAAATCCCGGGGCTGCAGAAACAGCCCAAGCTGTGCCTGGCTTAGGGAGGACAAAGGAAAGGGGATTACTAATGCTAGGGTGACCCACTTTATTGAAATCACTCAGAGAAGAGAGTCCAGCATCTGCCAAGTCTTCTTTGTCTTTGGAACATTTTAATCTTTCATCTGCTCTATCCAACTATTTCACAAAGGGCCGTAATAACTAAATGGGAAGCTGGCAGTCCGCAAAGCAACTGTTGTCTCTAACGCAATTGTGATTTAGAAAGACACTGCTGCTTCTGTTGACAAATTGGCTATACAACTAAGAACTACATGCAACATTCATTCTTTTACTAGTCCTTCTCCTTCCCCAACAAGCCCATGCTAATGCTTCTAATTAAAATAAATAATGATTACATAATCTTTCTGGCATATACAACAGGACCATGAAGCACTGTTTTGCCTCTATTACTGAGACAACCCAAGGAAAATTCAACTGATGGTTAGTACACTTTAACAACCAATTATGAAGAGGTCTGCATAATCTAAAAACCTGCATGCTCCTGTACTTAATGCCATTTGTATGCTTCCCAGTGTCATTTTTTGAAAGATGGGTAGCTATATAGACTTGATAAATAAATACATACATACATACATATATACATTCATGCATACATAAATACCACAAGCTTCTTACTTTATGGGATTTTTGTTGTTTCAGCAACATCAGTTTCTATCAAAAATTAAGTCATTACTAGAATACAGAACTGTTTAGTGGGATAAAGATTAAAGTACAAGTTGTTAGAAATGTTAAAGATGCCCCAGAGGTTGCCAACTAGTGGCAAATCATTATATTATAGTGATTCTGATTCCTCCATTTCCACCATTAAGCTAAGATCACCAAGGATAACCCTCAAGAGAAAGTGCAGGCCATTAGACAAAAGTTTTTAAAATCTTTGCCTACAAATTTAGACAGTTCAAGGTTTAAGTATGAATGAACTTAACTGTCCCAGCAATAGTAATCACACTTACTTATATACCGCTTCACTGTGATTTTTACAGCCCTCTCTAAGCAGTTTATAGAGTCAGCATATTGCCCCCAACAATCTGGGTCCTCATTTTACTAATCTCGGAAGGATGGAAGGCTGAGTCAATTTTGAGCTGGTCAGAATTGAACTGCTGGCAGTCAGCAGAATTAGCCTGCATTACTGCATTCTAACCATTGTGCCACAAATGCCATTTATCAACAGCGAACTGGCATTAAAGCTAGTCTTCCGTAATGAGTGTAGACCAATGTTGCTTTAGAGCAGTGGTCGGGGAACAGGGGTAAATTACCCCAAATGGGGTAAACTGAAAATCCTGGGGTAATGAGGACGGTCGCTGGCGCGACCGTTCTCATTACCCCAGGCATTATTTCCGACATTCTGTTCGCCTTCGGTGAATGCTGCTGGGATCGGAAATCAAGGACACAAATGAGAGAAGGGGAGGGAGGAAGCAACGGAAGCCTGTCCTGCTCTCTGGCTCAGCAGCGGTTTCCTCCGCCTCATTCCTCTCTCAGTCGCTCTCTCGCCTCCACCAGCCCAGGAAGAAACTGCTTCAAAGAAGCCGGGGGTGGTGGCTTTTCCTGTCGGCGCAGCTCCTCCGAAGCGCCCGTTTTTACCCCCACCCGCCGCCAATCAATCCAATCAATTCTGCCTGCCTGCCTGCCTTCGTTTCTGGTAGTTTCGGAGCAGCTTCGGCTGAGAATAATAACTATTCGCCTCTTTTTCTCAGCCGGCTGCTCCGAAACTACCAGAAACGAAGGCAGGCAGGCAGAACGGAGCACTGGATTGAACCGCGGGCGGCGGGGCGGGGGGCGGGGTGAGCGGGCGCTTTGGGGAAGCTGCGCCGACAGGAAAAGCCACCCTGCCGGCTTCTTTGAAGCAGTTTCTTCCTGGGCTGGTGAGGAGTGAGAGAGCGACTGAGAGAGGAACGAGGCAGACACCTGAGGATGGGGCTGAGGGAGGGAGGGAGACACCTGAGGGATTGGGCTGAGGGAGGGAGGGAGGGAGACACCTGAGGGATGGGGCTGAGGGAGGAGGAGACACCTGAGGGATGGGGCTGAGGAGGGAGGGAGACACCTGAGGGATGGGGCTGAGGAGGGAGGGAGACACCTGAGGGATGAGGCTGAGGGAGGAGGGAGACACCTGAGGGATGGGGCTGAGGGAGGGAGGGAGACACCTGAGGGATGGGGCTGAGGGAGGGAGGGAGACACCTGAGGGATGGGGCTGAGGGAGGGAGGAGACACCTGAGGGATGAGGCTGAGGAGGGAGGGAGACACCTGAGGGATGGGGCTGATGAAGGCAGGGCCGAGAGGCGAGGCTTCTCAGCCGTCCTGCAGGGACTATCTGTCGCTCAGGGTTGCAATGAGGAGGCATTGGCGTTCCCTGAACTTGGTGGTTTGCTGGCAGGCGTTTTATTACCCGACTAGGTAACAACATCAGATGTTACCTAGTCAGATAATGAAACGTCTGCAAGCAAACCACCAAACTCGGACTCTTCCCCCTCCCCCGTTGAAGCTTTCAAAGTAATTTTAAATACATCCAATAACATTTTGAATTCAAATAGTGTATGATTTCCTTCCTTTCAAATCAAGGGGGTAACGTCGGCGTTTATAAAATTTTTGGGGGTAAAAGGTAAAAAAGTTCCTGACCCCTGCTTTAGAGGAAGGAGTGGGGATAAAAATAACAATCTGCCTCAAGAGTGAACAAGGGCTGGTGTTTTGATTCCCAAGCCCGTATGGTCAGGCAAGTATGCAATTTCCTAGTTTACATAGTTTGCAACATCTATGTGTGGGAAGAGGACAAGTTTGTGCCAATTTTTGCCTCTATTTGCATTTTTCAAGGTAAAAAAACAAAACAAAATGAAAATCCTAAACAAACCTAGCATCCCCTTTATATCAAAATGGTCTGGCGTTGGCTGTCTTATGCTGCAAATCCCTGGGTGGCACTTTGGGAGAGCACAAAGTAGATCAATAATGTGTACTGAATGGAAGAAAATTTCACTTTGTTTCCAGTAGCTAGAAATGGTTTACCCGTTCTGCTACAAATCCAGGGATGAGGAGGAGGTTATTCTTAGTAAGACGGCTGTCTGTCTTGCACGGTCTGCTTTGCAGCAGTTCTGTGCTATGGAAACAACTTGGCAAAGACAGCTCTTTGGCTGGTTCCCAATCCAAAAGAAGAAGAAGCTGAACAAGCTGGTGGGAAATTTCATGCAATTATTATTCACAAGCTGGTTCAAACAGATGACCTGCCAGTCTCTGAACTGCTATTCAGAAATAGCATTAGGAAGATGCATAAGAGGCTGCAAAGGAATCTAGCTTTTTCTAACAAGGCAGGAAGTTTTCAGTTTTTACTTTTCTGGATTTCCCACACTTACAAGAGAAGGCCCCATTCAAGCCTTCTTGTTTGTATTTCAGTGAGCTTGTATAGCAGAGGTGGCATTCAGCAGGTTCTGACCAGTTCTGGAGAATCGGTAGCGGAAATTTTGAGTAGTTTGGAGAACCGGCAAATACCACCTCTGACTGGCCCCACCCCCCATCTATTCTCTGGCTCCCGAGTCCCAGCTGATTGGCTGGGTCTTCTTTTGTTGCCCTGCACAGGAGAACTGAGCTGGAAAGCAGGTTAGTGGGATGGGGAGGGAATGGGGATTTTACAGTATGCTTCCCCTGCCACGTCCACCAAGCTACACTACACCCACCAAGCCACGCCTACAGAACCAGTAATAAATTTTTTTGAATCCCACCACTGCTGTACCGTGGTGAATCCCACCACTGTTGTAGTCCTCCACTTACAACAGTTCATTTAGTTACTGTTCAAAGTTACAACAGGACTGAAAAAAGTGACTTAAGACCATTTTTCACACTTATGACCTTTGTAACATCCCCATGGTCATGTGATCAAAGTTCAGGTGCTTGGCAACTGGTTCATGCTTATGATCATTGCTGTGTCATGTGATCACCTTTTGACAAACAAAAATTAAGGGGAAGCCAGATTCACTTTACAACCGTGTGACCAGGGGTGGGATTCTACCAGTTCTCACCTATTCGCTAGAACCGGTTGTTAACATTCTAAGCAGCTCGGAGAACCGGTTGTTAGAAGGAATTACTGGCCTAATCCTGTAAGGAAGGCAGGAAGGAAACATTCTGGTGTTGCTTACAGAAACTGCCTCTCCATTAACCCTTATTACATTATTGGCAGGACTAGACTTCCTGTCTCAGGAACTTCTCTGGAGTTTTTTTTCCTCCTTCGCTGACACTTTACTTGTGTGGAGTGACCATTCAAAGTTACAATGGCACTGAAAAAAGTGACTTATGACCATTTTTCACACTTACAACTGTTGCAGCATCCCCACAGTCATGAGAGGCCAGGCGAAGAGATGCGTGCCTCGATGTGAGTAATATTGAGTTGGCCATGCCCAGCCAATAACATGACTACCAAACCACACCCAACAACTAAGCCATGCCCACAGAACCGGTTGTTAAAAAATTTGAATCCCACCCCTGCGTGTGACCACCTTATCCAATGCAGTGATTCACTTAACAAGTGTGGCAATAAAGGTTGTAAAATAGGGCAAAATTCACTTAACAAATGTCTCACTTAACAACAGCAATTTCAGGTTTAATTGTGGTCGTAAGTGGAATACAAATCTGTACTCAATTTACCAACCTTTTGACCAAACTTTCTGTTGCTTGGCAAGGTGGTTGTTCAGTGAGCCATGCATGACTTTATGACCTTTTTTGCCATAGTCGTTAAGTGAATTGCTGGAGTTGTTAAGTGAATCATGCAGTCAATCAGCAAATCCAGCCTCCCTGATTGACTTTGCTTGTTGGAAGCCCACTGGGAAGGTGATAAATGGTGATCACACAATGATCCCGAAATTGTCATAAATACATGCCTGTTGCTGTGATCACATGACCATGGGGATACTGTGATGGTTGTAAGTGGGAGGACTGGTTGTAAGTCACTTTTTTCAGAACTATTGTAAAATTGGAATGGCTGCCAACCTGTACTTTTTACTCTCAGTTAGTTGCTTCACTGCCCTGATCATAGATACTCAACCTAGACAGTAACAATTAAACTGAACTCAAGTGTCATTAAAAATAAGTATTCACTCTATGCACCAGCCCTCCAGATAGTTAAAAAAGTTTGACATTACCAGGTACTTCTAATGCCACTCCCTGTTTTCCTTTTCTGAGAAGCTACAAAAGAGCTGTTGCAGCATTGTTTCAAAGATCATTAAAACAGGATACGGATTTATGTAATCAAATCTGAAAAGTAACTTTATCTATGCTACCCAATGCTGCAGAGTAAGCTATGGCACTCTGGTTTGCTGCATAACCTCTTCTGAGAAACAGATAAAAATGTTTACTCTTGCAAATCTTTAGTACTGTAAACTAAATGATATTCCAAAAGTAGCTACACCCTTCTCATTACAGGAATTACTTCAAGGTTTATAGCTGTTTGAACTGAAACTATGTGCCTCTAATCTTAGAATATACCGTTAAATGAAGGTGTGCCAAGACAGACAGAAGGTAAATTAGCTAATGTAATATGCATAATATATTTCTTCTACTCTGTATACACAAATGTCTGCTGCTACAAAACCTTTCCAGTTTTAACAGATGTATGGTGAGTAGATCGGCAAGCAGAGGGATGAGAAAATATTCATTTACCAAATTTCAGCTTCTCGTGAGGTTGTAAAAAGTCACAAGATTTTATCCAGAAAAAAAGAAAAAACCCTCCAGCATTTCTAACATCAAAAATTAAGTTCGGGAATTTGCTGTTTCTCAATTATTGTCTGTATTGACATGTGGGAAACAGGACAAATTATTAAAAGTCAACAGATTTTTTTTTAATAACAAATAATTTTTATAACAACAAACACAGTTGGTATATGAAATGATTTTATCAAAAAATGGCATGTGTATAATATATTCAGGTTAATTTGCTTTCTAAAGTTGTGATTAATATTAATGAAAGTAATTGAATTAACATTTTCCTTTTAAAAAAATCCATATTTCAAATTGCCAGCCTGATGTACGTAAGTTATATAAAGTTTTCTCATACCTATGTCGTGACCAAAAAAAACCCTGAATTGTAATTCATAAAGCAATGTCTGTTGATCTTTATTTCACATTTGAAAAATTAAGCCATGATAGGCAATCTTTTCCTGGTTGCCACCTAGAATCCCTTCTAAATCACCGCATTTCAGTGGTAAGAAACACTAATTGCTATAAAGCAGTTAAATGCCTTAACGGCTAAAGCAACATTTTCAATAAGAATTCTTTCTGGAATTAATTATTTGTGACCATGAAATGAAATACTGACCTCTGTACATCCCAAAATATCCTTCAGACCGGATTGTTTTAATAAGGCAGTCAGACCTGTTGGAAAGATGGAAGAAGCAAAGAGTTATTAGTCATTAATATACTAAAAAATATACTAGAATAATAGAGTTGGAAGGGACCTTGATAGTCTTCTATTCCAGTGGTCACCAACTGGTGGGCTGTGGCCCACTGGTGGTCTGCGGGAAAATTTTGGTGGTCCGCACAGAAATGTCACCCCCAGAGCACCCCCCCAATGCAATTAATCCAGGCTGCGCAGGAACACATGGCCCATGGCCTCCCTGCCCACTCACTCCTTACCTGGCAAACTTACCTGGCAAACTTGCCTGCTAAGTTCCTATTTTTCCTTTTTTTCCCCCCTACCATCAGCTGTTCTGCTGTGCCGGGAGATTTAGAATAGCTAGAAAGCAAGAAATCATTGGACTTCTTGCTTTCTAGCTAAACTTTAGATCTTCGGCTCTGCTTTTAAGCAGAGCCAAACCTCCCTTAAGACTGAACGTTCTATTATTCAGTTGCAGACTCAGATAGCCGATGGCAGAAAACAGATCTCTAAGTGAATCTGTGATTCTATGAGCAACTCAATCTGCCTGCCTGCTTTGCCTGATTTTGGATAAAAGTTGCTCTTTTTTAAATAAAAAATTCCATATTTACATAAATATTTATAATACTTACATACAAGCCCAGCCAGTCACATGACCACCAAGCCACACCCACAAATTACCCCACAAAGAACCGGTTGTTAAGAATTTTGAATCCCACCCTTGCCTCTGTGTGTTTGTGTGTGTGTGTATGAAAGAGAAAGAGAGGGGGAGAGGGGGTTAGATCAGATCTCTCTCTCTTTCTCTTTCTCTCTCTCTCTCTCACACACACACACCAACGTCAGCAAGCCACCGTCAGTCAAAATTCATATTAGTGGTCCCCAGGATTTAAAATTATGAGTTTGGTGGTCTCTGAAGTCCAAAAGGTTGACGACCCCTGTTCTATCCAACCCCTTGCTCAGGCAGGAAACCCAATACCATTTCAGACAAATGGTTGTCTAATCCTTTCTTAAAGACTTTCAGTGTTGGAGCACCCACAATTTCTGGAGGCAAATTGTTCCACTGATTAATTGTTCTGTCAGAATGTTCTCCTTAGTTCTAGGTTGCTTCTCTCCTTGATTAGTTTCTACCCAATGCTTCTTGTCCTGCCCTCAGGTGCTTTGGAGAATAGATTGATTCTCTCTTCTTTATGGCAGCCCCTGAGATATTGGAACACTGCTATCGTGTCTCCCCTAGTCCTTCTTTTAAATTAAACTGAACATACCCAATTCCAGCAACTGTTCTTCATATGTTTTAACCTCCAGTTCCCTAATCATCTTTGTTGCTGTTCTCGGCACTCTTTCTAGAGGCTCAACATCTTTTTTACATCATGGTGACCAAAACTGTTCAACCTTCTCAAAATCAGGATACTCCTCATGTGGAACGATAACTGCCACCCACATAACCAGTTGACTGGACTTGCAATACAGCATGTATGAGAGCAAACAGATTGGAAAGGTTGTGCCAACAGTTTCAGTGTCTAGATGCCAGGCTGTCATATGCAGGGAAAGGAAGGGAAATAGTGGTACTTGTTCAGACTGTAAATAGCATGAAAGTCATCCTGAGACATGCTTCAATTTGACAGCACTGCTGAGCTAGTTGGCTCCCAATGACAAATTCTTCATTCAATATCAGAACACAAACTCCTCCCTTTCCTAATGTATGTCTTGACACGGAACACGAGTTTCTAAGTTACAGGGTTTGCACTATGATGTCACAGTGTACATTCTGTCACTTGCCATCTCTTGATTTCCCTCAGTACATGCCTACATTGGAAAACTCTCTAACAACATTATACCAATGCCAAAATGTCATTCTTGTTTTCAACTTGTTTTAAAACAGCTCCTCTTTGATAAGAGTTTATAGAAACCCTTAAAAAAAATAACAAAAAATCAAGCCCAGGTAAATAAGAACATTTCACTCTCAAGAATAATTTTCTTTTCATAAGAAACATCAATTCCTTTGAGAAATATTGGAAGCTAAATAAAAATAGCCATAAGCAAAGTGTTTTCCCCAGCCACCTATTTGCTGAAACTTTGGGTCATATAACCTTGATGAATGATTCTTTTCATACTTGAGTAGACTTCAAATATGTAGTCTTCAAAAATCCTTTGCATGCTAAGTGTTCTAATTTTAGGTAAATCATATATATTATAAGCAGGATATTTCTTTCTTTAAAAAATAATTTTACAAGTTGACCATTTTTGTAGCAACAGAATAATTATTTGAATTTAACAGGGACTCTTGTTGGAACACAGGCTCTTGAATATAAGCAGAATGAAGACAATTTTGGAGGGAGTTAGAGAAAGAAAGAAAGAAAAAACATTAAGTTTCCTTTGTCTCATAAATGCAGAGGGATTAACAGCAGGCCAGGTGAGAAAGAGAGGCAGAGGAAGTGTATGAAGACCCTTCTCATCTATATCTCACCATTTTCCTCAGTGCCAAAAGGCTCATAAGTGCAAAGAGATGATGATCTCCAAAATCAGTTTTATAATAAAGCCTGAAGACCATTTTTCTGTAGCCTGGAAATACCTGATGTGATAATGTAATTTGTTTAGCAGGCTGAAATTTATCTTCCCATCTGTCACTAGAGCATGTGTCAGGGGAGCTGTAGTCAACAGATTCAAATAAACAAAGCTCTTTTTAAAGTTCCCACTCCATTGCTTCTCTCATGTTGTGTATTAACCATCTTTGATTGTCAGCATTGACTGCATTAATCCTTCAATGACCTTGCTGCTTGAAACATGAAAGGGCAAGACCCAGGCAAATGGAATGATTTTTTAAAATGTTTTTTATCCTACAATAATCCTGGGAGATAAATCAGGCTGAGGAAATGAGTAGCCCAAAATAGACCCAGTGATCTTATGCTGATGACTAAATGGGAAATAGAACTCGGTCGAAAGTGGAAACTTTTATCCATTTTGTCCAGATATAAGCTGATGACGACTTCAATTGGCACATCCAACCAATATCCTTTAGGCATGTTGATTATATCACGTGACCATGTAAAAATTATCATAAATTAGATATTTGGAAATCATGAAATGTTTTCCGTGTTCAGCTCATGATGCTTGACTGTGCTGTACAATCATGGGCTACTTTCAAGGCAGATACAACTCTAAATATTTCCCTGAATTTTTAAAAATGTTTCAAGTATATCTGAAGCTCTGCATTGAGGAATCTGATAAGGAAATATCTTGGAAACGATGACCCAATGGGTCATGGGCTGTCTAGTATACTAATGCACAGATGGTTCCAGATTGTACTCAGAGAGAGCTCAACTTTTCTTCAGTAGACTAGAAGGGGTGCTAAAGGTTCAGCCCTGGGCTCCATACTTTTTAATAGCTTTATGGATGACTTGAGGATGACTTGGAGAGAATACTTATTAAATTAGATCTGTAGGTGAAATAAAAAGGGATGGGGGTAAAATAATTTGGTGTAATGGTCAGTATACCAAGCTAGAAACCAAGAAATTGTGATTCTAGTCCTGTCTTAGGCACAAAGTGAGTTGAGTGACCTTGGGCCAGTCATACTCTCTCAGCCCTAGAACAAGGCAAGAAAAAGTCATTTCTAAAAAAATCCTTGCCAAGAAAACTGCAGGGACTTGTCCAGGCAGTCATCATGAGTCAAAACTGATTTAAGAGTAGGAGGAGGATTCAGACAAATTTAAGGCTTGAGGATGACAGGGGGCTACAAATTATGTCTGATGAAAGAGACTGAAGGAATTGGGAATGTTTAGCTTTGAGAAGAAAAAAACCAATGAATAGGATATGAGAATACTCTTCAAGGATTTGAATGAATATCGGAGAGAAGACAGTCATTAGCGATTTATATGTGTTGGAATAGAACTGGGAGAAAATCCAAGCTCAGTCCACAATTAGCTATGAAAACTCAGTGGATAACTCTGAGCTAGTCTTTTTCTCTCAGCCCAACCTACCTCACAGGTAGGTTGTTATGGGGGCAGAAGGAAGGGACATCCCTTTCAAAGCTCCTAGAGAAAAGGGTTAGGGCATAGGAATAAAATCAAATAAATAATTATGCTGAATCATCCTAGACCTAGAGAATAGAACATTAATCAATTAAGATACAGGAAGGGAGATTTTAATTGATTGTGAGGAAGGATTTCTTAGTACAGTTAAATTAATTACTCTGAGAGAGGGTAAGAGAACCAGTAAGGCAACAGGCAAGAAAACATGGGACTCTTGAGTTCTAATCCAGTGTAACGTATGAAAGGCAGTGAGATGACTTTGGGCCAGTAACTCTCTTTCAGCCCAACCCATCTCATAGGGCTACTGTTGTGAGGAAAATACAAGGAGAAAAGAATATTATATATGTTTTTTCCCTTCAGTTATTTAATAAAGGCAGTATAACAATCCGATAAAGAAACAAATTTCTTTATTTGTTTATTACATGTGCATTTACAAGTATTCCAATAGTGAATGGCAAACACCAGATTTGTTCATCTGTCACTGTTGCTTCAATATGGATTCTTGCACAAAGCAGAGTTGGATTCAGTGGCTAGAATGATTGCTTCCATGGTTATTTTATTTTATTTTATTTTATTTATTATTTATTAAAATTTATTATAGATACCCAATGGGTTAAATGGGTTATGTCTCTTTCAATGATAAAGAAAAAATGTCCCTCATAGGCACCCAACTCTTAAGGTTATTATAAATTACTATAATAACTCTAAAAAATACCTTTCAATTAACCAAAACACTGATGCAATGTTGGTAACTATCTTCGGATTGAGGTTGTTACAAAAATTTGCAGCCTGGAGAATCTCAGTAAACAGCTCCGCAGGATTTTTGTGCAAATATTACAGTTCACGCAAAGGAACAAGTGATTAAAAAATAAGAATGCTTTCTTTTCTCTTTAAATCTGTGGGATACTTACATACTGGTGTACATCCTGTGGCCATTCTGTTGGTTCTGTAAACGTGTTTTTGCCAAGTCAATAGGAAACACACAGGTGACCCCAATGAGCCCAGCTATGCCTCCATTGATCAGCTTGGCAGGTAAACTGTAAGAAAAAGAGCACAAAGGTTCATTCCCAAGATAATAGCAAACCAGCCACAAAAGGCAGGAGAAATGCCAGGTTGCAGCATCTTAAATATTTTGGTACTTTCCCAGCAAGTTTCATAGACTGGAGACTACTAAATCAGAACTATATCTGATGAAGGGGGAACCTGCTTTTGGCAGGTTGTTATATTTCAGTTTATCACTTGACTCAAAACTGACTGTGTTACAAAAGACTTAACCTTTTCAAACACTAACCCTGTTAATTCAAGAACATTTTATGTTCTCTGTATGTGTAGTTATTTCCTTTAACTTCATTTGTCTGAAATCTTTTTGTAACATTTCTGAAAATCCACCCTCCAATGGTATATAAAGCTTGGATCTCATATTTATTTCCACAAGGCCACAGAAGTTAAGAATGTAGATAATGGTAGGCTCCCCTACTGTACTACCGTGATTTCCTTTTGCTTAACCTTAAAAGTTTAATAAGTCAAATTTAGCTACATACAATACTGTGCCCAAAATGTTATGGTTTACAACCCACAATAGCTATATATTAAGTCAAACTCAACAAACCACACTATAGGTTAGTGTAATTTATAAACCCATATAAAAGATTATAAAACTCCCAATGTTTTCATTTTCAAATAGATAATAATAATTTCCTTCAGTCAAGTTTGACTTCCTACTAATGATATGGCTACCTCACCAAGATTGTTAGGTGCTTTGAATGATGAGCTTACGCTTAAGACACCCCATTGAGTTCAATGAAAGTTAACTCTCAGACAAGCTTGTAACTCTCAAATCAGCATTATTGACTTGACTTTCAAATATAATGGCCAAGATTAGAGGGCCAATCTCTAAAAGGGAGAAAGAAAAGATACCAGCCTCAGAAAGTGTAGCATATTCTGCTCAGCCTGAATCAAGATTATTTACTGGATGGGAAAAGGCAGAGGGAGACAAGAGGGCAAATTCAGGCAGTTGGTTAAAGAACTCTGAGGATTTTCAAAATACAGACAGTTGGAGGTGTATCATGTGGATTTGTAAGACAAGACAAAACCTGTGGGAGTTTGTAGGTCAAATAAGGACTTCATAAAATATGACTTGTCCTCCAGATCAGTCACTATACCATCTAAACTATCTTGGGTCACCTCGGAAATTTAAAAGATTAGAAAAACATCTCAGAGTACATATTCTGGTGTGAATCTATTCTCTTGCTCAAATCTTATAAAACTGATTAGAAAATATTCCTGCATACAATATAGAGCTGTTAATCTTAACATGAGCCTAAATTTAAAATAAGAAGAAATCAAATACTAGTTTCATTTGGAACACTTGATGCTTGTATCAAATACAGGAACTATTTAATATTTGTTTATGACCAGCATGCTATTCCGTATTTATAGTTCTTAATAATTCTATAATTAGTTCTATAATTATATATATATATCAAAAATAAATACCAACCAGCTAAACACCTCATGGAACTAACAAAACACTGCTTAACCAACACATATTTCATATACAAAGGACAAAGATACAAGCAAATTGAAGGAGCCCCTATGGGATCACCACTGTTACCCGTCATTGCAAACCTGCTCATGGAAGAATTCGAATCCAGAGCCCTAGCTAATGCCACCCACAAACCCAAACTATGGTTAAGATACATCGATGACACATTCGTGATTTGGCCCCATGGAAAAGAAAACCTAAACAATTTCCTAACACACCTAAACAGCACACACCCCAAAATCAAGTTCACCTTGGAAACTGAAACAAACAAACAACTACCATTCCTAGATGTACTAATCTACAAAAAAACAGATGGCACACTAGGACACACCATATACCAGAAGAAAACACACACCAACCGCTACCTCAACGCCCAATCCCACCACCACCCAGCACAGATAAACTCCGTGGCCAAAACACTAATCACCAGAACCAAACGCCTGGCAGACAAGACACACATAAAGACTGAACTATGCACCCTGACTAAAGTACTGACAGCCAACGGCTTCCACAAAAGCAGAATCACTGGCTTGATCCACAAAAACACACTGAGACATAATGGAGACCTAGAAGATGAACAGACCTATGGAACAGCTGTCCTGCCCTACATAAGAGGTACTACAGACAAAATCAGTAAGATACTACACAGGCATCACATCAAGACTGCCTTCAAAACAGACAGAAAAATAGCAGCCATCCTAAGAAACCCCAAAGATAAAATTCACCTGGAAAACCAAGGCATATATGAAGTCCCCTGTGCATCATGTCCTGGCACATACATTGGACAGACCAATAGAAGAATAAGTACCCGCCTGGATGAACACAAAAATGCAGTTAAAAAGCTGGAATACACTTCCTCACTAGTCCAACACATGAAAGCCACAGGTCATAGCATCAACTTCAATGGCACCAAAACCCTAGCCACTGTAGAAAACCCCAGCCACAGAATCATCAGAGAAGCTATAGAGATTGAAAAAAGACCTGAAAGCATGAATAGAAGAGATGATTCCACCAGACTGTCAATTATCTGGAAGCCTGCACTCTCAAACAAAAAAATCTCCACACCACTAGCCAGGCAAACACCTGGGCACAAACAGATCCCCCCTGATACCTCCAGCTCAAACACACCCCAACCAGGCACCCAGATGAAACCTAGCTTCCTAATAAATTATAGCCGTCCATTTACTCAGAGCCAAGCTGCACTAAAGGCCTCCAATAAAGGAATACAATGTTGCCAGTCAATCAAGACACAAAAAGAGCCACAAAACAGACAGAAGATATTAGGAACACCAATCAAGCAGAACACAGCAAATTCCAAGACCAATAAACACAGACCAAGACTCCCAACCAATCAGGATGAAGAAAAAACCATTCTGGCACAGCAGTAGGCTGCCCCAAATTTAAAACTGAAACGGCTGTGATAGTCTGACTCACAGATGAACACAATACAGAAGCCTGATGATGGCAGATGAGATTCTGCCGAAACGTTGCTACAACTTTAAAAGCACAACTATAATAACGTGGGAAAATACCCGAACAAAGCTGAAAACCGTATGTATGTATGTATGTATGTATGTATGTATGTATGTATGTATGGTAGGTATTCAGCTTTGTTCGGATATTTTCCCACGTCATTATAGTTGTGCTTTTAAAGTTGTAGCAACGTTTCGGCAGAATCTCATCTGCCATCATCAGGCTTCTGTATTGTGTTCGTCTGTGGGGCTTCAGTTCGTCCTGTCAAGCTTCAATACAGAAGCCTGATGATGAGATTCTGCCGAAACGTTGCTACAACTTTAAAAGCACAACTACAATGACGTGGGAAAATACCCAAAGCTGAATACCATACATGTAAGTACCCGCGAAAACTTCACACACACACACACACACACACACACACACACATATATTCATATTCTGCATTTTTTTAAAAATTATCCAAATCAAAAAAGGTACCAGTACAAAGAATTGGTAATTCTCTTACAACTGCACATCTTCTTGTAGTCATCTGTACATTTATAAATATGGTAATTTGTGTATGTAAAATCCCATTCAGAACCTTCTAGAGTTCTTGTAGGAGCCCAATCACCCTACAACCAGTATAACACCTACCAACATCTACAAACAAATTCCTAAGACTAATGCAGGAACAATAAAATTACCATGAGATATGCAGAGTTAGTGGACAGGTTGTAGAAACATCTGCCTGCATTCACTGTCTGATCAAAAGTTGATCCATCAATGCTTGTCTTGAGAGAAAATTAATTTATGGAGCCATTCTTGAAAAAGAATATGATAATTGTGGAGCTATGCAGAATAGAATTTTTTTTTTTTAAAAAAAACAAGTTTTATTTTCAAGACAAACAATACATAGATACACATAAAACAAAACATAAAAGCATAAAAAATCTCTTATCTGAAAGTTGATTAGTCCCGGGTTAAAACTCTTGGTACAGACACAAATTCAAATTCATATTCATTTTACATACCATTTCATATCTTATTAACATTTTCAGATTTCTATATGTCTTCTCCTCTCCTTTAAATTTTCTCAATTTTATTTTATTTTATTTATCTCCTCTCAATTCTTATCATAATATTTATTATTCTTTGTCTGTTCTATTCCAGCCAGCCCTTTATTTTCCTTCTTAAAAAAAAGAAAAACTTCTCCTGTACACTATATGGAGTATGATGCCTTTATCTCTTTCCCCTACATTTGTAATACTTAATATAAAACACATGACATATATTGGGATTCTGTCTGGTACATTCTAAAATTATACTATATTATCAAAAATAATACATATCTATTCATTAGTATTAATATTCATTCATGTCTTAAACATTTAAATCATTACTTTTCAATTAAATCACATACTTTTATGGGAGCCCTATTTTCCATAGTTATATATTATATCCCTCATCATATATTATAGCTCATTATTTCATTAAAAAGTACCTCCTTCTTCTACTTCAATTCTCATTTCACAAGAAATTTCGCTAGTATACCATATTCTAATCATTAATATTAACAATCATTTATATCTGTTAGGGATAACATTGTTTACCCTAACTGGTTTGGGTAAAAATAATAAATAAGGTATCATGGTTTGTTAGTTAAAGTGTGTGTAACTTTAACTGCAAGAATGTAATTAAGGGTGTGGTTGTAAGAAGCGAGGCAATTGCAGCTCGCTCTCTCTGGCTTACTGATCCCCAATTACTGGAAGGATTGATGACTGCGTTTTTGCTGGAACGGGGAGAGAAAAACGAGTGTTGATTTTTCTCAACGGAGAGAAGATAAAGATTGGACTGATTTATTGTAAGTGAACTGACATTGGCTATTCAACACGGACTTTGCAAATAGAGTATCCCCGATAAGACTTGACTGAAATTGATATATGACTAATGGACCGTTACATACGACTATGCTATAATTCTTAAATGGAATAAACTATATTTTTGATAGCACAAGCGTATCTGTATTTTTACTGCGTGTTAACTAGAAAACTTATCTCACACATTTACCTGTCTTCCTATCTGACTTCGCTGTACATTCTGTTTAGTTTGTTTTCCTTAACACCCGTTGGGGAATCCAGGCTTAACAATATCTTAAACATTTTATCCATTTCAATTAAATATCATGCCTTTGTGGGAACACTTATGCTTTTCAAAGATTATTACCCCCCCCACATCACAATCTTAAATCATGTTTCGTTACAGTACTCCCTTTTCTTAACCAAAAATTTCACTAATTTATGTTAAATATTTTATCACATTTTAGGTTACATATTGTTTCTAATTTTCTATGTTTACTTCTAAATACAAGTATAAAAATGCAGTCTTATGTACCTTTCTAGAATCCCTTTAACCATAAAGCTTATCCATTATCTCTAAAAAAAATTTGCTTCTTAACATCTTGCTCCCCACCATTAGGACTTCTCATCCCTTCCTTTCTTTCTTGTTTCTTCTTCTCCTTATCCTCTTTAACCCCTTGTCTCTCCACCTCCCTTTTGTTCTGCTTTCCCCCTTTCTGTTGTTTCTTAACATAATGTCCCCTTTTCACCTTATTCTTCTCTTTTTGGGCTATTTTTCCAGATCTTAAAGACCTTTTTTCCCTTTTTCTCTTCTCCAGTTTTTGCTTTTTCTCTTCTCCAGTCAAAGTAATTTGTTCATCAAAAATGGCTTCTCCTTCTTCTTTATCCCCATCATCCTCGTTCTGCTTCACATAAATATAAACCGCCATTTCTAAGTATTGAAAAATAGTGCCAAGACCATCTTCCCCTCCTTGTTTTTCTCTTTCAAATTTTTGATATATAAGTTCCAATTCATCCATAGATGATGCCATTGTGTAGAGAAAAAGTTTTTCCAAACAACCACCCAGATGATTTAATCAGAAGTAATTTCCAAAGGTTTCAAAGTCACCAAACAATCCAA
This sequence comes from Notechis scutatus, assembly GCF_049901735.1. Taxonomy (NCBI): domain Eukaryota; kingdom Metazoa; phylum Chordata; class Lepidosauria; order Squamata; family Elapidae; genus Notechis; species Notechis scutatus. The sequence goes on from NC_142009.1 coordinate 236,433,721, forward strand.
ACAGACTATTTCTTTTAGATATCTTCTTCTTCTTCACTTTCTCTTTCTGGGGTTAAAGTAATCACAAATCCTTTTCAAATATATTTTTTTAAGTTTTTAAACTCTTTGTAATTCTAGGCAATCTTCTCCTTATTTTCAAATTTTGCTCTAATTCTTTTTTTCACTCTCCCTTCCCACTCACAGCCAAAAAGGTTTTTTTTTTTCCGCTGTCACTTTAGGAAGGAGAGTAGAACAAAGAAAAAACTTTCCCCTTTAGAATATTCGCAGCTTAAAAACTCTCACAGGGAACAATATATACTTAGCAGCCTTCAAGATTCCAGGTCATTTTCTCCCGTCTTGTCCCGGTTAGAATCAACTTTCACTTTTCTTTCAACTTCCTCCCTCCTGCACCTGCTTGTCCGGCTGCAACTTTCTTCGTGGCGGCCATTGCTGACCGCCGTTCCTCCGCCTCGGGAAAAGGGGGTTTAGCCGGCTGGGGAGGGGGGTTGCGACACCCCCAAACCCCTTGCCGGATCCCCCCTGTCTTCAGCTGCCTCTACGGGGTAGCTATATCCCCCAGATCCAAATGGATCGGGGGAACCTTCACGGTGAATGCAGCAGGGATCGCGCGGTCGGGAATCCCTGCCGCCGCCGAAAGGTTGCAAACCGGAAGTCCAGAATAGAATATTGTATTCAGAATGCCTTTTAGTGAAGGGAAATAAAAAATAAAATCTAGATCAAGATTTTGGAAGCTGCCAACTGAGTTTCAGGGTTCAGATGAACCTTGTAGTGAATTCAGGGGTTTACTGAAAATTAGGGATTCTACAAAGCAGAAAAATCAAATCCACGCCTAGACAACTCACCAGAGCATGCTAATGTTGTCTGTAATGGCGTACAATATCTGCTTAACAGAATGTAAGTATCTGCTTAACAGAATGCAAGCAGGAATTCTGTTCTATTTTAAAGTTTATTTAAAAACATACCTGAGCATCTTTTATTATTGTGACATCACAAATCAATCCAGTATTTAAATGGTTGTCACAATTTAAATCCTATAAAAATTATATTATATCTGGGGACTTCCGGTTTGTCGGCTTCGAGCGGCAGGGATTTGCTGCGCGATCCTGCCGCGCTAGCCGTTTTGGGGCTCCGACCCAGCCGGGTGCAGAGCTAGGCTGCCCTGCAGGGGCAGCTGAAGGTAGGGGGATCCGGAGAAGGGTTTGGGGGTGCTGCAGACCCCCTCCTGGCCGGCAGAACCCCTTTTCCCAGGACGGTGCAGCGGCGGTCCGTAATGGCCGCCACAAAGAAGCTGGCAGCCGGGTAAGAATGCGCAGGAGGAAGTGGAGAAAGTGATTGAGAGGAGAAAGTTTTTCTTGGCTCCTAGGACTCTAAGACATATTTAATAAAATTCCTGAAAAGTATGACTTTCTGAATAATACCTGCCAGAAGAGGAAAAAGCGGCTGCTTGAAGGTGCTGAAAGGATAGCTTTCCCTCTTTTCCTACGGAATAAATAACTGGATATTAAGAAACCTATTTTTTAGGTGGAAATCGGTTTTAAGCGATGAGTGGGAAGAGAGAGGATTAAAAAGAAAATATTTGTATGCTAAGATTTGTTGGAGCAGATGCCTTAAGGATTTGAAGACTAGAATATATTGTAACAAGACTTTAAACAGATTTGGACTTTCTTTCTCTTTGATTGATATCACCCCAGAAGGAGAAAGTGAGAACTCTGCCTTGGTTTGGACTGATTGATAACTTTGGGACTGTTTTATCTTTTTTATTTTCTTTTGAATATTCTGGTTGTTGTAAGAAGAAAGAAGGAGAAAAGAAAAGAAAAGATTTATAATGGCTCTTTCTGTTGAGGAACTAAGAAATGGTGTGGAAGAAGCTTTCCTTTTCTTAGAAATGGCGCTTACTAATTATCAACAAAAATTACAACAGATGAAGACAGCAGAGGAACAAGAAAGAAAGGAAGGAGCCATCTTTAATGAATCTCAGAATTTGATCCAGAAAAAAAGAAGAGAGAAAGAAAAGAAAAAGAAGAGAAAAGAAGAAAACTAAAGGATTTAAGGACTTAAGATCTAAAAAACATTTAAGAAAGGGAAAAATAAAGTGCAAAACCAATATGATGATTGTAAACAAAGGGGAAAAGAAATACGACAGAGAAGGGAAGCCGGTAAGGCAGAGGCTAGAAGAAGGGGGTAGAAAGGTTTGTTGGGAAAAGAAAGAAAGGGAAAAGGTGGAGAAAAGCTACAACGTTTTGAAATTAAATGGAAAAAAGGAATTTTTATGGATAATGGATAAAGTAAAAAGATTTTGCAAGGTACATAAGATGAGATGGTAGTATTGCAATGGTTTAAGAGTTGATAAGAGATTAAAATGTTAAAATGTTTAAAAATGATTGGTTTTAAAACTTAATAATAGGAGGGGTTTAGAATATTGTTTTAATTAAAGAGTTTAATAAAATTATGGTATTGATGTTATTATGAAATTTTTATTATAGTATTTCTTTTTAATATTTGGATTTATTCTCTAATTATGCACTTAATTGTGTTGGATGTATTAGTTAGATAGAATGTACCAAGCAAAATCTGATTGGGTATTAGATATTATTTTAAAGATTAATTTGATTAACTTAGGGGGAGATAGAAAGGCATCATACTCTGATTAATGATTTCAGGAGAAACTGATTTTTTTTTTTCATAAGGGATGAGACAAAGGGATGATAAAAAATGGACAAAAGATACAAATATAATGATTTAAACTAAGATGATTAATTAAGGTAGAATTAAGAAGTGTGAAATATGTGGAGAAGTTAATATAGAAGGCTTAGAATGGTAAATAAAATAAGTAATGATATGTAAGATGAGCATGAATATAATTGAAGTCCATGAAGAGAGAGACACCTGGGTCCAAGTTACTTTCCAAAAAGATATTTTTTTATGTTTTGTGTGTTGTGTGTATATGTCTTTTTTGGGGGAGAAACTAGTAGAAATATAGAATGAGAATAATGGTAACTAAGTCAGAAAGAAACAGATGAAATAATAATAATGATATTGAATAAGAGTAAAGAGAAGTAAAGAGAAATTGAATAAGAGGTTTTGGTATATTATATGGAAATGGTTTAAAACAGAATCATAATTTATCTGACTTGTTAAATTTACAAGGAAAAAGGTTTAAACATGTAATGAATAATGATAATTTGTGTGTTTTAAAAATTAATAAAACTTGTTTTAAAAAAAAAATTATATTATATCTATGAATCAATTGTAAATATTTACAATATCAAATATTGTGATTTATTAAAGAAATTGCTATGCCATAAGTATTACCATATTGGGAATATAGCTTGATAACCATATCCCAATATATATGCATTCTGACCATCAAAAAGGGTTCACTTACTTTACATGTAATACGCAAACAAAGATACTTAAAAAAAATCTAGAGAAACTGAAGGAATATGTTATATAATTTCAAATCTTATTTCAATGACCTTTTTATTCCTCTACTGGAAGAAGTATACATACAAGGGCCTGGACTAATCTCGTCTGTTAGTTACATTATCCTTTGGAGGGCTATGCCTCTTTCCATTTGTATCCAGTGAACAAATATGTACATTTGCAATACAAATCATTCTGATATAGATACTGTAATAATCTTCTATTGTATTGCAGCTACAGGCTACAATTTCTTCCTATTTTTATTCTGGAACTGTAACATATAACAAATATACAAGTTGCATTTCACACAAAATCTCAACTTCCTATGTATTCAGAAACCCTCCTTTATAACCATACATCTACAGATATAGAATTTATAAAAAAAAACCACCCTCTATAGAATGGTCTTCCCTAAACATACCAATTTTGAAAAATTGACCTAATGTCTAGATAGCATTTAATACAATGGTCAATAAAAATGAGTATATAGAAGACAGATTAGGGAAAAGAGAAGTAAAGGCAAAAGGAAGATGTATTTTGGAGTTAGAGATAAAGAAAATGGACTGTGTGGAAACAACACAAAGGAAAGAAGAGAGTAGCTGAGAGAGGAACAGAAAAAAGCTCTTACCTAATCTGTTTATCAGCCATTTAATTCAGTTCTGATCTTGTAGAAACAAGATTTAGTCTTCCAAAAGTCTTCTAAACCTTTGGGGTTACAATCACTTAATTCTGCCGTTGGCTTTCTAGAAAAAGATGGAAACAACATTAACATTATTGTTTCTAGTCATGGTTATCTTTGTATATGGTAATAATGTTTTGATAAAAGTTTTCCACCTATTTCCAAGAGACATATGATGAAATTTCATGTGAAAATGGCTAAAATTAAGAAAAATATTCCAATTGGCCACAAATGGTAAAATCAAATCTATCCTCAAACATTATTTTTATACTTCAGGTACATTACTTGTGTTACATCTTACCATTCTTTTAATTTTGCAATCCATATGAAAGACACAAGCAAGCCATTTCCTTCTGCACTGCTAACCTTAATTCATGGGAAATATCATTTAGATATTGGAGATGTTTACCAAAGGGAGCTCTTTTATTCGGAATAGAAATTAAGAACATTCAGTTTTCAATGTATTCCCAGAAAGATCATTTCAAGCTCTTCCTGCTACTCACTGAAGCAAGTCAACAAGCTCAGCTGAAAGAATGACAGCAAAATCCTCTCCACCCACCTCCCATATGGCATTAAGGCATTTGCCAAATGTGCAGGCTCTGTGGAAAGAATCACAAGAGAAGCCAGGCTGCCTACCGAAAATTGTTGCAAAGGATACAAGGAAAAGAGAGAGAGAGAGAGAGAGAGAAGAAAAACGGTTGTTATTTCTGCTTCACATGAATTTCCCATTAAGTAACTATGCAGCAAAAGAAATAGCAGCATTCTTATGCCAATCCAGAAAAATAATTGATATATAAGATAGAATTGGTTGGATTTTCAGGCCTATTTCACATAAACACAAGTTTAGCCCCTCTCAAAATCCAAACCATGGGGGTAACTTTTTTTTTAACAGCACTATAGCTAAAAATTACTATGGTTATAGTTTATTTATATTTAACAACTGGGCTACATTAATAGACTTCAACTAATACATTATTCATTGTTCAGGGTGAACACCTTAACAACACGTCAAACCACCTTATAGCAACCTCCAAGATTATATAGTAGGCAAGAAGTGCAACATTCCTACAAGGTGCTAGAAATTCCTCAGGGACTAAGGGGTGAGCTATTGGGGGAAAAAGAAGAATTATTTAATTATTCCCTTTAAATATAATGTAATCAGAGCAGGAATCCTGGGAAGTACATTTTCCAAAAGGCAATAATGAAAGTACAATTGTGTGGGTTCTCTGTCCACAGGGGTGCTCAAGACTTACTTTTGCAGCAATCTTTATGCTTTTTGAACAATCCTAGAATCTCTCTCAAGTATGACTGTGATTCTTGTTTTGTTTGATTAGTTCCATATATGCAATAGTTTTTAATAACAGCATCAGGAGATTCACACATAAAATGTGAACAGCTATTTTAAATCCAGCATGTTGCCAAAGAAAAGTAGTGCACCACAATACACCACAACATCACAAAATGTGTCAACAGAACAGTCCACCTATTCATTAGAACTATCAAGTGATCTCATCAAGTGATTTATTCATTTATGTAGTGTTTCACTGCAGGGTTGGTTTGTTTGTCATAGCAAATTCATCAATACATGATGCAATGAGGGTTTTGATTGTTCTTCACCAGTTTATAGTATAAACGTATAGCCTGACATTACTTGGCAGCTGAGAGACAGTGATTGGCCCAAGGTCATCAGCTGGCTTTTGTGGCTAAGGAGAGACTAGAACCTGGGTTCCCTTGTTCCTTGTCCAGCTTTTTAACCACTACACCATGCTTGTTTTTCACAAAGTTATTGTGATGACCCAGGGTGGGATACAAAATAAACACAGTCACAAAAAACAGGTGAAGCCCCTTTTATTCCTTCACTTGCTTCCAAGCTCCAAATATCCTTGACTGAAGACAAAAAACTCTCATACAAGCAGTTACAAGGAGGAAATGTCATTTAAATTATAAAGAGTAAAAGACAACATAAACCAGGCAGGATAAGGGCTGGAAGACGTCCACAGATATGAGGACACACACCGGGAAGGACCCCAAACTCAGAGAGGAACCATAAACTAGATATATTTCCACACTTTGTTTCCAGCACTCGCCCGTACGCATGTCCATCCTCTTATTCAGTTGTCACAGCTGCAGCCCATGAAGAGGATCACTTACTGTGAAAATCTCTCTTTGAATATTCAACTGTGGCAGCTATGAAGCAACTAGTGATTCACTCTTAAGGTAGGTCCTACTAGAGAAAGCTCCATTGCATCTTTGCATTCTCACACATAATTGGGCTAGGGGTGATGGTTATCTGGAGAATTAGCCAACTATAAAATTAACTTGAGGATTAACTCTTTTGGTCCATTGAACAGAAAGGTGAAGTGACATAGCACAACTGTGTTCTTCACCAATAAGGAACAGTGACCTTCATTCCTTTAACAGTTGGGAAATCTATGCATGCTTTTAGAATCCGTTAGAAGTTACAACTGATATAAGTGTTTCAGTTTCTGGGAAGGCAGAGACAATGAACCAAAAGCCAGCATTTCCAAGGCTGGATCTGAACCATATACATCATTTTTTTAAAAAAAATATACTTTGTTTTTCAGTTCCACAGTCAGAACTGAGGCTTCCCATCTGACGATTCAGATCCTCTCATTTATTCTCAGAAAAATTCATATCCAAAGAGCTGCAAAATTGCAGAAGGCACAGCGGCAACCAGCTGTTTGCTTTGCTACAGTAAGCCATCCTTTCTCTTTGAGCCTCTTCACAATCACATCTTTGGAATGAGTCATATGGTTCCCTTTCAGAGCTGTGAGGAAGTTTGGAGTTACTGCAATACATTCTGAAAGAGAATGTGGTCGTTGTTTGTGGGGATGTTATCATTTGCAGGACTTCATAAATTCTGCAAAAAGTCACAACATAATTGCTATCGAGTTTCTTGTCACAATTTTTGGCCGAGGGCATCCTGTGAGGCCAGGCAGTTGCAGCTTGTCCACTGAACTATGGTTAAGATACTTACTGTGATGCATGAGATGGGCCAACCTCTGCTGTCAGGCTGTCTAGAATCACATCTTAAATTGGGAGATAGCAAGTCATAGCCTTTATCCTCATAAAGCAGGGGTCCCCAAACTTGGCAACTTTAAGACTTGTGGACTTCAACTCCCAGAATTCTCCAGCTGGAGAATTCTCTGGCTGGCGAATTCTGGGAGTTGAAGTCCACATGTCTTAAAGTTGCCAAGTTTGGGAACCCCTGTCATAAAGTAATGCATCAGCCACAATTGTTTTAACTCCCATGCGACCAGAGGCATTTTTAGAAAATAAAATGATAGACAGTTGCTGCTCGGGATCTTTGCGAAAATGTGCCTGGCTGCCAGCCAATGTAGCAGTATTAAGTTTGAAGAAAGGGAATAATTTCAACTTGCTTTCTGAAAAGTGTTTTATGAATGACAGATGTTTTGCAAAGGTATGCATAATATGTTCTCAACATTACAAATTTGCCCTCAAATATTAGAAAGCCATAATCTAATAAAAATCTATATGTAAATGTCCGAAATGTTCATCCACAGTGGCAAATTGTTTAGTTAACAGTTCTTATATTGCAAATACCTCAGAAAGAAGCCCATTAAAATAGTTCTTTGTAAAGTATCCCATATCCTATATAGCAATAGTACTTAGATGGTTGCTTTCCTAACATCCTTGAGGACAATCACTTGATTAATAAGCAACCTTTCTTGAACATGCTTCTGAACATCCATCTGAAACTTTTCTCAGTAGTATTATTGTTCCTTACAAGTATGAGCCAAACACAAATAACATTTGCCATACAAACTTCCTTACAAGTTTGAGCCAAACATGAATAACTACATTTGCAATATAACTACCAAATATTAAATTTACTTATATGCATTTTATTATGTCTTGAAAATTATTCCGGATTTGATTTTCTTTATTGAAGGCTGGGAAAAAGCTTTTTGGAAAAAAAATATCCTCATTCCCACAATATGAATACAATTATTGCCCAAACAACTAGTAAAAACAACAATAAAATAAAACATGTATTTGGATTTGCTTGTAGTGCGGTTGTATTTTTATTTTATTTTATTTTTGTTAGGTATAACATTGATACCAAATATGGTTTGGGTGAATAAATATATAAAACTTAGATATCATGGTTTAAGTGCTTATCACTTTAAGCACAATGCAGCAGGAAATTAGCCGATTAAGGGTGCGGTTAGAAGTTACAATATAAGGAAGCATTAGAAGCTGGAAAGCTTACTGTGTGTTACTGTCTGCTGGCTGTAACTGTAACTGTGTGCTGCTGTGACTAACTGTGATTACTGACTGTGAGTGCCTGTGACTGAACTGTTATTGTTTGCTACTGTTTGCTGATTTACTGCGTAATTCTACTGAATATCCAGCGTTTGTTTCTCTGGAGAGTGAAACCGGAGGAGGAGAAGATATCTTTATCGGCTGATAAAGATATTGCAAGGACTCTTAACTTGGACTATACTAGTGAGTCTTAATGGATGGAAATACTGTGAATGACTTAATGGACTGAATGACAATGCTTAAACTCTAACTGGATTAAAAACTATTTAAACTACAAACAGTGTTTGTGTTCAGTGTGTGTATACTCTGGGGCCCTTCCGCTCTCCTTTGGTTGCCTGGTTTGACTACTGCTGCAATACTCTTCTAGGGTTAATTCCCAAACCCTAACATTGGTTATGGGCCCAGCAGCATAGTCTAACTAACCAGGATATAGCAGAGAGAGTTGGTGTGAGTTGCACATTACTGTAAAAACAAACTGTTTTAATTAGTTTAAAATAGTCAAAATATCTGAAGAGTAATGGCACAAGTAAATTTGTCACAATTGTCCATGATATCCAGGCTGGATGGAACAAACTATGTTTCATGGTCAATGAAATGTAGTTTACTTCTACGCAGAGAAGGTTTGTGGGACATTATAGCAAACCCACCAGATGTGAGTAGCTGGGATCCTGCTAATGATGATGATAACGAAAAGTTACAAGACTTTAAACTGAAGAATGAGCAGGCTTTATGCATCATAGGACTGACTCTCTGTGATCAGCAGCTTGTCCATATTCGTGGAGAAGAAAATGCTGCAAACTGCTGGGAGAACCTCAGGAAGATTTATGTTCGGGACAGTGTAGGAGCACATATAAATCTTACACGGAAGCTTTTTGAACGCATCTTCAGAGGAATGGAGATATGTTAGTTCATTTAAACTGTATGAAGAGCATTTTTCAAGAATTGCAAGAAAAAGAGCTTATATTTAATGAACTGCAACAAGTCTACATAATATTATCTTCATTAGATCAAAGCTATGATGACTATGTGACTTCGTTAGAGGTATTGCCAAAGGAAAGCCTCTCATTAACCGAGATTACAGGCAGGCTACTAGAAGAAGCCAGAAGAAGGCGTGAGCGTAACGAGCTGAGAGAAGATAAGAAAGAAGAGAAATTATCTTCAAAGCTTGAAAGAAACCAGCAAAGCAAAGTAAAGCACCTGGAAGAAGAGAATTTATCTTCAACAGCATACACAATTAAAAAGTGTTTTAATTGTGGAGGCAGAGGACATTTGGCAAGATTCTGCAAAAAGAGAAAAAGCCAGAATGTAAAAAAGCCAAAGAAAGCATTTGAACTAGCCATGTTTAGCAACTCTGATGTGAAGAATAATCTATGGGTGGTTGACAGTGGCGCATCCCACTGCATCACAAGAGATAAGACAAAATTTATAAAAATGTCTACAAGTTCTCAACATATATCTCTTGCCAATGGCTGGAACCTGAAAGCGAAAGGTCAAGGTTTTGCACGTTGTCCGTACATAAACCAGGATATAAAAATGTTGTATGTACCGCAACTAAAGTTTAATTTGCTTTCAGTAAGGGTATTAGATAAATTAGGTTATGTAATTACTTTTAAAGATAATAATTGCATAATTGAAAAAGATAACAAAAGGGTAACTGCAGCTTTAAATGGAACATTATATGTATTAGATAATAGGAAGAAAGGGGAGGCACAAACTGTATTTAATAATATAAAGCCTCATGAAGAATGTATCCATTTATTGCATAGGCGTTTGGGGCATGTAAATTTTAAAATGCTAAAGCGTACAGTTGAGTTATCTGAAGGAATAAGGTTAAAACCTTGTGATAAATATTTGCGTTGTAATGTTTGCTGTGAAGATAAGAGCAAGGTATTGCCTGCAAATAGGCTAAATGGTTTCAAAACAAAAGAACCTTTAGAAGTAGTATTTGCAGACATAATAGGTCCAAAGAAACCCAGTATGGGGGTGCTAGATATATACTGAGCATTATGGACCATTATTCTAGATATGGGTTTTGCTATTTAATGAAAAGCAAAACTGAAACATATCAACATTTTTTCAATTGGCTTAGGTTTGCTGAAAGAAAGTCTAAACGTCAACTGATAACCCTGGTGACAGATAATGGTACGGAATTTATTAATAACAAATTCCAGAACAGACTTAAGGTAGCTGGAATAGAGCATAAGAAGTCTGCTCCATACAGGCCAGAACATAATGCTTTTATTGAAAGAAGAGGCCAAACACTACAGGCAATGGTTAGAACAATGTTAAATGATTCTGGGTTACCTGATTCTTTGTGGGGGAGGCTACAATGTGTGCTAATAACATATTGAACAACGTTGTTAATACAACAACAGGTGAAATACCATTCACCAGATGGCATGGGAAACCTGACCTAAGTTACCTGCACACATTTGGTGCACCAGCATGGGTGCATATTCCTGCACAACTCAGAAAAAAGGGCAACATAGAGCTAAAAGATTTTTCTTCGTTGGTTATCAGGCAAACCATAGGGCATATAGATTTTGGGAGAAAGGCATATCTAAAGTGTTATGTAGTGCTAGTGCCCAATTTCTAGAACATGAAGGATGGGAGAAATTAGAACAGGATGCCAATAAAGATGTAATTGTTGAATCCTATAGAAATCCCATTAGTTATCCCTGTAATTTTAAAAATAAAGTAAAGAGACAAATACAGGATGAAATAGTGCCCATAAAGGAAGAAACAGATTCAATAGCTGAACAGGATGAGGAAGATGAACAGGTAGTAGTTCAACAAAGTCCTCCTGTAAGCCCTGTAATTCCCAGAAGAACTACACGTATATCTAGACCGCCTGATAGGTACCAGGCTAACACAGTGTGCCAGATTAATCAAGTTCCTAATTCTGTAGAAGAAATTAAAAAGTATCCTACTAAGGAAAAAGAAAGATGGTATGCAGCAATGAATAAGGAACTGAATTCATTAAGAGATATGAAGGTGTATGAAAATGCCAAATTACCTGTAGGTAAGAAATCCATTGGCTGCAAATGGATTTTTAAGGTAAAAATAGATAAAGATGGTAATTTAATCCATAAGGCAAGGTTAGTAGCCCAAGGTTTTAGGCAGAATGCCAATGACTACGATGAGGTGTTTGCACCTAGTCTTAAGGCAGCAACCTTGAGGGCAGCTTTAGTGTGGGCAGCTAGTAAAAACTATATAGTTAACCATCTAGATGTGAAACCTTGCTTACTTGCACGCCCCATTAAAACATATTATTTATATGATAAAACCTGTTGGTATTAAAAGTGAAAATAAGGATAATAATGATTGTTGGTTGTTAAAGAAAAGCCTCTATGGTCTAAAACAATCAGGCTATGAATGGAACCAGTATATTGTAAAGGAACTAGACAATATAGGATTTAAAGCTGGTTTAGCCGATCCATGTCTGTTTAAGAGGGAGACAAATGGGAAAGTATCATTATTATTACTATTCACAGATGACATTGCTTTGATAACTGAAACTAATGATGAAGCAAATAAAATAATAACATCATTAGGAAAGAGAATAAAGATCAAGCAATTAGGGAGATAAAGAAGTATCTCGGTTTGAATATAAAGAAAACACGGAAAGGTTTTAAGATATCTCAGGAAGATAAGATAAGCAAATTACTAAAAATTACAAGATGGAGCTTTGTAAGCCAGCTAAGACTCCAATGAGTCAGGAGTTTAGCAACACTGATGTACAAAGCCCTGAGTTTGATAAGGTGATTTATCAATCTTTAATTGGTAGTTTGAGTTATATTAGTAATTGGTCTAGACCAGATATATCGTACTGCGTGAATCAGTTGGCTAGATTCAATTCTGCACCATGTGAAAGACACTGGAATGCAGCTAAGAGGATATTAAGATATCTTAAAAAGACAATGAATTATTCATTGTATTTAGAACCAAAGGGTGATTTAATTTTGAGTGCTTATGCAGATGCTAGCTTTGCATCAGAAAGAGACACTAGAAAGTCGACTTCAGGAACAGCCATAATGCTGGGTAATACATTAATAGGCTGGAAGTCAATAAGACAACAGCATATAAGTTTGTCTACTATGGAGGCAGAATTCTCCTGTTTATCATTGTTATGTACAGAATTAATAATGTATAAACAAATGTTAATTGATATAGGTATAACAGTAGATTATCCTATAATTATACATGAAGATAATCAGGCAGCAATTCAAATGGCCACAAATATTGGAGTAAAAACAAGGAGCAAACATACAGATCTAAGATATCTAAACGTGAGACAATCTGTAAGAAGTAAGATGATTCAGCTAGAGTACTGTATGTCGGAGGACAATTTAGCTGATAATTTTACTAAAGCCCAAGGTGCCAATAAGCACCAGGAGAGTTGTGAAAAATATGGGATAAGATTGTAAAGGTATTATATATTTATTTCACCCAAAAGGGGAGTATGTTAGGTATAACATTGATACCAAATATGGTTTGGGTGAATAAATATATAAAACTTAGATATCATGGTTTAAGTGCTTATCACTTTAAGCACAATGCAGCAGGAAATTAGCCGATTAAGGGTGCGGTTAGAAGTTACAATATAAGGAAGCATTAGAAGCTGGAAAGCTTACTGTGTGTTACTGTCTGCTGGCTGTAACTGTAACTGTGTGCTGCTGTGACTAACTGTGATTACTGACTGTGAGTGCCTGTGACTGAACTGTTATTGTTTGCTACTGTTTGCTGATTTACTGCGTAATTCTACTGAATATCCAGCGTTTGTTTCTCTGGAGAGTGAAACCGGAGGAGGAGAAGATATCTTTATCGGCTGATAAAGATATTGCAAGGACTCTTAACTTGGACTATACTAGTGAGTCTTAATGGATGGAAATACTGTGAATGACTTAATGGACTGAATGACAATGCTTAAACTCTAACTGGATTAAAAACTATTTAAACTACAAACAGTGTTTGTGTTCAGTGTGTGTATACTCTGGGGCCCTTCCGCTCTCCTTTGGTTGCCTGGTTTGACTACTGCTGCAATACTCTTCTAGGGGTTAATTCCCAAACCCCTAACAATTTTGAACTGGGTATGTTTGATATTGTATTTTTTTTCTCTGCAGCCTGTATTTTTTTTTCTCTGTAACCTAAATCATTTTGATTGTTGCAGCAAAGAAATATGTTTAACAAATTAACAAATAAATCTAAATTGTATTCATATACAGTTTAAACATTTGAAAGGTAACTTTTTCCAGCATTAAAATACCATAATCAGTTACTTCCCTCTGCTGAAGTTCATGTCCTAAGGAAGAAAAATCTTCTGACAGTAACTTCCCTTGTTGTGATTCAATTATAAAACTCTTTGTCTTCTAGAAGTCACTGGCAATATCCCAGAAGAGATCCACGATGACAGCTATATTTATCTTAAACTAGTCCATTTATAAGCTTTAATCCAGTGAATTGTCCAATTAAGCTCCTGTGGTATTAACTGTACAGCACATTTTAATTCACAATGGACTAGAGGTATTTTGTGCTTTTTTACAGCATTACAATCAGAGACCAGTACATTCCAAGCTCAATCTGATTTAGACAAACTTCACTTTTAATCAGTAAACCACCAGGCAAATCCTTTATCTCTAGTTCATGTTTAACTTCTTGGCTCTTTTGATTTAGAATACATGTCCCAATGCCTCATTTCAGCAGTCTTCTGCAAGAAGACGACTCTTTGACTAAGATATCTCTTTCAGTTTCCACCCTTCTCCTTGGGAGAGACAATACTGAGAAAAAGAAGCGAAAAAGTAGGTCAAAAGTAGAATTATCCGAAAAAGAGAGGACAGAGGGAAATAGTATCTTGGCCTATTTTCAGCTCCACTCATTTCTTGCATTGTTCCTTCTTTTCTCACAACCAGTTAGCTCTGCTGCTTTTCATGCAAAAAAGTTTGCTCATCCCTGAGTTTAGATGTAATCCCACTTCTCCAACATTTATCCCAATCATCCCATCTCTCTGCAAATGTCCTTAAGTGGCCTTAACTGTCTCCTAATATCAGTCAGAAAGGAATTGCAACTCAATGACTCAAGAATCTACAGCTGCTCTACCCATTCCTATTTAGGCTTGCTGCTCTCTTTTGTTTCCACACATTACTTTTCCTACTTCTCAGTTCTAGAAAGGAGCTCCTTCACATTCTTCAGTTTTCACAGAGCAGGAAAATAAATCTGCATGCAGAACTTTCTGAGATAACATATTAGTGACTAAACTTTGCCCCCCTTTTATTATAGAAAGGATAATACTTTTATCAAAGAAACATAGTCCATTTTGTTACAGCATTCATTTGGAAATCCCATGGCAAATGCTTTGAGTACAAATACTGAAGATCTTTTAAAAACCTGAAGCAAATTACCAAGTTCAAGGTCTCTTTTCTAGATTTGATCAAACACCCTATTTTTTTACACTAAACTGAGGGGGAGTTTATCTCAGCAGATGGCAGCACCTGACCAATGTCTAGTTAGCATTTGAATGGGTGACTGCCAAAAATGTTTTCAAAAATATCAGATCCATTCTCTGTTGTTTTGTTAGAAAGCCAGACAACATAGGTTTTGCTTAACAAAACCAACAGAGTTTGAACATGACTGGTTGCTGCTTAAATCTAGAGAATATCGGATAAGAGTATACAAAATGGAATGAAATAGCCTTCCTAGAAGTAGAAGTCCAAATAGTAGATTTGGGAATTTGTATATAGTTACAAACACTGTAGGATGGAGTGAGCTCCCATCTTTGCCCCAGCTCCTGCCAACCTAGCAGTTCAAATGCATGCAAATACAAGTAGATAGATACCACTTTGGTGGGAAAGTGACAGCATTCTGTGCACCTCAGCATACAGTCATACTGGCCATATGACCACAGAAATGTGTTTGGACAATGTCAGTTCTCTCAGTTAAGAAATGAAGATGAGCATTGCCTCCTAGAGTTGGACTCAATTGGACAGGAAAAACCTTTACCTATTTATGAACTACAAAATATTTCATTCAATTGTGGTATCCTAAATTCATTCTATTCTGGGAATATGTCATTACACAAATTAACTAATACAGCCTTTCCATTTTATTTATTCATTTATTTGTATTCTACCTACATTATTTTTATAAATAACTCAAGGCAGCTAACATATCCAACACACCCTCCTCCTATTTTCTGCACAACAACCCTGTGGACTGAGAAAGAGTGACTGGTTCAAAGTTACCCAACTGACTTTCATGACCAAGGCAGGACCTGAATTCATGGTCTCCAGCTTTCTAGGTTAGTGCCTTAATCACTAGACCAAAGGTCTGCAACCATAAACACTCAAAGAGCCATTTGGACGCATTTCCCACAGAAAAGAAAAAACTGGGTCCAGGAGCCACAAAACCTGGGGAGCCGTGGGTTGCCGACACTTGCACTAGACCAAACTGGCTCTCTGGTGGTTTTCCTCATTTTTTTTTAATCTGTTTTTTTTCCAGATCTTCACAGCCTACATGGAAACTGATGTCTAGACAGGAAAGGTGGACCCTTCTCTGCAATTCTTCATATTGTCCTTCAAAAATATACACTTATAATGCCAGTTATTAAATGAACTAAAGACCAAATGTTACCTGAGATATAAAAATGAGTTGCTTACTATTTATGGACCATTATAGCAAAATATGGTTATCCTTCTCTGAAACTGTTAGGAACTTTTCTTTTAAAAAGTACTGTATCTTTATATATGTGTGATTTTCCCATGTTTGTATTTAATTAAAGGCTATTTTTAAAGAATGCAAAGCAGACAGCAATATGTTAACTACAGCATAATTAAATCCAAGGCAAATATCTTTTTCTGCTTCCTTGCCTCTCACACATTCAGCAACAAGAAAAACAGATCAGAAAGTTGAATTATATCCTAAATAAATAGCAAGAGGCAGAATCTAGAAAAGAGTTACTAAAATAACACATTACTGATTCCCTGCCTGAGAGAGAAGTTAGTATGATAATCATACAAAAGATATATCACTAGTGCCACCCTCAAGTACCAGTGAACAACCTGGAAACACAGGGAGAAGTTGCAAGCATCAAATGTGATTTTTTTTCCATAGAACATTAAAATAATCAAATTATTGCAGTATAAGTACACGGTAATTTCATTGGTTTAAAGGCAATGATAGGAAACTAGGTTGCTTTGCCAAAATCTTCAATAGGCCTTTCTTCCATGCTTGTCCTGATTCTTTTACGATCAAGCAGAGGGACTGAAGTTCAAGACTGAGGTGTCCAGTGGATGAGGGGAGATATCACACCAATGTTGTTGCACCAGTGACAATTGGTGTGCATGTACCTAATTTGCACAGTCAGAGTGAGGATGTTACAATTTGAATCAGATACTCAGATTCCTATGGCTCTCAGCATTTGGTAACACATCTTTTCAATAACACTGGAATTACCAGCAACAACAGGCAGTGTATCAGTACTTCAGTGACATTTGGACAATGTGACGAAAGGAGACATTAGAACTTATTCAGAACACCAGCCACCATATTTGGCATTCTATGCAGAGATCACAAAGGACAATAATATTAGTCCTCGGCTTACAATCACAATTGACCCCCAAATTTCTGTTGCTAAGCGAGACATTTGTTAAGTGAGTTTTGCCCCATTTTTTGACCTTTGTTTCCATAATGCTTAAGTGAATCACTAGAGTTGTTAAATTAGTAACATGGTTGTTAAGTAAATCTGGCTTCCCCATTGATTTGTCAGAAGGTCACAAAAGGTGATCACATGATTCCAGGACACTGCAACCATTATAAATAAGAGTCAATCACCAAAAATCTGAATTTTGATCATGTGACTACCACAGGTGGTGGGAAAAACAGTCATGTCGCCTTTTTTCAGTGCCATTGGAACTCTGAATGGTCAGTAAATGAACTGTTGTAAATTGAGGACTATCTGTATAATCTAGGAGTCTGTGGGTTTTTCAATAAATACCCATTCCAAGTTGCTACTGTTGAACTTGAGCTTCAGCACTTCCACTATATCCCCCATTTGCTTTATTGTGGAAGTAAACAATATTATCATATTGATAATTCTTTATATTAGACCTAGACCAATGCAAGACCTCTCCCAGCAGCTTCATGTAGAATATAAAACAAGATAGACAGAAACCCTAGCTTTGGAGTATATTACATGATGGAACATCTGTGGGGATGACATTTCTCACCTGTGACCATTGACTGGACTATGTCTCAGTGCCTCCTAATCTAGCAGGCAGTCCAGACCTATACTGGGGTCAACAGTATCAAAAGCCACTAAGATGTGTAACAAAATGAGAATGCCCACCACTCTTTCATCCAAGTTCTGCCAAAACTCATCCAGGGAGGCAACCAATACAGTTTAAATTTTAACCCCCTGGCCTGAATCCTGACTTTTATGCGTTTAGAGCATCTCTACTTCTTCCAAGATTCTCTGTATCTGGTGCCTTACCACATTCTTCTTAAATGCCCCTACAAAAAGAAGCTTGGTCATCAAATGTCCAGCATATGCAGATCCAAAGCAACAGAATAGAAATGTATCTTAGTTGCAGTACAAGTCACATCTGCTCCAAAATAAAAGCCAGGTCAATGTATCCCCAGATCAGGCCCATAAATACCTGGGAGAAACTCACGGTTATCACTGTGATCATGAATTCTTGAGCCACTTCCAACCTTAGAAGGCAAGATTAAAATTATCCAGGACTAATTTAATAATTCCTTAGTTAAACATTCTGTTGAATACCTGGGGAATATTATGTTAGAGACATGTAACTTCCTGTCTGTTATATTATTACTTGGAGCAATAATTAGTCAGATTAATAAGCAGGAAACTACCAGATAATTGCATAACTTCTCCTCAAAATAATACAACTTCTCCCTAAACTGAAACGAAATTCAATCATTTGCTGATCAGAGCTGCTCCTGATTCATAGTTCAGTCCCTCAACACAATCTTGTAAAATATTAAACAAAATTGAGTTTGCCAGAAATACAAATTTACACTTTCCAAAAATGTTGAGATAATTTTGAGAAGTAGGAAACCAAGTTATAGATAAGGCTACGTTGTCCAGAAGGTAGCATTAAGACATTTAGAAAGGAGAATTGTCAGCTGTCTCTGAAAGAGGAAATATGGTGAAACAGGTGCTATCCAATGTACTACAACCAGCACTTTTTCTCTTGCTGCCCAAAAGAGTAATAAAGCTGCTGTTTTAGTTTGACAATTGAGGGGAAAAGATTCAGGCAATATTTTATCAAAGCATATACTTTTATGGCCCAGAAGCCACTAGTGAAGCCCAAGATATCCTTATACTCTCTATACAAATTATGAACCATCTTCAAAAAAGGGACAAAGAGATGATTTTATCAGACAAGAGAGCTGATTCAGCATCAGCCTTTTTTTTCCAGATTTCCTTTAAATAGTAACATAAGAATCAGAGAGAATGAAAGGGAAGGGGGAGTGCACTGGAGCAGAGAAGACAAAATTTAAAGTCTGCAATGTGGTGGTACTTGCAGGGAGATTTCAACTAGTAAAGAAAAGGGATGGTGTTAAAAGTAGGAGGTTATGGGATAGTATATATCCACAATTGTAAGCATCCAAACAAAATTAGTGTGTTTGTGAGAGAGGGAGGGAGGGAGGGGGAGAGAGAGAGAGAGAATGTGAATAATTGGAAATAGCTCCTGAATATCAGCTGGGAAGAATGTTTGATCATCCAACTATTAACTAAATGTAAAGATTTATTAATAGACTTGTTGTGTTCTTCAAAGTATTAAATTGTCAACCATGTAAGGAAGAACGTAAAGAGCCAGATTCAGACTTCTCTGTAAACTACTGTATATTATAAAGATTTGGTCCCAGTGAAGCTCAAGAACTGGGGTCAGGCTCCTGAATCTGGGAAAGGACATTAGAAAAAATATGGGGACTGAAAGGGTAAAAAGATAATGAAAAAAACAGTTTCCACCAATGTTATTGTCTATATTCAAATCAGATTAAACCTACAGATAGGAAGGACAAGTGATTTTCACTGGATGAATCACAGAAAATGTTTGCATTAGTATTTCTACAAATGGTAAAAATTGCTACATTTATTTTCAAGCAAAACCAAATATTGTATTAAGGAGTTACTGAAACAGCTTTTGCCTACTTTCAAAGAAAACAAATATGCTTATTGTGAAATCTGTGAGAAATCTATACGTACAGGAATTCTAAATATTCAGGAAACCTTGCAAGGAACAGCCCTACGCATATGCTGTTCTACCTGTATAGGTTCAAGATAATTCTCTGCTCTCTTAGCTTTCTCCTCTTTGGATCTATTGTCTGCATAGATTTGATCTCACTGGAGCCTGACCAGGATATGAATCTATGCTTTCAAGCCCCAAACCTCCTGCTACTTGTTTTCTGTACAGTATATCCATGAAAAAAATCTTTTCTAGTCGACTAGCTGTATAAATCCATTTATCTAGCTGCCTAGAAACCTCTGTCTTGAACAACTGCATGATCTACCTAGCATATATGAGAGTTTCTAAAATGGAAGGTCGCAGTCCCATTAAAGCTACTGATAAAACAATACAATCATTTTGTAAATCAATTTTGGCTCACAGGTTTCCTAAGTTTACATTACCCATTACAGCTGCCAAATGGTCCAAACAAGCACTTAACTCCATTAAAGAAATATCCTCCTTTAATTACCCTTGTTTTTTAAAAAAATAATGCAATGTGAGTTTCTTAAAAGAAGTTAACAGCAAACCAATTTTACTGCCAAGCAAACTGCTTAGGTATATGTTCATGAAGTCATCAGGTGGCAAGGTCAATTGAATAGAGACTCTACATTGTCGGCTAATAAAGGGAAAATAATTTACACATTTATTCCTAGACCTAGTCCTAGAGCAAGGCTGTCAAACTCCTGGCCCAAGGGTATGGCTGGCCACACCCATGCCCTGTTTAGCAAAGGGTGAAAAAGTCCCAAAATGTCACATGATGTCGTGAGTTTGACACCCATCCTAGAGGATACTCAAAATTATAGAAATTTGAGGAATGCCATCCTGCAGAAAGTAGTCTGATGAGCAAACAATTCTGGCATCCATAGTAGTGAGAAGAAAGCTGTAATGAAAAAAAGACTGTTCTGGTTATTCTTTAAAAAGCTAAGTATATATTTATGATACACTAATCTCCAGTAATTATTTACCTAGCCATTTTTAAGATAACAAGAGCTGTACTTAGGGTATAGATAGCTAAGATGTGGCACATATACGAAACAGAATTAGGTGGATATGGAAACCCGGCCATAGGATAGGCCCAACCTGTGCTTTCCATCTCTCCAATGCTATATTAAGGTCTATTTCTGGAATGCCATTTCAGGTAACCTGTTCGTGACTCATTACAAAATTCAAAGACTGAATTTTCAAGGGGACTGCCTTTTTTAAAGCCCTGCATTTCTTGTACTTTTTTTCTCCATTTAATCTGGCAAAATAGTTGCTTCTGGTACAGCCACTCATAATCACAGCTGATTACTGACATATTGTCCAAATTAGATTATCTACTGCTGATTTAGATCTTTCAGAAGGCAATTAAGGTAAGGACTACCAAGACTAGCAATGCCGGAGACTTTCATATTCTTTGTAGAAAGAGTTTGTGAAATTATGTCACAATGCAAAGACCTATAAAAAGGAAAGATATGGTTTTATGAGTCTCTCAAAGAAATCCAGTTTGTTCTACAATAAACTTGAAAAACTGCAACCTCTCAATCCACTTCATGTTGGACACGGTATGATTTTCAGGATAACATCTAAGAAGTGAATATTCACGTTCTGCTATTTACTTTGGATAAACTGCTCTGCCTCCACATTATTTCTCTAGATAAGGAAAAAAATGCCATTTGTCCCATTCTGCAATTCATAAGAATCTAAAGCAAAATGCAAAACTAGCCTTCAATTTTGGCCCGCTGATAACAGAAAGATTAACCATCAACAACGGCAAACAAACTTTTAAAAAACCCAGTCATGTGTAACAATAATCTACAGCTCGCTCTTGGGTAATATAAGAGAAATTTGAAATCATGAGGTCAGAAGGTGCTGATACACCAAGAACAAAGGAAATGTACTTTGCATTGCAAAATCTTGCCACAGTTGGGGGCAAGGACAGGTTACAGTTGTAACATACAACTGTATAGCCAGAGACCTGCTGAATTAGTAGTTGGATTTGTCAACCACAGAAATTACATTTATCCAGTTGTGGGATTGTCCAATGAAGGCCCTCTCCAACTATCTTGGGAAATTTCACTCATTTGCTCTCCCCAGAGTAAATGAGAAGAGACCAGGTGACTAAGAAACCTGAACTGTTTTGCTTTCCATTACTCTACAAGAGAGCTGGCAAAAGCTAAGCAGTTAATTGGATGCACAAAGTATCCAGGAGGCAAGCAGTCTCGAAGCAACCGTCAACACAACACAATAATAAATCCCTCAGTCCATTGGTATACTGCATCTACATCAGGCTGTCCATAACCATATCTAAATCAGAATATTGTCTTGTAACAATATAAACAAAATTCTTTTTCATATTTAATAATATGTGTGCAAATCCCTAATTAATTTTTGTACCTACTCAGGAAGAGCAGCCACCAGACTTGGTAGTTTCCTGTAGTTTCTTAACCAAACCTGATAAGATTGGGAACTAAAATATTCACACACATAGATCCTTATTGGGTTGTCAATTTTGTTGGTTTGAATCACCAACAAAGGCTGGAGTTGGGGAAGGTTAACAATGAATACTTTTATATGTGGTATGTTTAAAAAGGCTTGCATGGACAAAACATTTATCAGGAAACATGTTCCTTTCTTAACAGAGGTGTAGCATGTCCATTGCTTGTTTTAATGAAGAAGGAACACTGAAACATACAATTGGAAACAATGTAGCCCTAGCTCCCAGTTAAAGGGAACAAAAGGGCTTAATTTAAAATATGCACATTCACCTGGGAAAATGTGAAAGCAGCCAGCTACCTCAGAAAAGGAGAAATCAAAAGGTGGGATTTAAACAGAAACGTCTTTTATCTATTTATAAATGATCAAAGGTAATTAATTGATGAAATACTGAAGAGTTAAACTAGGCTGCTAATTAGGCTGGCTCATTTGGCAGAATGCAGTTATTCAGGCTGAAGGCTACTGTTTGTGGCAGTAACATAGGTAAGGGAAGAGAGACATAAAGAGGAATTGATGTCTGAATGCTGAAAACAAGAATGATTAAAATGTTGGTTAAGGGATGAGCCTTCAAGCAGCAAGATATCTTGATTCAGGCTTGCAAATTTAATACTGATTTAACACACAGACTGAAGAACAGTAAGTGTCTGTGTGTCACCAATTATTCAGATGCCAATGTACTGGGTTTTAAAAATAGATAAAACACCTTATTCTGTGGGCAAAAAGAACACAGGCACCGTCTATGTTTTAACACAAACATCAAGCAACTTTAAAAGCAACTGTTAAAAAAAAACCTTGCAAAGAAACCGAGGAGAGGAGAAATGGATCAGCCTGTTTCTGTCCATTACTTAGTGGAAATACAGCACAGCCAAGCCATGGCAGCATCCTGTGGATTTGAAAAGTTTCTATTCATTCCCATTAGTGAATAGCAACATACAGGTCTTGCTCAAAGTTGGCTATTTCACTGGAAAAAGAGAGATTTCAAAGCTCTGCTTAGGAGAAATATCCTCTGGATTGGCAGCAACATTTTCTAGCAGCCTCAGAGAATTGTTTCCTAGAACAACATTACCAAGTGAATCTCTTCTCAAGCTTTGGAGAATTTGCAAAAAAAATAAAAATAAAAATTGTGGTATCAAATCTTAAGTGTTTTTTAACGTATTTTTCAGATTTGAAATATATATATATATATATATATATATATATATATATATATATATATATATATATATATATATATATATATATATATATATATATATATCCATCACACTAACGAAAATCTTCACTTGCCGCAGAAATTTCTTGGAGGAAACGTGAATGGCGTTTCCTGAATATTTGCTCAGACCAACCTTGTTTCTTGCCAATACAGAAACCAAAGATTTAGTACCTGGAATCCTAGCTGGCTTGTAGGTCTGTCATTTCCCTCAACTCTATTGTCAAGGTTTTAATTCCAATAGTAAGAAAGTCAGTTCGGTGTAGTAGATAAGGCACCAGGCTAGAATGCAGAAGACTGTGAGTTCTAATCCTGCCTTAGAAACAAAGCCAACTGGGTGACCTTTGGCCAGTCATTTTACTCTCGGCCCCAGGAAGAAGGCAGGTAGTTTCCAGGAATTAAGACTAGCTCAAAGCCACTGACTCCATAAAAAAGTGCCCATACAAACCTGTAGTAGAACAGCAAACCCCTCCCCCCCCCGCCCGAGATTCTCATTGTACCTACCCTTATAATGTTCACAAAGTCTCAGAAGCTCTGGCTAATCCCCCAGGTTTTGGGCTAGGATGAGTGCTGAGCTCTAATAGAATTTTAACTATTTGAGGAATTGCCATTTTTGGACATACACAGTTCGCATCTCTTACTGCTTTACTATTCTGTTTACAGCTGTATTCCAACTGAGCGTTATGAACTTAGGCAGCCTTATAAATCCAATAAATAATAAATCTTCATATACAGTTTACTATGATGTTCACCTCTAGCTTGACAGTAGCATCTCCCTCTATGGTGAATCTTATAGACTCAAGAAGATAGAAGTCATTAATTTTGATAGAACCACAGCCAAACTCTAAGTAGCAGGGGAAAGAAAACTTTAGTTAATCGCATTTTTTTGTGTGTGAAGAGTATGCTTGCCCATTCTTGGCACTACCATGTACCATCTTCAGATGGAAAATGAATGCCAAATAAAACAAGCATATAAAATATTTCTCTCTCTCTCTCTCTCTCTCTCTCTCTCTCTCACACACACACACACACACACACACACACACACACACACACACACACAATAAATGGCAATTCATCTCTAGGTGTGAAGGCCAGTTTTCAAGCATCATCCATTTCCCGTTTCACAGATGCTTACCCATGAGGTTCCTTTCTTCAGGCGAGAGCTTCTGCCTCATTGAATATGTTCATACTATCCTGTTCTGTGAATAGCAAACAAAGGCTAATGGAACAGGGTGAAGGACTGATATGTTGCTGGATGTTCTCTGGCAACTCTGAATTAGGCAACCCATTTGCAAACACTGCTCAGGGGACCTTGAGAAATCTTTATGTCTTTCATCCTGAATACTGTACCCTGGAAGCCAAAGGAACACTACTGCTATCCAAATATTCTCAGTTGTTATAGGAGCTATAATCAAATCTAATTAATGAATAAGAATACAGAAGGAAGATTACTCTCAAGACTAAAGTGCCACCAGGGATAGGGGAAAGTGATTGGTGCCCAGCAGTTAACTGTGTAAAGCTTAATTTCTGTAATTGCAAAAGCCTGTTTCTTGTGAATGAGGGAAGTTTTGCTCTGTGGCAATTTATGCAAGCAAAAGTGAAGATGGTGAGTAACCCTGCCTCTGTGTTTTTCACACCGAGGGAAATTGCCTTTCAACAAGACTCTGCTTATTAGCAGCCCCAAGTCATGAGAAATGAAAATAAGCTATTATTTTTCTATTCTGCCCAACAAAATTCCCTATGAAACACAAAGGTGAGCCTATTCCTACACAAGCAAGCCACTGATTTTTAGAAGAATTTCGTATGAATTATTGAGAATCAATTCCTCTCAGAGGAACTGAGTAGCAATTCGATACCTCAGTGAGCTTTTAAAAATTGAGTCGTTTTTAAACTTTTTGGTTTTCTGCTCCTAGATTAAGAGTTGATGCAAAGCACATAGAATAGCTGATTGACAGGAGGCTCTAGACATACATCACAAGGTTAGGCACCTACTACTGTGCTAGCATGTTGAAGTATCTTTTTTTTTTGCTGTCACTTAAACAGCAGTAAATAGTGTCTATGTTCAGTCTGTTTAAATCCCTACTGAAGATTTCAGGTCATATCACAAAATGCAAATTGAACTTCATTAATTAAAATACCATTTAAATATCCCCCTCTGATCAATTGTTATTTAGTCTGCAAAACATAAAATTACCATGCAATTAATCTATTTTGCTACTTCTGACACTTTAAATGCTCCCTAGCAGAAAGCTAATGGTTTGGAGTCCTTCAGTCTGAAAATTTGAGTTTACCTGCAGAATGCCAAGAATAAACACTCTTAAATCTGCTTGGGTTAGCATTTCCTCTCAATGCAACATGTAAAAGAGATATACCGTTCTGAAAAAACCCCTTCTCTCTTTTCTTGAAACCATGAGTACAAGTCAGGATTTATAGATATGACATTCCTGGCGTCCTTGAGGTAGCCTTAAAAATGCTTTTGCAGAATCAGATTCTGTCCAACCAGGTGGTGGAGCAGCTGATTTGGCTGATCTCAAAATGCTAAGCAGAACTGAATCACTTCTGAGTGTTGTTTCCCAAAAACACCTCAGGGACATGTTCATGAAGTCAGCAAGAATCAAGACCCAGTTGCAGGAGACTCTAATAGCTTTTTCTCTCCCCTTAAAACAGCTGGGTATCACTGCTATATGCACACAACAAAACAGCTTTATTTGGGAAGCTTTCAAGGGGACACATGACCCTGCCTTGACTAAGTCTTAATGTGACAGGTTTTGCAAATCCAGCCACTGAAACTAGTAAATCATGGCAGTATTGTGTGCAAATCCAGCAGTTACGGAGATATTGCTAGAACAGAGGTCTCCAAACTTGGCAACTTTAAGACTTGTGGACTTCAACTCCCAGAATTCTGGGGCAGAAAAGTGGGCCTGCATCCTCCATGTGAAGCCCATCAGAATCAGGCCTTCTCAATAATGGTCCCTGTATTATGAAATACTGTCTTCCTGGAGGTGTGATCTCCTTCCATTCAGGAAGGAGCCCTCAAAACAGTTCTTTGGCTGGCATTGCCAAATCCAGGAACCTTCATATTCCAGAACAACCACATGCAAGCAAACTGTCATATGCAAGCTTAAAAAGAGTTAACTCTCCCAACTTCCCCAAAAGTAAATCTAGGGCATTTATTGAAAATTTGTGAAAGTCATATGCTTCTCTGGGGGGAAAAAACAGGAGGGAACTTTTTTCCCATTATACACTATTGACTTATAGGAGTTTCAGTATGATCCCTGAAACATGAAAATATTTAAAAGTAGTAGAGATAGGAGCTTGCTTAAAAGTGGGGAAATGGAAGTAGCCATAAACCATGAACACTTTCAGAGTCATCTTTAGCTCTGATCTTAGTTTCTGGGTTCTAAATGGTTATCTATTAGTTTACCACTTCCCAGAAATATGTTTTATATCCACTCAATTTTAGAATGACAAACATGCAATCTTATTTCATATTCATAGACATGAGATGCTTTGGGAAGTCTACTAGAGAAGAATCATGTTGAATTATAACAAACTAAGCATTTTGAAACACCCTTCTCAGTTTGCTGCCCTTATTGGCCCTCAACAATGGGACAGATTGAGAGAAAGCTAAGAAAGAAATAGGAGGGAAAATTGATATAAGCCATATGGATCATCTAGCAGCTTATCTCATGAACACCATCTCAACCCACATCACAAGAAACCTGAAAAGAAGCATTTCAATTTGTGAGATTTCACCCCGTGGTGGGATTCAAAAACTTTTACCACCGGTTCGGTGGGTGTGGCTTAGTGGGTGCGCTTTGTGTACATGCACACCAGTGGTAGAATTCAATTTTTTTTACTACTGGTTCTGTGGGTGTGGCTTGGTGAGTATGGCAGGGAAAGGATACTGTAAAATCTCCAGTCAGAAGTGGTATTTGCTGGTTCTCCAAACTACTCAAAATGTCTGCTACTGGGTCTCCAGAACTGGTCAGAACCTGCTGAATGCCACCTCTAGTGCATACACTTTGCATGCGCACATGCACCAAACATGCACTTTGTGCAGGCGCAGAGACGTTCCAACTCACCTCCTGCAAGCCTGCACTCTCCCCAGTTGCTTCAGCAGCTGCCGCGCATCACTCTTCTGTGCCGCGCAAAGCAGCTGCGCTTCAAAAACAGAAGATATAGGTGAGTATGGGAGCCCGTTGGGCAGGTGGGCCCAACAGCACAGTGGCAGAGGGAACCGGTTCAGTCTCTGCTGCTCATCACCGCTACCAGCTGGGAAGAACTGGGCCAAACCAGTAGCTAACCACCACTGGCTTCACCTTAAATAAATTCATTATAACTGAAGGTGTGAAATTACTGTTAAGAGTTCCCAAAATTCTGTATTTATCCCAGAGTTGCATTGCAGATACCATCCTGAAGTCTGGATAATTTGTGGGACAACAGCTTGAATAAGGCCTATTACTTTTTCAGCAGCATGGCATTAACATCACACATGGAAAGATACATATATAGCAGGGGTGTTAAACTTGCAGCCCATGGGCTGGATGTGTCATGCGCTGGCCACAACAACTAATGGTTTAGTGAAGGGGGGAAAAGTTGCAATACATCATGTGATGACATGTTGTCATGAGTTTGACACCCCTGATAATCAAAAAGGAAGGAAAATAAAAAAGGCAGACACATAAAAAATGGATTCATCATTGTAGGAAGAGAAATATAACAGACTGGGAAGAATGTAGTTTTAAATCTAGTCTTCCTTTTTCCAAATAAGGAAAATTATGAGTTATCAATCCCTGTCATTCCATACATCGAATTCTATATTCTCTCTTCTGGCATATCACCAGCTGCATCCCCCAAACATGCTGTTAATGTAAGATAATTCTAGCTGCTGCATTCACATGTCACGTACAAATACATCTTTGAGATTATTATGATTTA
Source organism: Notechis scutatus (assembly GCF_049901735.1). NCBI lineage: Eukaryota > Metazoa > Chordata > Lepidosauria > Squamata > Elapidae > Notechis > Notechis scutatus. Next base: position 236,462,009 of record NC_142009.1, read on the forward strand.
AAAAAACTGCCCAAAGAACAGGATTAGCCCTGCTATCAAATACAACATTTCAGAGCCACATTATATAACTTGATCATGGTTCAGTTTCTTTGTATATAACTAAAGCCTTTACGGAATAGAAGGTGCTGAACAGACCAAAACTGCATTGCAGAGAAAAAACAATACATGATCCTGCAGCTCAATGCAATCCATGCACCGCACACACTAATCTCTGCATATACTGTGCAACCATCTTTGTCTTGAGCCTTTTTGAATCAATGGGCAATTCGTACAAGTTGATACAGATACTGTCCAAACCAGCTTTAGTGGAGGATGCAGCAGTCTCAAAGATAGCAGTAAAACCAGTAACTTGCCCAAGAATTGGCACATTTAGATAGAGATGGTATCTGAATTACAAAACACAAAGCTGCTCTTTGTTCTTACCTGTTAGGATTTCAGCAATCGCCCTAATTAAATCATGATTCTCCAGCCAAACTTCTAAAAACTTTAAAGGATTTATTAGAGGCGACATACTAGCGCTGCCTTGTATGAAGCCAACTTTTAAAGGACATTTTTTCAACTCTCATCCTAGATTCTCAACTTCCATTTTTCATCCCATACTCTTATCCCATAAGATGTATCAACCTCAACATAACAATCTTATATATCTTCAACATCTCTTTCTCTGCACCACCACTATTGAATACACATACATGTTTTCCTTTCTACATACTCAAAATAAGATGTGGTTTTTTTCCTGCCCTAAGTCACTTGTAATTAGTTTCCAGCCATACTTCTAAACACCTTGCTGACTTTCTAGTCTTCTCCCAAACAGATGATGGTGGCTGGGGAGAGAAGTTCTCCCCTTCATTTCTTCCTGGATAGCTAGGACACAATACTTGAACAGGCCAACAGGTGGGCCAAAATGGGAAAAACTGGAAGGAAAAAGAAGAAAAATGAGGATGGACTTAATTGCAGCAGTGATTCTTCTTTCCCCCTTTTGTCTGTCCACATTACCATTCTTTTATATTCTTTGTATCTTCATCAGGCCTTGAAGAGCTGGTCTCGCCCACAAGCACTGGGGCAGAAGGAACTCAACAAGGTAGTATGCTAATGTGTGGGAGAGTATTCCCCCAGGGGGCCAGGAATTTTTATTATAGTTGTTTATTGTTAAGTGTTTTTATTGTTTGTGAGTCATCCAGGGCTGTAGTTCATAATATGGGTGGCTACACAAATCCTTAAATAAATCCGATTCTCATTCAGCCACTCCTGATGCATCATTGCAGTGTACTGTGAGAAGAAACCCGCTCATCAATTTGTACAAACACAGGCTCCTTCGTTCACAATGGAGGTGGAGATCAGTTTCTAAGAATAAGCACAGTGAAACCCTTCAAGTATTAAGACTACAAAATAAAGGTTTCAAGACAATAAATGGCTTGGTTGGTCTACCCATATACGCCAACGAAACAGCACTTCCTGTCACAAGGAAAGTAAAATGCTAATACAAAATAGTCAAGTTGCCTAAAATATTTCCTCCTTCTCAAACAGCAGGTCTTAACAGTGCAACATAAAAAGGAAGTATGAGAAATTAGAGATCTAAGAATCAGCATTTTCTATTGGAAAAATAATGTGGTACGGTGGTAAATCAGACAGTGTTTACAGTAGCTCCTGTTCAGCCTCCCTCAGAACTGCCTACACTCCCTCAGTATATCTACCTACAATCTCCTTATGAGGTTTAGTTGCCTCCTTCATGGTCTATTCTTTTCACTTAATATTTAGAAATACTGTAACTGGTTATATGAAGTACAATCCAAAAGGGAAATTCTACACGTACAATCAGAGAATTGGAGAATATAAATCTGAAGTTAGAGAATAAGCAATGTTATTTCTGAAGACGACGGATGGTGCAATATGGAAACTTTCTCATAAAATTCCCCTTAGAAATATATAAAGAATAATATAGACCAAAGTACAAGCCCAAATTTTAAATCTAGCCCTGCTAGTTTTTTTTATTCAGATTCCCTAATCTAAAACCCTGTAAACACCTTTCTATTCTCTCAGAACTTCAGCTTGTCCTTTTCAAGGTGCACATTTTTTTTGGGCTTGTTTGGCATTAACTGCCAAATAGCTCAATATAAAAAAAAACAGGGTTAAGTAAGCCATGGCTGAATGTGCTATGTGAACCTATTCATATGCTGCAGATAATACTAGCACCCAACAAACACTTTTAATATGATCGTTCCTTGAAGCCTATTTCTGTTAATATATGTGGCATTTTATTTGATTTTTAATAAATATTTAACAGTTCTGCCATGCAATGTATGCAGGGCACCAAACTTAATTTGTTCTCTGCATTTGTGATCTGTTTTCTCAGTTATTAGCTTTCATTTGTTGCTCAAATATTCCCCCTCTGCTTGGCTTCCTTGAAAATGAAACATTGTGCAACACTCAGCAAAACTAGAGTATATAGTGGAAACCAACACAATTTAGGCAGAACACATTACTTCTGCATTATCTGACTTTTAAAAGGTTTAGAAAACCAATTTTTCCACTAGCAAGCACAACACTTCAAAATAGAAAAATCAATGGAATACATAAATGCGAACCTTGCTTTCTGAAATACTAAAGGTGACAATGAATCTTAGCCTAAGTTAGTAAATTAACAACTATCCTATCAAACATTAAATACTGTTCTGTAACCTTTAGAACAGTTTCCCAACCTTGGCCACTTGAAGACGTGTGGACTTCAATACCCAGAATTCCTCAGCCATCATGAAGAACTGTTTTAAAGCATGCTATGTATTTCTTTGTTCTATAAGTATGTCTGGAGCCAGTCATTAACATTTTAAAAGAATCTCGGTTATGCAGTTGCATGGAAAATTGATTATATTCTTGAACAAATCATACATCTAGGCATATTCTAAAATCCAATTCCTTTATTCACTGGGTCACATCATTTGAGGGATTTATGGAACTATAATAAGGAAGAAGGTAACCTCACTTGGGGGGATTATTATATTGTAAGGCTGGTGCTATGGCAGAGAAGCCCTGCCTCCTAGAATCAGCCAAGTGTAAGTCCTTGGCAGATGGCACCTGAAACATATACCCTGTGTGGGTGAATGTAATTGGGGACAGCTGGCTCCTCAGATAACTGGTTCTATGTATGATGTTCATATACTATCAGCTGCAATTCAGGAAAAACTTCGTAGGTGGTTTTTTTTAATTGGTTGACAAGTAGATGACAGTCAGCAATCACAGATAAGACCGAAGTGTTCAATTTGAAATCTGGAAATAAGAAAAATGATGTGGCTCAAAAACCAAAAGAAGAATCTCAAAACTAAGAATATGTGCTAATGTGATAATACAACAAGTTCTGGAGATGAAGTAGAAAGAAACACCTGGTTTGAAATTGCTGATAGATCAATGACAAATCAATCATTACTTCAATCTAATTCAGCTCACTGGGTTGCTAGAAAGGGATTTTTTGTTTTATTTTAGGGATGAATATTCTCATAATGTCGAAGATGTCATTATTTTCTCCTTTTGAACAATGCTATTAGGAACTTGCTGTGTGCTTTGCAAAAATAAACTGGAAAGGAAACGTATTAAGCTAGAAAAATCAAGTTAGTATCTGATTGTTCACCGAGAGAAATCAGGAACTTTATGTGCATTTCATCACTTCATTTCTATGAGGTACTTAGGGCAAGGATGTAAGATAACCTTGAATAACCTTGTTCAAAGAGCATTAACTAAGAGTACTAACCTGCCATCTTCTACAAAATTTACCACTACCTCATGGCTGCACAGCTGTCATGTAGTTGGTTGCCAACATTTTGTGTTAGATCCTAAACCAGTAGATGTCACAATAAAGAGCAGATGATCAAGGAGATGTTATTATACATCTGAACAGACAACACCAATAAAAGCAAAAAGAAAATGCAGAGGAGCAAAATGCCAAAACTGACCCTTTGGGTAAGCACAGGTGTTAGTTAGGAATTCAACAGATTACGAAAGATCTGAAATAAAACAAAAAAAAGAAAAGTGCCAATTTTATACAAGGACTTCAGAATGCCCAGTCTCCAAGATGGACTAAAAAGCATGGTGCCTTTGACTCCAGTTCAACTAAGGGTGCTTTATACGGATGTATTGATGCAGATTTCTTGGCAACAATACAGAAGACTTCTGAGATCCCTCCCCACATTTCTTTGACTAGCCTATAACTTTGGACATTCCAGGATGCCTCTCTCCAAGTACAGACCAGGAATTGATCTGTGAAGATCAACTAGAGCCTGATTTCTATTGAGGCCATGATGCACTATTAAGATCAGAATAATGTATACACCGAACACTAAAGTTCAGCTAGCCAAGACAATCTGACTGCCGTGCTCCAGTCTTGCATCCTCCAGATGTACTGAAACTGTGATTTCATAAGTTCCCAACTCACAACCCTTTCATTCTGATAATGTAATCAGGGACAATATCTAAGTCTGTTCTGTAAAGAGAACGTTAAATGGAAAGAAAGCTAAGTGAGTACTAAATCCAAAGGTGTATGAGCAAATTTGACACACTAATCTGCTCACTGGCTACACTATGTACTGCCTATATCTTGCTGTTTCTAATATGAAGACATAAATGAATAAGCAAGCTGTTTTATCAGACCAGGCAAGACTGCAGTTTCCATGTTAATGTGAGAAGAGGGGGGTGGGGAGAACATACTATGTTTTCTTCCAAGATAGTGGAGAGTACATCAAAAGGGAGAAGATTAAAGGATAGATTACTTCTGTAAGCAGGACACATTGTAAACTTTTTAGCTGGTCAGTTTTGGCAAAGCTCCACTATAGAAAACGCCAGTCTTTTATTTTAAAATGTGTCATCTTAAAAGTGTCATTCAGGCAGTTTCAAATACCCTGTAGTGTGATGTCTACAGGTGTTTGGTAGAAAAAAAGGTTGGTAGAGAAATATCCGTTTTTTTAAATGGGCTTAAATTCAGTTACCTTTTCTCCATCACTAAAGGCTTCAGGATTAGTGAATGCATATTTAAACTAAACTCCACCCCTGAAAGGTTTAAACAGGGACAAGCAAGAGTCCTGCTATCAAAGGACATATAACACATTTTAGATTGTGGCTAGATAACTAAGAAGCTATCTCTGTGAAGTCCCAGGACAGCTTAAGCTCCAAACTTATATGTTCCCTTGGCAGTAAGCCCCACTGAACTTTGGATACAGTGCTGAGTAAATGCTACAACCAGACTTTCAATCACTGCAGGATGAAGCAGCAGAAACTGGCAAGGTTTTTATACCCCCTACCCATTTCAGCCTCCATGTTTCTCCTCCTCCTCCTCCATCACCAAGCACTTTTTGATGTTCTTTTCTGTCCACATCTCCCAATGGAAAACATAAAAAAAAAAAAAATCTGGCAAAGCCACAAATATAAATTAGCATGGAAAGTAGCCCTTCAAATATGGGGCCAACTACAGTACAACTCTTACTATTTATCCTCTTTCTGGTTGGGAATGATGAGGTGGCAGAGCAATTTAGTGGGAGGCCACCAGCTGGGAGAAGACTGGAGGAATAGCACCAGCAGCAGCAGGATAATATTCTTAGGAAGCCAAGGAAACTCCCGGCTTCCTATGGTTTGGGGGCAAAGCCGAGCCCCATTCAAACTTTCCAGTTTCTCCAAGGAAGCCGCGCATTTGCTGACAAGGAAGGGAGGGTGTAGTAAAGGACAGAGACCCTGCCGGCCTCCAGGGCAAGGATGGGCATGATGCAACAGATACGGTGGGAGGAGGGGATCTCTCCGGCGGAGTTCCGACAGAATACGCCCTTCCTCACGCCGTTCGGGATTAACTGGGCAGTTCATCGCGGGCACCAGCCTTCAATCCGGCCGCTTCATCCCGCAAGTCTGCAGGAGGGAAGAGGACGCGAGCGAGAAATGTGGGTGGGCGAGCCCCGCCGGCTTGCAAGTCAACGCGCTGCAACGGGCGCAGGAAGGGGGGCTGCAACCAACCCCTTCCTGCGCTCGGAAACCGCGACTACCCTGTAGACCGGATCGGAGGAACAATTTCGGGCACTCGGCCACCCGTCCTTGCGCCGAACGTGGGAACTCTGCACATAACGCCGAGCCTGCCCAGGAAAGCCCATCTGCATCAACGAGCAAACCAGAAAGGAAGGGGGTGGGTGGGAGAGAAAGGCGGCAGCAACACTCACCGAGCGACCGAGCCGTTGCGGTCCCTTGCTTCTTGCCCGCCTCTGCCTTGAAACTCCCGAGAAACCGCCAGTCCTCCGGCTTAGCTGCCTCTTGGCTTCCCCTCCCTCCACTCCGGCTTTTCCTTCAAGTGGTACAGACCAGGATGTCCGTGGAGGTTTCTTTCCCCCCCTCCCCTCTCTCTTTCAGCTCCAGCTCAAGCGCCGCCTTTGGTGGCTGGCGGGAATCGCAGCGCCTTTTGCTGATGGTTCTCCCGGTTTACTCACGAAAGTTCGCGCGCCTCAGAGAGCTCGCGTGAAGCCGACCGCGTCAGAGCTCGCCCTCGCCGCGCTCACACGCCTCTCTTTGCTCCGGCTCCCGTCACGGCACGCGCCTCCTGAGGTGAGGTCAGAGGCGGCTCCCTGCCCACCCAGCGCACAATGCATCCAGGCGGAAAAAGTAGTCGAGCTCTAATAAAGGAAGCGTAGCAATCCGGCCCTTGGCTAGCTCTGGCTAGAGATTGAGATATCTATCTATATCTATATGGGGGGGTTTGTATCTATACATACATACGGACGTACTGAAAAAAAAATATCATGCAAATCAATCATGCAAGAGCCACATGAGAGTGAAGTCCCTTTGCAATTGACAGATAGTTCTGCGGGAGAAAAAATACACAGGATCAAGTTGCATTTATTAATCTATGATACTAAAATTTGTCTATCTTATCTATCTATGTATCTATCTGTCTGTCTCTCTGTCTGTCTCTCTGTCTAGTTTATCCAAAGCTTCACTTTCCATAGCAGTCATTCGCCCCTTTCATTGTTTTTACTTTTAATTCCATTTACTTCACTTGCATTTTTAAAAGCACCAGTAAAGCCAGTCTATATTTTCTCTGCTGCTTTGAATCTCAACCCATTCCCCGCTTCATGTTCTTTCCAGATATCTTTTTCTCAATACATGTGTTATGTCTTTCCTACATTTGTTGTGGCTATCATTCTCCTACACAGTCTTCCACATTCTCTTTCAGCAATTCATTCCATCGAGGTTGTCATTCTTTCCAATGGTGTCATTTGACACACTTAAGTATTTTTGTTCACTCTGTTCCCGGAAGCTTCCATATATTTATTCTTCATATACTTTTCTCATTCTGCTAAAAGGTAAATCTATCTTCTAAAACTCTTTAACGCAGAACACATACTTCGTCTTTGTAAAATCATTGTAGTTTTTATTATAGTTCCTTTTTTTTTTTGTCCATTTTTCCCCTCAATAATCATTCCACTGTCAAAAATAAGTCCCATGTTCAGAACAAGATGATAAACAATTTTATAAAATTTGGGATCTATTCTATCAATGGTTAGACAATAAAACATGGTAATGAAATATGTAGATTCTTAGAAAATAATAAATATATAAAGATTTATTCTTTTCTTATTATATCTACAAAATGATTGTAGGATAGATTTGAGATGATAATATGAACTGTTATAAAACAAATTAAGTAAAATATGGATTATTTTGTAAAACATGAATGAATAAAAGTATAGACAAATGATTAACAATATTAATGTATTTAATATTTGATTGAAAATATGAGAATATATACAATGTAATTGTAATTGAAGACTACAAAATGGAAGCACAAAACAATTTGTAAATCAACCGACACACTATATGGAAGATGGCTTGATGTTTTTATGTTCTGTTTGTCTGTTTGTCTTAAAAACCAATAATTTTTTTTTAAAAAAGGTTGTCATTCTTTCCGATGGTGTCATTTGACACACTTAAGTATTTTTGTTCACTCTGTTCCCGGAAGCTTCCATATTTTCATTTTTCATATACTTTTCTCATTCTGCTAAAAGATAAATCTATCTTCTAAAACTCTTTAACGCAGAACACATACTTCGTCTTTGTAAAATCATTGTAGTTTTTATTCTAGTTCCTTTTATTTTTTTTATGTCCATTTTTCCTGTCAGTAATCATACCACTGTCAAAAATAAGTCCCATGTTCAGAATTTCTCATCATTCTGGTGTCCTTAGCTAATTCTCTTAGTCTTTTAGCAATGGCAATAGTCCTTTACAGCCCTCTCTAAGCGGTTTTACAGAGTCAGCATATTGCCCCCAACAATCTGGGTCCTCATTTTACCACCTTGGAAGGATAGAAGGCTGAGTCAACCTTGCTATTTGAACTGCCAAATTGCAGGCAGCTGGTAGTCAGCAGAAGTGTCCTGCAGTACTGCACTCTAACCACTGCACCACCGAGGCTCATCATTTTTTATCATAATGTATCAGATCAGTCATAGTTTTAGATTCACTTCTTGACCATGTGAAGTGAATTATGCTTAATCCATTAACTAAAAATGAATATAAGTTTTTCTGAGCAGATATTCACACCAAATAATATTTCTAGATCTATGAATGATCCAAATATAATTCACTGCTGATGAAGCTTGCTCTCAAAGAGACTGGTGTTTGTACCACAACAACTATTACCAACTTATAAAGGTTCTTTCCTCCACACCCACAACAATCTATATGCTAACTTGTCATGTTTTCTGACATATATTTCAGAATAAAACCAACATAATTGCATAATTAAACCAACATGTTCCTTATGTGTATTCATCAACTACATTCCAAAGGTCGGGACCAATTTCATTAAAATATATCACTTCCTTCTCCCTCCTTTGTTTCACAAACACATAATATACCTATTTTTCTTTTATTTAATTATGCTCTTTTATCATTTCCTATTCCTACGTTACACATCACAATCTTCCTCATCAGACAAGCCTTTAGATAACAGCCTCCACCACCAATCGTGTTTCAAATGACAGTTTTTAGTAAGATAGAAAGGATGTTGACTAAATTATTAGCCTTAACTGTACCTCTTGTCACAAGCAACCAATCTTGCTAATGGTAGGTTTGGCATATTCTGGCCAATATTCTACAAGTATAACCAAAGCCCAATTTTATTTCAAGGTTTCTAATGCTGTTCTATGCAAACCATAATATCTAATCTAGAAACTGTTCTGAAAGTCAATACATTGAGGGGTCCTTGGTGCTCTCTGAGTTTGGTTGTTTTCTTGTAGACATTTCATTACTCAAACTAGGTAACATCATCAGTGCTATAAGGAAACATCTGAAAGAAAACAAGCAAGTTCAGAGAGCACCAAGGACCCCCTCATTTCAACCCTGAGCTACAAATATTCTTTATTAGTCAATACATTGTTCCTCACATTTTATCACATATGCATTGTAGTAACACACAAAATAGCCAATGTGCAGATAGGTTATTAATAAAGAAAGAAAAGCAGGATAAAGTAGGCTTAATTGAAACTTAGAAGATTTTCAGGGATCTTCTGAAGATAGTATGTGCTTTGATTGATTTATACTTCTTATTACTCAAGGCATTCCAGAGTTGGAAAATATCCTTACCTCTTCCTAATTGGATGACAGCCTTTATCAACCAGCAACATGTTTTCAAATTTAGCTGCATGGGTAGGATTAACAATATGCAAATACAAAATTAAGCTGCTTTTCTTTATACATTTGGCAACACCAAGGTTAAAGGGTTAAAGGTCAAAGGGCCAAAGGTTAGAAATCTTAAAGTTATATATGCTATTCAATCTCCCAAATGTAAACTTTGGGTGATAAAACACTAATTATTCAGATTGGCTCCTCAGAAACACTAGGATTTCCGAAAAGTTTCCAAAACTCACTGTTATCCAATTACATTGGACGTCAACAACTTTCACTGTAATGATGGTGCAGACTCTGATTACAGAATTGGAAGACAATACAGTCTAGTAGAGAACCAGATGGAGGAAAGATGAAAGATCAGGTCCACATGCGAAGGTCAAATTAAACTGATTTATTGCTTGGGAAAGCTTTCCAACTCAATTCCTGTGCTAATACACTAGGATTCATTTCCACCTCTCTTTCCTCTCCCTTTTTACTAACACATCCGTATCTATCACATATAACAATTACTTAAAAGATATTATCATAAGCTATTGAAGAGCTAGCTTATGAAAAGCAATAAAAATATAAAAACATGGACAACTTGAAGCAGTACAAAAACGTCTGCTATGCTACTTTGATTGCAGCTGATTAAGAAACAACAAATAGGGGAAACAATGAACTCAAGCCTTGTAGATGGTAGCAGTCTTTGCATTTTAGATGCCTTCTCCATGCTGTTTCTAAGCAGCTTTTAATCCTGTAGGCAGTGAAGAGATTCGCTTCTTCTTCTTTTGGTTAAAAAAAGAGAGAGAAAAATCTCATATTCAGCCAACATTTACTGTTACCAAGGTTTCCTCCTCAAAGTATTTTTTTTTTCTTTTAGAAAGGAAAGAGCACATACTGAAATCATGTCATACAAAAAAAAAAAAAAAAAAAAAACCAACAACCATGAGAGGAAGATAAAACTGGAAAAAATATTGTGCTTCTTTGCCAGCACTGACGTGTACTAACATGTGCTTTTCCCAAAGCATTGCATTAGTGGTAATTATTGAAGAACTTGATGAAATCAATATATTAAGGGGTAAAAAGATGGGAGAAGAATGCAGTAGATCCGTTGGTATTTGTTGGGTAATGCCTTAATGCTAAGAATGCTTTACCATAGGATAATCTTCCCCATCCTTGGGTCTTTTAGATCTGCTAGGAATGCATGTCCTAGAATTCTCTAGCTTAACTGATCTCTGAGTTGAAGATCTAATGCATGTCAAAAGCTTCCAGAACCAGCATTGTGTTGATTTTTATCTTGCCTTTGTTACTTTTATAAGGCTCCTCTTTTTTCACCCAGCCTTATAAGCTGGGTTGGGCTGAGAGTAAGAGACTGGTTCAAAGTCACCTACATTGGGGAGGCATATTAGATATTATAATATATATATTTAAAGACCTTTGTAAAAGGATTTCAAGCATGTCCTAGGTCTAGGAGAGATGGAAGAGACAGATTCAACTGAGGTTGTCTTTACAATTTCAAAATAGAAGTCAGCTGTCCAATAGCAAGTCATGAATTTGTTTAGGATACCAGTACTAGAGCTCTCAACACAAATCCTTTGATATCAAAATTTTCTCTTTGTGCCAAATGTTGGTTTTAAGAACCCAATTCAAGAGAGGACAAAACTTTTGTTATCACATTTGGAAAAGTATACATGGCGTTGACTTAACATGGGTTATCTGAAGCAATAAAGCAAATTCCCTCTGTGCCCAGGTCTGATATATAAAAGATGCTACCAAACTCTGACCTTGCTTGGAAAAACAGATAAAACAAACAAGACCTATTTCTATAACAGTATTGTTATATGTACGGGTAGGCCTTGACTTGCAACCACAATTGAATCCTGTTCACCACAATTGAAAATTTCTGTTGTTAAGTGAGACATTTGTTAAGCAAGTTTTGCCCCCATTTTATGACCTTTTTGCCACCGTTAAGTGAATCATTGCAGTTGATAAATTAGTACCCCGGTTGTTAAATGAATCTGGCTTCCCCATTGACTTTGTTAGGTCACAAAAGGCGATCACATGACTTTGGGATACAGCAATGATCATAAATATGAACCAGTTGCCAAGCATCTGAATTATGTTCACACAATCATGGGGATTCTGCAAAGGTTGGAATTTTGAAAAATGGTCGTAAGTGTTGTTGTAACTTTGAAGAATCACTAAATGAATTGTTGTAAGTTAAGGACTATCTGTATTCCCAGTTCTGTGAAGATTCAATATTTTTTTTTGCTCAAAGCTCAATTTTTACCAATATTTGGTTATATTAAGGAAATGTGGTGGTGCAGTGGTTACAATGCAGTATTGTTGGCTAATTCTGCTGACTGCCAGCAGTTTGATCCTCACCATCTTAAGGTTGACTCAGCCTTTCATCCTTCTGAGCTTGATAAAATGAGGACCCAGATTGTTGGGGGCAATACACTGACTCTGTATATTGCTTAGAGAGGGCTGTAAAGCACTATGAAGCAGTATATAAGTGCTATTGCTATATTTATACAAGTCCTATACTGATTTTCCAAATACAAGAATACATTAAAGCATGAAAACTCTAACAAAATCAAAATACAGCTCCAACTATATATTATTCAAACTTTATCAAATGCCAGCCAGCTTCCAGAAAGCCCTTTAGATTGAAGATGTGTTGGCATCAGCAGATCAATAACTCAAAATAACTCAAAAAGAATATTAACATAGATGCTGCCCAGAAAACACATGAGAAACAATTTATAAGGTCACAGATAAGGGCAGTATTTTGTTGCTTTGTGCATAGTCTAGTATGGAAACCAGCTTTTAAATATTACTCTCAGTAAAGTAAAATTGAATCATGATGGCCAACTTTAAAATAAATATTTTTTCCCAACTGGAAGACCTCCTTATTGTAATGGTCTATACTGCAAAATATTATTCTTCAGTCTGTGACCTATAAATGATTTTAAACAACTTCAAAATGTTTCTACAGCTTCATCAGTTATCCAGCACTGCAAAGATTAATTAACCGTTGCCAATTAATTGGATTGCTCTCGCTTTATTGCCGCTATCAAAGCACAATTCAACCTGTTGCATAAAAGCTGGACTACAATAATATAATCTACTCTATGCTTATCTCTATGCCAAAATACTTCATGTTCTTTATTGCGTGTTGATGGACACCTTGTCCTGGCCAAAAAAATCTGGTTAACTCAAACTGAGTTCTCTTTTCTTGGCAAGGAGACCTTTGGAACAGCACTGCTGCCACCTACTGCAAGCCAGGCTGTGTATAAGCCCAGCTTTCTTGTCTTAAATCTGCAGAGCCCCACAATAGCTACAAAATCAGGAATATGGTATGTTTTTTCAGACTAACACATTTTATTAAAATTTATTTTAAAATCACTTTTGTCCTCTGAAATTCAGTAGGCTGGAAATGAAAATATGCAAAGTTACAGAGGAATCCACGTACACATTAGAGGAGGAATAAGTGATATACGTTACACAATTCTGAATATTTGCTGAAGAATTTATTTCGTTGCACAGAATAATTATACAAAATGGACACATTTTATTTTGAAAGCAGTTTGCAAATCACTTTGCAACCTTCGGCATGCCAGCTGGTACTGGTTATTTGTCAGAGGTTAACAACAATACACAGAGCTTTGACCCATTTCATTATGCCAACTACATTATTAGGTTACATAAGAATAAACAGCATTCTACATATTACAAATAAAGGCAATATGCCCTGTTTTTAACCTCTCCAAAACTGGAGTACCAAATGAAGATTTTCCTAATACAGGCAAAATAAAAATCATACACCAAAACAAGTGTGTGTGTATGGGAGACGTTGGACAACTAAATCTCTAAAGAAATTATTCTTGGCAGGGCCAGAGAAGGAATAAATAATAAGATTAAAATAGAAATATTTCATTCTTCATGCTTAAATCACTTATCTGTCCAACTACCTGAAGAATACAGACGTAATAACTCCCTGGCAATTCCTATTGGGGAGGGGACACAGCACTTAAGGTCTTGTTAGAACAGAGATGAAGGACTAGCAGGACCAAGAAAAATCCATCTGGTTGGAGTTTATTTAATTTTTACAGGTCCACTGTAAAAATGGACACCTCATAAAGTACCACAGCTTTATAAAAGGCGAAAAACTTACTTTTATCAGAATCTGCAGAAAATATCTAACTCGAAGTGTCTGCCATAGAGGTATTGTGAAAACGTTTCACTCCAGCTACGGCAGCAAGGGCTTCTTTGTCTATTTGGCCGTAGTTCCTTTTGGCTTTCGACAAAGTCTTAGAATAGTAGGCTGTGGGGGCTTCCTTTCCATTCGGTAATCTGTGGCTCAGTACTGCCCCGATGCCATATGGTGATGCATCGCAGGTTAGCTTTAGAGGTAGGGTCTTGCTACATTGCATCAGTACGGTATCCAATGTTAAAATGTCTTTTATTTTGGTGAACGCGGTGTCTTCGGGGGGAGGGGGGGGACACATTTCCAGGTTGTATTTTTATCCAGTAGTCTATGGAGTGGTTCAGCTATGGTTGCCTTCTGTGGCAAAAATATGTTATAAAAATTTAGTAAACCCAAGAAGGCTTGAAGTTCAGCCTTATTTTGTGGGGTGGGGGCTTCCTTAGTCACCTTCATCTTGCTTTCCGTGGGTCAGATGCCTGACCCATCGATTAGGAAGCCCAAGAACTCTATGCTCGGTACGGCAATGTGGCATTTGTCCTTTTTAAACGTTAGCCCCGCTTCTTGAAATTGTTCTAGTACTGCTCTGACCCACTTCATTAGCTGAGGTTTGTCTCCGGCTGAGATTATTACATCGTCAAAATAGGGGACAACTCCTGGAAGATTTTGTAACAGCCTTTCCATGATGCTTTGGAATAGGCTGGGGACTATGCTAACTCCAAATTGCAGCCGCTTGCATTTAAAGGTGCCCCTGTGGGTCTTGATCGTCTGCGCTTCGGCAGTGGCGGCATCCACAGGCAGATGTTGATATGCCTGGGCTAAGTCCAATTTGGCGAAGATCTTGCCCCGGCCCAAGGAATGTAATAAGTGCTGAACCACTGATACCAAATTTGCGCTCTGTTGCAGCGCGCGATTCAGGGTACTCTTGTAGTCAGCACAGATTCGGGCTTCACAGGGGTAACTATAGGGGTCTCCCACCTCGCATGGTCTACCAGTTCAACCTTGGGCCGCAGAGCAAAAGGGACTCTCCGGGACTTCAGTTGGACACGGGCTATGTTGGGGTCAAGGTTAAAACCCTTATACTTGTCCAGCTCACTACTGAAGATGTCCCGGAATTCCCTCTCCAAAGCATCTAGGTTGCTTCCGCTGTTTGATCTGGCCATTGCTGTTGCGTGGATGCCTGTGAGGCTGATCTGCAGCGGCACAAACCATTCTCTCCCTAGGAGGCTGGGGAGATCTCGGTCCATGATGGTCAGTGGCAGGGCTCCCCGGAAGTCTCCGTATTCCACGTGGCATGTTTTCTTCCCTAGCACCGATATTTTGCAACCTTGGTAGTCCTTCAGTATGGTTCGTTGCGGCTGCAGCTGGCTCTGGCTGATGCAGGAGTTGATCTTTTGTAGGGCTGCCCAAGAAATCATGGATATATAAGACTCGGAGTCAACTTCCTTCGGGCACAAGGTCCCTTCAATTCTCACCTGGGTGAGGATCTTGTTGGATTCAAAAGTGTCTGTGTGTCCCACTCGGGCATGTGCATAGCCCACAAAGGTATGGTGGGTCTCCTCCTCCCAGACGCCATCTTGTTTTTTGAATTTCACGCCAGAATTCTTCCGACCCTTGTATTGCCTGGTTGGGGAGTATGCCCTGCAGCTCTGTTTGTTCGTTGGTTGGCTGGCTCTGCAGACTTCCGCGATGTGGCCTTTCCTCTTGCACTGCCTGCAGATGGTCTCCTTAAAACGGCAGGCAGACCGGGGATGGTTCCCTCCGCAGCCTCCACAAGGCTTGGCCCCCTTGGCAGTTCCAGGTTTGCTGGATTTTACCTGGTGGACATCTTCCTCCTCAATGTCACTGCTTTCAGAGCGGGATGGACTACATGGTGCCCTCCTCGCGGCATGGGTGGCGTGGACCTTGCTGCTGTCCTTGACTCGGGCTGCCAAACAGTTGGAGGCTTCCGCAGCTTTTGCTTCTTCCAGGGTCTCCTTGAATGAGACGTCCTCCCTTGCGAACAGTCTCTTTTGCAAGGTTAAGTCCCTGAGGCCGAGGACTAGCCGGTCCCGGATCATTGCTTCAGCATTTGAGAATTTACAGTTTTTTGATAGTCTCCTCAATGCAGCCATGAAATCATTTATGCTTTCCCTCTCCTTTTGGCTCTGGATATAGAAGTTGTTCTGGTTTGCCAGGTACGATGGGGTAGGCTTGAAATGCCCCTTCAGTGCTTGTTGTAGCTCGTCCCAGGAGATGTTTGCCAGCTCATCTGCAATGAGGACTTCGGCTAGTTCATAGAGTTCTGAATCGCAATAGGTTAAAAAGAAAGCCTTCTTCTTTGCGTCAGATGCTGCCTGCATTCTGTTCCAAATTTAGGTTGAATCTTCCCATGTACGAGGACCACTTCTCCTTGGTTGGCTCGAATGGGATCGATAGGAGTCGGTGGGCCATGTTGGTTCGCTGTTGGTTGGAACGGTCGAGTTCGCGATTCAGCTGAGAAATGGCCGTGGTGCCCACGAGGTCCTTGTCTTCCTCGGAATCCCATCCTCACCGCCAGTATTAAATGGGCGTGGATAAGGAAGGAGCAGGACTCAGGAGTGCGAAGAACTCTTTATTTTAAAGCCGGAATCCAAAAAGCCAAGCAACGCAGCAGGTGCCGGCTTTATAGCTGGTGCTGTCCAACACTTCAGCCACTGACGGGGATTCAATCTTCCCGCCAGTGGCTAGACCAATGAGTGGAGTCTGACATCAGACTCCACTTTGCATATAACATAAACTCATGTAAATGTAGCAACATGCATATTTAACACAGTGCAGTAGCCTGAACCTTCTGACAGGACATGAGGATTAAAAAGTAGAAATACATTTACCAAAGACAACTTTCTGTAAAAAGGAGCATCTTGTCAGTTTGATCAGAACTGGCTTGATGGCTTACAGAAACAATGATCAAGCTACTTCCAGTTTCTAGGATAGTTTTAAAATGACCAGTTTTTTAAAAGAACAATAAGAAATATTCACTTTATATGAGTACAGATACTGAAGGGGCTGGGAGTTAGGGTTAAGGTTTAGGTTTTTTTAAAAAAAAAACCTAAACCAAAATTGTCCTATCAGTCAGATGACTTTGACTACAGCCATGATTATATCTTAGATATCCAAGATAAATGGTTGTGGAACTACCTGGGGTAATCTGCCCTGGATCTGACACATTATCTTGGTTGACGTAATTTGCCTTAACCATGGCCTACCAAGTAAACCAAAATTACTGGAATCATATATAATGCTAAGCTATAAATTACAATTTACAAATAGCAATGGTTAAGTGTTATACTTCATGCTAAGTCACAAACAAAAACATGACATTAATATATTAAATGGAGACAGAGATACAGTGATTTACAATATGTGGTCCTAGAGTTCGTCAGAGGATATTGTGCGATCTGTTTATGGTCTACTAGGCTTTCTTTCTTTCTTTTTCTTGTTCTTTCTTTCATTCATTTATAAAGGAACATTTTAGAAGGACCGAAACAGGGCTGAGAAGCTTCTCTTGTTGTTTAATATTCTTCAGTATTCTTTCTTTTTTCCTCTAAGTATCTGGTGAAAAATAGATCAGGTTCTAAATAAAACGTGGAAGAATGATTCAGTTTTATGGGAGCCAAAATCCAGTTTTTCTTAGTACGGATAACATTCAAAAGGATGAAAGAAATTATGGGAGGCCACTGTGTTAAATCACATCAGCAGATTGAGCAGAGCCCTAATTCATGACTGTGTTTCAGAAATTCTGCTACAAGGTAACTTAAAACATGACAGAGATTTCCCATCACTTGTATCAGTAAAAGAACAGCTATCCACCGAGGAGAGGCAGGAGCCGAAATTTTAGTACAGTGGTATTATTCTCCTAACTCCCTCAAATAAGAGATCCTGCAAAGTCCAAGTGCGGAAGTAAAACCAAGGATCATATCAAGAAACAATTAAAAAATAAGCAATGTGCAGTTTGCTTCTAAAATATGCAGTTTGCATCATCCTTAAGACAGCCCAGTTGAGCCACTTTAAAAACCTGGGAGACTCAGAAGTTCTACCCATGAGGAACAACAAAAAGAAAGAAAGAAAGAAAGAAAGAAAGAAAGAAAGAAAGAAAGAAAGAAAGAAAGAAAGAAAGAAAGAAAGAAAGAAAGAAAGAAAGAAAGAAAGAAAGAAAGAAAGAAAAGAAAGAAAGAAAGAAAGAAAGAAAGAAAGAAAGAAAGAAAGAAAGAAAGAAAGAAAGAAAGAAAGAGGGAGGGAGGGAGGGGGAGGGAGGGAGGGAGGAAGGAAGGAAGGAAGGAAGGAAGGAAGGAAGGAAAGAAAGTCTTAAGTTCCATAGGCAGCATTGTGCACTGATCTGCTTTATGTATTTTAAAGTCATTTTTGCTTTTAAAAAAGTAGAACTTTAGTAAAACTTAATTGGGAATCTAACTTATCCCAGGTGAACTTGCAAGTGGCTGCTTACTATTATCTACTGTAGTAAAAGCCACTGGTGGCACAGAAGCACAGCAAGTTGGCAGCAAATACTAAAGAGAAGAATTGAACAGTACCAGTAATCTTGAAGAAGAAATAGCCTGAATTTGATTAATTCTATTTTGTTGGGCTAATCCATAATTGTTTAGCAATTATCCTGTAACAATAGCAGAATCTTCAGTACTACTTTCTCGGTGCAGGCCCACCCTCTGAATAGACTCTGTGTATTTTTGCCTTCCCAGTCCAATAATGGTGGTGATCTCATCTGCTATGTCTTGGCGGCCACTATCCTCCATGGCCTTAATCAGCTTGTCTATGCAGTCAGGCTTCTTTTCATTTTGCTGAGCCCAGGAGAAGAGCATATCTAAAATCTGAGTATGGAGATCTTCCCTAGGGGTGGAAAAACAACAGTGGAAAAAAAAAGGTTTGTATTACACATATGAAAGTCTAGTTTGCTTTAAGTATCAATATCACACCTTCCAATGTGCTGCTATCAATTTACATAATAGGGATTGATTGATTATTTAATGTACATGCTGCCCATCTCACTATCAAGGAACTCTAAGCAGCATAAAATGGTCACATGTAAAAAAGTGGTAAGCATTAACTCATTATTTTAAGCAGCAACTTGGTTTAATGTCTTCTGAATAGGAAAAACATCCTTTTGAGGGCATAGCTAACAGAGTAAACCTAAACATTTGCTGAATCCAGCAGCATCCTAGGGGTAAGGAAGCCATAATACTTGAGCTCATGGGAGGCATGTAATCCCCACAGGTTGTACTTGCATGAAATATTAAACTGCAAGGATTGGTTAACAACTTGCATGCATGCCTCCCATGTTAACCATTTAAGTAAATATGCTGATCAGTCACACTGTGAAAGTGTCCTTGTCCCTCTGAAGGAAGGATGGACTGGAAAATCTAGTCTGTGTGAAGTGGGATAACCTGCTGAACATCTTGTAGAATCACCTGCATATGCTCCAAGTTGAAGTGGGAAGAAACATCTGAATGGCACGTAACATTATGTAGGAGATTTTTGAACCTATAAATCCCAAGGAAATAGACAGCTCTCTGGATTAGATCCTTCCCCACTCAGGCTAATTGAAGTGGCCAAGGAGAGAATTAGGAGTTGGACTCAAGCTGTAGTCAATGTTTCTTTGCGGGAAGATGCCAGGAGAAGTCCTTAAAGATGTTCATCCACTCATTAAGAGGCCAAGACTAGATCCAACAAAACTAGACAATTATTGTACTATAACCAAGTTTTCTTTCTGAATGTAAGGTACTGAGAAAGTTGTGAGGCTGCAAAGGGCTATGGAGGATATGGATTATCAAGACTTTGACTATCGAGGATCAGACTGGATATAGACAGAAACCGATTGCTATCACAGATGGTGGGACTTTGAATAGAGGTGGCATGACTATTATTGTATTCCTGGATTTTTAATGGTATTCAATGCAGTTGACTACAGTATCTTTCTGGATCACATACATGGGTGGGATTTGGAGGCATGTTGTTATGGTGCTTCTGAAGACAGGTGGTTAAGAAAGAGGTTAGGCTTCAAAGAAACTTCATTATGGAAGATCTCCCTTTCCCCTATTCCTGTGCAACATTTACATGAAACTGCTGAAGACATTTGCTGGTTTGAGATGAAGTTTCATCAATATGCAGATGATACTCAGCTATACATTTTTATCTGAAGCCTGACATAGATATCATAACCCAGTATGTGAAGGTTGTTCAAAGTTTGGTTGGGGAAAAACAGGCTTAGGCTTAACTCAAACAAGACAAGAGTTGCTGTTGATTCTGGGGCTGACTGATTCCAGGTCTGGGTATTATTTGGCTTTTGATCAAATCCCACCCCCCCACCCCGCCCCAAACAGGTTTGGGAAAGATAAGAGAATGACCAGCAGCAAGATGGATAGGCTCAGTTACAATAGCCATGAGTGCACCTTTGGAAAGATCCAGCTTACTGATAGCTCATAAAAGAAAAAAAAATATTTACACGGTTGCTAACAGTTCAAAACAACTTAATGGCACATAATCAATTTAAAAAATCAAATTAGAATAAGGGTTTTGTTTTTTGCCCTGGTCTAACTCCCTGTGGTATCTTGTCCCTGCTCTTTGACCCTGCAGAGATATTCTATCCAGTGGTGGGTTCCTCGAAAGGAGTACTCTTTAGTTTAGATGGAGTAGATTACCACTTGAAGGAGAGATGACCCAACCTTCATGGTCTCCAAGATGCAAGTTATAACTCTTCCAAAGAACCTTTGAGGATTAACTATGCATAGCAGCATGATTGTCTACAACTCTAGCCCTTTACTTCTATTCACTATTTAAATTAATTTTTATTCTGATTCTGCATTCTATTTTTTTCTATGTAAGTTCTGTCAGACAACATCACAAATAACAAACAAGCAAAATAGGAAAGCTGAATGGTATGATAACTCCAAGGCAACACAAAAAAATACTTTTTATCATCTAAGAAACAGATGAAGATATAAACAGCTGGATTATTGATGCTTTGGGTCATATTTCCTGAATTAATTTCATGGTTTTTTGATGTTTTTTCCCCATTCTCACCTGTTGTTGTACTGTATCCGCTCCAACTGCTGATAGGACAATCCCAAGTTTAAGCCAATGATTCTCCATTCAGCTCCCATGCGTCCAGCAATGCCAAGGAGATTGGACTGAGTCAAATAGCCAGTTTCAGCATTCCCCAAATTCAAAGGAGGAAGAGAGAAGCCATCTGGAGTTGTGGGCTGCTTGTTTACCTGACTTTTCAGTTTCTGATAGAACAGAAGATAACACATTATCTTGTTATCACATATTAACATGTTATCCTGTTATTCATGACATGTTACAAAACATGGCTGTGACCGTCCACCTTGGATCTAGAGTCAGAGTGCACTGTTCTTTGGATAATTGATTCTCATTTTGAATTCACCTTAGCACGAAGTTTTGGTGTGTTCAACTGTTTCAACTACCCTCATCATTTAAATTCAATTGATTTAGCTCTACTTAGATGGATACTGTTCTGTTATGGATATATTTATTCAGAATTAATTTCAGGTAAATGTATAAAATATTGAAGTACAACCATCTTTAATGTACAATTATGGTCAATTGTCTTCCATTCATCATTGAGTCATGGGAAAAAATCATAATTGGTTTGGTGTGTTCTGGAAATTTCTTCAACTACTACAGATTTAGAGAAAGACATCCTTTCCCCACTTAGAAAAGACTCCAAGCTCTGTTGGATTTCAACATCTACCATCTTGATCACTGATGTTGCTGATTGGGACAACATTTATCCAATGTTTTTGTTTCTGATTTTAAAATTGGTGAAATAACAACTTTTGCTATTAGTAATGTAGCTTTTGTGCCTTTAAAGTGTAAAGGAGGAAGGTTTCTACCCACTAATATTAACTAGTTCTTCAAAAAAATAATGAGAAACAATACATATTTTTGGCTAAAACATAGTCTCTGGTCTGTCTTAGATAAATTACATAAAAAATTAAAATTAAAATAGTATTCACAAAAGTAGAGATTGTACTAAAGGAAGTGCCATAAAGACAGAAGTTGGTTCACCATGAGTTTTGGGAAACTTATATGAACTTATACATACAAAATGATTCAGATACCATCTTGTTAAGGTCCTATCAGTTTCAGCCAGAAAGAGACTTGAGTAATGATGGGTTATAAACTCTCCTGGTCAGAAGTTATCTGAAATCTGTTGAAGGGTCAATCATCATTCAAGGTTAAAAATATACTTAAAGTTTTGCTTATCAGTTAATGGTTAATAAAGGTTGGTTTATTTTGAGTTACGGAAAGTATTAAAATGTGAACTGGGTGTATGATATGGTACAAAACACAGATGTGTATGTTATGCTAAGAAGGAAACAGTGAACTTTGAATTAGGAATGGATAATAAAAGGTTAGGCATTAATAAAGGCATTAATTTGGAATATTTATCTAAATGAAAGATAGGTATCTTCTTGCTTACATCTAATCTCTTAGGAATTTTATGATCAATGAAATGGCCTGGAATATGAATTTGTGTTAAGTATATCATATAATGATGCAATTATACAACATACTTGCTATTAAACTGAGTGTGTTCCTGTTTATAAATTAGAAAGTATCCTTACCATTAGAAGTGCATACTTGTGAGCTGAAACATCTTAATATTTGAAAATTAGAAAAGTTATCCTTTATAAAAAATAAACTATTTTAGAGAAATTCTATTTAACCACTGTTATATAGTGAAAACCCACATTATAGAATTATAAATTGTCAGTTAAAGAGACCAATGGATTCTCTTACTGAACTGAATGAATCCAACAACAAAAAATTGGTAAATGTTTATTGAAAGTATATTAATTGTCTATAGGCAATTAATTGGCAGTCAATTTTTTAAAATAATGGAATTATTTTCCTAAGCAAACATAGCTAACTTAAATAGTTTTTCAAAACCCTACATACTATCCTCATGCAGTCTTTAGCCAGATGCCATTCAAATGTTCCAAGATCCAACCAACCAGCTTTAATGTACAAATTATTCTTAATAGTCTTCCTTCCTACATATTTTATTTTCATTTATGTAAAACTATATATATAAAAGCGAAATACCACTCGTGCATCATTCAGAACCGTAAAGCCTACAAACTTGAAATTTGGCACGTATGTTCCTCTTGGCTTCTAGGTGCTCACTAAGAAAGGATTTTTCGAAATGACCATCAGAGTATTAGTGTTTTGTATATTATTATTAACATGCTCTGATGCTAAGGAGTTCTACTCCCCTTCCCCACCTGAAAAGAAATCGGTTCCAAATGCAAAACACAAACAGAGGAGTTTCAATTTTAGTTTCACAGCAGCAACCTGCTTTAGTATAGGACAGTTGAGCTAAACCACGCCCAGGCTCCTTGCTGTCTCCTTGCTCACACAGCAAATACTGTTTCACTTTCCAAACAGCCCTCAACTCTCTGACACACTGACAGGATGCTAGCCAGATGAATACTGATGGATGCTGGTAGGCAGAGGCAGAATCCCCCCCCCCCCTTATTTTCCTCCCAAAAAACTAAGCCCAACCACTTATTTTTGTAGCAAAGCACAGGTATCAAGCTAGTATTTTATATAATTTCATACAGCTGACAACACAAACAACACCAAATGTAAGTACAAGTCAGTACAAAATAGCAAAACCCTTTCCTGTTTCAATGATGCCTTTAAAGTTCAGCCAGTAAATATAAGGTTATAGTTTTAATAGTTCTATTGTGGCTTTAAGGGTATTTTATTATTTAATTATTGATTGGGAACCATCCAGTCTGGTATAAAATGGGTGGTTGTATAAATGTTTTAAATAAAATAAATAAACAACTATTAAAACAATCAACTAACAATTCCATATTTTCTCTTGATACCCTGTCTACTAATACTATCATCATGATATAAGGGATATTTCATGTGAAGTATTAAAGGAGTAACTGCATAAGACAATCTGTGGGGTGACTGCCTTACATAAACAAGTGTCCATGCAAGACACTTCCCAATCGGCAAGACCAGGGGAAAAAAGAATAGCAATCCTAGTGCTACACTTGTGGATTCTTCTTTGTGAATAACACTTACAGGTAGCTTGATTGGCAAGGTAGCTAGCCAGTGAGAATCGGGCCCCTTCCTCCTTCTTGTAATCTCTTCAGGAATGTTCTCAGGGACTTCTCCTCGATAAAAGGAAACCTTCAAAAAGATATTGGCCTTAGATAGATTTGAAAGAACCACAGCTGGCTGAGATGTTGGTGTTCTCTCATTTGGGAGGTTACTTATTTGTGCATTTATTTATAGAGGTTCTGGGATGAGATAAATGCATAGCAAATATTCTGTCCCTGGCATATTGTTGCGTGCCTATTATCAAACCAATCTGTTGAGGATTATTGCTATGTTTTGATTACCTGGGATTTGCTGTGCTCATTCTTTTGCCCCCCTCCACCCCAACATTTCTTTTATAACTTTAAGTTAGTGTTGAAAACTTTCTTGTGCTTTCTTGAACCACTTTCAAAAGTGGTTTGCCATTACCTCCTTCCCAGGATTGAGAGAGACTGACTGGCCCAAAGTTGCCCAGCTGGCTTTGTGCCTAAAACCACAGAACTTAAGGTCTTTCAGTTTCTAGGCTGGTGCCTTAACCATTACACCAAACTGGCTTTCTTCTTTTGCTCTTACAAACTGTGCATTTGTAAGCTCTAGTACTATCAATGCATAATATGCAATTAAATTCATATAAATTTCCTTATTTAGAAAAAAGATATATATCTTGATATATCTCTATCTCTAAATTCTGAGGTAAAGTGACTTTGGGTTCAACTGTGAACAACAGCCATCCATGAAGCACATTCTACAAAAATAATTGGAAGACAATATTTATTACAATTTAGTACAATCATAATTATATGTTCATCTTTTGAATTATGGAATCAGAGAATATAAATAAGTTATGCCACTGCACTCGGACAATGAGAATTGATATGCTGGTATTAATTGAATTAGTAAAAAGAATTGATATGCTAGTATTAATTAATTGGGGTACAAACTATTATGGGAAATTTTACTGTGGATAAGAAGAGAAGCATATGTACCTGCCCTTTCACAGCCTTACTGTTTCTGTCCACTTCAGAGGTAATATAGACTTCCTTCACATTTTTCAAATGAGAGAAAAAACTGAATGAAATCCTTCCATCAATACAGTCTGGCCGGTCTGAAATAAGTTTGAGAAAATAACCCAATTTGCTTAAATAATTTCATACTTATAAAATAGCCCCCTGCAGCTAGAAGTTTTCTAAATGGGATGGAACACAACTTTTGAAATTCTCAGCTACCACAGGATCAGGTTTGGGAAGGCTATTAGGAAGACTGAACTTCTTTGACATGTTTTTGTCCCACAAAAAACAGAATTTTGGAACCAAGTCATTTCAATTTTCCTTTTTCCCATCCTCAGTCTCAAAGTAAATTGTAAATTTTGCCACACATTAGCAAACCATATAAAGTATCCCACATTTATTACTCAAATTCTCACTTGAAATGACTCTGTTAAGAAGGCAAAAAGAACCACTTTCAGTTAAAGGCCTTTTCACATTAATATCATGTGTCCTCCCTTCTAGGACAATGCCCTTGAAATTTTCAAGCACCTAGGAGTGCATATATAACATTTATCTAAAACAGTTTAAAGCAACTAAATCTTTCCCTGGAAAATTCAGAAAAGGAATTTCCTCCTTATCCATAAATTAGAAACTAGTCCCAGGGGGGCGGTGGGGGACAGAGGGAAGTGATTTCTATAAGTCAGAGGCAGGAGAACTCATATTTATTGTTTCTCAGATATAGGCCTCCACTATGATACCATTTAATACGGGATTAAGATGTATCCAGGTTCTGCCTGTGCAACTGATTCTCTCTTTTGGAAATACTGAGCTATAGTAGCACAATGGTTAAAGTGCAGTATTTCAGGCTAACTCTTCAATCCTGACCAGCTAAAAGCTGACTCAGCTTTAAATCCTTCCGAGGTCCGTAAAATAAAGACCTAGACTGGGGGGGGGTGTCCTTGGTGCTCTTTGAGCTTGCTTGTTTTCTTGAAGATGTTTCATTACCCAAACTATGGTAGGTAACATCATCAGTGCTAGTAAAGAGTGCTGTTTGCTGTCAGTTTATATTCTGGTGTCTTGCCTGTCTGGAAAGGTGGGGACAGTCTTAGGGATTCTTTGGTTGGGCTGTTTACGAATGCCTCTTTGGCATTATTTTATTTCAACCCTGAACTGCAAATATTCCCCTTTATTAGGACCTAGATTGTTGGGGGCAATATGTAAACTGCCCAGAGAGTGCTGCAAAGCACTATTGGGTGGTGTATAAGTCTAAGTGCTATTGCTACTGTTATGAACTGATTTGGAATTGCACAGCTAAACTTGAGTTATGGAGGCATCCATATGTAAATATAGACAAGCTGTTTGATATTTCACCTGCATCAATGCTGATGCCCCGTTCAAAAGCTGCAAAGAACTGCTCCCCTTCAAACATCTCCACAATGTCAGATGGCTCAGGGCCTCGATATCGGTCATGGAGCTTTTTCAAAACAGGATCCACCTAAAAGACCATCAGAAAGGAATAAAGAAACTAGAAGGTATTTTTTAAATCCTCATTTCTTTATCCTTGTACCACTTCAATGGTAAGATTCAGGTTTCCAAGGAAATGAGCTCCCAGAGACTGGCTGATTGTACTCACTGTTAAGAGATGTCTCCCGAGTTCTAGGTTGCTTCTCTGCTTGGTTAGTTTCCATCTATTGCTTCTTGTCTTGCCTTCTGGTGCTTTGGAAAAAAAGCTGACTCCCCCCTCTTCTCTGTGGCAGCCGCTCAAATATTGGAACACTGCTATCATGTCACCCCTGGTCCTTCTTTTCTCTAGCCTAGGCAGATCCAATTCGATCTGTTCTTCGTATATTTTAGTCTCTTAATTGCTCTTTTCTGCACTCTTTTCAGAGTCTCAACATCTTTTTTTATATCATGGTGGCTAAAGTAGATGCAGTATTCAAAGTGCAATTTATATAAACATACTATATACAACATACACTCACAAATGAATTTTGTTTGTTTTGGCTCTACGTTTTTGTAAGTTTGGCTCCGGACACACGCTTACAGGCCAAGTGCAGCTTTAAATGAAGAAAACATTCCTACTTATTCCAACTATATTCCAGTTTTTAGAACTCTGACTACTAAGAACTTCGTGTTTGCAGAATACAAGCTGCATTTCCTGTGATATGGTCATTATGTGTGCATCGGTATATGTGATGTGTGCAGAGATGTACTCATCTGCACATGCAAACACCCACCTTGTGCTTTGGGAGGCACTGGAGCAAAACTTGTTCTGGATCTTTCTTTCTCTGCAGTGCTATGAAGTTCACCTGATACATGCGCAACCTTTTATAGACTTCTTTAGCAAAGCCACCAATATAGGCTTTTGTGGTGCACCATAACCAATACCTGGAAGGAAAGGGAAACTCGTGAAATGATTTGGATTGGTCCAGGTCTTCTCTGATCAAGTCAACCACTTGGAAATATGAGTGTATGAGGGCTACACAATTGCTTTATTAATGAGAAAATGCAAGTGGTATGAATGATTCTTATACTAAAATAAAAATATTTATTAGATTTTTTTTTTAACTTTATACATAACTCGTGGTGGTAAATATAAATAGGAGTATTATTTACTCTTTCCTCCTGTTCTTTTTCTCCACCATGAACCCTCAGAGCAGTTGGGTTGAGAGAGAATGACTGGCTCAAAGCCACTCAGCTGACTTTTGTGTCTCCATCAAGCTTCCAACCACAGTGTTGGCAACCATAGCTGGTGCTGCTCCAGTGAGCAAGAAGAGGACAAGAGTTTGAGAGTCTGGGTGAGCATTCAAGAGCAGGATCAAGAGACTTTGACTATGGGGAGCAGAAAAATCCCCTTGAGCCACATGGGTACACATGGGGTGATTCCATCCATCACAGCTAAGCAAGTCAAAGAAAGCCACGTGAAGCCTTGCTTCCCAGACTTACTCAGAAAAATGTAATGTAGGAGGAGGAACAAATATACAGCAGGTAGGCTAGCCTACATCTTAAAAATGTGCTTTACACACACACCAAATCTCATGTGCCGTCACATGCATAAAGCAACAAAAACAAAGTCTAAATTTCCAATATGCAAAAATATTTGTATTATCTTGAGGTCTGGTCTCTGCTTAGAAACTGCAGATAATGAGGCCGGGCATAAGGAAAGCACTCTGTATCTCTGGATTGCTTGGTGTCCACCATGTCATGACTTTTAAAGCATTCTAAAGAAGAAAAGCAATCTCAGCAAAATGTGGAGACAGATTGTTTCCCATCACTTAACAGAATAACAGAATTGGAAGGGACCTTCTAGTCCAACTCCCTGCTTATGTAGGAGACTCTATACCAGGGGTCCCCAACCACCGGTCCGCGGACCGGTACCGGTCCGTGGAACAAGTCCTACCGGGCCGCTGGCTTGCTGGGCGCCGCCATCTTTTTTTGATGAAAAAGTGCTTCCGGTGAGCTTTTCCGGGTAGAAAGCTCACCGGAAGCACTTTTTCATCAAAAAAAGATGGCGGTGCCTAGCTAATGCCGGTACCAGGCCGCGCCATAAAAAAGGTTGGGGATACCGGGCCGCGGCGTAAAAAAGGTTGGGGATCACTGCTCTATACCATGTCAGACAAATGGCTGTCCAAGTTGTTTTGCAAAACAACTGTATAAACAGGGTTTCAGCTCTTATGGTCAAGTAAAATGCTTCAAATGCATATCAATTCTGTTGTAAATATGTTGGAAAGGTCAACTGAGAACATTTGCTGTTTACCATAGAAAGAAAACCGCTGGCCCAAATAATGCCTAGCCACAGAGTCCACAACCACTTAAATGCTACTGAGATTAATATTATGATTGCTAGCCTACTAACCAAGAGAAGTGTGTTACTTCAAATAAGGCAAAGAGGTGGGTGAACTCCAGTATCACTTGATCGGTGATGTCACTCCAGTTCTGAGCATCCCAGTCACTGTGCAACAAGTGTACTCTGGAATGATCCAAGGTTAGACCTGAGGGGAAAAAATAAAAAGATGTTAGCCATAAACTTCAAGGTTGAACTCTTTTTCAGTTTATAATGGCATCAGAGGGGATGGAGGTTGACTTATGTCATTGATGGGACAGATAACATTTGGAAAGGACTATGATAGTTTGACCAAATGTAAACAATGAATGTTCTGCAGGATAGAGCTAAACTGCCCTAAACTTTCACAATGCCTATCCTTAAGAACTTAACCTAATTTCCTCCACAGAAGATAAATGCTCTCAAAATTGCATTTAACTGTATCAAGGGATTGAACTGCTCTTGAAATTCAGGGAGCTGCATATTTTAAAGAAATATTCCCATTCCATGAAAACATTTTTAAAAAATCTGGAAAACTAACCTGTGACTCCAGGAGGCAGTGGAAGCTGAATTTTAACAGGCTGAAGAAAGTCCACAGTGGAACTTTGAGAGAGGCAGAGGAGAGGGCTGGCAATTGTTTCAGAATCACCCGTGATCTCTCTTAGGTCCCTTGTTGATACAGGAAGCACCTGAAAGTAACATAAAATAAAATAAAATAAAATAAAATAAAATAAAGATAATCGGGCCCATTCAAGACTGCGTGGGCTTTCATACATGAAAAATCTCTCAGGGCCTCTTCCCACAGCCCAAAAGTTGATCCTGAACTTCAAGAGACTTACTTGAGAGGAATCTGACAGAATTTAAGGTAGAAGTCCCCAACCCCCATCTGTGAACCGGCACTGGTCCACAGCATGCCAGAAATCAGGTAGCACATGAAACCACATTCCCTCTGGTCCAAGGAAAAACCTCTTTCCACGGAACCGGTCCTTGACTGGGGGCCATTGATTTAAGGGATGCCTTTGGCAAAAAAAATAAACAGGAAGACTCTTGGATTCTGGCCAAAGGTTCAAGCCCCAATTTGTTCCTAGTGGGGGCTCTTGGGTGAGCCTTTCCAGTTGTTAGTTCTCAAATCTGGCTCAGAAGAGTAAATTCCTTGATTTTGTTGTAAATCCTGAATTTGCCTAATCTTCAGACAAGAAAATATTGTCTCAAGCAGAAAAAGGTTATCTTGGTCAATTTTTTTCTGAATGGGAAGAAGTGGTAGCCTTTGGGTTTGAATTTTTTAAAAAAAATATTTATGGAATTAAAATTAAGCATGGCCAGCATTTTTCATTTCTGTCAGAGTATTCAGAAACTGAAGCACTGCTCAGTTGACTGAGAGACTCGTTTAAAAAAAGCAACAGCAAATACTGCTCCACCAAAATTCAAATCTTGTAAAGGACTATTGTTCTACAAAAATGCATGCAAATATAGTATGCTTTATTCTGAATGTGACACACACACACACACACACACACACACACACACAACCATACATTTTATGTAAGCTAATCTTTTGTCTTAGAGATGAACGACAAGAAGAAACCATATGTGGCAGGCAACAGAGCTGGATGGAGAAGGTGAATGAATGAGAGACTCTGAAACAATGGCATGCACTGAACAAATACTGCAGGCACTTATTGTAAACCTCAACTTCATTTCTCTTCTGTCTATGCAGAAGAGAAAACTAGAACCCTTAAAAAAACTGAATACCACTTTTCTCATGCAGCAAGTAAATATACTGTTCTCCATAAAAATATTAATAACAAAAACTATATGCACAGAATTGCAGAGTGCGATCAGGCTTTGATTATTTACATTCTCACCATCCTTCCTGGCTAAAAATTAAACAACATCCCTAATGAAATTTTACAAATTAGCAATGTGGGCTAATTAAGAAAAAAAATTGAGGGCTGGCTGTATAAATCAAACCTGAGATTAAGCAAGTATTTCAGGACCTGTCTTTTAACTGTATAGCTTTAAATTCACATGACCCAAATTGTGTGACCTGAACCAGGTGATTTTCAATCTTGTAACGCAGGCAATTTTTTTCCTGGAAGGCTGGATTACTGGGAGTCAATGTTTATCTGTATTTTTGAGGTGGGTGGGTGGCTTCTTCCTTACCTGAAGCTTCACTGTCCTCATCTCCTCGGTCACACCAGGAGGAAAGGTCACTTTAATCTTGGGATCAACAGTTGAAAAAAGCAAGCCCCCTTCCTGGCAGACTTTGCATTCATCCTCCACAAGGCGTGAGACAACCAAAAACCAGGAGAAGTGAGAGACGCTGCAGCAAGCCGAATGCTTCTGTCCAAGAATGTGGAAGAATGAAGAAAACCTTCAGTACATATGGAAGTACTTTAAAGATACAGACACCAACTCACTATCACAGTAGATCATAACTTGGGGCTTAATAGTGAAGTCGGACTAGCCCCCAGATTGCTGTTTTAGGACAGCTATTAAAAACTGGCTTTTAAAGACAACCTTGGAAGGGTTTACCCTGTATACCCTGAGTTGTGTCTGATTTTGTTCTCAGCAGGGGTGGGATTCAAAGTTTTTAACAACCGGTTCTGTGGATGTGGCTAAGTGGGCATGGCCACAAGACTGGGTGGCATGGCTTCTTTTTTTTTTGCAGAACACCCCCCACGCTCCATTTTTGGGCCTCCTGGTCCTCAGGGAAGCCTCCTGAGGGGTGTTTTTGCTCCCAGAAGGCTTCCCTGAGGCCCAGAAAGGCAAAAAAACGAAGCACAGGGTCCAGCACCCCACGTGCTCCATTTTTGGGCCTACTGGGCCTTAGGGAAGCCTCTTGAGGGGGTGTTTTTACTCCCAGAAGGCTTCCCTGAGGCCCAAGAAGACAAAAAAACGGAGCAATGGGGGGGCCGCTGTTAGACGGTGAGGGGGTTCCTGGCACAGCTGATCGTCGGAACAGCTGATCGTCAGGGGGGAAAAAAAACCTTAAGGAGTGACTGGGCGGGGGAGAATGGGCGTTGGTTCTTACCTGACATGCCATTTCTCTTCGATGTCCTGTTTTTTTATTATACAGAGCTGTTAAATAAGTAATTCAATTCATCCTGAGAGCACCAAATTGAGGAAATCAAGCATGAGCCCTTTGTCCTTCTACTTACCTACTAGGACATATATGTCACTGAGCATCTTACATTTTCTCTTACAATAAAAAAGATAAAATACAAAAACAAAATAATAACATAATAACTAACAAAGAAACTGAGGTTACTGAGAACCAGGGTTGGGATTCTACCAATTCGGACCGGTTCTATAGAACCAGTTGTTACAATTCTGCGCAGTTCAGAAAACCAGAAAATTGTTCTCCTGGCTAGCCCCACCCCTCTCCGCCCTGCCCAGTCAGTCCTTATTGCGCATGCGCGACATTGCACACATGCCTGACACCGTTGACTGCATTCTCCTTAGAGCTGCTCGGAGCATCCAGAGAGTGGGTGGTGCTTCCGTCTCTGCTGTTGTAGGCTGAGCTAAATACCTGAGGAACGCTCCTCCTTCCATCACGTGACTCCAATACAGCGTTCCCCAGTTTATGCGAAGGCGAGAGGAAACAAGATTCGTGCTCTCATCTTACTATACTTAGGTTCCTTGGCCGAAACAAGACCCCACCAGACGGTGAAAGAAAAGGGAGGGGCTGGATTCTCCTCGCAGCTCGAAGAGAAATGGCGTGTCAGGTAAGAACCAACGCCCATTCTCCTTAGAGCTGCTTGGAGCATCCAGAGAGTGGGACATACCAAAGCTGGGCCTGTCCTACGGGAGGGGCGCCGTCTGGTCTATGGTCCCCTCGGGTTCCCTGAGAACCCTCTGAAGAACCCTTCTACCGAAAGAAGCCTCAGCTGAGGCATACCTGTCAATC
Organism: Notechis scutatus; assembly: GCF_049901735.1. Lineage (NCBI taxonomy): Eukaryota > Metazoa > Chordata > Lepidosauria > Squamata > Elapidae > Notechis > Notechis scutatus. The sequence continues at coordinate 236,494,675 of NC_142009.1, forward strand.
TTGTAATGTCTGATGAAGGGTGACGGGGAGGCCCACGTAGCTGCCCAGCAAATGTCGAGTATTGGAGCCTGGGTAGCCCAGGCAGCTGAAGTTGCTGCACTCCTAGTGGAGTGAGCCGTGATGCCCCTGGGTACCTGGAGGGCCTGAGCCTGGTACGCCTTGGCGATGGCCGCCCTTATCCAACGGCCTATGGTGGTTGGGGTTACCTTGAGCCCTTGTGACTTTGGTTGGAAGGATATAAACAGGGCCTCGGACTTACGGAAGGGCTCAGTGCGTTTAATGTAAATCCGTAAGGCACGTCGGACGTCCAGGGTGTGCCATAGTCTCTCCCTTTCGTGAGTTGGCCTGGGGCAAAAATTGGGGAGGATAAGTTCCTGAGTCCTGTGGAAAACTGAATTAATCTTGGGCAAGAAGGAAGGGTCAAGCCGGAGGACCACCCGGTCGGGATGGAATACGCAAAGGTCTTTTCTAACTGACAGCGCAGCGATCTCTGATATCCTACGGGCTGAAGTGATCGCTACCAAAAAAACTACTTTGAAGGATAGGAACTGAAGGGAGACCTCTCTTAGGGGTTTCAAAGGGAGGTTTTGTGAGGGAAGTAAGAACCTTATTGAGGTCCCAGGTTGGGTACCGGTGGAGGGACGGAGGACGTAAATTTGTGGCCCCTTTCAGGAAGGCATGAATGCGGGGATGGTGAGAGAGGGAACTGGCCTCTTTACAGTGGATGACTGTGGATAAGGCTGCTACCTGACGTCTTAGTGTATTGGGGGATAGTCCCTTGCTGAGCCCCTCCTGGAGAAAGTCAGCCCCTGAGCAATGGAGGGGGCCGTTGGGTCAATAAGAAGATTGACACACCATTTACGGAAAATGGCCCAGGTGGCGTCGTAAATCCTTGTGGTTGAGGGTCGCCTGGCTGCTAAAATGGTATCAATGACCTTGTTAGAGAGGTTTTCCCTCTTCAAACATTCCCGCTCAACCTCCAAACGGCTAGTTGAAGCCATTGGGGGTTCGGGTGGAGGAGGGGACCTTGAGACAGAGAGATTCTGTCTGCTGGGATCCTCCAGGGAGGGGCTACTGATAGGCTGCGAAGGTCCGCGAACCAAGGGCGACGGGGCCAATAAGGAGCTACAAGGAGCAGATCCGCCTTCTCGTGGAGTACCTTTTGAAGGACTATGGGCACCAGCGCCAGAGGAGGGAAGGCATAAAGGAGACCCGGGGGCCACGGACACCGAAGGGCGTTGTGGTCCTCCGCCCCTGGGGATGGGAATCTCGAAACGAACCTTGGAAGTTGGGTATTGGGGGGGGAGGCAAACAGGTCTACTACTGGTAGACCAAATATGGATGTCGCCTCCCTGAATAGAGATGGGTGGAGACGCCACTCCGACTGGTCTATGGTGGCCCTGCTCAACCAGTCTGCTCGGGTGTTGGAGATGCCCGAGATGTGGTCCGCCCTGAGGGAAAGGAGGTGAGACTCCGCCCACCGACAGAGGCGCTCGGCCTCCCTCATTAGGCGTGATGACTGAGTACCCCCCTGCTTGTTGATGTGAGCTTTGGCCGTGATGTTGTCGGTGAGGATGAGAACGTGGCGGCCGCGTACCTGGGGGAGGAAACTGCGGAGAGCCAGATGGACGGCGCGAAGCTCCAGCCAATTTATGTTGCACAGTTTCTCTGTTGCTGACCATCTGCCCTGTGCTGTAAGAGACTGTAGGTGGGTGCCCCATCCGGACAGACTGGCGTCTGTGGTAATGGTGCGTCTTGGGGGCTCCTTGAGGGGGCAGCCCTTGTTGATAGACACTCTGCTCCACCAAAGGAGGGAGGTGAGCACCCTTGGTGAGACCTGGACTTTGCGCTTTGAGTTGCTTGATCCGGTTCTCTGGTACGGGAGCAGGAACCACTGGAGGGATCTGGAGTGGAAACGGGCCCAGGGAATAATGGAAATACAAGATATCATTTTACCTAGTAACTGGGTTAGTTCTAGAAGGGAAACCCTTTTAAGGGTTCTGATGCGTCTGATGTGTCTGACTGATTGTTGGATGCTAAGGATTCTCTCCGGAGAGAGAAACACCCTCCCTTTCACAGAGTCTATTACCGTCCCCAGGTGGGTTATCCTGGTGGAGGGGGATAATTGGCTTTTCTTCCAATTGATGAGGAATCCGTGTTCCTGGAGAGCGGTCAGAGTGATTTGAGTGTCCCTCACTGCTTGTTCCCTGGAAGGGGAAAGGATGAGGATGTCATCCAGGTAACAGTGTAGTCGCACCGGGAGGGATCTGAGGTGGGCAGCTAGAGCAGCCAGGACCTTGGTAAAGGTTCTGGGGGCAGAGGCCAACCCAAAAGGGAGCGCCACGTATTGAAAATGGAGGTTATTGTAGCAGAAGCGCAGGAATTTGGAATGAGAGGGCCGGATCGGGATGTGTAGGTATGCCTCAGAGAGGTCAATGGATGACAACCAGTCTCCCTGTCTAACCCCCAGGAGGATGGATTGCAACGTGTTCATTTTGAATTTGCGGTATATGAGATGGCGGTTAAGCCGCTTTAAATCCAGAATCGCTCTCCATCCCCCGGAGTGTTTGGGAACCACGAATAAGTGGGAGTAGAATCCCTGTCCTCTTTGAGATAGAGGAACGGGCTGGATGGCCTGTATGTCAAGCAGGTGCTGAATTGCTGAGTCCATGAGGCTGCGCTTGGAATGGTTCTTGGAGAGGGGACATGCCATGAAAAACTCAGGGGGGGCAGTTTGGAATTCGAGGGCAAGGCCAAACCTGATGGTGTCCCTAACCCAGGCGTCAGAAGTGGAGGAGTCCCACTGGTTGGCGAAGGCTTTAAGGCGCCCGCCAATGGGAAGTAAGTCTGGTGGCTTATCTGGAGCGCCGGAAGGGCCTGTTGCCAGAGCCACGAAAGGGCCTCTTGAAGTTACCGCCTCTTCTGTGTCTATCAGAGGAGTCGGTCCTGTCCTGGGGCTGTCCCGAGCCAAAGGCCTTTGGTACCCGGGAGAGAAGGGGGATTGGAAAAAGGGACGAAAGGGAGCTCTCCGAAAGGGCTGCAGGGATCTGGGCTCTGACTTGCGGATGAGGGATGGAAGGAATTTTTTCTTATTCCTTCCTTCTATTAAAAGGGGATCCAGGGATGGTCCAAACAGTTTATTTCCCACGAGGGGAGCGGAGGCCAATTTCACTTTATTCTTGAGGTCTGCCTGCCAATGCTTTAGCCAGAGCAGACGGCGGGCAGAGACATGGGAGGAGATGGCACGGGTGGAAAATTTGACGGAGTGAAAGGTAGCGTCAGCTGAGAACTCGGCCGCGGCCGTGATCTTGGCTATGTCCTGATGGGCTCGGACATTGGAGGCTGGGACATGTTGCTTAAGCTGGCGAAGCCAACGAATGGATGACCTGATGAAGAAGGAGGAGGCCGTGGCCGATCTGATTGCCCATGCGTCTGACTGATGAGCTCAGCGTAAGGCCAGCTCCGATCGTTTCTCCTCAGGCCTCAGGGCTTCTAGGGGGTCGCTGAGGGTGGAAGAAGAGGCCAGGCCCACGATAAGTTCATCCACCTCCGGAGTGCCCAATAGGTTGGAAAGCTCTGGGTCTAAGTTGAAAAACTTTTTATCATGGGCCGACGGGGCCGGGGGGGCCGCTGAGGAGGCAAGCTGCTTGGACACCAGGTCAAGGAAGATTGGGGGGGTAGGGATGACCTCGGCCACCACAACAGGCTGTTTAAAAATGGAATCCTCTGGACCTTCCGGAGCGAGAGGAGAGGGATCAGCGGGGTTCTGACTTGTTAGACCCGAGATATTCCTGGCTTTGAACAGGAGGGATTTGAATAGTTGGGGCTTGAAGAGCCCTACAAAGTTGGGCTGGTCGGGGGTGAGATCCTCGTCCTCTGACATCTCTGCCTCTGATGGTTCTATGTCGGAAGGGGGTTCGTTATAGTGTAAGGACCCCAAGTCAAACTGCTTCTCCTCCTCCTCCCTGTACAAATCTAAGTCCCCTTCCGCCGCCTCCTCGTCCCCCCTTATAGAGGGGGAAATCTCCCCCTGAAGGGGTACCTGATCCTGGGGTGGTTCAGATCTGAGAGGGAATGATCTTACAGATTCGGTGACCAGCGGCTGTAGACCAGGCCTGGCCGCCTGTTGGAGACCTTCCGCGATTCCTCGGCGGATAGCCAACTCCATCCAGGATCTCAGTTGCTCCGGAACCTCCTGAATGAGAGGTTCCTCCTGGCGTAGGCCGGCGGCTGTGGGCGTAAAGGTAGCCTCTGGTGTTCGTCTGGCCGGCGTTCCAGGAGCCTGGTGACCTTGAGAGGGCGAGCTGCGCCTGGATAGGGAGGAATGGACTACAGGAGGAGGGGGTTGAGAAGAGGTAGAAGGAGGTAGAATGGGAGGCACCGTGCCTGCCTGCCTGGTGTGTTTATCAATTTCTTTTTCCAGGGCCTTGTGGCGCCTTAAGGCATCCCTCTGGGAGGCTTTGGAATCCTTAGCCTGCCTGCGCAGATGGTGGGTTTTTGATTTGGCCTTCAAAGAAGGGCCTGTGGAAGGGTTGCCTTCTGCCATTTTTAGATAATTGAGGAAGATAAATATCAAATAGGAGGCGGTTGGCGCGCCTAGGGGTCGACCTACAAGGCCGGGAGCCCTGAGAAATTCTTTTACGCCCCAAGTTAATTTGCTCCTGCTCCCTGTTATGCCCCCCTCTTTTTTATTGTTTTATTCTGTGTGTGTGTGTGTGTGTGTGTGTGTGTGTATGTATGTATGTATATGTATATATATGGATCTTTGGTTATTCGGGTTTTCTCCCACGTAAGATTGGAAGTATCTAGGCAACGTTTCGATGAAGTCTCATTCATCATCTTCAGGCTTGTGTCTTCTTCTCTGTGCTTCTCAGAGTGATATATATATTTATTTCTCTCTTAGTTCCCTCTGGTCTGTTGTTATTGTCTTCTCACTTTTTTTTTTTTAATATGAAAAACCGGTCCAAACAACCTAGACACGCCAGAGGCCTTAAGGCGAGGAGCCCCTAGGCCTAGACCCAACTGCCTTCCCAGGCAAATACTGGGCGGAAGTGGTGGGAGGTAGACCGCGCCAGCTACGGCCGGCTGCGGGTGAAGCCAACAAGACGGAGGCAGGGAACAAGCCTCTAACGCAACAGTAAGGTTTTTCTGCTTAAATAACGTCCGAGCAGGCCTACGGGTCCTGCTGCTTTAGAGCGGCACGCTGCAGATCGGAAAGATAAGAATTCAAAATGGCGCCCGACCACGAGGCGGCGCTTAAAATGGCGGCCGCCTGCGACGTGGACTTACAGGGCCCTTCAGCAGCGGTGAGGGAAGCTGTTCCGAGCAATTTGAGGTCCCCAGAGGAACCCAGGAAGGAAGGAGGCAAGAAAGGCTTTGAAACTAAGGAAAAGCGGCGTGCGGTGTGGGGGGGGAAACGGAGCGAAACGGAGCATCTATGAAAGCAATGGGAATCCGGAGCAACAAAACGGCAGAAAAGGCAATGGGGAAGGGGTGGGGGGGTAGCTTGTAACGTTTGTTAACCTTCCCCCTGAAATCCCCTGGGGCCAGGAGGACTTCCCAGGGGAATGCAAAATCACAAATCACAAAACCAACTGCGCAGGGCTAAGGGAAGGAAATAAACAGATACAACCTGAGAAGAAATATAGGAGTCAAACTAAGGCTTGCTGAGACGGCCAAGAGCACTTTGCAAACACTGCCTACTCTGCGAGCGGCTGAGCATAAAACTGGGGAACGCTGTATTGGAGTCACGTGATGGAAGGAGGAGCGTTCCTCAGGAATTTAGCTCAGCCTACAACAGCAGAGACAGAAGCACCACCCACTCTCTGGATGCTCCGAGCAGCTCTAAGGAGAATGCAGTCAACGGTGTCAGGCATGTGTGCAATGTCGCGCATGCGCAATAAGGACTGACTGGGCAGGGCGGAGAGGGGTGGGGCTAGCCAGGAGAACAATTTTCTGGTTTTCTGAACTGCGCAGAATTGTAACAACTGGTTCTATAGAACCGATCCGAATTGGTAGAATCCCAACCCTGGTTCTCAGTAACCTCAGTTTCTTTGTTAGTTATTATGTTATTATTTTGTTTTTGTATTTTATCTTTTTTATTGTAAGAGAAAATGTAAGATGCTCAGTGACATATATGTCCTAGTAGGTAAGTAGAAGGACAAAGGGCTCATGCTTGATTTCCTCAATTTGGTGCTCTCAGGATGAATTGAATTACTTATTTAACAGCTCTGTATAATAAAAAAACAGGACATCTTCCTCTCATCACATGAGGGGTTCACATTTCTTCAAAGAGTTTATATCTGAACTAAACCATTGAAATATTGATGCACTGAATGTTTCTTTAAAGGTCAACCAAAGAGCTTGATCATTTCTAAACCAGTGTTTTTCAACCTCACCAATTTTAAGAAGTGTGGACTTCAACCCCCAGAATGCAATTCCCAGGGCACAAGACAGCCTGCAGACTAGAATGCCACAGCCAAGGGAGTCGGGGATCCCTAATTCTTGGGAGTTAAAGTCCACACTTCTTAAAGTTGCTGAGGTTGAGAAACACTGTTCTAAACTATAAGAGATCGTTCATATCAGACAGAGTTTACATGTCAAGTTCCTGCAGAAGCTCAAATGAGGGGCCCTCATTTGACACAAGGAAAAATGACAAAGAAAGAGATGGATATTAAAACATCCTCAACATACCTTGCCTTTGCATTTCACTCTGGTTCTCAAATCACTCCACTTATGCCCATCAAAGGTTCGAATTATGAGCTCACGGTTATTCAGGCTGTGAGGAGAAGCATAGGGCATCCAGATCCGCACCTCCTTGCATACCAAGATAGAAGAGAGGGTGTCCGTAAGTTCATCCCACAGAGACAACCTTAGTCAAGCTCTGCAATATATGAAGCAAGAAAAATACTCGCTCCAGGGAGCAGAAAAAGGACACTAAAGGGGCAATATAGGAAACGGGAAGTGATCATATGGAAGTTAGCATACTATAGTGCAGTTGTCCATACATAAATGATATAGATCCTCACAGACATGATTCAAAAGGATTTACGCCTCACACTAAATGGAAAGGAAATGAATATTCTTTTCCACCCAAAACTTGGCCTAGTTCAGCATGCTGCCTGCAAACAGCAATATCCACAATCTCTCAAAATGATAGCATATGTACAATGATATTATCACACAAAGGCTGTCATTATATATTTGCATCCTGGTGATGACATGCATGATATTGTCACATGCAAATTATCATTTGACCCACTTCTCCCTCACATGGATGCTCACGCAACAAAGGAACACAGGCAGCACCATCTGCTCACTGTACAAAACAGCCTGGCATGGAATGCCATTGCCAAGGTTTAGGGAGTTAGCAAAGCAAAGCAAAGCAACAGAGATATTGAACACTTACTCAGCAACATTCTCCCCTTAAATTTCCTAGATTCCAGGTCTCTAATCTGGATTAATGTCTGAGTGGTGGTGAGCCATATTATTGGAAATTCAAAATTCAGTCCAAAATCTTTTAGTAAGAACCCATTGGATGATCCAACTCACTAGCCTATTTAACAAGCGACTATTCCACCACCAAGCAGTGCAACAACCCAAAGGAAATAAAAGATGTATAGGTACTCAGAACTCTATCTGTTTGTCTGTCTGAGAAAAAAGCTATCAAAAGAAGGATTGAGCTTGAAAATGACTAAATCCAGCCAGGGTTCATGGAGAAGAAAAATCATTCTAGAAGGAGAGGAAAATGGGCAACAGCTCAAAATGCTGTTGATTGTTCCAAGTGGAGTATAGGCTTGCAGCCTGCCCTCCGCTCCCTAGTGCATACGTACAGACTCAATCAGAGGGAACAACAGAATCACACTCAGAGAAGGCAAACATATTACTTAATCACACAGAAGGAAATAACAGTTGTAAAAGAGTTTGGAAAGAATTCCAGAAGCCACGCTCTGCATATTTTTTTCCTTCTGGTCCACGTTAGTCTTTACATTGTAAATCTGCAGACTAACATGAACAAGATAATTTACAAGGTTCCAGCTTAATCTCTTTTAAACCTTAATCTCTGTGTTTACCTGATGGAAATGAATCCCATGGGGCTGCAGTTCCAGGGCTTCACTTAGCAGGATGTCATGGTGCTTCAGCTTTACCCAATGAGGGTCAGGGGAGCATTTCTGGAAGTGAATAGTTACTGGAGTAGTTGTAGCACTCCGCGGGAAACGGAGTTGAATGCCACAAGCCAAGAAGACCCGGCAGCCTTCAGGAGTCACAGTAAAGCTATGGAAATGCAAAAAGAAACAAAACGTCTTTATAATCTCTATTCTTGCTGAGATGGAAGAATTGAAATGAAAAATAATTATGAATTGGATCACAACTCCCATAAATCAACAATGCTTCACAATTGTAAATTATAGGGTGCTGGAGTCCAACCTGTCTGTCTTTGCTTCATCTGGAATTTAGGGTTGTTTTTTTTAAAAAAGGCTATGGGCTAAACAAGGGTGGACCACTTTTTGGTTACTATAGTTTTGAGGTGAGCTCTGCAGAGTGAGAGGAGCTGGGCTTGTGGGGAGATTGTTTTAATTGTGAATATGTCTCTAAAATCCAACTTTTTATTCAATATATCATTATCCTGAGAAGACATATTCTGGGTCAGCATTGTTGTTTTCTGTTTATTTATTTTGAAATCTGCCAAAGCCCCAAATTCATTAAATTTCCTCATCAGGTATTCTATATTATTTTTGAATCCTGTAAAATTATAACCAGATCTTCAGAGAAGGCCCTCAATTTATCTCAATATTTGTACCCCTTATTTTATCATTTTGTCTAATACTTCTATTCAGGACTTCCAAAACCAAGTTAAACAACAGAGGACACAAGGGACATCCTTGTCTTGTATCCTTTTGAATTTTGCATGAATTAGTTAAGTCACCATTTATAACAATTTTTGCATTCTGGGACATATAGATCAGTTTAATTCCTTGGATAAAGTTCAATCCAAAGTCCATTTCTTCTAGCACCTTAAACATAAAGGCCCAATTTAGATTGCCAATTGACAGCCTTTGACAAAATATGACTATCCCTTTATTAAGATTTATCTTATAGATTCCCCATTCTTTTGAGGTTAAAAACTGTGTTGTCAGTTCCTACAATCATGATCAAAGAATGTACCAAGACTGCTTAAGAGTCCCAGTTATCATTTCTTTATCCCCAAATCTTCAGGAAATATGCATAGCTTTCTGGACAAGCAACAACAACAAAGAAAAACACACTCACTCATACAACACCCACACAATCTCTCGCTATGCTCCATGAATAAGCTGAGATGACAAAACAGATGAAACTCTTTTTCACTATCATCAGATGTTCCCATTCCTCCTTCCCACATGAATGCAAATTCTAGGCATCGGGAAACTCTGCCAGGCAGCTAATATCATGGCAGTTGCTCAGGAACACCCACTTTGTTGTCTATGCCTACTTTCACTGCACAAGCTCAACCATCAGTAGTTGTAAAGCAACTCTTTAGTCTTCAAAAGCAAAATCTGGCTCGCTTGAATGAGCTGAGATTTTAAACAAAATCTTTAAAATCATATTTGAATGAATGACACCGGTTAAGAAAAACCTTGGGTGCAATACAGATGCTATCGGGGGTATCTTTGGAAGGAAGTGATATCACAAAACGCACGAATGTCATAGATTAAATAACAAGACTGTAATTTGCATTATTTGTTATGTTATTATGGTTTGTATTGGATGCCTACATATGGTAAATCAATGGGGAGTTAGGAGGACACCTGACCAAGCTAAACACCACATGAAATACCTGTCTTCATCAGCTTTAAGATACACTCTCTGCAATTCTTCTGAACTAGTGTCACCTGCAAGAAAACCAAAAGGACTTCCTTCAGATCTGTGGTTGAGAAGAAGAGGAGTATAATGTAGGGAAACCTGTCCATGTCCTAACCTCTCTTTACTGTTTTGGAAAAACATAAGGAGAGACTGTCATGTGAGCCTAGAAGACAGGAAGAACAGATATTAATAAAGAAATGACAAATAATAAGTATGTTATGACCAGATGCCTGTGAAGCAACTTTTTATTTTTATTTTACAAGCATAGCTGCATCTGAGTCACATGAAAAAAAAAAGGATAATTGCAGTTATCCAACTGAACAGATCCTCCTCAATTATTGTAAAACTCTTCTGACATATTATAAATGACATGCTGTTATTTCCTAGACATTTCAAAAATCTTTAATCTTTTAATTTTAAAAATTTAAAGTGTTTCATGTATTGTGGCTTCAGCACAGTTATTTAACCCTGTCAAAAAAAAATTCTGTTGCCTTTCAGCTATAGGGTGTTTGATTTTCAGCTTGCTTTGGAATTGTTTTCGGTTTGATAAATCCCCCCCCCCACTTTCTTGTTTTTTTAATTTTTCTGTTTAAAGGAATTATGGATTATAGTTAGTTTTATTTTAAGTGCTGTATATCTTCTAAACAGTTATTTTGACTAAGCAGCTGAAAAAATGGAACAAATAACTAATACCAACAAGAAATTCAAGTGGTTTTTCCAATTATGCCTTCCTAGTATATATTTTGTATTAAGAATGACTATGTCTTCAGTTTGGGAACTGCTTTTAACAACAACAACAACAACAACAACAACAAAAGAGAACACCCTATTCTGTGCCAGCCAAAATAGTTGATCCGATGGTATCTCCCCAGGATGAGACGAGAGTGCCAGAGAACAGCTGTTCAGTAGGCAAATCAAGCAGAAAAAAGCAATTACCTGACTGCAGAGGCACCTCCAGTTCTCCTAGAGGATTGCCCCTTAGATGCACAAAGGGAAAACTCTGAATCTCCGGAGGGATGCTTCGAAGCCTATTATTCTGCAGATCAAGTCTGGACAAGTGAGGCAGGCAGGCAAGGGAGGCAGGAACAGTTGTCAAAAGATTGCTGTGAAGATGCAGCTGCTGCAGAGACTGTAAATTGGCTGCAGGTCACAACGCAGATTAAAAATTGTAAGAAAACCTAGCCATGGTAAAATCAAATAAACACGTACATTCACATACCTCTCTTAACCTCTATAAATTACAAAACCCTTTAGAAAACGCCAGGGGTCTTATGCCAATCCATCCCAACCTAGTTGTTATAGATACAAAACAACCAACCACTGCATAATTGATCTCTTAGCCCACAGGTCTCCAAACTTGGCAACTTTAAGACTTGTGGGCTCCAACTCCCAGAATTCCTCCTCCAGTTATGTTATCTCAGGAATTCTGGGAGTTGAAGTCCACAAGTCTTAAAGTTGCCAAGTTTGGGGACCTCTGTCTTAGCCTTACATTCACACTGCCACACCAATCATAAAGAACTATGAGGGGTCCTTGGTGCTCTCTGAGTTTGCTTGTTTTCTTGCAGATATTCCATTACCCAAACTAGGTAACATCACCAGCACTGATGATGTCAGCTAGATTGGCTAATGAAACATCTTGCAAGAAAGCAAGCAAACTCAGAGAGCACCAAGGACCCCTCATTTCAACCCTGAGCTACAAATATTCTCCTTTAATGGTATGAAGAACCATGCATTGTCGACCAAAATGGATATATACCCATACAAGAAACATCTAATTGATAAAGGTGCAGAAGAAATCAGACTTAGCCTGTTATATATTCAGGGTTATAGTTGGTTGCAAGGATGCCATAAATGGATTATTATTATTTTAATCCCAGGTAAAGCTTCTCTGCCTCCTCAATCAGTGTTTTTTCCTAACCTGGAGCACTTCTTACTCCCAGGAAGTAGAATAAGGAATCCGTGTTCTTTTCTTTAATTTGTGAACAGCTTACCAAGAGAACTGGGTATTCCTGTTAATTCATTTCCAGAGAGATCAAGTTCAGTGCAGCTGTGCAAGTTCCCAATCTCTTCGGGAAGTGATTCCAGTGCGTTTTCAGAGAGGTTCAGTGTCTGCAATGCTGCCAGGCCCCCGATGCTTTGCGGCAGACCTTTGAGCTGGTTCTTCATGGCAGAGAAAAAGGTCAGCTTGGCAAGCTGGCCAAAGTCCTCAGGCAGCTTCTGCAAGTTGTTGTGGTTGACTGAGAGAAAACTGAGGCTGGCCAGCTTAGCAATGCAGGGAGGTAAAATGGTGAAGCTGTTGAAGCTGAGATCTAGATGAACAAGGCATTGTAGCTGCCCAAACTCTTGTGGCAAAGATGCTAGCAATCCTTTCTGACATGCACCAATGTCATCTCTGGAGTGTCCACCTGAAAGCAAGCAAAAGTAAAAAAAAAAAAAAAAAAGACGTTTGCACCACAGTAACTTCATAGACATGGTATTTACTTGAAATAATCTGCAATACAAAATGAAACTTTAAGGAATGCACGGGAAGCTAAAGAACTTTGATGCATGCAACACTATGAGACAACTATAGTGAGTGAACGTTTGGTGAGGTTCTTCTGCTTCTTTCAGGATACAATGGTAATAAAGAGACCAAGACAGAGATGGCTAAATTCTCACTGAAAATCAGAATTGCTTGGGCCTTTTGGTCCACTAACTCGAATGGTTCTCTAATGATACACATTACTAAACTGGGAAGCTGCAATTGAGAAGAGGGAGCTATTTGGTTTATATTCAGCATTAACTCACCATTATTAATAAGTGCATTAATAACAACTATATTTCTAAGGAGTTGTTTTTTAGCTATCATTTACATAACAGGCAAAAATATTAGGTATTATATATGACTGAGTTGCATGACACTGACTTTAATAGGATATCACATTTGCAGATTGAATTTGTACATAATCTGTGCAGAAATAAGAGTGTAGTTCTCTGAATATACATTCTGAATTAAGATGTAAATATTGCCATGGCTTTGTTTTAGGGAAAATAGGATAAAAATTCCAGACTTAACTAAATATTAAAATCTCTTCTGCACAAATGAAAGGGAGAGGGGAATTAAGTAAGACACACTGTGCTTAAAGAACAGCTATTGTGCTATATCTATATACCCCTCAACATGCTGAGCAACATCACAGAAAATATTGCTGGTTTTATGCAATGAAAGCTGTAAAAAGACAAAAGATGAGAAAAAAAAAAGCTCAATCACAGTTTAGAAATTTTACACATCTGTTAAAATGAGTTGAATATGCTGCATGATTGTGAGATCAAGATTCATATAAACTTTTGGAGGAAAGAAGCCAGAGGAATTAGCTCCATTGATTTTGTATTTTTGCATGCTCTCAATTGTGAAAGCATCTGTATTTGACAGGAATGCTATCACAAATTGCAACCTTCTATCACAGAACTCTCCATCATTGTAGTGGTAATCCATGCCAGACAAAAAAATATTAGCAGGACATTGTGGGGTTTTTTTTCCCCATCGAAGAACGCTAAGGCTACAAGCTTTTCCACCATTATTTGCAAGTGAGCCCCTTTTAAGAAGCGTGAACAACATCTAAGTAAAGGCAGACACCTCTTGCCACATAACTTTGCGAAGGAAGCTACAAGAAAATGGACCAAACCATCAGGACAGAAAAAGAAACTGTGAAAGAGCACATTAGAAACAGGCAGCTGAACAAAGTGGCCATATAAACGTGCAGTTACCTTTGAGCACAAGAGATTTCAAGCCCCTCAAAGCAGGAAGGCTGCTCAGGGTGGAAGTGATAAGGTCCTCATTGCAGTTCAGCCTCAAGAACTCCACCTGTTCTACTTCTTCTCTCCTGGTCTTCAGCAGCTTGAGGAACAACCAACAGCTCTCAGGATAGACGTCCAAGTTCAATCGGTTGCCAGCCAAATAGGAAATAGAAAATGCCTCAGCCCCCAAAATGCCCTCCCCTGGAGGGTCCCCAGGCTCTGGCAGTCCTGCCATCTTCTGGTTTTATATCACCACGGGCTATGCATGTTCTGACTTGCCAATGGTACTACAAATCATTAAAGATGGAAGAATGAGGCAGCCTCTGGGGAGAAAGGATGGGAAGAACATGAAAACAGTTTAGGAAATTATAGAACTGCACAATTAGTCTGGTGAAGAAAGCCACAGAGATTGCACCTGAGCAAGATATCATCGACAAGTCCTGTCTTCCAGGCGTCCTTTTATTCAAGCACACATTTTCAAGTGATAATTGCTTTTACACTAAAATAAGGAATTTCTTGTGGGCAAGAAATTGTTGGATATTTGAAGCTTCCAGTGCTTTAAGTAATGTCTCCCTAAGATAGTCACACAGCCATATCTTGTAAAAATAATCTTCTTGAACAGATGAGGAACTGATAGGGCAATTAGCTATAAGAAATACTTTAAAAAAAAGAGTAGGTGCAGTTTTTCTCTTAATAGCATAATTTCTATACCAACTATGAAGCATATGTCAGCAGTGCTGTCTTTTATCACATTTATCTTGTATTTTAGAGCAAAGAATCATCTTGTCACCAAACGGTGCCAGAATGAATCCAGAAAATTAATACAATTACATTATATTGCACATTACATTGCATGCTATAGAGCCAGTTTGATCTAGTGGTTAAAGCACTAGGCCAGAAACCAGGAGACTATAGGTTCCATACTGTCTTACATGTAAGCCCGTTAAGTGACTTGGGGCCATTCTCTCTCAGGCCATGATATCAGGCTGAGGCAATAAGCTGGTTGGTGAATTCCTGTTGTAACCAATGGATCAATGCTAGGTTGGTCCTTAAAAAGTGGAACCTGAACTTGTGTGAAAATGCTAGGAATGGGAAAAAAATGGCACATACAGAGAGCCCTTGACTTTTGATCACAACTGGGGCCAGAATTTCCTTTGCTAAGCAAAGCGGTTGTAAAATAAGTTGTGTCCAATTTTATCATTTTTTGCCACAGTTGTTACGCAAATCACTGTAGTTAAGTGAATGTGGTTATTAAGCAAATCATGTGGTTGTTAAGCAAATCCAACTTTATCACTGATTGCATGTTGGAAGCGGGCTGGGAAGGTTAGAAGGGATGATCGCTTTGAACGCTGCAACTGTTGTGTGTACACACCGGTTGCCAAGCATCAAGAATTTTGAGCATGGGGGCTTTTCAGCATGGGCTGCTCATGCCGGAAGTGTTTGGATCGATCATAAGTCATTTTTTTTCATGGCATTGTAACTTTGAACGGTCACTAAATGAATGATTGTAAGTCAAGGACTACTGTAATATAATGTATATTTACTGAAAAACAAGTCTTAGTTTCTGGTAATGTATCTCAAGTCTGCACAGCATAAATGCCCCATTCCTTTTGTATATGATTTATTATTTCCTTTGCCAAGCATTAGTTTCTTCTTTCATTAAACAGTTTTGGAGAATGTTAAGAAAAAAAAGCCCCCAAGCCTCATTTATTAATTAACTTAAAATTAGTATATCTAATATAAAACAGCCAGTTTAGCATACCAGTGCAGACACTATGAGATAGTGAATTCTAGTTCTATTTTAGCCACAAAGACAGCTGGGTAATCTTGGGTCAATCTCTCTCTCTCAGCTCTAGAAAGTAGGCAATGGTAAACCATTTCTGAAAAATCTTGCCAACTAAGCTCCAGGCAGTTGCCAGGAGCCAATACTTCATTGAAGGAACAAAAAAGAAAAAAAGAAAACCCAAGACCCCTTTTACAAGTGCTTGATTATTCATTACAAGGTTCGCTTACCTAAATACACTTCCTGCTTTTTATTTTGACATCCTTGCTCTTTTTTTAATTAAAAAAAAACACTTTATTAAATACAAAAAGTTAAAATACACAATTGTACAAGTAAGCATAACAAATTCTATAGTGCAACCAATCTTATTTTCCTCTAGTACAGTTTGATAGTATTTAAATATTCCATCTAGATTATTAAGTGGCGGTTACTTTCTATCCATTGTAAAATAGCTATATTAATAATATATATTACATATTAATCATTTCTTACTCCTGGATTACTATATAATTTTATAAATAAATAAATTTTATAATCCATCAATAGTTATGATTTGGCTTAATCAAAATGAAAGAGTAAAAACTCATACCCAATGATTCTCTGTCCTTTGACCTTTATATAATAATATATTTCTTAAAGTCCTTATTTCTTTTTATTTTATACATTGTTTTTCTTTACGATCTATCCATTCGTACCATTTGTCCCAGATCCGATAATATTCCGCATCATCTTTCTCTTTTAATTTCAATGTAAGCCTTTCCATTTCAGCACATTCGTATATTTTCTAAATAACAAAATATAGAGGTGGTACATTAGGCTTTTTCCAGTAGTATGCCAGTGAGATTTGTGTCGCTGTTAAGATGTGGATAATTAAGTATCTTACTTTGAGTGAATAATCCCCTTTAATTATACCCAGGAGAAACAATTCTGGTTTCCACTCCAATCCATCCTGGATTATTTCTTTTATCTATAACTTAATCCTAATCCAGAATTTTTTTAATTTCTGGACATTTCCACCGGAGATGGAAGAAGGTACCATAATTTCCCTTACATTTCCAGCAGGTTTAATTTACTGTTGGATACATTTTTGCCAATCTAGAGGGTGCCCGATGCCATCTATATAACATTTTGTATAAATTTTCTTTATAGGATACTGATTTTGTTAATGTAAAGTTCCTTTGCTAAATCTCTTCCCAATCATCTAAATTTATATTACAGCCCAAAATTTTTGCCCATGCTATCATTGGTCCTTTCACAATTTCCTCGGCTAGGTCAAATTCTATTAAATAGTTGTATAATTTAGATATCATGTTCTTTTCTGGGCCCAAGACGATTTTATCCAATTGTATATTTTTTATTTCTAATCCAAAATCTTTTGCATCCCTGTCGTATCTCATTGCTACTTGGAGATATGACCAACAATCAATAGATAGCCTTGGGCTTCTAATTCATGAGTGGATTTAAGTTTCCCTTCATTATTTAGTATTTGATAGTATTTAAGTTTTTTACTAATATCCATTGTATTAGGATGGAACATTGCCTCCATTGTTGATAACCATGTCAGGATTTTAGTATAGTGATTACTCCTAATACCTGACCAAGTTTTTATCAAAGATTTATGGAGGGTGTGCCTATGAAAATATGTGACTTTTAATATTCGGATTCCACAAGAAAGCATGCCACCCTATTTGTAAATTGTGACCTTCTAATGTTAAAACTCTTTTATTTTCCAATTTGATCCAATCCTTTATCCAGACTAATGCAGTCACTCTGTAATAAGTCTCCCAGGCAGGGAGTCCAAAGCCACCTCTGCTTTTATCTTGTAAATAGATCTTTTTAATTCTTGCTTTTTTACCAGCCCAAGTAAATTTCATAGTGTGATGACCCGTAGTCTCTCAAAATAACCCAAAACCCAAAACATATATTAAAGTCAGGTAAGGCCTTCAACTTAACTTCACTGTTTTATTAGGCACAGTTTAAAGTCACAACAGTAAATAATGAGGCAAACAGAAAACCAAAGCAAACCGCATTGATGAGAGTTCAGAAGCAAGCCAAGATAACTAATCATAAACTCCAGGAAAATAACCGAGAAAAGTCCATGGGAAGAACGCCAGCAAAAATAACCCCTTTTCAAGGTGAACACTAAATTGACTTCTGCAAATTCTAACTGCGCAGTTGCAAACTTGTATACATAGCTCCCACCTGCAAGCCACGAGGAGGATCATGGTAATCTCCTCTTGAGTAGACCTTGCTTTTCCCTGATCCTCTCCTCCCTGCGTGACTTAGGATGGATAGGGGATGGGCCTGGTTCCTCCTCTGACTGCTCAGCCGGCCTCTGCCCTTCCCCAGCCTCCTCCACCACCTCTGGAGCCACACTCCCACTCCCTGTTGGCTGTTCCTCCTCTTCCTCAGTCAGTCTCCACCAGGGGCATGACACATAGTAATCTTGTCCAAATCTTTAAAGAATTTTCTATCTAATTGTATAGGAATCGTTTGGAATAGATATAATAGTTTAGGTAGGACACTCATCTTAATGGTGGCAATTCTACCTAGTAATGAAATTTGCATTTTACTCCAATTTTCCAAATCTCTACCAATTTGTTGTAGCATTTTTGTATAATTATCTTCCTTCAAAGTTAAAGTTTTGGGTCTTAACCAAATGCCTAAATATTTGATCTTATTAATAATTTGTAAACCCATTATTTCTTCTAATTCTTTTTGTCTGCTTTCTGTTAAATTTTTAACTAACATGTTAGTCTTTTCTTTGTTAATTTTCAACCCTGCTAATTTGCCAAATTAATCTATTTCCCTTAGTAATATTGGTCCTGAATCAATTGGATCTTGTATAATAAATACCATGTCATCTGCAAATGCTTGTAATTTGTATTCTTGCCTTTTAATCTTTGTTCCTTTCATTTCTTTGTTCAATCTAATTCTATCCAATAATGTTTCTAGCACCTTTATGAAAAGCAGAGGTGGTAATGGGAATCCCTACCTGACCCCTTTCTTTATCTCAAATGAACTAGTAAAATTGCTGTTTATCATTACCCTAGCCTTTTGTGTGGAGTAAATTGAATTTAACATTTTTACAAAGTTATCCCCAAATTCCATCAAATTGATCTGCTGTTTCATAAAATCCCAACTAAGGTTATCAAAAGCCCTTTGCACATCCAGGAAGACAAGGGCAAGTTGACTTCCTGGATGGATCTCATAATATTCTTGACATCCTTTCTCGACCTGGTGCCCTTATACTCACTGGGAATACCAAGAACAGGCCAGCATCAGGAAGATGGGAGTTTCAGGGAAGTATAATCTATCTACCAAGGCTGCTTTCCCTTGGTGAGATCCTCCGAAGAGGTTAATAGAAGGCATGAAAGAGAACACTGTGAGCAGAGGCAGCAAAAACCGGGAGGCAGCGTGGTTACTTTCTCCGCGTCTTAGAAGGGTCAGATTCAACCAATATCCGCATACATCTCTGAAATGTTTTTGCTCTTGTAAAATGCAGCTTTGGAGGGGGAAAAAATCATAACCGCAAGAGCTGTTAGCGTGAGCATTTCCAGTCGTTGGTGTGGGAATGGGCTCCGGTTTTGAGAAGCGAATTGCTGGCAGATATGGTGCCTTGCATAAATTCATGTTTATGTTTTTGGTTTATTTTACCTTAAGGCGAAGCAACTAGATTTTATTAACTTATTTTGTCATAACCTTCTGAGGAGGCGGGGGAGAAACCCAGCAACTTTGGAGGAAGTTTGCAGGAAGCAAGCAGAAAAATGGCCCAGAAAAAGAAGTATAATGAAGGGTGTCCTTTTAGGTTTCAGTCTCGTTTAGAGAAGAAAGGCTTTAACAGAAATTTCCATTCGGGTTAGCAGTCCCTCCGATTGAACAATCCCATTCCTCAATTCTCACTGGGGGGAAAAAACAAAACCTTACCCAGCAAGTTCATTTTGTTGTTCTTTTGAAGTCATTTCGTCCTGCTGTTGCTGAAAAGAAGCCACGCTACTTTTGAGGAAGAAAATATGCGCGCTCAGGATGCGCAACCGCTGCGGTCGATCGACTGACGTTTGCGCATCGCTGTGTACAGAAGCCTCGTCCCCCCCCCCCGTCCCCCCCCCAAGACTCGGGACTTTTTTTTGTTAAAGGAAGAACTGCTCCTGTTCTTTCCGTGCATTCAAAAGACTTTTCACCCAGGCAAACTAAGGGTTACTGCGTTTTAAGGCAAAGGGGAAGGAAGCAGTTAGCTTGCCTGCCAAGGATCTGGTTAAGTGAACTCTACAATCAACTGCTCTTTGCCAACAAACCTTAGCAGGTGTGAGAATGGATAGGTTTGCTTTTCCAGGCTCAGCAATGACGAGCTAATTACGGTATGTCAGAGGATTTCAGATTTATTGCTATTAAAGTAAATCCTAAGGATTCTGGACACTTTAAAGAACAAAAATAATCAAACATAAAGGAGAAACTCACTACAACCTTTAATATGATACAAATACACTCTGAACTTTTTGACTAAAACCCTTTTCTCACAACCGGGAAGTCTGGTCGCTGTTAAAAATAAGTCATAAAAGGATGTGGAGGTTTTTTTTGTTGTTGTTGTTCAATTTTACCCTATATTTAAAAGTAAAAACTGAACTTCTTGAATTTGTTTCCAAATCAGGGCAGTTAAAGACTGGGGGGTGGGGGGAGAGGCTCTTTTAAACTTTTCTGGAATTTTGCATATCTTTGCCACTGAACATTGCCAGAGTTTCTGAACGTATCTGGTTGACTGCTCTGATATACACAAAATTCAAAAAAATCTGTTAACAGAACCATAAGCTTCTTCCTGTGGTCGATCAACCAGATGCATTCAGCAGCTAGAAGAGGAAGGCCTTCTCTCCACTTTCTCTCCATAGCAGCTGATAATTTTAAAAATCTGCTGCCTGTGATTCAGGACATATTGCAGCCTATTAATAATAGAAGCTAAGCAATGATCAAATGAATAGGTTTTGGATTCAGATCATTTCAGGTTAGCGACATTCAAATATTTCATTTCCGCCAGTTCAAACTATATCAAACTCTCAGTTCTCACCAGCAGGCTCCGCCTACCGGCTCAGGGATTACTATTAAAAACCCCGCCCATGCAGGCGCCGGTCTCGCCGTTTGAAGACTCGCGTTTCTATTGGCGGAACGCTTTCGAAGCTTCAGGCTAGCTACGTGATCTCGGATTGGTGGCTTTTTGCGGCCAATGGGAGAGCCGATTGTTGCGGCGTAGGGAAGAACCTTACTTTGTAGGCTCCGCCCTTTCTTTTTGGCTGTTGCCGTGTTAAGGAGCGCGCGGTCTGAGGCCTGGCCTTTGCGCGAACAACGCGGGGAAGTAAGTAATGGCGGGCTGTAAGCCGGCGCCTCCGTGCCTGTGGTCTGCTCACAAGACACGCAGGGCCAGGCTTTGTTCCACTGGGGGAGAATATATCTGAGGGAGAAAGGCCGAGAAATGTAGCTTGGGCCTGGGGTGACATGGCGGCCATGTGCTTCTCGAATTGGCGTGAGAAACCGGATGGCATAGTCACGGCGGACTGTGAAATAAAAATAAGATACAGTACAAAGGATGTTCAGATTAAGCCACTGGATTTATACCATACTCGAAAATGGGATGTTAAAACTTTGGGGGAAAATAAGTTAAAGCAAAATGCCTTTCTAAATTCTAAAAAGTGGAAGCAGTATTTAAAGGAGAGCTGTGGTTGGCCTATCAGGATCTGTACTTTTTCCTCTTTGGGAGAGAGACAGTTTTCCAAAAAATACTTTTAAAAAACAACCTCCAGTTTAAAAGCCAGGCCCTTTACAGAGTTTAAACTGATTCAGATATTGTACCTAGTCCCAACTTTTTCAAGCTGCTAGTTTTTAGATGTGGTCGAGTTTAATTTGTATTGTCCTTAGCATAGCAATAGAAGACAATACAGATCAGTACTGCCTTTTCCAGTCTTCCTTTGAACTTGCAATGCTCAATTTTTATTTTATAGCTGGGAAGATAGGTGTCTAGCTAATCTGTTTTTTTTATACTAATAATGAGCAGTGGCTTTCTAAGTTCAGTATTCTTTTAAATACCTGTTATGAGATTCTTTAAGAATAAAAATAATAACATGAGAATTAACAAAATATATGCTATACTTATGCTCCCTGATGTTGGATCTTTACTGCATAAAATTCCCAATCTTTAATTTTTAATATCCATACATAGACTGAACTGGAAAGGTTAGCTTAGATCAAGGGTCTTCAAATTTGGCAAGTTTAAGACTTGTGGACTTCAACTTCCAGAATTCCTGAGCTGACATGACTGGAGGAGGAATTCTGGGAGTTGAAGTCCACAAGTCTTAAAGCTGTCAAGTTTGAAGACTCCTGGCTTAGATCATACTTCATGCAAAGTGAGTAGGGTTGGATTTTCAGTATGAGTACAATCAAAATTATGAGAGTGATGTATATGTTTTTCAGGAAATTGAGACAGTATGTCTTTGTCCTAGATTTAACAAATATATGTTGCTGTTCAAATATGCATATGTTTGCTTTTCTCTTCACAGAATGCGTTACGTTGCAGCTTACCTTCTTGCTGTCCTTGGTGGCAATGAATCTCCAAACTCAAAAGATTTGAAGAAAATTCTTGATAGTGTAGGCATTGAGACAGATGATGAACGTGTGAATAAGGTGAGGCTAGATACATAGTATATGTATTATTCCTGTTTGTTTTCCCTGGCCATCATTCAGAGACACATGAAACTTATTTTGTAAGTGTGATCTTCACAGTTATCAAGTGGATGACATAAAGGCTTACAACATTAGTTCCTCGTGGCTTGTTTTCTATAGAGACCCCTTGAGGTATTGAAGCCCTCACACTATAGCTGACTTCCACTATTCAGAATTAATGATTTTGAGTAATTGAGATATAATGCTATGTGCATTGTTGCAGTGGATTAAATAGTATCTTCCTGAGTCTTGGAATGAAATATTAGACCTAATTTCCTTTTACCGGAATTGTATGTTTGTGAGGAGAAGAAGAAAAGCTTAGGTAGCCTATTTGGATCAGGTGCTTGGATATAGTTTTTAATGCTTATTGAGAAATAAATTCTTTTCAATTCAGTTAAAGCTATTTCCAGGTAGATGAAATAGAATTGCTTACAATATGATAACCCTGCTGAAATCAGTTGCACCTGTTACTAATAATTAGTTGTTCATATTGATTTCAGTAGCCTTAAATATGATTTTGTCTGAATCCAACATTTGTGTATTACATTAAGCTGCCTTTGATTCATTATAATGTATTGAAGGCTGAACTGTCATAGCACACAGTTGTAATGTGTTTTGATTGACTTAGTTTACTGTGTTGAGGTAATTCACCCATTATGGTTTATAAATCAGTTTGTGACTTAATGACAGACATGTTTTTATCAATCATATCATTGGGAAATATTTTTTTATTTGAGCAGGAAAAGCTATAGATGAATAACTGTAATATTGTTACTGCCTGCAAAATAGATCTTTGTTGAATTCTATTAGGTTGAGGAAATTTTCCTCTCACTATATTTCTGGCTAGAACTTGTAAACTACAAATCCCTTCTTCAAAGAGCAGTTCAGATTACAGTATCCCTCCATGAAACAAGATGGGGCTGGTTTTGTTACTGAGCAGAGTGAATTTTTTTCTTTTCCTAAAGGTGGAACAGTTCATGAAAAACTTAAGACCAGGGTCTTCAAACTTGGCAAGTTTAAGACTTGTGGACCTCAATTCCCAGAATTCCTGAGCTAACATGACTGGAAGAGGAATTCTGGGAGTTGAAGTCCACAAGTCTTAAAACTGTCAAGTTTGAAGACCCCTGACTTAAGAGTTCAAACCTTGCATCCTGTACACAGCCATTGATAGCTGCTTCTGCAATCTATAAGTTCATTTAAATATTATTTAAAGTGGAATGATTTAATTTTCCTCTATGCCTTGTTATATAAAAATATTTTAATTTCTGTTTTGAAAACTTTATAGCTTGGTATTGTGCTTTCATATTACTAAAAGATGATCATTGGAATTAGTTAATTCATTTGCAATATTCACCATCAGTGGAGACTCCATGAGTTATTAAAACCAAGGAGAGTAAAAGAGTGAATAAATATAAAATATAAGGTCCAATATATGTATTATAACCAGTGTAGTGGCCATCCACTATTACCCAAATTCAAAGGCATATTAGAATGGGATGATGGTAACATGTCTTGGAAGAATGCTGCCAAATGTGACCCAAGAGGGAGCTTGTTGCAGTGCATGGGGGCTATTATTAAAAAGTCCTGCCAAAGTACTTTTAAGGTTAAGTACAATTTCAATATTACATAATGCATCCAAGGGAGATCATAAGGTTATTGTGGCACAGTGCAGTTGCTCCCAGGTTAACACACTAAAGACCTATTGTTTTTAATATTTATAATGCCGAACAAATGACAAGTAAACAATTTGTTCAAAGTTTTAATTAGTAAACAGTTGTAGATTTTTTATTCAATAATTAACTTTCCAATTGATCATATCATGTAAAAATAGATTTATAAATAAGACACTTTCCTTTGTTGCCTTAATTCATAAGCCAATGAATGAAGCCATATTCCTCTTCCTGTTACTCTGCTTCAAAGTGTTCAGGCTCAGTTGTTAATGTCCATTCAATTGTAACATTTGATTGAATAAAGATAGTCTTCACTTTACAGCAGCCCTGTTTAGCAACTATTTGAGGTTACAGGGGTGGTGAAAAAGTAATTTTACAATCAGTCCTCATATTCACAACCATTGTGGCATCCCCACATGCTTTACAACTGTTGTCTTACAAGCAAAATCAGTGGCAAAGTTGGCAATAAGATTGCAAGTCATATGTCTCACTTAATGACCCATAGTGATGTACATAACCAAATGGAAAGTGACATAACTGTCACATGTTTTGTTTAGCAGCGGACCCAGTTAGTAGCTACTGAGCAAGTATCTACGATATATTGCTCAGTCACTAAAAAATTGCAATATCAATTCAATTTTTTAGAAATTCCAGAAAAAAGCATTACTTGTTGTTTAAAAATTGTTTTAAAAACTGCATTCTGTTTACATGTGTGCCGTATTATTTCCAGGGTAGATTGTACCACTGAATTTTCTTTCTAGCCCCCACTCACTCAGAGGTTTTTTTTTTTTTGTTGTTGTTATATTGGATGTTGCCAAACTGAAAGCTAAAAGGCTCTTAAAAACTTTGCAAATACATGCATGGTTTTGTTTAGGATATTATTCTTTTTATTCATATATTTTACCATTTTACTTATATATGCTAGTTTCAAGACCTCTTACTGATGAATGCTCATCTCTGAAGTAGCCATGAATTCTTTAACTAAACTCTATTATTATGGAATGTAGTTTAGATAGCCAAGAGTAATATAGATATTGCTCGCTTTGGGGGGAATGCAGGGATATTTAATGTTTAGATTCAGACAAACAAGATATAGTTCTATAGAAACACCTTTGGTAAAGAAGAAACATTGGGTGGAACCTGTTGCTTATTTTGATGACTCTAGTGTGAGTTATCCTCCTTTGTTTATTGTGATTGTATTTGTAATCTGCCTTATAGAGTTTAATATTGGGAATTTGCAAATTGTTCTGCAATTTGTGCAAGTAGCTCAAGTGATTGATTGTTCCTATCCTAATAGGAGACACACAAGTTTTTTTCAATAACACAGATGTAGTACCATGTTTATTATTATTAGATTTCATCCCATCTTTTTAATATATATAATAATGAAATAAACATACCTAATCCTTCTACCTCCTATTTTCTCACAACGTTGTGAGGTAGGATGGGCTAAAAGAGAATGACTGGTCCAAAGTCATTCAGTCAGCTTTTATTCCATCTCCTGATTTCTAGGCCAGCACCTTTACCAGTACATCAAACTAGTTGCTTAGCTGTTAAATTAACTCTGTAATTTTATTTTCTACAGGTAATTAGTGAGTTAAATGGGAAAAATATTGAAGATGTCATTACCCAAGGTAAGATGATTATGTTTCTATACTGTGCATCTTCTGAACGTTAAAGGGGTCTTCTGTTGTTTTACCCTTCCAAAGATATCTCGGTAAAACAGGATGTGATAAGAAATGATTGGCCTCAAATCATCCAATAAGTTTCCAGATCATTTGGAGAATAAAAAATGGATGCTCCACACTCCAACTTGGTACAAATACAGGTAGTCCTTGACTTATAACAGATCATTTAGTGATCATTCAAAGTTACAATGGCACTGAAAAAACTGACTTAGGACTATTTTTCACACTTATGATCGTTGCAGCATCCCCATGGTCATGTGATTTACATTCAGATGCTTGACAACTGACTTACATTTATGACGGCTGCAGTGTCCCGGGGTCATGGTATCGCCCTTTACAACCTTCTGACAAGCAAAGTCAATGGGGAAACCAGGTTCACATAACCATTTTACTAATTTAACAACTGCAGTGATTAACTTAAATGTGGCAAGAAAAGTTGAAAAATGGGGCAAAACTCAATTAACAAATTTCTCACTTAGCAACATAAATTTTGGGCTCAGTTGTGGTCGTAAGTTGAGGATTACCTGTAGTGCAAATTATATTGATGGAGATTAATTGTAGAAATAAACTTTGCAGCCAAAGGTCCTTTAAAAGACCTTCAAGTGTATTTGGCTTGAATATCACATGTATTTACAGGTGGTCCTCCACAATTGATCCCAAACTTTCTAAGTGAGACAATTAAGTGAGCTTTGTTCCATGTTACAACCTTTCTTGCCAGAGTTGTTAAGTGAATCTCTGCAATTAAGTCTGTAGTATGGTTGCTAAGTGAATCAGACTTTCTCATTGACTTTGCTTGTCACAAGGTTGCAAAAGCTGAAACAATTATAAATAAGTCAGTTGCCAACTGTCTCAATTTTGATCATGTGACGGGGGATACTGAAATTTTCATAAGTCACTTTTTTCTGTGATATAACTTTAAACTAAATGAACTGTTACAAGTTGATAACTCCCTGTATTTAAAGTATAATTTGGGAGAGTGGATGACATCAAAGGATGTTGTTTATTAATCACCTTGTTAAACTTTATGCAGTGTCATTCATTTTCTCTACCTGAAAGTAGGGAATTAGCTGTTAATTGATTTCATACACAGTGTCCCTTTCCCTTGAATGGAAAGACAGACTTAGGAAAATTAGCTGATCCTGGTGTTAATGTTTATACAAATCACTTTGGCTGCTTATATCCTCTGATTTCTCCTTGAGAAAGAACAAAGGCATGGGTAAAACCAACACAAGGAAATCCTGCATAACCATTAGCATAATTTCCTTGTGTCTGCAATGCTTAGGAGGAGGGGTGTGTAGCCCTTGGTTGGGATTCTGCAATCTAAATAGGCCCCAGTGCTTTTTCAGTGGATGCATGTTGCAGTGGTGGATGATTTCATTCTATGTATGTGTCATACATGAAATGGGTCCATCCTAATTCTCACAGGCTTATACTGTTACCTGATGGGTTTCGCTGGTGGACTACATCAACTTAGAGGAACCCTCTTAAAAACAGATAGATGATGATCTGTTTATATAGAGGATGTTCTCAACAAATTACTAGAAAAATTAAGCTTTTATTTTGAAAACTAAATTAATGGTTAATTATTGGAATGCAAGTCATTCAAAGGAAAGTTTTATTCTCATAACGTTTGTTCAGCATCCTCTGCTATACAACCTCTGTGTTCTGTTGCCAGCTTCAACCAACTCTAGCCTAATAACCTTCACATAAAAGATTTGAAGCTTTCAAAGCATCAACTTAATACCCTTTTCATCTCTGTGAGGTGCCCTCTCTTACTGTCATTTTCTGTATGTTTCATCATCTGGAGTATATATTTAATTTTAATGATTTTTCATATGTGTTCTTGCTTTTATACTGCAGTTATACTGCTTTTTAAACAAACCATGTTTTTCTCTGCTCCTCCTTGATAAATTTTGCTTTTTGCAACTACAGTTCCACCCTGTTTTCTGATTCCAGATTCTTGAAACATGCTGTTTATTTCCAGTTCCTTTAGTTTTTTTTTTTACAGTTAAATGAAGCTTATCTCCCAGAGGATTTCTTCACATGTCCTTATCCTTAAGTTCATCCATAATGGCTAAAAACAAGTAGCAAAAATAAAATTAGATCCCAATACTTTCTGTTATGTAATGTTCTTTTGGATCACCTGCAGCTGACTTATTTTGTCAAAGTTGCAACAGCTAGGGAAATTACTTCTGCCTTGTAACCTAGTTTCTGCACATCTCTGAAAATGTATTCTGTTATTTTGAAATGTCTGTCCTTTATAATGAAATTTGTTCTTAGCTTTTCTTTATTGTTAGTTCAAAATATCTATTGAGGACAAAATCTCCATCCCAACTCTGGAGATGCTTAGGTTTCCATGGTACTTCACATACCTATTTGAACATCTGATATCCATTTTTAACCTCTCACTTAAATTGAAAGGATTTTGCTAATATACCTACCCTATATTTAACATAGTATTCTTCATTCAATATTTTGATTTAGCCTTCTATGCTCTAGTTATCATCTTTTTATTATTTATTCAATTTCTATTAGCTGCCAATCTCAATGACTCTGGGCAGCTTACAATTCAAAAAATATATAGTTAAAGCAATAAGAACATCTTAAGAACAATTAGAAAACATCCAAAATAAATTTGTACCTTCCCTAATTTTTCTTCCATCCTATTCAGAATTCATATTACTCTCTAAGCTCAGTGCACAGTCAGGCCTTTAACGCTCTATGAAAGGCTGGCAAATCAGAGTCATCTGAATCCAGGGGTATGCTATTCATAGATTATGTCCTTGTCTCTAACTTTCTCTTCTACTTAAGGAATCTGCCTAGTTAAGCAGCATTATCTGCCCTTTTTTAAAATAACCTTTCTGCATGAAATTATGCCCTTGGATGTTTGCATAGTTGACATCCTGTACTTCCTGTAAAATTAGACTTGGTTTCTATTCTCATTGCAAAGCTGAAATACATGTTGTATGGTGGGAATATGTTACAGCATTGATTATACTGAATGAAACAATAGCATAATAAAATAATTGCTGTGTCATCAGCCACCTGATTATATCTGCATTTAAGTTTGTCTTTAGGAAGACTAATACAACAAAGTGTTAGAGTGATTAATACTTAATATTTTGTCTACCTGTTCTGAGTAAGAGGCCTGAAAACATGGAACATTTTAGATATGTATTCCTAGAAATAGAGAATAGGCATTTTGCCCTTGTCAGTGTGCTTCTGAAAGCCAAAATCATCTCATTGCTCACAAGGGAAATATTATATTTGAAACTTCCCTAGAACTATTGGCGTTAATCTGTAGGAAATCTTTGTATCTCAGGGGCCCATCCATCATGTTACTTCTGCAGTTCCTTGGAACTCTGCCAGTTCTAAGCTTGGCCTTGTGTTGCTACTGCAAATGAATAAATCACAGCAGAGAAAAACTTTTATCTACTACTAGTCTAGGTCTGATCAGCCACAAGGATGCTGACTAACCTATCAGTTGCAAAGTTCATTGTTCACTTTCCATCATTGTCATAAATAAGCTGAGGTAGCATAAGGGAGGAGAATATGGAATCAAGCCAAGGAAGGAATTATAGAAGTGCAGTAAATTTAATTGTTTTGCAGCTTATGGTCTTCGGATGTTAGTTTCACTTTTGCCTGGCAACTTTTACATGCAATAGGTCATCTTTCTGGTTTGTTCTCCTCTAGGTAACAGCAAGCTTGCTAGCATGCCAGCTGGTGGGGCTGTAGCGGTTTCCTCAGGAGGGTCTGCTGCTCCAGCTGGAGGGCCTGCACCAGCTGCTGGTGAGTATAATTTATCGTGAAAACAAATGTTTTGGGTGGGCAAACTTCAAGCTGAGGTTATCTTCCACAAGTCTTTTTGAAGTTTACAGAGCAGTAAAACAGTCTGTTACCTATTCAGCCTTCTAAACACCCTTTTTACATTTAAAGACAAACATGAATAGTTCTATATAAAAAGGAACATGCTAATCTCTGAAAAATTGCTCTATCAGCAATGGTATAAGATGAAATATTTCAGCAATTTAAGTTGTTCACTTCTAATTATACTTCATTTTGAAATTACAATGTAGATATACAGCCATTTCTATTATTCCTTTATTGATGCATAATTGTTCAAAGCAGATAAATTCATATACAGTACATTCTGTGTTTGAGCTTAATCCTGTCAAAAAACCCATCTTCTAACTTGGTACATTTTTTTAAAATCCTAATTATTGCTTATTAATGTCTTTGAAGGGAACTTTACTTAGAATAAACCTATACATTTATAGCATTTAAAATTCTTGGCTAATTGATTTTATCTACTTGTTTTTTCAGCAGAAGAAAAGAAAGAGGAAAAGAAAGAAGAGTCTGAAGAATCTGATGATGATATGGGTTTTGGATTATTTGACTAAAATTAAGAGTTAGTCTGTAATAAATATTTTTCAAAGATTTTGCATTGTTTTGTTAATTTATTAATACTGTTTCAAAAGTTGGACCTGCCCAAAAGAAACCAGAATATTGTGTATTATGATGTTTGAATATTTTGTCACTTTTTAAAACTTTTGATCATTTTAAAACTGAAAAATACTTCCTAGTAAAAATTAAACCATTATCCTTGTTAAATTTAAAACATAATTACCTTGAGTTTATTTACTATAAAGCTACTGAACTGGTTTCTTGCATTAGATCATCAATTAATTGGGTTGTCTCAGAATTCAACCATGGATTATGGTCTGTCATAGCTGGCTTGACATACTATATTAAGCTACAACGAAGTTACATTATAGCGTGGTTTTTGAATTAGTGTTTACGATATCTCAATTATACAGTATCTTCTAGCTGACCTGCAAACACGTAATACTGTCAGTCCGTGATAAAATGACTCCCTTATGAATTAGATCTTAGACTGTTTGCTGCCAGTTCCAAAATGCCTTTATGTGACCATATGACAGAAGTTGGCATTACTATCCTACCAGCTTGTTTTAATACTCTTAATGTAAATGGATAGAGGATGTGCTAACTTGAACAAAGTAAGAGCTAATATAATATGACCTCACAGGATTGTTGTGGGGAAAAATAGGAAGGGGAATTAGGCATTAGCTGTTTATGTGCTATGTGCATTCAATTACTGTGGTTTGTACATCATAGTTTATAATCAAAACATCGAGCACACGATATCTAAGTTGTAAACAGAATTCCTCTTTCCTAATGTATCTAAATATTCCAGGAACCTGCATGCAAAGTTTATTTTGTAACAGCATTCCTTTGTGAAGTACTGGCTTTCTGAGATTATTTTCTGAATTGCAAATATATTTTATTCCAACAGATCATCTAAATTTGAGCTATCTTCTCAACAATTTTATAAGAACATTTTTTTTCCTGTAAATGATTATCATGTTTGTATTTAATTAGCCTAAATGCAATATATATAATAATCCAAATTTTTAATAATTATTAAAATAGTTAAACCTAAAAAGATAGCTTTGAAGTTCCCATTCAGAAATACAGTAAAATATAGCGTGCAATGAACATGTTGGGATTTAATCAAGACAAAGGGCCCATCAGATAGTAAACAAGCCATTCCAAAGTTAAGAATACAAAATCTAGAATAGTTCCACACCTAATGAAGTATCATTTGAGCAGAATTCTCCGTATTTTGTTAATAAATGTTGGCAGTGAGAAACAGCGGTAACACTAGAAATGCATTTGTACAACTACAACTGGGCACCTTTCTGGAGAAAATGACCTAGCTTTAATACCTGTAATCAGCTTTTTAATTATCTACTGCCTAAATTGAAGGTTTTTAATAGCGCACCCATTGCAGTGCAATGAAGTCTGTTTGCCTTAGTGCTGTCATTCTTCCACTTTTCCCAGCATTAGAGACTTCTCAAGAACAATCTTTGTGTGATGAGTTCTAGCTGGGCTCATCTAACTAGATGAGTTCATCGTACAAACATGTATCTTTTTTTTCCATTTTTTTTTATTTCAATCTGCATATGCACAACAATTTTTAGTATAGGCAAAATTAATATCAATCATATCTCTCAATGCATATATTTCACATTAATTCATAATCCTTCAATGCTTATTTTCAACTTTTCAAAACTCCAAATGCGTACCACCATATCAGTTAAACATACCTGGTAATTGCATTATTCAATTTTCTCCCTGCTTTTATTTTATTTTTTAAAATAAAAAATTCTCATTTGGCAAGCAGTGTGGTTCCAGGTTTCACATCTCAATACAAATATGACCATAGTTATCTGTTATATTTGTTTAGTTTCATATTGCATCATCCTTATATTAAGCTTACCTTATCCAATTCATGTTATATTAATATTCTCATATTTTACAATGTTATCTAAAATTCTCATTTCTGTTGTCATCTCATTACTTTTTTTCTGTCACATTTGTCATTTTATCAATCCTTATCTGTAAATATAATTGTCCCCTCTGGTTAATAATTCGAGCTAACCACCTTCATTCTACCTTAATATCAATCTAGTATATAACACAAATATATATATTTTTCGGATCCCACATTATATTTTCTCAAACACCTTATGAATCATCTATACATTACAAAATACTATTTTCAATATATTCTTATATATCACAACATATTACCTTGCGGAATCTCCTTCCTTATCCTTTTTTCCCCCCCACCCATTATCTCTCACTCTTTGGACAATGTACTTTCTTTTCACCCTTGTTTCCTGTTCTTTGTTTTCTGGTCCTTTCTCTTAATTCCCTTTTTTCCCATTCTTATTCCCCTCCATTTCTCATTCCAGTTATTAAACTTTATTCTCTCCCTCTTTTTATTTTTCTTTTGGCCTTGCTTTTTCTGCTTTTTCCCTCTCCCTTTATCCATTTTCCGAACCAGCTGGAAAGTCTAATGCTGGGAAAAGTGGAAGAATGACCAGCATGAAGGCGAACAGATTCTATAATGTGCTCTGTACAACGTTGCCCTTCAAAAGTTCTGGAAACTCCAGTTAGTGCATAATGTGAAGACATTGCTGCCATTAAATTGTAAATAAACAGTGGAATCCTTGGTTGTTTGGTTGCTTGCAGACATTTCATCACCCCAGCAGGTAACTGCTGTCTTCCAGTTGTTTTCCAAGCCAATTTAAGGAGCTGTTTTTTTACATACAAAACTAAATTAGAGGGTCAAACGGATTAATTAAAACATATTTGTAAGATACTACCTTGCTAATATAGATGTCATTAGAGCTCTGGTACATATTCCATTATGTATAAGTTGATACTGGCTTAAGACAGACTTTTCTGCCTGCACCTCAAATATGGATCAGCTTCCAGACTAGCCAATACTATGCTTTAAAGAAGAACTGAGTTGCCTTCAGATCAAGCTCTTTTGTAGTAATTTCATACAATTATGGTCTTTCTGAGTAATACCATGGAAGTGGTTTTCTGCTGCTTTCTATAGACTTCCTACTTCACAGTTTGACTACAGACCTGGGATTTCCTTGTAATGCCAACTCATCCTGTTGAAGTTTTTTAGTTTTCTCATTAAGTGTTTTGTTTCAAATGAAATTGAAACTGAGTACAATCTAATCAACTGCACACTGGTCATAGTTTAGTGTTCTGTCTCACCTTTCTTCTTTCTCAAAAGATGAAAGAGTACAAACTCACACAATCACAGGCAGGCAAGCTGGCTCAGACTTCACATCCTTGGCATTCCAACACGCTCTGCCTGCCAAGTCTGAACTGATAACAAGTAAAAAGCTACTTACAGAAGATTACAAGGCAGACCACAAAATCATTCACAAAGAAAAACCTGAAGTAAGATCAAACTTTGTCCCGTACAAAGTTCCAGCCGACAACACACCCACTTTTATCCCATGGGGTGTGGCTCAATGACTCAGCTCACTCTGACCCCCCCACGCCTCCTACGTTGCTGCTCACGTTTCTCCCTACGACGCTGCTTAGGATCAAGCCAACATTCTTCCTCTTGACTCCCTGTCGGGCTGCTCCGATATGCCTTCCTCCTGATTAATCTCAGGCTGTTCCTCTCGGTTGTCTGATGAAACCTGAGGCATTATCAGGGAGGAAGGCATTGACAGAGAGGAAGGTCTTGGGGAGAAAGACATTCCCAGTTGTTCCTCCTCATCTTCCGAGTCCTCTTCCTCTAACTGCACAGGCTCGGGAATCGGAGCCACAACAGTTTAGTTTCATTAGTGTACAAATACTGCACCTTGTTATAACAGGTTATATACAATATATAGTTTTAAGAAAACATAAACAACTTGGGTACTATAGAAACATGTTGGTCATAAGATTCTTCAGGAAAAATCAAAACTGATAATGGTGCTCTCTGGATTTATGGATTATATTTTCCACCATCTCACCAGGAATTGTAAATTAGCATATCTAGAAGGCACAGCCTTAGAAAAGCCAGCAGACTGAGTATGCTAACCTATATAAAAAAAGACTCAATAGCTGTACTTCTAATGCATTTGATGCAAAAGCCTGGTGTTACTAAAGCAAGTTTATGAACTATGCTGCTAATACCTACTTTTTGACTCCTAAAACACCTAAAATCGTGCTTGATTCACATTCTTCCATTTAATAAGGTTAACATTACACTGGCACTAAAAAAAGTAATTCCACACACTTAAGATATACTTGCAGCATCCCCATAGTCCCAAAATCTAGGCATTTGGGAACCAGTATGTTATTTATAATGTTTGCAGTGCCATTTGTGACCTTCCCAGGACTTCCAACGAGCAAAGTCAATAGGGAAAGCTGAATTTGTTCAAAAACCTTGGCAAAAAAGTTGTAAAATCAGGTGAATCACTTCACCTCATTGCTTAGCAACAGAAGTTCTGGCCTAAATTATAGCTGTAAGTTGAGGACTACCTGTATTTTTTTAATAATAATAATAATAATAATAATAATAATAATAATAATAATAATAATAATAATAATAATAATAATAATAATAATAATAACAACAACATAAATAAATAAATAAATAAATAATAATAGGGCAGTGATGAATATTCCTTTTCCAGTGCTCAAAGGACAAGGTTGCGGTTACTGACTGAAAGATATTAAAATAATGGAGCCATGGTTCGAAGGAGAGAACACATTATTTTAATTGGACCGGTTATCCCATCTGCCTTTTTAAAACAGCTTTTTGTAGGATGCCTATGCATACCCGGAATCAGTAAAAATACAAAAAATAAATACGTATTTTCAATGTATGTGCATACCAGTAGAACAGAGGTAAAAATCTTAACTCCATCTTCGTGCTATAAAACAATAGCCTGGGCTGAAGAAGATCAGAGTTCAGTTCCAAAGATTTATTAAAGTCTCCAGATAAGGTCACATTTAATCCTTAGTTCGTTTGGTTAAGAGAAAATGTCTGATCTAAGACATTGTGTGCTATGTACCAGTCTGCCCCCAATATTATGGATGGATAATCTTTTACCTCCTTCGAGGCATGGGAGTGGTTGGTGACATTCTGTCCAAATTTTACCATTGTAATTTTTCATCTAGTATTTAAAT
This sequence comes from Notechis scutatus, assembly GCF_049901735.1. NCBI lineage: Eukaryota > Metazoa > Chordata > Lepidosauria > Squamata > Elapidae > Notechis > Notechis scutatus. The sequence goes on from NC_142009.1 coordinate 236,529,657, forward strand.
AGAAATACTAAATCTAGTGCAAGTCTTTATACAGTTAATAGAGTATTATTTAAATTTTAGTTCAATCTATTTGATTGTGTGTCCTGACTTCACCTCCTATTTGGTTCCTGACACATCATTGTAAAAAATAATATTGGATACCACCTTGCAAAATCAAAGAACTTGAGATGAAGCATCCCATAGAAAAATTACTAAAATCTATTTCAGAGATACAAATGACTGTATCTCAGGTTCATTCATTCACACAGCTACTCAAGACCACATCTGGCAGTTCCTTAGGCATACACAATTATGTTTATATTTGTAAACCATTGTTAACCATAATTATATATATAATTATGTTATAATATTTTTGTTTACAATATTTTTGTGTAAGAAAGCATTCATACTGATCCAACAATGACTGCCAATCACCTTCCCATAGTGTGATTGAAATCTTGAAGTGAACTGGAATGTAGTTAATATCATGAAGTGATTTTGCGTAAAAAGCTATGCTACTTATTCAGGATTTACTGGAAGAGATATTAAGGTATCTTTCCAATCACTCAAGGATCATAAAGATTCAATGAGTCAACTTATAACCAGTCTACCAGCAACAAGACTGTTAACCAAATATTGTTTTAGAATAAATGTAGTCATTAACTGAATTGAAATGAACTGTAGATTTAAAAAGTACATACTTTAATAAATGCTAATAAATAAAACTTAAAACTAGAAAAACCTGTCACTTTCTGGGTGGGCATCTCAGATATATTTCCTTACCAGATTCCTCAATCTCTTTAACAATGGCAAAGCTTTGATTGTACTGGGAGTTCTTAAAAATTCAGAGAGAGATTCAGAAATGTATTTGCTTTGAAAGGAGCTTATGTTGAACTGCGTAACAGTCAAATATCCAAAGTTGACCACAGAAGAAGTTTTATGACATTTTGTATTTTGTCAAATTTCAATTCCATGGAAATAATGGATCCCAAATTCTGCTTGTATTCTGTAAGAACTCATTTGAGGTACCTTGGTTGAAAATATTTTGCCCTATGATATACCATTTTGCCCAGTTAAAAGTTAAATATAGGAGAGTTTAGTAAGTGAGTAGATAAAATGCCACAAAAATATTTTATAGTTATGAGCAATTATTTCAAAAAGAGCATGTTATACTTTAATAAACATTATCTGATCTTGACACTGGCTAAACGAGCTGCTTAAATCTGTTCTGAAGGCTTGAAAGAAGTTGAAAAGTGAAATTCCATTCTCATGGATTATTTCTTCCAAAAGCAGTGTACTTTGAAACATCAGATTACAGCAATATGAATTTATATACCCATCATAATTAATTGACATAATTAAAACCATCTTAATAATTAATTGGATTAATTTCACATAAACACACAATGGCAGTGCTTTCATTTAGACTGGAAACGTTCCCCACAGCACTAACACAGGGATTCCCAACCCCTGGGCTGCAGCTCACTACTGGGCCTTCAGCCGCTTGGAACTGGGCTGCAGAAGCAGCAGGCAAGTGTGCGTGCATCCCCACTTGCGCAAGCAGGTGAGCGCTTGCACATGCGCTCCATTAGTGCAAGGGGCAGGCATGTATGCCAGCTACTCACGCAAATGGAACTGCAATTACGTGTGCTTTCCGGGCGCTTGCGCAGAATCATCCCCTCTGTCTTCTCCCACTTAGTCTGCAAAGCCAGAAAGCTTTGGGGAACTCTCTTCTGGATGGAGAAATAGGCGACATGAGAATCAAAACATGTTATGGAATCCTATCAGTACAGAGCCAGGGCAGATAGATAATTCTCCAGTCCAGAAATACCACAGAAAGTATTCGTTTGGAAGTACTCTTAGATCCAGTGCTGTCTCATGAAAGCCAAGTGGCACACAGCATTTTCTACCAGCTGTGACCTTTTCTAGACACAGATAAACTGTGATCCATTTTCATTGCTGTAATGCCTGTTGATTCAGCGCTCTGGTTGCTTTGTTTAGACTGAGCCATGTTTATCTCAACTCAGGAGCTACCTTGAGTGCTCATTCATTTCCAAAGAGCTAGTTGTTGGTTCAGTCAGTTCCTTTATCCCCAGATGGACATGTGATGGCACTTTCAAGTGTGGGAGTGTGGAGAGTTAACCCCTCTCTAGCTCCCTCTCATGACTGTCTCTCATTGTTGCTTCTCTTCCATTTGAGATGCTATCGTGGACCCACAGCAACTACGTACCCTTTCAGGCATGTTTTGATATCCCATCCCCCCCTTTCCACTACGAATGTCCTAAGCCTTCCTTCCACGGTCTTTACTGTTGCAGATTCTCAAAATTGAGGGAGGTGTCTCTTAACAGGATGTGATCATAATTTTTCCTATAGGGCAAATTTTCTCCCTATTTGTGTTTTGGAGGAAGATGGATCTTCATCTCTCATTTCTAGTCAGAGCTGCATGGCATCTAAGGTTGCTTCTCTTGCAGAATTATGTACTAGTAAAATGTGTACTTATCATCTATATTAACAATTAAGGAACCAGTTCAGCATTAAAATGATGATGAGGAAAGGAGAAAGGAAAATGTCCTGCCAGAAAGAAGGCCCTGTATAACATAAACACACAATATATATAAAACAAAATGAAACTTAAGGTTACAAAGCAGTAGCTAAGAAAGACCCATAACATCATATTTTAATCATCCCAATTCACGACATTTTACTAAATAGGTACTCCTTCTGAATCATTAGTCCTAATTCTAGGCAGGACTGGAGTGGCAGGTTCTTCTCTTGTAGAAGCCAGCCAGGGGAGATTCCTTTCTCCTGTGATAGAAGAGAAAGAACCCAGGCTGAATAGAAAGGATCCCTCACCTTTTAAAAGCACATATCAAAAAGAGAGAAAATCTTGGTTTACTTAAAAATACAAAGAGCTTCCTGGGCTTAGCTGGATCTCTGCCCGCTCTTTAAATGGACTTGCCTTCACTTCAGACATCATTTATTCCAGGAGTATATTGGAAGCCATAAATATGTTTATTGTCTACAAGGCGGCTTTATTTTGGAACCAACATTGGAATACCTCCAGCAGGATCCTGACTGCCAACAATGTATTTTTGATAGCAGGTTAAAGATAGAATTAGTGGCCCATGTGTGGTCTGTGGATTGTCTATCACTGCTTTACGATGGTAGTCCCAATCTTCCAATTTCATTAAGGCCCCACTATAAAAAGAGATAACTAAAGGCTGAATAATTACTTTAAATCAGTGGAGTTTCAAAAATACTTTACAAAACCTCATGAAAATTTTCTGCGGTTCAATGCTACTCACTTATAGTTTAATTCTACCTAACTATGGAATTGCTCAAAAATTTACAAAGTGAATTCAGTCATAAAGAACTATGCCATGTTATTCTTTCAGCCATATATAATCTTCAAGAAATAAAATAAAAGCTAGATCCCCTTGGATTTCAGTCTTTTCTAGGAAAAAAAAGATTAGGCTTACATGGAAATTATAGATCTCCATTTCACCCCCTCTGATTGCGTAGGAACAATCCCCTAAGGAAGGGTAAGTGGGGGAAACCATCAAGAGAGATTCTAGCTTCTGGATCATCCAAGTAGAAGATTTTTGTTCTAAATACATCATCTCTGACAAGCATTTCTCTGAATGCCGGAAAAAGGAAGATTAGAACATAGCAAAACAAAACTGTCACCATCTTTCATAATCTTTTTCTCAACAAACACCATTTTCCGAGGAAAAGAACCCAGTCTTCCTCTAAGGAATAAAATAGATGGTTTGATAATAGCCTAGGGCAGGGGTGTCAAACTCACATCGTCACGGTGGTGTCACATGACATATTGGGACTTTTACCCCCTTCGCTAAACTGGGTTGGCATGGCCAGCGTGTGATGCATCTGGCCCATGGGCTGGGAGTTTGAGAGCCCTGGCCTAGGGCATCAATCTTCAATTACTGAATGAAGTGGAAAACCTAATGACTCTTTGCCACCCCCTATTCCCCAACACCTGGTTTCTAGTAAAATTCCAGGTCTCAGTATTGGCTGTAAGGCTAGAAGACTAGGGAGCCATTTTTAAACCTTGTACTCCAACACTGGTGTGAAATAGCAGGATGCTTCTTTTTTTCTTAAATTAAAATAACATTTGAACTGGAAAAAACTAAACATTAAGGTGATATTTTACAGCAGGAGTGTCAAACTCGCAGTCTGTGGTCCGGCTGCCTCACATGCTGGCCACCTCTACCCCCGTTTCAGCGAAAGGGGAAAAAGTCGTGATTTGTCATGTGACGTGAGTTTGACACCCCTGTTTTACAGGATCTCAAACAGGTATACATGATCGTCTTTTCAATTTAATCTTCACAATTACTTGAAGCAGACTAATCTGAGAGTCTGTTATTGGTGGTTCACATATCTCACTAAACTAAAATGTCCTTTGCTTAGGAGTATATTATGTGAATTGTGATAACTGTGGTTCATTCCACAAACAATAGTTTAGTGTGTGGCATGAGGATTCTGAATCAGCTTGGTTCTTCCAAGTTCCAGGAAAATGAAGTTTTTAGTTTTCAATCGTGACATTTACCCTGCTGTTCTATAAAATAGAGAGATCACTTAGTAAGTCATAAAGCAGCTGGTCTTCTCCTACCTATTTCCACTATTATGTTGTAAGCACCTTCCAGAATATCCAGTTAGACTTGTCCTATCTGACAAAAATGGACACTAATGATAGTAAATATGCCAGAAAAAGAGACATTAAATTTGATAGAACTTTCAAGTTTATGCAATTTAATTAGACTTTGTTTGTATTATGAGACTAACACGGCTCTTCCCCTACCTCCACTAATCAATGTTACAACATTAAGTACATGATGTACTGTGTTCTAGAAGATCTTATACTACTTTGCAAAGTTAACCTATGTATGTTTATTTCCTGGGGAGTGAGTTCAATCATCGTGTATACAGTGTAATCCCTAGTAAAATTAATTAGGATTAGCTACTAATCCTAAAGCAACTAATTCTCTTTCATCCAGGAGGCCCTCTTGTTGCAACCCTCCAGGTACAGGTAGTCCTCAACCTTCAACAGTTCATTTAGTGACCATTCAAAGTTACAAGACTTAGAGCTACCAGGAATCAAATTCGCTCAGTATTGGGGGAACTGGAGATTACCTTGCAACAGGAGTGGGGAGAATATGCCCCATTTCATTCAATGCGGGAAGAACCATAACAGGCGGCGAACGCTCCAGTCCCCCCCCCCCCCGCCCCGCACAGACCACGCACCCTTTCCCTTCCACCGCTTACGTCGCAAGAGACGTCACAATGCGCATAACAGTGGAAGCCCTTCACGTTAGGAAGCAGGACCCCGGGTAGGAGGAGGACGGGGGGGGGGAGACAAAAGGGAGCACTACATAAATTTAATGCGGGTCGCAAAGGGGCGGCAACCTCAGCCACAACTCCGAGGAAGACAAGCTACCCAGCTTGGCCCACGCCCGCCCTTACTGGCTGCCCTCTCGGAACGTCCCCGGCTTTCTGAGAATTCCCCCACCCGTGTTGTTGTGAGTCCCCAACGGACTCTTCCCCCCCACCCCCTCCCCCGCCAGACTTCTAGGATCCGAACTCCGCCCCGGGCTGGGTGGCGTTACCTAAGCAGCAGCCATTAGCCGGGGCTGGCACTGCTTGTTTGTTTGTTTGCTCCCTTGGCCAATTGGGGAGGGGAGCCTGTCACCACCCCGAGCTCCTCCTCCTCCTCCTCCTCCCCGCCGCAAGCAGCCACGCACCTCATATAGCGTTTCCTCAGCCAGCAGTCGCCGGTTAGGCGCAGGCGATTGGAGGAAGAGCGGAGGAAGCCGGGGGGTGACCGAGCAGTGGGAGGGAAACAAAAAAAGGAGAAAAAAAAGCCGGCGCGGCGAGAGTCCCGGAAGGGCAGGCAGCTCCGCCGGTTTCTCGTCTGAGAGCTGCTCCGAGTCTCCTCTTTGCCTTGCCCGCGGACACCTTGCTGGGTTCGGCCGCTCTCCCGTTCCCCAGCCGTGGTCTCTCCCCCGCCTCTCCACCACCACACGCGCCTCCTCCCGGGCGTGCGACTAGCTGGTGGCGGGGAGGCGAGGAGATGTACCCGCCGGACTCCACCTGGAATATCTCCTTCGCCGGCTGCGGATTCCTCGGGGTCTACCACGTCGGTGTGGCCAGTTGCCTTCAAGAGCATGCCCCCTTCTTGGTGGCGAATGCCAAAAAGGTTTATGGCGCTTCGGCCGGAGCCCTGACGGCTACAGCCCTTGTTTCGGGGGCCTGCCTAGGTAAGGGAGCTCGGGGGTCATCTTTTCTACCCGGGTAGGGTGGGTGGGGTGGGGGAAATAGTGAAATCCCTTGTTATTTGAGGGGCAGCTTCCCTCTTTCCTTTCCTACTCCTGGACGCTGTCAAAAGACCACAATCCCGCAGCTCCCACCCCCCTCCAGTATGCCGTTGCTATCTCACGTGTTGGATCGGGAGGGAATCGATTTAGGAAAAAATCTGCTGTACCTTTAGTGCTGAAATATGAAGGGCTTGTGATCCACAAGGCTGATGCTTGTGAATCACAACAGAGGAAGGGCGGGGAGGGGGGGCAACGTTTTAGTGGCGCTTACACTTCTTAACCCAGCTTATTATTAAAAGACAAGTTTGGCTGGGTTCACACTGTCGCATGTTACACACCACATAACATGTTCTCAGACTAATAAACCAGAAGTAAGCAAATTATATTTTATACATTATAATTATTAAGAATTGATAGTGGAGTCTTAACTATTGAGTCAGACCATTGCAATGCCCAGTGCAGTGCTGTATGTTAAAAAGGTTATTTGCTGTGCTTTGATATATGCTATGATTCCTGCTCTTACACAAATCGTTGTATTATTTGAGGGAGAGAATGGAATGTATACATACATGCACAGGGTTTAATTCCTCAGATCTGGTTATGGGACATGTACACTGTTATAGTTATTTTATCTCAAAAGGAGATAGGTGGGAAAGAATAAATGCTCTTCCAAATGTCCAAACTGATTTATGTGGTTTCTTCCCCAAACTATGTGGTTTCTTCCCCAAACCCCAAAAACTTTAACCTTAGACTGTCTACTATTGACCTCACCCCTTTCCTAAGAGGTCTGTAGGGGGCATGCATAAGCACACCAACGTGCCTGCCTACCGTCCCTGTCCTATTGTTTCTTTGATTTTTCTTATATGTATCCATTTCATGTATTCATAACTATGTTTATTCTTATACCTATTATCTGGTAAGCAATTGACAAATCAAATTAAAATAAAAAAAAAAGATTTACTTGTGCTAATGATAGATTCCTGTTAAATGTTGTTGTAGACTGTTCATTGTATCCAGCCTCTAAGGAAACAAATGTATGCCACAAGTTATTACATGATGTTTTCTCCCACAGAACATGATTCTTCTTCATTTTTGCTAAGGTCAGGAATACAAAAAGATTTCATATTTCTTGTTTTAAATCATTTAAGGATTGCTTCCAAGCTTTTCCCAGCAGGCAGCAAGAATTATAGATGCTTTCTTCATTTCAAGGGTAGTTTCTTTCTTTCACTTTGCAATTTCTCCTTGTAATTTCACTAAACATAAACTAAAGGAGAGTTTTACTTTGCAGTGGTTACTTAGTAGGAGCTAGAAATAGATGGTGGAAATTATGTGTTTGTGTATTTGGGGTCTATCTATCCTAAAGTGTTCCTAAAGTTTTATTGTTTGTTAAGTTCAATTCCTTTCTTCACCCTTGATGTTTTCTGCCATGTTTCCCAGAGAGCCTTTAACCGTAGTCCTATATATCCTGACGTATATAGTACAAATTTTAGTAGATATTTTTAAAAATGTAGATGTTTGCTTCCTGGAATTATTCAGTTTTGTAGGGCTGTAGTTCAATAGGCCCAGGAACAATATGGGAATGAATGTGCAAATTATATGAAGGGGTTCTATAGCCAGTTTTTTCCATTTTTTTTTAACATTGTGGTTGGCACCATGATATGGTGGAGAGAGGAGAATTTAGGCCTGTTCACCTCCACCTTTTTTCCCTTAGAAACATTATATAACATTACATAAGTGAGTCTCCAGTTGTCTTCTCTTCTTCCAGTGCCTCCAGGGGAGGGATCACAAGCATTTGCAGACAAAAAGGAAGATATATAAAAAAAGGCTTCAAACTTCTTCACAACTGAAGACATTGAGGTTGTTAGTTAATGTCTGGATGAGACTGGTGAATGGATATATCCACATTGCTTTTGAAAGAACTGGGTACAGTACTTACTTATAGTTAATACTTTTATAGTTCAAAATCTTATGTTTATATGTCTCTCTTTGCTTTGAGAGAAAGATGAGGTAGACCTAACAAACATTGAGTATCTTGGTGAAGAATTCAGTCTTTCTTTTTATGAAAAGAATAGATTTATTTTGAAGGTTACTAGCAAGATCTGTAGCTTGATTTTTGAGAAGTTTCTTGGTTACATTTCCAGGCACTATTATCCCCTTCTAAAACAACTGCTTGTGAACTTTTGCCTCTTTCTCCCATGGCCACTGCTATGTTTTGGAATTACTGGATGTTCTATTTTTTCCTTGGATGTAGTTAGCTTCCAACCTGCTGACAAATTGCCCATTTGTCATAGAATACTCTGGAAGGTTTGATGCTAATGTGTGATCCTTCTAGTGTAAGGGGAAGGCTACAAATATAGAACAAAGTATTTTGACTCCCCCCCCCCCCATAATTTTGAGAATTATTAAAGGACATGAAATTATAAGGGAGAGGTTCAAGTAGGATATTGGTTCCTTGTATACTTCTATGGGACATACTGCAATTCACAGAAAATTTATTCTGAAGTCTTCTGTTGTTTCTTGGTATTCTAATTTCCTTTGTTATAAAGAAGCTGCAGAAGGGAATCTTGACAAGCACAAAAGCATCTTGAATTCATGATTCCAGAAAAAATGCAGAGAAAGGCATTATTCACAATGGCATAATAAATAATGCCCTATTAAATGTATTACATTAAATGTATTGTGGAAAAACCTCTTTGAGCATAGTGGCTAATGGGTTAATTATTATTGATTTCATACTGTTTTTCCTACCAGGTAGAGCTTAGAAAAGCTCTCAAAATCTGGAATACATATAGAGAGGAAAGCCCAATAAGAATATTGCTTCCTTGGAAATATTTATAATCCGTAATATCTTGGTGACATTGTAGCCCAGGAGTTAAATTCTTCAGCAAATGCTATGAGAAAAACCCTGTTTTGGACTTTCCCCTGAAGCTTTCTAGTATATGGACTAACCATATTTATGATTTAAAAGGAGTGTGTCATTAAATGGGGCAATCACCAAGAGAGTCCTCTCCTATGGGCCAAGCCCATAGATAAAACCATGAGCAAGGCCTGTCCGTCTGATTTAATCCATGGTATTAGAATTGATCTTTAAAGGATTTAGCCAGTGAAACAGCCCTGAATTGCCCCCCCCCTTTGTAGGCAGTCTGTGTCTACAAGTTTTAAGAATCAATGTAACATGGTCTCCCTTAGCAGCCCCATTTACCTATTTAGCAGATTGCATTATTTTGTAGCTTCTAAATTGTCTTGTAAACAAACCCAGTGAAGCAAATGCAACAATCCAGTTAATAAGATTATGAGGGCAGGAATTATGGTGGTTAACCTAGCTTGGCCTAGGTAAAAAGAGTCATCTAACTCTTTTTATTGCCTTGGGCAAACCATTCTATTGATTTTAACATTTAATATATTATATTAAATATTACCTGCATTTACATTTCTGGAGAAAGATTGTTCAGCCTGAAATGCCAGTTGTGACCTACTTTATTTACCAGAAAGCATGTTGCACTGTGATAGGCAAGTGATTTCATTGATCTTGATAAAATCCATGTCATCATCTTAATCATTATTATATTTTGTTATTGCTCAATTTACAAAGAAGACAGGTGAGCTCCTGTTGCCTTTGATGGGAATGGAGGGTCTTGGGTATGATGGGGGAGTTTTCTCAGAACAGAGAAGAATTAATTTACCTGTTTCCTATCTCTTCCACCTGCCAGGACTGAGTGCAAGTGCTGAGCAAGCAGAGGGTGGAAACTTGCCAAAACAGCCTCACCTGTCCAGTATCTAGGAAAAGTCAGGTCTAAGGAGTTTTCTTCTCCAGAATTGTTTATCCATCTTGGTTGAATATTGAAGCTTGCGAAAAAGGAGAGGGAATTGGCCTTTGCAAATAGGAATGGCTTACCTCAGGGATGTCCAACCTTGGCAATTTTAAGACTTGTGGATTTCAATTCCCAGAATTCCCCAGCTAGCCAATTCTGGAAGTTGAAGTCCTCAAGTTGCCAAGGTCCAGTTTACATGATGTACCATTAATGCAGATCTGGAAACATTCTTAAATGGCTACTCTGTGGTTGATATGTTTACTTTCTCCAAGCCTTGTTCTGTACATTTAAAATTTTAGTATGTTAATGTTTAGTAATTATTTTCATAATGATTGTTTAATAGTTTTATTCAATTGTATGTCATCCAGAGTTGCCGATTGTGAGATGGGCAGTTGAATAAATTTGACAGATAAATAAATGCAGCAATCTCATATGTTACCTAATTGCTGCAGTACTGCTTAAAATAGTAGGGAACATGTATGTACATCCCATTGCTCATATGAACTACAACTTCTGTCATTCCCAAAGTGTTAGGTTGCTGGGGGTGATTAGAGATATAGTTGGTAATGTTATCTAAGAGCATTAGCTTGGAATGTGACATTAAATTCAATACTCACAAACATATCTTTTAAAAGCATGTGGCATCTGAACTGAATGCGGTGAGATCTGAAGTTGTTGTTTTCCTAGTATTGTCCCATGAAGATATAGTGTCTGCTTGTTTTTGTATTGCACATTTCTGGTTTACAGGGAAGCTGTCAATCCATATATGTCAGTCATTTTGATGAAGAGTCTGACTGTCCCAAGATCAACCAGCTGGTTTTCTGTGCCTGAGGGGAATTAGAATCTGTGTCTCCTCACTCCTAGTCCAACAATTTAAACTGTGCTGTCTTTAATGAGAGGTGAAGCATGTACATAAATATGACTAGGGAAAGGTATTAGCAAGAGTTAAGGCTAAGCCAAGTAACTAACATTAGGAACCTGAAGAGTGAGATCCCTAATGAAGTAGCTTCATTTTATTTTTCTAAGTTGCATATGTGGGATGCAATGTAATTTCCCAATGAGGAACACAAGTAACTATTGGATATTTACTTGCATGTTTTTGAGATGCTGCAATAAAAGGAAATGTATATTTAATGGCTGTCCATGGAAGGAAATCCATAATTAAGATGTGTTAGATTTTGCAGCAGAAATTCAAATCTAGAAAGCACACACAGATGATGATTCAGCAGGATTCGATAACTTCTTTATATACATGAGTAAAATGTACAATATCAATATAGGTTCTTCCAGCGTGGTAGAGGGTTACAGGTAAAAACACAAGCAGATAAGAGAACAGCAGAGAACAGTTTCAATTTAAATTCAGTAGTTGCAGACAAGACTCAGAGCTTCAGATAATATAGAACCATTAACGCTCCTTCCAGTTTCAGTTTCCAAACAGTCCTCATTGATTGACTTAGTTGCTATGCCTATTCATTGGCTGACCTTGTTATCACGCCTCTTCCAGTTCATGAATATTCCGACAAGATGAAGCACAGATGGTAAAACTATCTGTTATTCCCTTTGTATTTCCATAGGTATACTTTGCTTAAGACAAATTTGCACCAATCACACTTGGCCAATAAAAAATTCTAATGCCTATCTTTTGAATATAGGTTCCCTCCCCCCAAATCAGAATATGTTATTTATGAATGTGAGGAAATATCCTGGATATTTAAAATACATGAGCAGTGGAGGGGATTAATGGCAGCTCTAGATGAAAAACCCTGCTAGTTGATCCTCATGATGTGCATTATATAAACAAGATATTAAAATATGGCAAAGAGCATCAGTGTGGAATTAGCCCTTTGAATATGCTTCTATGGTTGCAGGAGAAAGAGAATATGTGTGTATTAGGATTTAGTAAAGATAGACAAGTATAAATCAAGAATTCACATGATTAAACTAATGACTGAGTTCATAGCTATATAATTAAAGGAATGTCAGTGTTCATAGCTATATGAAACCATGGTTTGTCCTAACTCACAGCTGGCACTAAACTAAAACCAAATGACATTTATGATATGTGACCCATATTTCCAGAAGATATAGAATTGGGCTTGTTTTTGATGTCTTTGGACTTTTAAAATATTTAATGGGTTCCTTGTGAGAGGTTTAAGACCAATTTTCTACTGAAAATCAGGGAGAAATTGCTGTCGTTCAGTAGCTTGGTCGAGCAGTCTGTGGTACTCAGAGTAATCACCCTTCTTGGAAGAAATAAATATGTAATTCATAATCTTGAAAATTAATTATTGTGGTGGAGAAAACATTATTAGACAAGATTGTTAAAACTAGCTACCATAATGCTAGAATACAATTCTCATCACAAGTCAAAATCTCTTACAGAAATTAAGCAAGTTTTATCTCCTCAGAAAATATGAATATGTCTACAGAATTCATCTCTTTCTCCCAAAAAGTAAAACAAAAAATGGAGAGCCATAAATAGCTTTCATATTTTTAAATACTGAATAATGGAAATGCCTCATGCTTCTTGCATATCTTTTGTCCTGTCTAAACTTTTTATTTGGCAGACTTGAGGACATTTCCTCACAACTTTCAGTTTTATCTTCTTAAGCTCTCAAAAATATTTTTGTTCCACCCTATAACTCCTCTCAGCAATTTTCATTTGAGGTGTTCCCCCAAAAGATGAGTAACCTTATTTACACAATTGCCCAACATGCAAAAGTATGTGGCAGGGATAAACTGCTAGATGTTTAGAAACAGAGCTATGAAAGCTTAACCAGAGTAGACAATGACAGCAAATTTTGTAAAGCACCAGATTGTCTATTCCCGGTCTATGAACTGGGCTTACCACATTAAGGTATCACAAAGTGCATGGTTTAGGCTCATGACAAGCTTATAGGATTCAGCTCCTTGAATCAGTTCAAGAGCACCTGTGCATGTGCCGTTGATGTGTGCCAAATTCTTGCTCTTTCTGTTTGCTGGTTGATGGACAATTCATTTGCAAATATAACCATAGTACATGAGGAATAATCCTTTTTCTAAAGGAGTGTATGTGACTGATCAGGTCCTGTTTGACGAAAAAGCAGTTACTGTTTACTACAACCAGACATTGTCAAGAAGTTATTTGAGGGGAATCACAACAGCCTTCTTAAGTTTTTTAATCTTTGGTGGTCAGCAAAAGCATTAAAGCATGTAAGGACATTCTCAGTAGTGAGAATTCATGCACATATGGCCTCTATACCCTGCAATAGAGAAGGCGGCATGTTTGCTTGGTATGATAAAGTTGTTTGACATTCCACAGATATTTACTTAGGAGAGCGTAAGGAAGATTTTATTACTGTCTTCTTCAAGACCTTTTGTTCCAGTCTTGATCCAGGACTCAGTACTGGCTACTCTGTGATCAGGTCTATATCATTAGATGATAAGGAAGCAATTTTCCATGTGACCACCAGATTTGATGGGAGACCCTCTCATGAGGCTGGTATTAGCTGTGCTTTTTGCTCTGGTTACTTGAGGCTAATAATTATTATCACCCTCTCCTTAAAAGGATATTTTTGGTGCTTTTAGAGAACTTCCAGAAAATACCAATGCAGTCCCAAATGCTTTCCTTTGAAATTTACCAAGGTTCACTGACTTGGAAAGGCTTAGCAATTAAGTATGTTTAAGAACTGCAGCTTTAATCAAAAACTGTTAGGAAGGGGGAAAATTCAACTGGATTTATTTCTGAGCAGAACATTTGGTTAGCCTTGGGTGAAATAAATGGGACTTTTGCGTGAATCTTATTTTTCCTGCCTGACAGAAATACTGTAAAGTGGAAGTGAGAAATTGGAAAGATTTGATAAACTCTCAGACGTAACAGGTTGCGAACTTTCAATTTGTGACAGATTGTGTTTGGGAAGCAATTTTATATGTGGTTCTTTTGCTTCCCCACCCACAAACTATGGCAGTTTTCTATCCAATTTTTTTTTTTTTTTACCCTGTGTGTTTGTGTGTGTGCCATTATAAAGAAAATTATATGCTGGCTTTCCTTAAGATGAATTTAAGGTAGTTTTCAACAACAGAGCCTATGGGTAAACTGGCATAAATGAAATATAATCTTGAAAATACCCAAAACAATTTTCATAGATATTGTTCAGCATTACATTTTGAAACTTGTGCAAAATAAGACTGGAACCACTAAAGAACAATGGCTTTTTTGTCCCCACCCAAACTTCCTGTGTTCGTGGATATGAAGGAGCAACATTGAACTTTCCTGTCATAGTAAAGATATCAGTACTGTACAGGGTTCTTTTTTTTTTTTTTTACAATTTCACGCAAAAAGCGTATCAAAATGAATGGAGACAAAGTTGATTTCCAAGAACACCTCATGCTTGATAGGTCTTTCCTTAATCAATTTCAAGAATAGCATATTAGTGTAATAATCCACTTGTCTACTCAAAATTAGAAGATTAAAAACCAAGTTATGACTTCACAGTTGGCTATTCAGCTTCAGTAACCCAGCACTACTGGGTCAAAGTTAAAATATAATCCGTAGGACGTAATGTGTAAGTGTAAGGGCAAAGAGGACTAAATTCCAGAAGGAGTGAAAGTTGATATAGGAAACAAGCTAGCAGAGTTGATTATGCCAAGAAATATGTCTGTTTGGTTTCTACCATTCTGACTGTAGTAGTGCAGCAATTCTTATTGCAATATCTACACATAGGTCTGTGTTTGCAGTTCATTGTTTAAATATCTCTTGTCTAGATATGTAGGATGAGATAGAAACAGATAGAATTTTTAAGCCCAGCACAGAGCTAAAGTTTGTTATAATTGTAAACATCTATCGCTTCAAATATTGTAACTGCCCATGTATCACTGTACTATATTTTAAAAAGCTGAAGGAATATAGTATGCCAAGAACAAGTATTGAAAGAGGATGCTAGTTATAGAGCAGGGGTCTCCAACCTAGGCAACTTTAAGCCTGGCTGACTTCAACTCCCACAATTCCCCAGCCAGCAAAGCTGAAGTCCGCCAGGCTTAAAGTTGCCAAGATTGGAGACCCCTGTTATAGAGAATATAAAGAGAGAATATTAGAATTAGTCTAAAGGTCTATCTGATCTAACGTGCAGCTCGGTAGCCAAGTCATTCCAGAGACCCATTTGGCACCAGACTTCTGCTGTTGGGACAGAGCCTATAATTGAATTATGCCTCCTCCTAAAGAGGATTATTTTATTAGTCTTTTTAAAAACTTGTGACAAAAAGAAATGTAAATAGAGGGCACTAACTTTACCTCACTGCTGCGGATTGGTTTAAAATGGGATCCTGGATTTCAGGTTGTTAGAAAACGCAAACATCAAGCAGTCCTCTTGATTGTACCACTGAACTTTCTCTAAAAACTCCCAGACACACTTCTCCTCCTCCACCACCACCACCTCCTCCTCCTCCTCTGTATACTGGAAGAAGCTTTGGGCTGCCTTAGATAAGTGTTATCTTTTAAGGCAGCAGCTAGGAAACTTTTCTGAAAGTGCATATACATTTGCAGATGGGGAGAGCACAAATTAGCAATCAAAGACTGGGCAGGGTATTTACTGAAGCATACACTTTCCTCTATCATAAATCATGTACATTGGTCTATAAGCATGTAATCAAATAAATGTTATCAAAAAGCAATATATGATTCACTCGTATCTTTGGCAAGATGATGTGGCATGGCCTAGCAGTAAAAGTCTCTATTCCAGAGATAGCAGCTTTTTAGGCCTTGTCATTGAGAAAGAAGTTTATTTTGGATTTAAGATCACAATGCAATCTAGTCATTATGCATTTTAAAGTATAGCTTATGTTTTTCTGGAATACTAAACCAAGTGTGACTGGTAAAACAAACCACCATGAAAAAAAACCATGTCTCAGCACAATGGTGAACCAAATCAGTCTCAGTTATGCAAGTATATTCTGTATTGAAGAGGAGACTTCTGAGTTGTAATTCAAGGACTCTGAACTTATTTCTTAATGGCTGTTAGTTTTATGCCATGAAAAAAATGCCCATTGAGTACAAATATTCCTACTCATCTGAAATTAAATTAATGTAATGAATGAATGTAACGAATGAAACTTAGTTCATTAAAAATTTCTTGAGCAATGCATAATCATAACAGCTAGGTTTATATATTAAGCTAGGGCATGGTTTATTTTAGATATTTACTGAATCAATCATAAAATAGTAAACTGGTTCACAAGATACCAAGCCATACTTTACAAACCATTATGATTTAACGTAGGTGAATTTAACATTGATCAGTCTTGACAAAACTGCAGAATTAAGATAGTGAGTGTATATTTAAAGGGTCAGTTCCATCTTCCACTATCATAAAATTCTGCCTAACTGATCTCTTGATTCACATTTTTAAAGCCCTGCACACTACTGGATTTCCTCACCCATGGCTACACCTTGCCAGAATAGAACCGAGCTTCCTGGTCTGATCATCCTGAGAGGGCCTGTTTGCAAGTCCCACCCATCCCTTCTGAAGTACATTGGTCAGTGTTTCTCAGCCTTGGCAGTTTTATGTGTGGATGCTGGCTGGGGAATTCTGAGAGTTGAAGTCCACATATCTTAAAGTTGCCAAGATTGACAAACACTGACATAGTGTGTACTTCTCAGCAGTCGCTTCCTCTCTCCCTCCTTCCCAATAAATATGTGCAGATCTACTTTTCCTAAGCAAGTCCCTCTCTCATGATGCTTGGTTTTTCTGGATATTTTAATTTTAATATTTGTTCATTTGAATTGTATTATTTTATTTGCTGCCCACAATGTGTTTGGAATGGGGCAGCCTAGCAATATTGTTAAATAAATAAACACTACCTTACGTAAACTCAGGCACTGTAGCTTATTCAACAAACCATTGTTAAAGGAAAGCATTTTTAACACAATATCTGAACAGGGGTGGGATATGACAAGGTTAACTACCGGTTCAGGATTTATGAGCTTCCCTGCACGCTGTGAGCCACTGGCCTGTAAATCGTCATCGGCATGCTGTGTGCAGAGACGCAGCCTTTGAAACAGCCCTCTTTTCCTGCTTTTTTAACTGCAGCTGTGCCTCGTTCGGCAGCTGAAGTTGAAAAATCAGGAAATAAAGGTCAGGTAGGAGCCCGGGTGGGCAAAAACATCAGCAGACATAGAACCAATTCTGTCTGCTGCTCTTCAGAGCTACCGGTTCTACAGAGGTGGACAGAACCAGTAGAAACCCACCCCTGTATCTGAAGCCATCCAAAGTTTGAATGGCAATGATTAGCCCTTAGAATAAAAGAACTGGCCAAGGTAACATTGTAATGATTTCTATATCACCCTTAGCCAAATACAATCCAACAGTAGGGTATTGTATCCTGTATAAATTAGGACAGTTTGAAAAGCTAATTAAACTCATTAGACACTTTTCCTTGACTGGCTGTTTGTTCATAATGAACTATTAAGATCTGAGCTTCCTGTGTATTTTTGCATAGCTATTATTCGGGTTCTTTCATCTGAGGGTTGAATGAAAGGTAATGCTTCCAGAATTATAGGTTACCCAGAAATGTTCTAGAGCCCTGACATGTTCTTTAGCATTTCTTTCACTTCAGTTGACAGAAAGTTGCTGTGAGAGAACATGTTGTTACTGTTTGTGAAATTAAAGCCTCACAGTGAGTACTTGTCAGTGTCTTTTAAACAATGCACCATAATTGAATTTTTTAAACTGCTGAAGAAATTCCTCCAGTTCAAATTCACCTACAAATGAAGGTTGTGGATGATGATTGTGCTGATAGGATTACCGTACATCACTGACCCAAAAATATACAGACTGTAATTGCAAAGGGTGGATTTGTGTGACTCAAGAAGAAAATGGATGATTTCTGACAACAACCGATGAGTTTCGTGTGACAAAGGTTGATGAACTGACTAAAGACAGTTGGGGATCATTGAAAGGGAAATTGCTGTCAACAGGAAACTAAAAACTAATACAAACTACAGTAATATAAAATAAGAAACAATGAAAAAGGGACCAAAGGGAAAGCATAAAGTACAGCAGAAAAAAAATTGAAGAAAAATAGGGGGGGAAAGAGGGGGGAAACCATGTTATTCCCAACAGTTTTATGTTGAAATGTTACATTGTATGTGTGCATTTGTGTGGGACAGAGGGATTTTACACACCCCAACAACCTTGTGAGATGGATTGGGCTGAGAGAGAGCAGGACTGGCCCAAATTACCCAGCTGGCTTTCTTGCCCAAGGTGGGACTAGATGAGTCTTAGGCCTAGTTTCAAGGCCTGCTCCTTTCAGATGCTGTACAGTGGAAAAGAAAGACAGTCAGTTTGTCAGGCATGCTCAGTTGCATCTTACTTCTTTTTCCCAGATATTAACTCATTTGCAGAAAGCATAGGATTCTTGAAATCCCTTCCTTGGTGTTGCTTTGCCCAGATAACATTTGTGTTAGTTTTTGTGGGAACAAAGAAATGCAAAGATGGCTCTGGGCCAGGCTTTCTAAGAATTCTCTTTCATAGAACTTTATCTTTGCATAGAGGAATATTTGCACAGGGTTACTTTTTATTTAAAAATAACTCTCCACATAACAAAGGCAATCTGCATGTTGGATTTACACAGAGTTGTATATGCCGCAGCCTCACAACCTCTTTTTTTCTGTATTAGAAAAGAAAAGAACATTCTCCCATCACCACCTTCCCTGGCTTATGGACTTGAGGATCACAGAAAAATCTCAAGGGAGAAAACGTTAAAATATAGCGCTGGGGAGCTGCTGCAAATCCAGATGAAGCTTTGCTGGCTTGCCCGCAGTGGCCAGCTACCTAAGAGGCAGGGTTTGGGGACCCCTGAACTATGAGATTCTTGGGGGCAGGGGCTATATTCTACTCTACCAATTATTACTGCCATCTCCTAGAACAGGGGTCCCCGAACTTGGCAACTTTAAGACTTGTGGACTTCAATTCTCAGAATTCATCAGCCAGCTATCCTGGCTGAGGAATTCTGAGAGTTGAAGTCCACAAGTCTTAAAGTTGCCAAGTTTGGAGACCTCTGTCCTAGAATAAGCTATAGCCTAGTATTGGGCCTTGAGCCATTGGGAACCAGGCCATAGAAGTGGCAGGCACATACGCATCTCCACTTGCATGAGCAACGGCTGAGCGTGTGCACATGTATTCTATTTAATTCAGTGGTGTAACCACTGCATTCTAACCTAGTAACCTTAAGAGTGATAAAGAGCCAGCTGGCTAATTTAAATAGCAAGGGAGGCAAAAACCATGATCTCTTAATGTGTTGATTATTCTGGACTTTATTCTAGATTCTGGAATCATGGCACTTAAATTCTGGAATCCATAGAGCTTAAAAACCTCAGTCATCATATGATTTTTAGGTGGTTGAGGTCCATATGGCATCTTTTCCTACCACTTGAAGTTAAAAACCATCCTAGAAGATATCCCATTCTAGGCAATTACAGTAGAGGGATGTATCCACAAAATAATGAGGACTTGAGTTCAAGTCAAATGAGTCTTTACATTGTCAAAGATATTGATTCATCATGCGGAGACAAAACTTATTTAATGTAGGAATCTATCCAATAGGCAACTACATCTACATAATCCTATAGCTTCTTTTCCAGCCTGATGCCCCTTGATCTAGAGTCAACATGGCTACTTTGATCTAGAATCAATATGGCTATCCATATATTCTTGCTATTTTGCTGGGGCTTGTTCGGGATGAGAAATCTGTACAATATCTCATCCTTGGAACTGACAGAAGAGAAGGCTGGGGAATGGATGGACATGCAAAACCGCCAGTAGTTTCTATTATATCTATATGCTTATCCTGGCTTGCCTTCCCCTTGTTCCAGGTTCCTTTGAAAAGTAGAGTGGAAAAAACTAGCTAATTGCTACTGAAGTAATGTATTTACTGCCTCCCCTGCATTTTCTTTCTAGTAGGCATAACTAGAAAAAGGGAAAATAACATCTTGATAGTGATGGGCAAAGGGAGATATGGCAGGAGCCTGGGGAATGGAGTGTTTTCAGGGAATGTATGGATATTAGGGAAAGAAGAGGGGTTGTGTTATCTCACTCACTCACACACATAATAATGGGTTAGTGGGTTTATTAATATTCCCCAGCAATTCCCTTCACTAAATACCCAGTCCCAATTAAGTCAAGCCAAAAGCAGATCAATGCTAGTCCACAAAGCAACGGCCATGAGTCCACACGGCACTTGAAAGTTTCCCAAATCAGATAAATCCACTAGATAAAATTAAACCCACAATACAAGAGGGTTCATGAAGCTAGAAAAGTTCACAAGGTACGATCACAACAACCAGGAAACATACTACTACCGTAGGAAATGTACATGACCTCAGCATCACCTCCATCTGTCTGCTGTGTGAAATAGCCAACTTCTAGTGTATCCCATCAAGAGGGGCGAGGCTGCCCCCTCATGAGTAATCAGGCTGATATTTGCTGCTTGTGCCTTTTCTCTGCCCTGTCCTCAGATCAGGTGCAGAAGGCAGTTCCTCCTCCTCCTCCTCACTAACTGGCTGCAGCTGTATGCTTTTCCCACCTGAAGTCTCAGGGCTGTCCTGCTGCAGCTGTGCTTCAGCCAAATCACTCTCAGCCAGCTGCTTAGAACCATTGAGCAACTCCCCTCCTGAAGTACCCAGGACTGGTTCATCCTCCTCTGAACTGACATCTGGAGAGGCATCTGGGGAAGCATCTGGAGGAATCATCACAGGGTGCTTGTATCAGAAATTTGACCACCTGAGTTTTAGGTATTACATCGGTTGTAACACCAAGGCACGGGCAAGGTATAGCCAATGTATCAAAAAAACTTTTGGAAGTTTTAGAATTGGTGCTGTGCAGATATGAACCCTTTTTGATGTTGTTTCTAAGGGATCAGAATAAAATTGCTACTACTGTACTAACCTTCCCGTTGCACAGCTGCTTTCCTATGTAAGGTGCTGGATCCCATAGCTGGATTGGCAATAGTGTTCTCCATGTTTGTGATCTTGGGAAACTTAATTTTTCTTTCCTAGGGCATAGAATTGGAAGCAGTCTAGTTGTTCGTGGCCTCCCTGGGAAATATGGACCCACCCTAGATAATCGAATACCTGACGTATGCAAGGGGTAACAGGCCAGTTCTGGTTTTTGCCTTGGGGCAGTGGCAATGTGATCTATAGTTGGGGGGTTTCTGTTACACCCTTGTTATAGATAGATTACTCACTGTTAATCCCAGAGTTGTCTGCCCCATCTTGCAGGAAGGAAGACCTGTTGGATTAGCCTGCCTCAGGTGTATTTTGGATTTTAGAAGGAGTTTGTGGTTATTCTTCAGGCATGCTCGGATTCTACTGAGACCTTAGCCAATATTTGGAATGGGCAGCTAATAACAGCTTTAGTTTGAATTGGAGGCGTGTGGGTGTACTGCTCTGTGCATCCCGAAGAACTCTTTGGGATAGAGCAATCAAATGTTCTCTGTTGTTATTGAGTCTGTCATTCAGTGACCTTATTTAAGGTGACCATATCACGTAGCTGGATCCGTGTGGTGGTAAAAGGTGTCTTTGAAAGAGGGGTGGTGGTTCTACAGGCTCTGAAAGAAGTGGTAGTCTGCCCCCTTCTCAAAAATTTGGAAATCCTCTTTGTCTCTCCACTCCTACATGAAGAGCAAGTGGCAGCTGTGGTCAGGAGGGTCTTTGCACAACTTTGTCTTTGGTTCCCATTTTTGGGTAAGGAAGGCCCTGTTCACGATCTACTCATGCCTCAACCACTTCCCAGTTGGATTTCTACAATGCCCTTTCCATGGGATTGTTTTTGAAGATATCCAGAAGATGCAACTGGTTCAGAATGCAACAGTGGGGATATTACTGTATTTTTTGCTTCATAAGATGCACTTTCCCTCCCCCCAAAGTGGATGGAAATGACTGTGTGTGTCTTATGGAGCGAAAAATACAGGCCGCGGTGGCGGGGTCCTTTTTCAGTACTGAACCCCGCCTCTTCTGTCTTTGTCCTTGCGCGTTTTCCTCCTCTAAACCTAGGTGCCTCTTATGGTCAGGTGCGTCTTATGGTGCGGAAAATACGGTAATTAATATGTGTTGGTACATCAAAGCAAGTTGCTATTTTATGAACTGTACTGGCTTCCAGGTGCAATTCCAGGTATACATCTTATAATGGCCTATGTAGCACACAACTAGGTTTTTTGCAGTGCCACCTTTTCCCACATCTTTCTATAAGGTCACACAAAGTAGGCATGCTTGAGGTCACATCTCTGAAGGCACAGTGCCATATAATGGAACCTAGGAGATGTCCCTTTCTGTTACTGCACCCGTACTTTGAAATGAGGTCTCATCCTGCAGGTTTGGATGGCCCCACCCTTGTTGACCATAGAGCTATAAAGACTAAGCTCTTCTCAAGTGCACTGGGCAGAATTATTGATGATAAGAATGCATTGCTATCACCAGGCTCCCATGTATGGTACTTATTTTTGTTTTTGTTTGGTACAGTGCTTGTTTTTACCTTTATTGTTTGGATTTTCTTCTTTCTTGATTGTACACCATGATGTGTCACAAATTGTGAGAGAGGCAGCATATGCATTTTTAAAATGACTAAATAAATGGTTAATGGTAGTTTTCATTACCACATTGATAATTCTAAGTGCTGGTCAAAACATTTCTGGGTACAAGTATTAGCAGCAATGATATATTTCTTGCTTACAGAACAAACGTCTGCTGCAGCCAATTACCTGGGAACATTTTAATGGTGCATTATGGGAAGAAATCACACAATGTTAAGAATTTGTGTCAAATCACACAATGAATGATTCTGTCATACTCCTGGTAGTACCTTTCTATGCCTATGTGTAATACTTGCTTCATCCCACTTCCCACTCTCAAATTCTCATTGGCTGATGATTTAAAACAAATTGTGATCATTTAGCACTTCTAGGTTTTAATAATTTCAGTGGGCTTTGCCTCCCATTTTCAAGGACAGTATCTTCTCTGTTAAATTTATAATTTCAAATTAGCAAATAGGACTTGCACAGGGACACTGGAGTTGCTGGGTTAGGAAAGGGTTTTAAATGAAATCTGCCCGTCACTTCTCCTGGGAGAAACAAATATCTTTGCCTTTGGGGTACATCCTGCAGATGTTATTTCCAAGCTGTGCTTTGGTCGATATTGTGTATGTCACTGGACACTTTCTGTTGCTGCCTTTTGCTATTGCAGAAGCAGAGGGAACAGTTCAGTGAAAACAAAGACTGGGTTATGAAAGAGATAATTAGAACAAATGTGAGGTATGTGAAAAGAGGAAGAAGTATATAATCTTAAACAGATTGCCAAATAGTGCAGAAAAGGGTCATCAAGTAATTTAGGATAGCCTTGGCACATCTTCTTGGAATAAGATGACACAACCAATTTGGGAAGGTCAGATGATAGTTTAGAAAAAGAACATGTCAGAAATTTGCAAAATTCACATTGTATGTGAATGGTTCCTAGACTGTTAGGTGCTCTTGGTTGTGAAGCATGATGAGTTATGAAAAGTGGCATAAAACTTTTGTGTTGAGAAATACATTAATTTATAGAATGGCTTCTCCTTGCATTATATCCCTAGTATACAATATCACATTGTGCAATAAGACAATCAGTTGAAAATTTGGCTGGAATCATGTGCATGTCTTAGGCTAATATTAGACCAGACATTCTCTGCAGCATGAGGTTTTTCTAAATCAACCACATGCTTGTTCCCTGGACTGTTTGTTCCATTTTTAAAACTTATATAATAACCCTTGCAGCTCTGCAAAACATTATTACTCAGTAATGTCAGGATCTGATTATCTCAAAGCTTTATTTTTTAAAGGACAAAAAAAGGATTTATTTTCTGTGCAGCATTTCCTTCCCTGAATGCACCACTAGCATAATTACTATCCATCTTCATTTTCTTGTCCAAAAGAGACAACATTAAAGGCATAAACCATCAAGCTGCAAAGGGTAAAAGAACTCATTTTAAAATACCACCATCCCAGATTGACTATGTGTGCTTGAATATATTTAAACCTTCCAGCAACTTCAATCTGTTGTTCTGTGTCCAGTTCTCTGGGGTGATTTGCTGCCTTCTATGTGACAAATTTTCAGGCCATTGAAGAATGCAACTGGGTAAGGTTCTATACACCTTGGAAATATTTTGAAAAAGTGGTTTGAACCTGGCACAAGCATGGCAGCTCCCTACTGTTTTTAAAGAAGACTTCCTCCAGAAGAGTCTGAAAAAAAAATACAGCTGCTTTAATGAATGAATTCATCAAAATTAATTTGAGCCTTAAAGCCACTGCAGCCTCTTTTTCAGGGTCATAGGGAAATCTGGAAAAATTCAAGTGTTTTAAGTTTTCAGCAGGGCAGTACTATCCATGTGCTCTCCTGTGGTTAGAAGCACTTTCGAATCTTTTTTTTTTTAATTGCATAGCTCAACTAATGATCTGCTTAGGGCAGTATGTAAAAAATGACTTGTATTCAGTTCTTCGTTTATATTTTGAAGGGTGTATTCTGAGTTTAAATATGGCCATGAACATGCCCTCTGTATCAATGTATGATGTAAAGCAGAAGACATTTTGAAAATTTGGAAATATTTAAGCAAATATGAAATGTAAATTATGCACCTTTCATGAGTACAGCCAGTCTTATAGGATTTTCATATACTGTATGAATAATTATATGTGGCAATCTCAGGAGATAGTGTTTGGGTTTTTTGCTGTTGTTTGTGTGTTTTCTCACCAATAGAAGACTTAGACTTAGAAGAATAACTTTATTGTCACTTTAGATGTACACTAATGTATACTACATTAAATGAAATTTTGTTGCATACAGCTCTTAAAGGCTCAGCACCTTCAATATACACTACATAAACATGACAAAAATATAAATACATCCATCCATAAATACATAATTATACATATACCTACATATAGTATATGACACAGAGAAACAACACAGTCTAGTTCGGATGTATACATGTACATGGTGAGAAAAACGAATCTTGTGATCAGACGGATGGCATAGGGAACAAAGCTGTTACAGAATCGGGTAGTCCTGCTGGAAATACTTTGAAACCTCCTCTCAGAGGGGAACAACAGAAACGGACCATGAAGTGGGTGTGTGGGGTCTCTAACAATGCTTTGAGCTCTAAGCACAAAGCACTTATAAGCAGTATCCTGAATAACAGGAACCGAGCTTCCTATAATCTTCTGGGCTGTGCTTACCACTCTCTGAGGCACTGCTGCCACCAAACCAAACAGTGATGCAGTTTGTTAAAACACTCTCGGTTGTGCTTCTGTAAAAAGTGGCCAGGACAGAAGGAGAAAGATGTGCTCTCCTCATCCAACACAGAAAACGCAGACGTTGGTTTGCACACTTCACTAAGGATGATGTGTGGAGGGACCAATGCAGATTGTTAGTTATCCAGATACTTAATATGTGTTGACCACATCTATGACTGCATCCTTGATACTGAGTGAAGTATGACAATGTCGGCTCTTTCTAAAATCTACAATTATCTCCTGTTTTATTAACATTTAGAAACAGGTTAGTTTTATTGCATCAGTCCAACAGAGCCTTCACGTCTTCCCTATAAGCATCTTCGTTGTTGTCCTGCATAAGACCCACCACTGCCGTGTCATCCACATATTTCACAGTATGATTCATAGCAGATTTGGTCTAGCATTCGTGGGTCATCAAGGTGAACAGTAGCGGACTTAAGACACAGCCCTGTAGGGAACCTGTAGTCAAGGAGATGGAGTTGGAAACTATTCTTCCAACTTGCACAAACTCGCACAAACAAAATACAATGTTGTATTCCTGTTGGACTGATTAAAGCTTCATATGATTAAATGTCCTCTGTGAAAGACATCTTGGAATTCCAAGTGAAGCTGGAATGTCCTTGGCTTGAAGTGGCACCCTTTACTCTGCAGTGGAACATATCCAAGAAGAGTTATAGGTTCCAAAATGTGTATTGTCAGTGGCTACCCAGATAAATTTAATATGTGTATAATGATATTTTAAATTCTTTTGTTTTCCAAATATTGCCAAAATATTGTTTCAAGATCAAATTGACCTTTCCTGACCAAGGAGCTTCTGTGTGCTTCAGATTCAACATCTTTCTTCTGATTTAAGTCTCAGGAAGTTGTAAAAAGTTCAGCCAGTTTGGTCTAGTGGTTAAAATACCAGGCTAGAAACTGGTAGACTGTGAGTTCTGGTCCCACCTTAGCCATGAAAACCAGCTGGGTGGCCTTGGGCCAGTCACATCTCTCTCAGCCCGACTTGCCTCACAGGGTTTGAATATGTGAGAATATGTGAGAACCAAGGTTATCTCTCCTGTAGATAATGGAGATGATGACCCATAATATTGGGAAGAAGAGTGATTAGGTAGATACAAAACGGTATGTTTTTAAAAGTGGTGCACTTG
Organism: Notechis scutatus; assembly: GCF_049901735.1. Classification (NCBI taxonomy): domain Eukaryota; kingdom Metazoa; phylum Chordata; class Lepidosauria; order Squamata; family Elapidae; genus Notechis; species Notechis scutatus. The sequence continues at coordinate 236,556,216 of NC_142009.1, forward strand.
AAATGTGAACTAATTAAAATATTAGGGATACTTATCAAGGTGTTTTTTTTTAATACTAGGTTCTTCCTACTCCACCATTTTTTTGACCTCTTTAACTTTCATTGATAATCCTCTCTGGCATTCTCATATCTCAGCTTGCTGAGTTGATCTTTCCTGCCAAAGTTTGTATATGTATGTACATAGATGACATTTTCCAAGGTTACTAGGCATGTTGAGTTATCTTCAGTTCTGCTAGTCTCTTTGAATCTATCTAAATAAATCCAATCCCTTTTGGCAGGACATCAAAATTAGGTTCTCTTCTAGGAAGTCTGAAGTTCAATCTATATCTGTCCAATTTCTAAGGCTATTTTGGCACTAGCCAAGGTTACAGGATGATGTGCTTTCAATAACTGAAGCATTTCTTTTTGTTCTGCCAAGCCATGCTCCCTCCAGCATATTCAGTGAAGAGAAGCTGTTCATTTTCTTTTATGACTTCTCTTAATTTGGTGATCGGTTTGTGTTACATCCCAGCAATCCAACTATTAAAAGTGTGACTTGGCTATCGTATATAGTTTGGACTGTTTTAACTATGACACATGGCATTCAGGTGCATCCAGATATTGCATACAGCTTTACCCAAATAGTCCAGTATTTATTTAGTTATCTTCATGTATATTCATTCAGCTCTCAGTAAATACCTTTATGCATGCATCATAATCAATATGATTTGATAGACTGAAAATGAAGAAGTCAGTTGACCATTGGTATCTGGACACACAATGGTGCTTAGAAATGTGAGAACCATTTTGAATCTTCAATATCTCTGCATAAGCATGGCCTGAAATGTTATGTGTTCTCCACACAAGTGCTAAATCTAGCTAAAGAGAACCCAATTAAACATATGAGCCAAAAACATTATGCTTGTTCATTTATTGAGGAAAATTATCCAAAATTACCTATTAATGTAGGGCAAAATGCGTGATGCTCTGGGATTATCAGTTTATTTGAAGGGGGAATTTTGAGTGCTTCATTGGGATGATAATCAGGTATGAGTGTGGGAGCTCCTGTCATATTTAAAAAATAGAATTCTGACTATTCATTATCAAAGTCTGTCCTTCACCATGTAGAAGCATATGGAAGCTCAAAGAAAGAGGTTTCTAAAAATGCTCAACAGGTTACAAAATTATTGCTAAGTGTTTGGACTCCACCATTATGAGACAGATTATATACAAATGGAATCAATTCAACACCAATGTTATCCTCCCTAGTAGTGGTCAACCAAAAGAAATTATATCAAGAGCAAGGTGTGTAAAGTTTCAAAGAAGCCCAGGTTATTATCCAAGGAACCAAGAGACCTCTCTTGCATTGACAAATGTCAGCGTTCATAAGATTGCCATCAGGAAAACACTGAACAATGGTGTGCATGACAGAATGGCAGAGAAAAAGTCACTGCTCCCATAAAGAACTCTATAGTTTCTGAAAAACCACATGGAAAATCCAGAAGGCTGTTAGAAGAAAGTTCACACACTTCAGCAAGATTTTTAGCTAGAGTACCTCAGAGGAAATGTGAAAATGGGTGTCTCCTTGTTTTTCTACTATCAGGCCTCTGACTCACTCCAATTTAAAGGGAAGGCCAAGAATGAAGCAATTGCTCTCTGATTTCTATAAATGTACTCGTAGAGCCCTCAATAATAAAAAGCTGTGCCATTTTGTTCAACAACTATCCCAGTTTAAACATTATTCTCTTTTAATTTAATTTGCAGAGATTCATGAAAAAAAATGCTGCTAATTTCTATTTCAGAAAACAAAGAAGCAGGTTTTGTTGTTGAAAAAGGATGCTGCAATTTCATTATTGTGTGGGGTTAATGATGGGTCATTTTTGAGTACACATGGAAACTTTCCTTCTCCTAATTTCAAGCTAATTTGAAATTTGCTGGAACCAATGAGAAACAGAGTGAGACAAGTAATAGAATTGATGGCCTATATTTAGAATTGGAAATTTAGAATTTATATAGCTAAACTAGAACCAGAAGTTTAAAAGGCAAGATTTGTGTGTTCTGAGAAGTACATTGGTTCTTCCTGAAAGGATACAGCTGAGGTGTTATTTCTTACCATGAAAACCATGGGGTGAATCTTACCCCTTCAAAGCATGCTGACAGTGCTTGATTCAGCATATGACGGTCACATCATACAATGAGAGGGTCTGTACCCAGGAGATCATCACATATATAGCTATACATATGTAGCTTTTCTTCCTTTGGAAAGATAACACATGTTGAATGCCCTTGCTGATTATACACATCACCAGTGTGACTTAAGAGAGGGACATGATTCCTATTGCTTGTGGGTGAACTGCTCACTCAGTCTTCCAGTCCCATTGACTGAAACAGCTAGCTTTAATTTCCCCTTCAAATAAACTGATGATCCTAGAGATTCATGTACTTTTGACATACACAAATATATGTAACTTTTGACCATTTTTTGGCAATTTCTTTAATTGGGTTCTCTCTAGTTATAGGATTTGTGTGGAGAACAAACCACGTTTGAGGTCATATGTATGCAGAAATATTGAAAATTCAAAACTTCACTGTACGTGGACTTGCCCAGATAGTTGTCAGGAGTCAAATCTAAGTTGAAAACACAAAACCCTAAAATAAAACTATATAAAGTGACTGTTGCTGACTATTAGGAACGGTATTTGATTGAAAGGCATGTGTCTTTCAATCAGGTGACTGTTGCTGACTATTAGGGATGGTATTTGATTGAAAGGCATGTGTCTTGGGACCGTTGGCTACCAATAAAGAAAAAAATAGCATAACTTATTATAACACAGTCAGTTGAGCTCTGCTTAACCTTGAGTATATTTTTTATGATGAGCAGGAAACACAATGTAAGGTAAACAACTTTGGTCTCAGGGGAAAAGGTCAACTTGCAATGAGATAATTTTCCCAGCTCAGAGATGGCTGATAAAGAGAACTTTGGGCAGCACAACAACGTTGTCCTGAAAACAGTGCTGTGTTTAATAGTTAACACATTGTCAATGGGTTAGAAGATTTGTTCAGTGGTATCAAATCTGTGATGTACTCCTGAGCTCAAGATGGAAAACTTGACAAGTGATGTATACTTTTAGGGAAACCATATTTCTTTCTGCTCAAAGCAGTTTAGCTGTTTAATTTATATCATGTCCAACTAACATGTGCTAGGTAGCTTTTTTTGTGTATAATGTAGAACTATAAACAAAACTCTTTATACTCTTGGTGCCAAAAACAATGAGCAGAATGGAATCTACCATGATTGAGAATTGGTATCTAATTTGGATAAAAGAGAATTCTATTGTAACCTGCTTCCTGTTGAGTATTTTATAGATTAAATAACAATCCTTAGAAAGTTATGAATGCTATATTTATCATTTTAATATTCTATCAATATTTGGGCCACATTTTATGGTGAGGGAACTTGAAGGCATAACTTTACCTTTAGAAAGGGTTGTATCAATATAAAGAATGCTTTTGTAAACTTCAAAGCTATGCCTTTGAAAACTGCAGCATTACTTAGTTTGATTTTTAATTTTTTTTAGTGAGGACTATAAATGTCCACTTAGACTGAGGTATCTAATTTTTAAATCAAGAGATTAAAATATAAAAAATATGTAGTCTGGATGAATGTGTGTTATATTAAATATATAACTTTTGTGATGTTGATCAGCGCTGCCTAGTTAAGAAGTTGGGTTAGGACTGGGGAGTTCCACATCAAATTCACTCTCAAGCCTGGAAACTCACTGGGAGACTTTGGTGGTCACCATCTCTTAGTCCAGGGGTCTTCAAACTTGACAGCTTTAAGACTTGTGGACTTGCAACTCCCAGAATTCCTCCTCCAGTCATGTTAGCTCAGGAATTCTGGGAGTTGAAGTCCACAAGTCTTAAACTTGCCAAGTTTGAAGACCCTTGTCTTAGTCCAATGTTCGCTGCAGAGTCATTGTTAAAATGTAGGAAATCTCCCCATGTAAGTTACCTTGAAATAGTAGAAAAACGTGGGATATTAATCCAACAATTTAAGAATAAAAATGAGAATAAGCTAATCTTAATAAAATATTTATGTACTATCCCTAATCATTTAAAATTTATATTGTTTTTTTCATACTAGGTGATGTTGGAGCAAATATCATCCATGTCTCTAAAGAGGCCCGGAAGAGGTTTCTTGGCCCTTTACACCCATCCTTCAACCTGGTGAAAATCATCCGTGCCTGCTTATATAAAACCTTATCGGGCAATGCACATGAGGTGGCCAGCGGACGTTTGGGCATTTCATTAACCCGGGTTTCGGATGGAGAAAATGTCATATTATCAGAGTTCAACTCCAAAGAAGAGCTTATCCAGGCAAGTTGTAACTCTGGGGCTTTTTTAGAAGCTTTCAACATGAAGCCATAAATGCCTATCTCCCAGGAACCAGCAGAGCTGATATGACCTATTCTTGTTATAGAAGTTCTCCTTTCTTTCTTCATGCTCTGCCTGGATTTATCTTCTGCAAATACTGCAGGCTTCTCTAGTCAGTTTGTTTATTTCACATGGTGTTTTCCCATCTCTCTCTCCCAGGCATGTGTCTGCAGCACTTTCATCCCAGTATACTGTGGCCTGATCCCTCCAACCCTTCAAGGAGTGGTAAGTCAGCACCAGGGTGTTTTAACTTTCAGCTGCTTGGTATTTTACGACAGGAGCCTGTTCCTGATTTTCATGCTTCATCGAGAGGGAAAGAAGCCTGAAGACTAACGAAGATGACATGATATGCTCTATAATTCTGGCAAAATAATCAGAAAAATGTACTGTTGTAATCAAACTATTCTCAAAAGACTGGTTCTTCTTGATTGCTGAGATCAAGCACTAGAGATTTGATGTTTGGAAGTGGAAAAACAAAAAACTTAGGGGAGAAAACAGGACTTTTCTCCCATGAGCTGTTCAGAGCATCCAGTAGTGGGAGGTGCTTCAGTCTCTGCATGAGTAGGCTGGGCTTAATTTGTGGAACGCTCCTCCTCCTCCACGGGACTCCTCCCCAGCATTCCCCAGTTTTTGCTCAGCCTCGTGAGAGTTAAGCAGTGCTTGTGATTCTTCCTTGGCCGAAACAGGAAAATATTCTTGCGTTGCAGCAGGTTTGACAGTTATTCCACTTGTTGTTAGCCTTCTTCCTTTCCGATCTCTCAAATTCGCTTGCATTGCAGAGATCGCAGACTGACAGGTCCAACTTGGGAAGCGCCAATTTGCGCCCCAAAGTGGCGGGAGGCTTCGGCGCTGCTCCGCACCCCCTCCCCACAGCCGATATTTCTACCCCTGCCTTTTCGATCGTTCGCCACAGCGTTGTTGCCTTTAATCAATCAGCGGCGTGAATTTTAGCTCTTGACTGAGTTGTATTGCTTTCTCCCCCCTCTGAACGCCATTGGAGTGGAGGATTTAAACACTTGGTACCTTCCACCCTTCTCCGCCGCCTAGCCTCACACACACACACAAAAAGAAGCCATTGGAGGCTATTCATTTTCAAGGCGGGAGTTTGCTGCTGAGGAGCGCGCCAAAACTTTAACGGCCGGAGGCCATTTTTTTCTGCTGTCAAACCTCATGGCCGCACGCCAGCTTTCTCGAGCTGTGTGAGGTAGTTTCTGCTCGGAGCAGACATTCCCTTCAAATATTCTGGGAACTATTATACCCTCGTCTTGGCTTGTTTGCATTCGAGGCTATTTTCTTACGTTTAAATTGTTGGCTTAACCCTCACAGCCGAATTACCTCAGCAGCACTAACCCTAACCCTAACCCTTACCTTAGATAGGTACTATTAAAAAAAGGGGGGGGGGGCAATAAAAACATTATCAGGGCAACCAGTCTTGACTCAGATCTGGCCCCTGGGCATGCCAACCGCCTTCACAACATTGTATAACAGCATACTGTAATTCCAATTTGAATCGAAATGGCAGACGGTAGCAGTTCTCAGACCTCATCCTTGAAGGCTAAAGCCAAATCTCAACACAAACCTAAGCAGGCTAAGGGGAATTCTAAAACCTCAGAAAGGGACGCTATCAGGTGCCATAAAGCTTTACAAAAGCAGATAGAAAAGCGCACTCGGGAGGCGCACAACGTCCCACAGGACTTCCCCTCCTCTAGCCTGTCCACCTCTTCCCACCCTCCTCCCCTAGATCTCTCCCTCTCATCCAGGCGTAGCTTGGCTCCCCAAGGCCAACAGGCCCAAGTGTCCGGGACACCAACCACGCGAAGGGCTCCTGAAGCCACATTCACTCCGATGGCTGCTGGTCTTCATCAAGGTGATAGTCTTATAGAGGAGGTTCCAGAGAGGATGAAGGCCTGGATGGAGCTGGCAATCCGCCAGGGCATCGCAGCGGGGCTCCAACATGCAGTTATCACCAGGGAATATCTTGTGATCACCGATCATGATTCCCAATCGCTGAGGTCATTGACCAGGTCGGAGCAGCTCCATATCCAGGTACATTTACAGGGGGAGGCCCCCCTCCAAGGACCGACAGAGGAGGAGGACCAGCAGGAGGAGGAAGAAGCGGATCGAATTGATCAAATGGAAGAGACTGAATTGGGATCAATACATGATAGCGAGCCCCTGTCAGAAGCAGACCCCTTAGAAAGGGGAATGTCTGAGGATGAGGGTCTTATTCCTGACCAACCTGTTTTTACAGGCTTATTCCGCCCACAGTTTTTCAGATCTCTCTTGTTTAAGGTGAAAAATATTGCACGCCTAAACAAGTCGACCCCTTCCACCACACCAACTCCCTCGGAAGAGGGACCAGAGGATTTGATCTTCAACCAACCAGTAGTTGAAGCAGAGGTCATCCCAGTTCCTCCCATGTTTTCGGACCTGGTGTGGAACCAGTGGGCCTCTGCAGCGGTGTACACAGCCCCCACTGGATATGAAAGAAATATTTCAATCTGGCTCCTGATTTCTCAAAATTATTGAATACTCCCGAGGTAGATGAACCTATAGTGGGATTAGCGTCCCCCTCCATTCCCGCTGAGGTGCTGGAGGCGTTAAAGCTGGAGGAAAAACGGGTCGAACTAGCCCTGCGCAGAGCCCATCAGTCGGACGCGTGGACCATCAGAGCAGCCACAGCCGCCTCCTTCTTCACGCGTCTTACAGCAACATGTCCCTAATTCTAACCTTAGAGCGCACCAAGATATTGCTAAACTTATTGCTGCTGCTGAATTCTCAGCTGATGCAACTTATCATGCAGTCAAGTTTTCAGCCAGGGCCATTACTTCACATGTCACAGTGCGTCGCTTGCTATGGTTAAAACATTGGCAAGCCGACTTCAAACACAAATCCAAGCTGGCTTCATCCCCAATTGTGGGAGACAGACTGTTTGGCTCTTCCCTTGATCCACTACTAATCGAAACCCGTAACAAAAAGAAAATTCTTCCTTCCCTTTTTCGGAAGTCAGATCCTAGAAACCCCCAGTCCTTTCGGAGGGGATCCTTTCGACCCTTTTACCAGGGATCCTTTTCACCCAGATACCAGAGACCCCCATCATTCAGACCATGGCAGCAGCCAGATAGGTCCGACTCCGGGGATAGGAGCAGAGGGGGTGGTCAATTCAAAAGATCCATTTGGGGAGCAGGAAACAGGTCCTTTCGGCATCCAAGATAATGCCCGGGACCCAACCCCCATAGGCGGATGCCTTAAATTATTTGCCGACCAATGGGACTCTTCAACCTCTGATCCTTGGGTCAGAGATACGATCAGATTTGGCCTTGCGCTGGAGTTTCAATCCACTCCCCCAGATTTTTTCATGTCATGCCCTTTCTCCAGAGACCCAACCAACCAGGACAGGGTTTCTATTCACATCTTTTTGTTGTTCCCAAAAGTTCGGGGGGGGGGGGGGTGAAGAGCAATATTGGATCTGAAACGTCTCAACCGTTTCTTAGTATATCGCAAGTTTAAAATGCATACTCTGCAATCTATATTACTTGGCATCAGAAAGGGGGACGTCCTCACGTCCATAGACCTTCCCACTATAAATTTCTGAGATTCTGTTATAATAACCACCGTTTTGAATATGTGGCCCTTCTTTTCGGACTAGCTTCTTCCCCTAGGACCTTCATGAAGGTTCTTGCAGCGCTTGCTGCTAATCTCCGGGACATCCCCATACGACTCCAGTGTTACCTTGATGACATCTTGACTTTGTCATCTTCTGCCCATCAAGCAGTCAAGGACACTCAGACCACATTACAAGCCCTACAAAGACATGGTTTCTCAATAAATTGGAAAAAGAGTCAATTAACACCATCGACTTGGTTAACCCATCTGGGGGCTGTCATAGATACGGAGGAAGGCAAGGTTTACCTGTCACCAGATAGACTAAACAGCATTCAGCAATTAGTTAACGAGATATGGGGTTTTTAAGAGGGTGTCCCTAGCTGAACTATCAAAATTGTTAGACAACATGATTTCATGTATCTCTATCATCCCTTGGGTCCAGTGGTTCCTGCTTCCGTACCAGCGCTCCGGTTGAAGCAACTCCAAACACACGGTCAGGGTACCACCAAAGGCCCTCATTTCTCTATTTGGGTGAACCAGTCCAACCATCAACAGAGGCTGCCTTTTCAAGTAGCCACACAGACTTGCCATCACTACCGATGCCAGCCTGTTGGATGGGGAGCTCCGCAGCTTCCTTCCTCAGATACGCAATTAGCACATACTAATCCTGTCCGACAACGTAACAGCCAAAGCTCACATAAACAAACAGGAGGGCACACAGTCGAAACATCTCATGCGAAAAGCGGAGCGCTTGTGTCGTTGGGCGGAGACCAACCTACTTTCCATCAGAGCAGAGCACATTTCTGGTCTGTCAAATACACTGGCAGACTGGCTGAGCAGGGCCACCATCGTTCAATCGGAGGAGCACCTCCACCCCTCCCTGTTTTCAAGAAGTGGTCAGGACATTTGGCCAGCCGGTGGTGACCTGTTCGCTTCCCCCCCTCAACACTCAGCTCCCGAGATTTTTTTCCAGGTGCCCCAAGCAAGGAGCGGAGAACTTCACCTCGCTCTGCTGTCGTTGGCCCCCGGGATTCCTGTAGGCATTCCCGCCCCTTCCCCTGATTCCCAAGGTCATCCAAGAATTGCTAGACACAAGGGCGGATCTACTTCCAGTAGCTCCTTACTGGCCCAGACGGCCATGGTTTGCAGACCTCCGCAATCTCCCCGTATCAGCTCCATGGAGAATCCCACCAGCCAGGGTTTTGTTATCTCAGGGGCCCCTTCAACACCCGGACCCTCAATGGTTGCAACTGACCGTCTGGAGGTTGAGCAGAGTTGTCTTAAGAGGGAAAAGGTTTCCAACAGAGTTATCGCCACTATCCTAGCCGCTAGACGCCCCTCAACAACTAGCATTTACAATGCCACATGGTCCAGTTTCTGCAAATGGTGTACCGAGTCTCAAACTGATCCCACTTCTCCTTCTGTGGCTCAAATTCAAGAGTTCTTGCAAAAGGGACTCGACAAGGGATTATCATCTGATATGATACATTGAAAAGACAAGTGGTGGCCTTGCCATCAGTTCTCACTTGTGAAGGCCTATTTTCCCTTTCCCATCATCCACGCATACGGACCTTCCTTCGAGGAGCCACAAACTTACGCCCTCCAGCGGTACACCGTTATTCCACCTGGGACCTTAACTAGGTCCTTGTCGCACTCACTAAGGGCCCTTTTCGAACCATTAAAAGTCGTCAAGTTTACAATTTCTGACCTTTAAAGTAGTCTTCCTCGTAGCGGTCGCTTCTGCGCGTCGTATTTCGGAGATAGCAGCCTTGTCTATCAGACAAGATCTTTGTGTTTTCCACGCTGACCGGGTTGTCCTTCACCCGATCCTACATTTATCCCCAAAATTAACTCTGGTTTTCATAGGGCACAGGTCCTGATAATTCCTAATTTTTGCCCCAGACCATCCCAAGGGATGGAGCTACAATGGCATAGGCTTGATGCGAGGTGAACATTGCAAATATATATCAACCGCACAGCGCCTCTTAGAAAAATTGGAGGCCTTATTCTTGTCCTTTCAGCCCAACACTCAGGGATGCAATGCAAGGTCTCACCTTCTACGATAGGCCGTTGGCTACGGGACGCAATAGCGAAAACGTATCAGACTCAATCCCTGCAGGTGCCTAGGGGCATAACAGCTCATTTAACAAGCAGTGCTGCAATCATCGTCAGCATGGGTCACACAGGCACCAATAACTGAAATTTGTCGAGGCGTAACTTGGGCCTCTCCATTGCCATTCATTAGACATTATAAAATAGATGTGTTTGCATCCGCTGAGGTTTTCTTTGGCAGAAGAGTTCTGCAACGGGTCCACAGGAACCAGGAGGAGATTCCAAGCCAGACGGAGTCCCTCCCGTAGGACAGGCCAAGCTTTGGTATGTCCCACTACTGGATGCTCTGAACAGCTCATGGGAGAAAGGGCATTGGTACTTACCTGACACGCCCGTTCTCTTTGAGCTGTGAAGAGCATCCAGCCCCACCCCTTTTTTCCATCTGGTGGGGCGCTGTTTCGGCCAACGAATTGTTAGGGTAGTGAGGACAAGGGCGTCTATTTCTCTCATCTTCGCCAAAACTGGGGAACGCTGGGGAGGAGTCCCATGGAGGAGGAGGAGCGTTCCACAAATTAAGCCCAGCCTACTCATGCAGAGACTGAAGCACCTCCGACTACTGGATGCTCTTCATAGCTCAAAGAGAACGGGCGTGTCAGGTAAGTACCAACGCCCTTTTTGTTTCAAAAGAAGGAAAAGAAGAAAAGAAGTAGTATTGGAATAGTGGTGAATACTTGTAGATTGGGTGTAGGATGAGGGTGAAGGTTCGTTCTGCGACTTGTGGGTTGGTTTCCAAACGTTTCGTTAACCAGGCTAGGTAACATCTTCAGTGCGGTTTAGGGGAATAGTTTTATTTATAGTATCGTGTTTATGTTTCTGGACCATAAATGTTTATAAACATAGCATATCTTTAGCAAAATTTAATTTAGGTTTAGTAGAATGAAGCCAAAATGTGTTGCTCTCAGTGTTTGCTTTCCTTTGTTGAATAAGTATTGGACAACAGTTTTGGAGGAAACACCTGTTGCAACAAAGGAAATGTCACAACATTGGATTGAAATTGAAGAGCTGCCTGGACTAGGATGTCAATGACCAAACTTGGGATTTGGATGTCACAATGAGAGCCCTCACAGTCCATATAATGGTCTTTAGCATTGCCATGAGTTTGTTTTAAAATTTTGTAAAAACGTTTTTGGGTGTGCCAAAGCAGAAAATAAAATATATTCTGCTAGGACTTAGAGAGAAATCTGGGCTATTTGTGTCTGTGTGTGTGTGTGGGGGGGGGGCGATGGGGTGTTTCAAGCTTTTTATTAGTTTATCAGAATATAAAATACAAAGGAAAATAAAAATAATGGGAACTAGGGGACAGGAAAAGGGAAAAAGAGAGTGTGGGATAAAAAAAGGGAAAAAGAAAAAAGGTGTTGATTTCCAACTTTCTTTAGCACAGTAGAAGATAATAACATTATAACCTCAACTTTTTACTTTTATACAAAAATATATAATAGCCATTTCTATAAGAACAAACCTATCTAATCAGCAAAACCAAAGTTTCATTTTTCCATAAGTACAAAATCTAGAAGCGGTTTCCAAATAAAAACAAAATTATTTGTATTCTTTTCTTAGAGTAAAGAAATCAATTTAATCATCTCTACTTTTTATCTTTGCTGTGGTAAATAATATATATATATTTCAGTGAGTTTTGCTAATATAAAATGATGATCTATAAAGATTAATATGAACAAATAGTTCATATTAATCTTTATAGATCATCATAATTTATATTAGCAAAACTCACTGTACTTTTTTAGATTCTTTAAACTTAAAGGGAAAAAAACCTTTTTTTAACATCCATTTTAAAATTTTAAATTTTTCTTTAACAATATTTATAAAATCAACAAATTCTAATATGTCCTTTTTAAACTTCCTCTTAACAGAAATAGTTTCAAATACTCTTTTAATATTTTACAAGCTTTAGGAATTACTTAAGTATTATAATAAAGGGGGAAAAAGCACATTGCCAAACCCATTTTACTTTAAAACTTTCAGTTATACAGTATATATCAGACTGGTAAAAATTCATCCTTACTCTAACTCATTAAATTTAAGCCACTCCTTCCAGCTTATCTTCATAAAATAAAATATTTTTCTTCTTTGGAATATCTATCAAGTAATTATAGACTTCTCTTTTCCTCAAGGAATTCTCACCCTTGTTAGTATCCATGAAGAAAAAGTTCCAAACTTGTCCTCTTGAAAATTTCAGGTTTCTTGGGACATTTCTTTCAATGATGCTGGGAGATTTATATTTAAACCATCATCATCATAAAGATTGGTGTCAGATTTGTATTCCAAAGTTGCAATTCAGTCCTTTGTATTGTCAGCTACTTCTGAAATTGCTTAGTAGTTTGATATTTTTTTACACATAATTACATCTCTGAAGTAGTTTTTTTAATAACATCCTTAGAAATAATTGATCTAATAATTGATCTATAGAGTTTTATTTAAGAATTTCCATCTTGTTCCATCTTGTTAATTCCTCATTATGGTCAAAGAGTAAATTTTTTGTGGACATTTAAGAATTTCTGGCCAATCAGAGTTTATAAAAACCAGAAAGTTTTAACCACCACAGCAAAGCAAACCAAGCTACAAATTACTTCAAAATAGTAACATAAAACAACAACTTTCTATCCTTATGTTTTTCCATCAAAGTGTTAAAAAAGGTACTCCACGCTTTCCTTATTTTAGCTTGCCTTCAGCAATCCCCCTTTTTTTTTGTTTAACAATAAGCCTCTTTTAAGTAAATAAATAACCCTAAAAAGTGATTAAGAAATGAAAGGAACAACTTACTGTCTATTTGAAAAATAAATTCCAAAATGTTTGCTTTAACAATAAAGTGATTATAGCCATGCCACCCCCCACCCCCCCCAGCTAAATCACTCACCAGATTCTCTAAAGCCCAGCTCCTAAGCTTCTTGCAGACCGATGCTATATGGAGGATCTTATGGGGTGATTCTAGGACTCTCCCTAACCCAGGAGAGTCATATAAACTAAAGGAATGTCACTTGAAAAAGCAACAGTTCAGAAAAAAACCCCTTCAGGGAGCCTTCCCTGGGTGTATCGTCATTTGGCCATCTTTCATTGGAAGTCAGAAACCTGGGCTGTTTCTTTGACAGCAATGAGCCATTTCCATTTCCAGTCCTTCTGCTTGAGAAGATTCTTTGAGGGTGTTAGGATTCTCATGCTTTTTCACTGTTGGCTGCATAGCCATTGTTCTAGTGTCAACGCTGTTGGTAAAGCACAGATACTAAGCAAGCCATGGCCATTCCAAGGATGATCAGCTTTATTATTCTCACATTAAAAATGGACAGCTGAAGGTTGAAAACATCTGACTGTCTAAGCCTACACAGCTATACTAAGAACTTCATGGGAGAAAAGCTAGCTAGTTAAGGCAGAAGTGAAATAGTTCCGCCTCTTAGTTATTCTGTTCTAATTCATACAGGCATACAAACAAAGAAATCTTATATTTTATTTGACTAACTTATGATCTTGCCTTTTTCCCAGGAGCTCAAGAAAATTTATGTAGCAATATTTTATTTCCTCTCAGTAAAAGCCCAATGAAATAGTTTAGAGATTATGACTGTTGTGAAATCTCCAAGTTAGCTTCTATGGCAATAGGGAAGGGCGAATACTGCAGGAAACCTTGAGTTAATGCCGGAGGGAAGAGATGAAGGTAGACAGCACATCTTTGCATTGGAATCCTAGGAGAGGCACCATTTTAAAGATGTTTGAATTGCTTTGAAGCTGCAATTCACTGGGTCTTGACTAGAAAGTGGTATAGTCTAAACAGGAACCAAAGACAGATTCATACAGGAAGTCTTTATTTAATGACTGATCGCTTAATAATCGTTTGACGTTTGATGATTTGGAAAGGGCTCCACTGCTTCCCCTCATGATCATGTGATAGTGACCTGGGTGTTTGGCAATCTATTTGTAATTACAACTGCTTGCCAAGTGCCCTGTAATCATATGATCATGGTTTGGAATCCTCTCTGTTGGGCTCCACAGAAATTTAATGGGTAAGCTAGTAGGGAAGATTGCAAGGTGCTGCTGCTGCTGCCAAAATATTTCTTTGATTAAAGTGTAAATGTAGACATTTTGAAAGGGGACAAAGGAAACTGATCTCATTGTTAGTGGAAAAATATTGGTGCAAAAGGTTTGTGTAGTGGATGTTCCAACCTTAATTGTCCAGCTAGTAGCTAACATACAGTAGTGTACTGAGTTTCCTGGAACTGGCTTTGCAGAACGTTATAGGAACATGCTAGTTGCTGGAGAACATGTTGTGCTTCTCCTTCCTCTTGCCAGTTGACTTCCACTCCACTTTGAACTTTCTTCTGTTTTTAGTATTTGTATCACTTGATACACTTGAGATTCAGTTTGGCTCTAGATAATTGTGAGTAGGAGTGACACACATGTGTTCAAAAATGACCATGTTTTTTTTTCACTTCTAGAAGGATTCGAGGTTAGGGAGAGAGTGTTTTGTTCTTAGTTGGGATCAGAGGTGTATTTATAGGCTGTTCTAGATTTGATGCAGGCAAACCTTTTCTTCTTCAGTCTCAGTAGCATTAGCCACTTAGCAACATAGTAAGCTGCTAACTCTTAAACTTCCTAACAGTGGAATAATGGAAAACCTCACCCATCTATCCACCCTGTACAATTCTCTGCCAGTAAAATCAATAATAATAAGGGAAAGCACAGGAGGCAGACTCTACATAAAAACTCTGCTTAGTCATATCTTTTTGTGGTTCCATTAAAAAAAAATAATTCAACTTGAATTACTACAGAATGAAGGGCAGGAGGAGAAGCATAAAAAGGAGTCTCGGGATATGACAACAAAACATTATTTCCAAAACACATCCCTTCTCTGCTGCACCACCATGATTGGCAGATGATCTTCCCCTAAGCTGGTGATGTATTGAAGAGGGTAACCGGTGAATCCAGAAGACTCAACCAGTTGCTTTGCCTATCACACCCAGAACATTCAAAATCTGAACAGAACCATTTCTTTAGCAGTGGGTCAGAACAGGGACAGTAGAGGAAGGATACAGATTGGTATGTATAAGCTGCTGCCAACTCGAGAATGGATGGATAATATTTTAACTCAACAGTGGGGAAAAGTTCTTACTGAGTATCTTCTGGACATGTTCTGTTCCTTCCAAAGCCCCTTAAGTACAGCATGTTATATTTTGGTCCTCTGGAGAAACACTCTCTTGATCACTGACTGGCAAACATTTTGATGTCATTGGTTACTGGATTCCAGTGGTCACTTTGGATATTTGAAATTAAAGGGATCACAGCCATTTTGGCAACTTTAGCTCATTGGTGGCTCTTTACGTTTAAGCCAGTGGTAGTCAACCTGGTCCCTACTGCCCACTAGTGGGCGTTCCAGCTTTCATGGTGGGCGGTAGGGGTTTTGTCCCTTACTTTATAAATCACCATTACTGTGGAACCGGTGGGCAGTTAGAGAAAATTTTACTACTAACAGAGATACAAAAGTGGGCACTAGGTATAAAAAGGTTGACTACCCCTGGTTTAAGCCATAGTGTTAATTCTGAAACTTTAGAATTCCAAACGGGATCTCTATTATTCAATTAACGTTACCACTTCCTGAGCTGCAAGAAGGTGAATGGAGAAGCTGACTTGCTTTTGAAGCTACCGGTAGAGCATCAATAAATAATCTCAACACAGAAAATAGGGTGATTTTTCTTGCATTTGGATATTGGGATTATGATTACTACAGACCTAGTTTTTCCATGTAAATTATTTCTCTCCAAGATGGGCATTATTTTGTTTTTCATGTGGTCATATTCCGGGCATCAGTTTTTCTATAAGAGATGAAGCCAGCAATTATCTGTATTGCATGTGACTGTATTCTGTAACGCATTAGTGCAACCCCTGATGGCATTAAACTCTTTTGTTAAAGGCCAACGGAATAGGGAACAGCCCAATAACCATCCACCCAAACAAGACAGAACTAAATGTTTGAAGAGCTGAAAGAATTATGCTGTCAGAACCTAGTGCAATTCATTCAGTGATAAATCAAATGGTGTCTCATTATAGAAAAATGAATGGCTTTGAGTCACAGATATGTATGCTGCTTCTCTGTCTGATCATCCATTGTTGAAAGAGGAAGAGGAACTTGGAAGGCTATGCTTCTGTTTAAACACATCGTAGCTGAGAGATTAATCTTGCCCACTTTGGTTTTATCTACAATTAAGAATAACTACAGTGTGGCACAACATCAAACCATGGTTGCTTGGCTACTTTCCCCCCCAATTTCAGTCTCTACTGTCCCAATGGAGGAAAAGGCTGAGGCCAGTAGAAGGGTACACAGGAATCTGAAGCTGATGCACAGTGTAAAAGTATCCTATCTCTGTATTTGTGGGAAGGAAAACACAAGGGTGTGCAGCATCTGCACAAGATAGAAAAAGCATATAGACTACTATATTTCTTTGTCTCAACTTCATTTTTGTGGCCTGGAACCTGTAGAAGAGATCAACATGAACTTTTTGTTATTTCCTGGAATATGTGAAAGGCCATGGATTAAAAAAAAAAAAGGATTTATTTATTTATTGCTTTTGTTACATAAAGTTGCTAGACATACTCTTTATTTCAGAAAAAATTCTTTCATCACTTCTTCCTCGTGTTATTATTCATTTGAGAGTAGAGAAGCTACCCAATCCTACACCCTGTTAGATAAAACAGGATTAGCAAAGATCTCACCCACTAAAATTGCAGAAATATCTAGTGATTTATTGGGGAGTAAAAAGCCCTCATTCCCTTGATTTCTTGATTCCATAATTGTACATTCCTTATCATAATGACCCAAATGATGAATTATGCGTTGTGACATGATGATGCAAGATAGGCCTTTTGCGATGTACCTTGCAGTGCAAGAGCAGATGTTTGTGTCATGACATTGCAATTAATGCTTTATCGTTTGCTCAACCTTCCCTCCTCCCAGAGGCTATTTCTCTTGATGCTCTAGTAAGCCGAACTATATATATAAAACCAAATAACTATACACACCATTGCATTTGTGACTATCTATGTACATGAGCCTCTGTGGCGCAGTGGTTAGAGAGAAGTATTGCAAGCTACTTCTGCAGCCAGCTGCCTACAATTTGGCAGTTCAAATCCTACCAGGCTCAAGGTTAACTCAGCCTTCCATCCTTCTGAGGTGAGTAAAATGAGGAGCCAGATTATTGGGGGCAATAGGCTGACTCTGTAAATTGCTTAGACAGGGCTGTAAAAGCACTATAAAGCGGTATATAAGTCTAAGTGCTATTGCTATTTAGAAATCTGAGAGAGGAAGAACAGACTTGGGACTATAAAAAAGACAGAGGAGGGTAGTGAAAAAAGCTAATGTCGTATTTTCTTTTCTTCCTAGAGGTACGTTGATGGAGGGATTTCTGACAACCTGCCTCGATATGAGTTGAAGAACACCATCACTATATCCCCTTTCTCTGGGGAGAGTGATATTTGTCCACGGGATAGTTCCACAAACATTCATGAACTCAGAATCACCAATACCAGCATTCAGTTTAATCTCCGCAACTTGTACCGGCTTTCAAAAGCCCTGTTTCCTCCAGAGCCCCAGGTGAGCCCTCCCCACTATGATGTCACACTTTGCTTTTTTTTTTTAAATTTAAATAAACTGAGAGCCAGTTAAGATTCTGAACCAAGAGTGGGAAATTCAGGTTCTAAGCTTCACTTAGGCAGTGAAGCCAACTGGGTGACTTTAGGCCAGTCACTCTCAACCTAGACTGGAAAGTTAAACAACAACAACAAAGTACTATTTTCAAGTACTAAACTGCACTGGACCAGCAAAGAAAATTATGGTTAATAATCTTCAGTAAAGAGGCCTTCATCCTATATGTCAGATTGATTCAGTATTGCTATCATTGTTTTTGTTGATTTTCTATCTTTCATAGTCCGTAGTACTTTAGGACATTCCTGATTTAGGAAGTAGCTATAATCCACTGCCAATCCCTCTCATGCATTTCCAGCACAATTTTCCTGCATTTTTATAACCGCATAATCCTCTATTGGAGGTAAGACCCTCCCCCCCCCTGTCTTTAGTGGAACAAGGAACACCTGTACTTGCCAATGCACACAGGTCACAAACAGAATTAACATGTTGAGAAAGCAGACGCAACACATGACTTTGATACCAAAGAAAATATAGATTCTTCCTGTAATGCTAGCAGAGAGATTGAAAAGAATTCCAGAGTTCAGCTTTTTCTTTAGAACAGGGGTGTTAAACTGGCATTCCACGTGCCAGATGTGTCACGTGTAGGCCACGCCCACCCCAGCTCCATGAAGTGGGGAAACGTTGCGATACAACATGTGATGGCAACATGACCCATGCTTTAGAAAGTGCTAAAGACAACTTGTTGAGCTGGCTCATGCTGAAAAGTCAAGGGACAGTAAGCCTTCAGTAGTTTGGAAACACCGAAGCTGGAGGGCAGTTGTTTCCTTCCAATGGCAGAAAAATGGGAAAAAAGATTTTTTTTTGCAGAATTGGCAGAAAGTTTGAGTTTCTTTCTTCCCCATGGAGAAAGATGACTTTCACCAATTCTCCCTTTTCACACACAGTCCCATCTCAGGATCAGACGTGAGGTGTTTATTTGGCTTTCCTGTAGCTACGCCACTCTTGTCAAGACTCTTGTCAGTTAATCGTGCCTTTTACTTTTTCCCAACTTGTCAGAGAATATGGATTAAGACCACTTTGCAAAATGAAATACTCTTTCACTTAATGCTATTTAATAGCATTTCTGTCTTTGTATAAATTCCTTAATTACCAATACAACTGGAGATGTGTTAATTTTACTGTGTTACTATCCGATCCAACCCAGTCTACAGAGACCATTGGCCACATCTGCTTGTCATGCCTAATGCAGAGGTCTCCATCGGAGATCCTTCTTTCTGCCAGGGACTACATTAGCTGGAAGTACACTTGGAGATATGGATTCTTCCCTCTGCTGAAGTCTGTTGGCATGATGGTAGTGCGGTGTTGAGATGTCTTACAACTAATTGTAAGTGGCTACATGCTGCTTTATCTCTCTGCAGGTTCTCCAAGAAATGTGCAAGCAGGGATACAATGACGCTCTTCACTTTTTGAAGAAGAATTGTAAGTTATTAATAGTTTTGCATTCTCTAGCAAAAGTGAATCTCGTGTCAGGTGTTCTGTTCACTTACTTCTAATAGAGTATTAAACAGGAAAGCCTGCCTTGCATTCCACTCATGACTGTAGTGTGTCAGGACTCTAACAAATCCACCCCCATTCAAATCATAAGTCTCTAGGCACATCTTAGAGAAAAGAAAATTGATTTATTGGAAATGGACATGTTGGTGTTAGCTGGGTACAGCTGATACTAAAATACATCATTCATTTCCCCCTTGACCCTGATCTTCCCCACACCCCCTGGATGTGTATTCTCCAATGGGACACATCCATCCCCAAGAGTCGTCAATCATTCTCTCCAATAATTTTCTTGCACTCTGACAACTTTGGGCTGCCAGGGTGATTATCTAGGCACTTAAGGAATGCACTATTTTCCCCCACTCCCTTTTTCTGGCAGCTAAAATGACCAAAGGAGTATTGTTTTAGTTGACATAGTGTATATCATCCTGTCTAGTCCCTTCTTGCTGTGTAGAAAATGTACAACTCTTGCAGTCCCTTTTAATGAGGACAACATTATTTGGATACCTGCATGGATTATATATGTTAGTGGTCAAATTTCAAAAATAAAAACTTCCCCACTAAGCCAAAAGGAAGGAGTGAATTTCCAAAACTGATATTATTGCTTATTGCTTAATTGAACTTAATTGTTCTTTTTCTATTCTATATTATTTTAAAAAAATTGACTCAATGTTTTATATGCTCTTGCACAAATCGAGATTTATTTTTAAATGAAAACTTTCTTTTTGAATGGCAAGCATCTGCAAATTTTATATTTGTGCATAAAGATACAGTAGAAAATGTTACTGTAGGTCAGCGAATTGTACACAAATTTCCTTGCAATGAATGGAAGTTGTGGAAAAGTATGGTGACCTTTTGCTGTATGGTTCATCCAAACTTATTTTTAAACCATTCTTAAAGAAATGGGGTAGTATGACCAAAATTAATTACACTGATAAAAACAGTAACAATACAATTTATATACAATTCAAATAATAGGCTGGCCAGAGGCCATAATGTAATCCCCTGGATTTTGCTGATCTCAGAAACCCTAGCGACATGCCAGTACTGAAGGACACTGTATTTTCCATATTTTTGCTATGGAGGAAGAATTTCAGACCCAACAAAGAAAACATTTTCTCTTGTTTAGCTGCCACGTAATGCGCTCTCCCAGCAGAGATGCTATCTGATTCCAGGTGCCTATGTAGTACTGAAGGAGCATCTCCTCTAACTGAAAGTCATGTTATTCTCTAGAATATGTAGAATATGCATATCAGACATTAATACAATCAAGCGAGTCCAGAAGTATTTCACGAGAAGAGTACTACACTCCTCTGCTCGCAATAGAATACCCTATATCACCAGGCTTGAGATTTTGGGCTTGGACAACCTTGAACTATGCCACCTATGGTTAGACTTAAGTGTAGCACACAAAATTATCTGCTACAATGACCTACCAGTCAATGACTACTTCAGTTTCAACCGCAACAATACAAGAGTACACAACAGATACAAACTCAATGTAAACCACTTCAAACTTGATTGCAGAAAGCACGACTTCAGCAACAGAGTGGTCAATGCCTGGAATGCACTACCAGACTCTGTTGTTACATCCTCTAACCCCCACTCCTTTAACCTCAAACTATCCACTATTGACCTCACCGCATTCCTAAGAGGTCTGTAAAGGGCATGCATAAGTGCACCATCGTGCCTACCATCCCTGTATTCTTACCACCTATTTCCTGTATTCTTACTCATGTTTATACTTATATCTATTACCTTGGAAGCGACTGACAAATCAAATAAATAAATAAAATAAAATAAAATAAATAAAACTCTTAGGTTGTCTAATTCTGTAACTGCAGTATATTGTCTTTCTCTGTAGCATCACCTAGTGGTGCAAATTTCTCATGCAACCATTTGATTCACTGAATTATTTTTAATCAAGGCATCATGCTACTTTAATCCACAAGGAGACTCATGCCATTGATCATTATATGCTGCGATTAAATAACCATAATGATATATTCTCAGTCTAATTGCCTGTATTAATTTCAAAGTTTTCTTGTGATGTCATGTCATGTCATATTATGTTATATATAGGTTTCTGTCCTCTTAGAATAGAGCTTAAAAGTCACTAATTGAATGATACTCAGCTGAATGTCCAGGTCTGATTTTTATATAAAGACAAATAATAAGCAATTGAGTTTCATCTATTTTGCTTCCAAACGGGCAAAGACAATTATACATCTGAATATCTTCTCCATCTGTATTTTTTTTTTACAGAAGGACCTACACATACTAGCAGTTCGATGCTTATAAAACACAGAATATTTATACAGAAATGCCAAGATTCATTTTAAAAGCTACTTTGGTTTGTGGCTGTTCAACCTATTTTTGTCTGGCTGCTTCTTGTCCTCTACTTATGTCACATAATAATCAACAAGATGCAAAAGGTTGTTTCTATCTGCTACTGCCAGGTTCCCCAAGGTGAAATGGTGAAGAGAAGATAATCTAACAGTCTAATGTTTTCTGGTGAATTCACGATTCTGCTACCTATCCTTTTTCTCTAGCTCTCCTCCAAAGACCTCCTCTCCCTCTGCTGGTCATTAGTGGTGCTGAGGAAACAGACTCTGAGAAAGAAAAGGATGAGGACGATCAGCTGCAAGAAAGTGCTGAACTGGCAGAAGCTAAAGAACACATCCTGGAACACTTGCCTCCAAAACTGAACCAAGGTAAGATCTTTCGTTGGAGGGGAAAGTTGCTGTATTGCTTTGTCCCCAATTTAACTGAGCTGTTCACGTTCTAGGTCAGTTTTACCTGACTTGGCCCTCCTCCAAATCCATTGACTTCAACTCCCAGAATTACCAGCAAGCATGGCTAGCTATTGCTGAGAATCCTGACAGTTGAAATCTACACATCTGGAGGGCATGGAATGGCTGTAACGTGTATGCTTTTTAAAGAACCCGGGTAAGTGGATTTTTTTTTTTAAAAAAATGTCCACATGTAGACATAGTCATTGCTCTTAGAGGAGGACAAAGGAGTTCATATAATTCCTGCCCCAATCTTCGTTCGAGATAATCACAGACCAAATTTAAAATCCTGGCTCTGTTGAGGAGATGGACAGCTCATTGATTTTAACTACATCATTTGGTTATTGGAATACAAGTTTTCAGGATCACCAATTGGTGTTGTTAAATCAAAGAACTGTCAGTTTCATTAAGGGAGTACTGTTGAAGCTGTGAAGAAGCTGTGAACTTGCAAGATGTTTGTGAACATAAGAGATCCAGTTTGGTATAGTGGTGAAGATGCTGACCTAGAAACAAAGAGATTCTGAGTTTTAGATCCAGATTGATCTTGACAGACTAGAACACTGGGCCGTATCTAACAAAATGAAATTCAATGTAGAGAAAAGTAAAGTCCTACACTTAAGTAAGAAAAACCGAATATACACATATAAACTGGGTGAAACTAAGCTCAATAGCAGTAACCGTAAGAGAGATCTTGGAGTCTAAGTGGACAACCAACTAAATATGAGCCAGCAGCGTGCAGCAGCAGCCAAAAAAGCTAAGTTGCATTAACAGAGGGATACAATCAAGATCAAGTGAGGTACTAATACCGCTCTATAAAGCCTTTGTAAGACTACACCTAGAGTACTGCATCCAGTTTTGATCACCATACTATAAAAAAGATGTTGAGACTCTAGAAAAAGTACAGAGAAGAGCAACCAGGATGATTAAGGGACTGGAGACTAAGGCATATGAAGAACGGTTACAGGAACTGGGCTTGGCTAGTCTGGTGAAGAGAAGGACCAGGGGAGACATGATAGCAGTGTTCCGATATTTGAGGGGCTGCCACAGAGAGTAAGGGGTCAAGCTATTTTCTAAAGCACCTGAAGGCCAGACAAGGAATAATAGATGGAAACTGAACAAGGAGAGATTTAACCTGGAAATAAGGAGAAACTTTCTGCCAGTGAGAACTATCAACCAATGGAACAGCTTGCCCTCGGAAGTTGTGGGAGTGTCATCACTTGACACTTTCAAGAAGAGATTGGACTGCCATTTGTCAGAAATGGTGTAGGGTCTCCCGCTTGGGCAGGAGGTTGGACTAGATGACCTACAAGGTCCCTTCCAACTCTGATTATCTGTTAAATCTGTTAGGACTCCTTTAGCCATGAAAGCCAGCTGGGTGGCTTTGGGCCAGTCACTCTCTCAGCTCAGATCATTTCATAGGATTGTTGTGGGGAGAGAAGGAAGCAGTATTAAATATTTTTTCTACCGTATATTTTAAGAAGGCAAGATAAACATTTGATGATGATAATTATCCAGACTTGAATTTCACTGAACAACGATTAGATTAAAGAAGATTCATTACTAGAAATAAAATATTTAAGGATATAGAATGGAAAAAAGTCAGAAAAATTATGAAAATGGAAGACCGAAAACAGTTGTAGAAATAAAAGAAATTCAGATAGCAATTCTAAATATAAACGAAAAAGTGGGTATGAAGTATAGA